>NC_045659.1:1229000-1843500 GCF_009829145.1 Chiroxiphia lanceolata | reverse complement strand
CAGTGGTCAAAAATTAGCAGAACAAAAAGGAATTTTAACAGAGCGTGGACAAACAAAGGAACTAAGAAATTCTAGGTTAATTTGAGGGTAAAATCCCAAGATAGAGTAGAAACTGAAACCAGGGGAGAGACGTGTCCAGCTCACAGTATCCTCCAATTTAAAGAAAAGAACCCTAATGAGAAATCACACCTACAGTTTCAGCAGCAGACAAGTTCTACCTGCCCATTTTTCCAGGGCTTTCCAGCAAGGATTCAACACAACATCCCTACCAGGAAGGCTCCATTTTCCACAGAGCTGCCACTCAGCCAAGAGTTTAAATATGGTGGTTTCAGAAGAGATCTCTCTGCTCAAAAAGGTGCTTAAATGTGGTGATTTTCTGCAAGGAAAAATGCCATAATGTGGTTTTATGTAACAGTCCCTGCTGAACTGACTTATCAGCAAATAAAGGCTACAGTGTTTTGATAAGAGTCCATGTGGTGTTGGTTTGCAGAATGGGAGCAAAATGACTCGCACATGGAAAGCTAATGGGAGGTTTGTTCCCAAAATACTCACAAATGGACATTTACTTAGCTGAGAATGCCATGCCAAGTTCTGCAAAGGTTAGGCACATTTTGGGAGTTCAGAAGCTCTCTGCAGCTCGTCTCCTGCAGGCTCTGAGCGTGGAGAGAGGCTGAGAGGGAGCAGCTCTGACGTCAATAGGGGAAATTATACCACGGGCTGCAATCACCTGGGTCTGCCTTGCCCTTTGCACTGAGCCTGCTGAGCACACGGGGCTGCCTGGGGAGCCCAGGGCTCTGTTTCCATGGAAAATGCTCCAGCAGATCGAGTCAAGGCTCTCCAGGACCCCCAGCCCCCAACTAAAGTGATTTATTATACATACCATGATATATATGTACCATTTACATACCTATCACGTATATTCATAGAATATTCTGAGTCAGGAGGGACCCACAAAGATCACTGAGTCCAACTCTTGAGTGAACATTATATATAAAATATATAAGCAAAAATAAATACCTTCGTGTCCAACTCAGGTGAATATGTACATATATATTATATAAACAAAAATAAATACATTTGTATCCAACTCAAGTGAATATATGTATATAATATATAAACAAAAATAAATACTTTTGAGTCCAACTCAAGTGAATATATCTATATATAATATATAAACAAAAGTAAATACCTTTGAGTCCAACTCAAGTGAACATATCTATATATAATATATAAATAAAAGTAAATACTTTTGTGTCCAACTCAAGTGAATATATATAAATATATATATATATAATATAAAAAAAGGAAACACCTTGAGCTTCTCAGGGTTCTCTCTTTCTCTGCAAGGACAGTGTCCAGCACCACTGCCCAGTTCAGGTGCTCTGATCCACAGATGCCAGAGAGCAAAACCTCTCAGAAGGGAGCAAAGGCAACCTTCCCCTGCTCCAGGACAGGCTGTTCTGTTCACAGTGAACAGGTCACAGACACCTGGAGAGGCTCCTGGTCTGGGGAATCAGGAGCCTACACTTCCACAGAGGCAACAGAGCTTTTTTTCCATGGAAAAGGACCCTGTAAGACCTGGGGGTCCTCTCCTTCCACGGGGAGAACACCCAGTTTGATCAGCCCGGGGGACTCAGAGCGAGCCCAGGGGCTGCACAGCAGTTCTGGCCAGCAAATGCTGCCCGGGGCTGGGAACAGCCCGCAGAGAACAGCAGGTACCCCGGGCCAGGGACTCCAACACCTCCCAGGGCAGACCCTGCTCTCCGAAGGCAGTGCCCAGGCTGGAGGGGAGCGCCCAGCATCCCCATCACCAACCCACCCCAAGCCGGGTGTGCTGCCCTCCGGGTTGGGCCGGTGCTCCAGCCCAGCAAAGCCCAGGGATGCTCTCCCCCTGCTCCCAGCCCCGCAGGCTGTGGCTCGGGGTGGATCAGCCCGCCCGGGGCGAGGAGGGCACAACGAGCCCCGCTTTCGCCTCCCTGCCCGGCTCGGCTGCGAGCAGGAGCGGCAGCACATTATTATTAATGCAGCAAATTAGCAGTTGAGCCTCGTTAGCCCCGCTCACGTCACTGCAGCTGCATTAGAGGCTGTCGGAGGGATTATGAATTATTCACACTAATCAGGGCCCTGGCAGCGGGGTCCGGGGGCACAGCCAGGGCAGCGCCTGCAGCTCCTGCTGCAGGAGCAGCCCAGCTGCTCTCCTTTCTGACGAGCGCTTTCCTCGGAGCCGTTGCCATGTCAACACATCTGTCTGGGCCATCCTACTTGTCAAAAGTTTAAGGTAATCTAGCACAGAAAGCCGAGGAAGGCTCTGAAGTGCTTTAACCCTTCCCCGGGCAGGCGGCTGGAGCGGCAGGCGGGGCTCACAGCGCTGCTGGGGGGGGGGCAAACAGAAACAGCAGCCAAATTTCCTCTGCCAAGGGATCCACCAACCCCTCTGGATGCAGGATGTTAAAAGAAAGATCACCACACTCCAAGAAAAGCACACACAACCCCCCCAAAACCCTGGACTAGGAGTCCCAGTCCAGCATCGACCGCCTGGAGCCCGAAGCTCAAACCAGACCCCCAGTGGTCCCCACTCAGCATGTTCTGCACATCCTGCTCTGAACCTCACCAAGAAGGGTCCCCAGACCTCACCCCCCACTGCTCCAAGGCAGAGCAACCACGATTCTCCATTTCCAGCCCCCAGGTAAATCCCCTTTTGCCAGCACACGTCCCTGCGGTGCCAAGCTCCAGTTAAAAGCCAGCAAGACCCTGACCTGCTTCTGGAATCACGTGGCTTTAAAGCTTCACCCTTCCCAGTTTCACACAGGCCCTTAACCTCTAGCTCCAAGGACACTCCTGTGGCCCCAAAACACTCGACCTTGTTTTATTAATGTTTGTTTAAAGCAATCACATATTTGGAGAGAGGCCAGAGCTCTGATTGGACTGACAGAACAATTTATCCTAAATATTGATGGAAAATAACTGGTGCATTTGATACTCCACAGAGCAGGATGGACTCTCAAAGCAAACCCTCTGAGTGCCATTCACTTCATTTCAGCAGTTACAACTAAACCAGGAATTTGGGGGAAGGCTTTCCAAAAGCCACAATCAGGAAAGCTCACACTACCTACTTCAAAGAGCCTCCAAAGCCAGCCTGCTCCCTCAACAGGCATTTCTTGAGCTCCAAGAAGCCCCAATAACTCCCTTCTGACCTGCTCAGATGACATGATTTGACCAAGATAAACACACACAGCAACAGCCAGAAAACAAGGGTTCATAAGCAGCTTATCCATGTATCACCCTTGACTCAGAACTGGAGGCTGAGTAAGAAGTACAAAGTGGAAGAAATACCCAGGCATTTCTGTTTTATTTTGAACACGTTGCCTAGAGCCCTGGCATGACATATCCACATTTTTGTCTTTCCCTGGGGTATTTGTCCCAGAATACCAAGTCTTTAAAAGGGCTGATTTTTTTGTATCAACAGTTCTTAGAAGCCACAATGGCAATTTTAATTTATTTTTTTTTCTCCAAAAGAATTAATTGTAAACTGCCTAAAAATAAGCCTGGAAGGACTCAGAGGGGGAAAGCAACGTCAGCTTCTGGCAGCATTTTTACAGCACTCAGTGTACTGAGGGGCCTCCATCATTCCCAGCTGGGTCATGGGGAGGGGATGGGGGGAACCTGCTTTCCAGACCCAGAGACCCCCTGCAGTCACTGGGAAACGTCAGAAATAAAGCAGCAAAGGGGAACAGCCCCACGTTTCACCTGGGAACCAGAAGGACCTGCTGGGAGCTACTTTTAGGAGCTGCTTTTCCACAGCAACCCCTCAGCTCTGAAGTCAAGTCGGCTCCCTGAACTGGGGAATCCTGTTTGCCCTGAGCAGGGAGCAGGGGCTGGTGCTGTCTGACTGTAGGATAGAGGCCAGAAGGGACTCTGCAGCCCGTGCCCAGCCAAGACATGTTCCACACAGGACACAAACAGCACCAGCACCACGGGCTGTGGTTACAGGGGGTCACCCGTGCCAGGGTGCCTTTTTCATCCTCTTTGCCCAGCACATCTCACACGGAACAAACACAGCTCCCTGCACCCAAAAGTGCAGCTCCTGCTGTCCTGCCACACCCCAGCCCTCAATCCTGGCTGGCAGTGACCACCAGAGCACCTTTCTGCCCCTTTGGAACCCTCACCCAGCCAAAAACCCCCCTGCTGCCAGCACAGCTCCACCTGAGCATCCAACCCCCTGCCCTCCTTGTCTTACCTGCACGGGACCACCGACCCCACAGGGCACAAACCCTCTGCCTGCCTCCAGCCCCACCCGGGGAGCTCCCTCAGGGCATCCAGCTGGGGGCAATTTGGGCAATTGGGGCAGTTTGGCACCAGCCAGGGGTGTGCTGCCCACCTTGGGGGGCTGAGCATGGCCTGGCTGCTGCACCCCTGCAGCTGCTCCAATGTCCAAACTGTGTTCCTGGTCAAATGTCCAAATTGTGTTCCTGGTCAAATGTCCAAATTGTGTTCCTGGTGCCATCCTGATGATGATGATGATGATGATGATGATCCCAGGAGAGACACACACTTGGAACAGTCTCCCTCAGTGAGGAGTCACAAAGCACAAGGGACCATTGGGGATATTTTTTTTTTGGCTTCAGCTGTGAGGGCATAAAGATGATGATGATGATGATGATGATGATGATGATGATGATCCTGGTGAACAGGAGGCTCTGGGATGGGGCTGGTGTGACCCAAACAGCAGCACAAGGCAGAGCTCTGGGAACAGGCAAAGTAACACATGAAAAGCCCTTTTTTATGACACTCAGAGTGCTGCTGGCAACGAGGGTTTGGTTCAGAAAATAGGACAAAAGTCAGGTTGTTGCCCCCCCAGGCAATGCTCCTGTGCAAAGGCTTCCCCCAAACCAGCAAGGATCAGGGTCCTGGTGGGTCTCACACAACAGCACAGAGCACTCAGGGGTTTTTTGGAGTGCAGGTAGCACGGGAAGGGTTAAGGGGCTGGCACTTCATTCAGGCTGTGTCTGCACAGGGAGAAAAATGGCCCAGACATTTCCCAGGAGCAGGGGCAGCTGCCAGGCAGGGGCATCTGCTGTGCTGCTGCCACGGGCACTGCAGCCCCAGGGGGGTGTGGGGTTGATCAGCTGCTGTGCCCTGGTTCCAGCAGTGCCCTTCTCCCTGCTTTGGAAGTGGGTCTCAGTCACGGGGCAGGCGAGGCCAAAGGTTTGCTGGAGGGATTTGCTGTGTCAGAGGTGACCCTGGAGGCAGCACTGCCGAGTCTGCAGGAGAGAAATCCGCAATAAAGTATTTTTTTTGCATAAACAGAAGATAAAAAAAATCCCTGTTTTATTACAAAAGAAAATATCCAAACCCTTCACACCAGCCCCGGGTGGCATTAAGATATAACTGGGAAAAATGTGGCTTTTCTTCTTCCTTGGTTGTGAGCACAAGGCCTGAGTCATCAGTGACAAGCTCAGCTCCAGGCACCCAGGGGACTTCCAAGGTCACACAAAAATACCCAGCACTGCTCTGGTGTGGGGTCATCCTGCCTTTCCCTTTGGAAAGACACCAGGTGCACTCACAGAAAGAAACCCCCATCAAAGCCAAGCACTTCCAGCTCCAGCTGCTGGGATCACACACCAGGACCCACAGTGGGCTGGGCAGGGCTTTATTCCCGAGCACTGCTGTAATTAAACACAGGGGCTGCTCCCTCCCCAGGAATATCAGTCAAGTCCTGCAGAATGATACAGCAACCTTTGACATCTATAATTAAATATTAATAAATATTATAATAGAGTTTTTAATTATAGCATCTATACATACTTAAATCCACTCTTATTGATACCTGCTCATAATTGCTCATTAATCACACACCAAGTCAACCTGGAAGCACCTGAAAAATTCCACTTAAGCTCTGGCCAAAGGGAAGAATTTATTCCATATATCCAACCTAATTTTCCCTCCTTTCAGTTCAAAAGGTCCTCGTTGTGTTGCTCAAATTCAGCCTAAACCAGGCTTTAATGCTCTGAGAGGTTCAGGGAAACACATTCCCACTGAAGAGACAGAACCACAACAACTTGTCTTTGGGGCTGGGTGAGTTCTAATCCCCTCCTTCCCCTGCAAGGGTATAAACAGTAACTGAAAAGGTCCCACGATTTTTCACACAGTTTCTAGGATTCTTATCAAGGCTTCCCAGGATTTATTCTCCCCACTCTCTGCCCCGTGTGTGTTGTACTTTGGGCTCCACCAGTGGGGGGCAAGAAATCATGAAATTAAGGGATTATTAATTATGAAACTGTGATTGGGAATAAACTCCCCAAAACAGTTAAAAGTGCAAAGGACAGAACAGAAACCAACCAAACTACAGCTGATGAATTGAGCCACTAATTACCAACCAGGGAGACAAATCCAGGTGGTACCAAAAGCAAGTGAACACCTTCTTCACAACTGATTCCTCCTGCCTGGGGCAGAGCCATCCCAGGACTCCTGAGCAAAGATAAATGAGGGTAAACCACCCTTCAAACCACCGTGGAGCTCTCTCTGCACACAAGAGCTTTAAATCTTCCTCATCAAGCAGCTCTCCCAGTGGTTATAAATCCCAGGAGAGACACATGCTTGGAACAGGCTCCCTCAGTGAGGAGTCACAAAGCACAAGGCACCATTGGGGATATTTTTTTTGGCTTCAGCTGCGAGGGCACGAAGATGGATTTCACTTGGCTGAGCTGCAGAAAGCAATTAAGGACCAGGCTGCCTTCCCCTGCGAGTGGAGGAGAAAAGTTTTTTGCTGGAGCCAAATAACTTTAACAAATCAAATAATTTGCCAGAGAAGATCTTCAAGCTTCTTGTTAGTGAACCAGAAAGGCAACAGCAACTGCACTGAGGGGCAGGGCAGCAAATGTAATTCCTCTCTGGAAAAAAAAAAAATGCTTGGGGATTATAGGAAATTGCAGTAATAAGGAAATTAAGTGTCACAATAATTGAAAATAAAGAGAGGACTGCTAGAGCAGGGGCTTGCAGTGACAGAGCTCCAGCTACGGTGGTGTCACCAAAAATCCATTTCCAACACGACCAAGGTTGTCTCTCAGGACTTCAGGACTCCCAAAAAAGCTGTTGCTGGGGAGCATCCTTGTCACCTTCCCCCCTGGACTTCAGCGGGAGCAAGACTTCACCTCGGGGTTCAATAAATGATCCCGTGGCTTTCCCTTCCCAAACTCCAGCCTTTCCCAAAGCAGATGGGCTGAAACCCACCCCACACTCCGAGCAGAAGATGCCAACGTGACCTGGCAGCCTCTGGAAGGCTCCCACAAACCTTGGCTCTGCCGAACGCCCACGAGCCACCGCGGCACAAACAGGAGCTGCCAGTGTGGGAGACTCTGGGGCAATATTCCAGCAAGGCAGGGGAAACAAACACCAAAACAAGAGAGCAGCAGCGTTTTAACAGCTTGCCTGGGAGAGTAAATATTGACTGGTTAGCTGGAAAAAGCCAGCTCATCCTCCTCTTTGGTGAGGGCACGGAGGAGGAGCCCTCCCAAGGCAGCGGCTCGCTGGGCTGAAGGAGGAAATATTTTGGGAAGGTGGTGCTGGGGGATTGACCTGCACAAGGGCTCTGTCTGTTCATGGGCAAAGGAGTCCCAGAGCCTGGGGTGTCTGCAGCCTCCAGGGAGTAAAGGTAAAATCACACAAGGAATTCCTGTGACAAAAACCGCACAGGGAATTTCCACGGCACTTGGGAGAGCAGGGTTGGGTCCTCCAGAGGATGGTCATGGAGTCAGAACAGATCACCAGGAACAGCCAGTGCTCCAGGAGAGCAGGAAATGAACCCAGCTCCTCCTGGGGACATGTGGGACACTGCTCTGCCCACTTTTGTCAGGGAGTCCTCTCCAGAGGTTGAACAGCTCAGCTTTTGCCTGCGCTGGTTTTCCCTCGGCAGAATTCACTGTCCAAGCACCATCAGCATCTCAGGCAGCTGATGGAGAGGACTGGCCAAAGCTATTTTAGGGCATGGAGACCCAGCACAAAAACACACCGACCATTTCCATCACCCCACTGCCAGGCACAGAGTCCAGGGAAATGCATCTGGGAACTCAGCAGGAAAAGTCACAGGATATGCTGCCATTCCAGGGGGAGCCCCCTCAACCCTCACACTCTGGGCGAGCTCCCTTCAGCTTTTCTTCCCCTGTGTTCAGGATAAAATACCTTCCTGTCTGGATACAGTGGAATATGTGCTGTGGCCAAAATTCCAGGGGGGTTTTATGGTGTAAAAAAAGAAAAATAAAAAAAGTCCTGCAGTTAGTTCTGCCTCGTTCTCCAGATTTTCACGAAATGCAGAAAGCAGACCACCCATTTCTTCCCTAAATTACTGTTCCCTCTCACCTACCTGTGGCCAAAAGGAGTGAGCAAGGATTGCATCTCATCCTCCACAATTATCCCCATCTCCAGGCCTGTCATTGCTGGGAAAGACAAGCACAGCCCTGGATGATTCCACACCAGCTCCCACATGAGGACAACTATTTATTTTGGACTGCCAGGGAGATAATGTGTTTGTTAGCAAACTCTGCAAGACAGAGGCCAGGGAGCCCTAATGGAGAGGAAGCAATTAATCATTAGTTTTCCATACAGACATGGATTATCTGTCAATAATTTCTCCTCTGGGGAAAACGAGATCCAGAAATAATCCCAATTAGGCAGGAGAGGTTTAACAATGGGAAGGGAGTTGCTGTGACAGGAGGCCCTGGTTGAGAGCACTGTTCTCACTGACCTTGACCCACTGAGATGCTTTCCTGGGATGGGCCAGGACACCTGAGGGACTGGTGGGATGCCCACACACACAGTTTATCTGTATTGCAGCCTGAGACAGCCCCACAGACAGGACCAGCACGGGAAAAGGACTTTAGGGAAGCTACTGAAATAAGGAGAAACAGCTCCTGGGAAGCACCACGGGAGCACAGAGGAGGGTGCAAGTTTTAGTCCTGAAAGCCACGGTCTCACCTGTAGCAACAGCCCCAGTTCCTCCCTCCATCCCCAGGACTCTCATCCCGAAGGATCCCGTCTCTTCCCAGTTCTCCTGGAGCACGATGCCCTCTCCCGGGAGCCTGAGGAAGCGGCTGGAGGAGCGTTTCCCAGCCGGAGTGGGATTAACCTGGGCTAATTCCCACCGGGGACCCGCTGCCTTGGGGCTGGAAGGGAGGAACGGGGGCTTAAAACCGCTGTCCTCCCCCACCAGAGGTGCCACCCCGACCACCAGCCTGCAGGGGATGCTGGACAGGAAGCACGAGAAGCTGGAGGATCCCAAAAATGCTTGGAAGCTGAGAGGAAACGATGGAAGCTGAGAGCAAATGAACATGTTTTCTGCGGGGCAAGTCCTCCAAACCTCTCCCTCAGATGCCCCAGCCAACATAATTTCTTCACACCAGCACAAGCTCTGCTTCCACATGGTTCCACCTCCTGTCCTCTCACATCTCCTCCACAGTCTCTGTGTCTTCTGCCACCCTCATTGTGGCTGCAAAAGCTGAAAAAAACCTCTTCCTAATGCCACTTCTACACTGTCTTTCACCTCTGCCACTCCTTGGAACTCACCAGGAAGGCCTGAGGCAGAGATTCATAGCCCTGCATCACTCTCCTTCTTCATGGGAGCTCCTGGTTTCTGCTTGGTACCCAGTGGAACTGGCTCAGGCCACGTTTCTGGTCTGTCACCTGCAGAAAGGAAGAGAAACCAGCCTTCCCCATACCCCTAACAGCAATATCTATTAGAAGAGAGATGAACATTCCTTTAATCATTAAAAACCATCTCATTTATCCCTCCTCCAAGCCTACAGCGTGTCCTGGCTATTCAGTCCCTGCCCCAGTTTTACACAGAGAATGTCACAGGGTGTCTGAGCAGCTTTGGGGTTTTTTGTGCAGCACAGCATTACCCAACAAGGGTAGGGAAGAAGAGGAGCCCTGGGTTCTGACAAAAAGCTGAATCCAATTCCCTGGGGCAACTCCTGAGCTCACAAAACAGCAAACCATCCCTGCAAGGGCTGATAAAACACCCCAGAGCTCCAGCACTGCTGCAAACAGCTGCCAGAGGCACAGAGCAGGTGGCAATGCCGGGGGATCCATGCTGGCTGGATTTGGGATGGGGAGAAGGCTGCTTGACGTTGGAAAGGGTGTCCCATTCCCACAGCTGGAGCTTGGGAAGCTGGAAGGGAGAGGAGGATGAGCTCAGGTGGGAAGAAGCAAAGACAGCAGGGGCAGGCAGACTCTGGAGGAGCAGAGATCCCTTTTCCCTGCCAGCTTCCCTAGTGAGGAGCCAGGGAGAAAATAATGGATATTTATAAGCAAACCTGTCTCTAAGGCAGCAGTTTCCAAAGTCTAATAATAGGGTTTGGGCTTGTTTATTGTGTGATTCAGCCAGCATTGCATAAAGCTGCTGGAAAGCTCCTGCCTGTCCCGAGAGCACATTCCCCAGAAGCTGGGAAGGTGGGAAGCCAAGGATGTCAGGGATGTGGGAAGGCACCTGTCCCCAAAACCAAGGCGAAACCCCACGTCTGCAGAGTGTCACCACCACGCCTCGACCAGTGGTGTCAAACCAGACCTGGCAGTGTTGTGGGCAACTGCTCCTGAACCCCCCCACAAACCCCACATCCAGTGGCCCTGGATTTGTTTCCTGCTGACTCAGACACGTGTTGAAAGTGCAGCTTCCCCAGCCAAGGCAGAGGGGAGGGTTGAAAACAGGAACGGTCAAAACAGCCTCCTGTTGGTCCAAGGGAGAGAACAGGGCTGGGCTGGGCTGGGCAGCACCTGGACAGTGTGTTCTGAGGCAGAAGGATTGCAGGGCTCAGCTCCCCACCCTGCTCTTCACTGGCAGCCTCTCCATCTCCACCCAGGGCAGAGCAAACTCCCCAGAGAATCCCCCTCTGCTCATCCAGGAGGGCAAGTGCCACAGCAATGCCACTGGGCACCAGCCTGGGCTGGGGGGGAACACAGAGAAGCTTGACCATTCCCAGGAAAATGCTTTGTTTTTTGGATGCAGCTCCACCCTTTGGCATCATCCTCTTCACATCCATCACCTGCATTCAAAAAAACAGGGACTTTCATCCAGGCAAACCTGAGCCAGGCAGGCAGTGCCTGCAGTGTGCTCCTCAGGACGTGATGCTCCCACTCCACAAGTCTCTTTTATTTCCCAAAAACCTTCTTGTTATCGATGGCTTTTTGCTTCAGCTCAGCTCTGCACAGAGTGCAACAGTCCTGACTTGGGAGTGATGGGGAAATGAGGGCAGCCTGAGCATCTCCTGCCCCAAACCTCACCTGGGGCTCAGGCCTTCAGCTGCAAACACCATCAGCAGCCACTTCACCACCTCGTTCCCAGTGGTCTCAGCTGGGATTGATGGATTGCCCCTGCTTACTCCCAGGAACTAAACATTTGCTGCATCCCTCTGGAAAGCACTGATCAACTCCTGACTGTTGTCAGGTTTTCAGTTCCCCACCACCACTCCCAAAACAGGAATCCAACTGGAAAGGAAGGTGGAGCAGCCAGAGTCATTTAAAATGGATATTTACTGCACTGTCTTTTCACATTAAACATGTGGTTATGAGCTATGACAACATGGAACAGTCACACAAACAGCACCAGAGAGAGGTGCAACCAGTCCTTCAACTGCATTTGTTTCTTTATTTGATTTAAGGTCGGGGATTTGTTTCTTTATTTGATTTAAGGTCAGGGATTAGCGAGGGAAGAGGCAACAAGCAGGGCGAGAGTTTTGGTTTTGATTTGCTGGCTGTGGAGAGCCCTGTGTGAACTCCTCTGAGGGGAAGAGCTGGGGGGAGACCTGGACACAGGCACCACAACACTGATGTCACCCTGGCTCTGACCCCCCAGACCAGCTCACCCCAAACACCAGTTTGTGGGCTGAAAACCTCAAAGCTCCACCTCTGACACTGATGGAGGGTGATGTTTGCACAGGGGGACGTTTCCCTGAAGATGGTCCAGGCTGAGATGCCACACACAGTTCCCTAAGTCTTCAAAGCTGGAATGTGGAGCCTCAGCTCCAAACTGCTCCTGCATCCAGGGGGGTGCAATGGGAGGGAGCTGCATTTCCGTGCTGTGACCATCCCATGTTTGTAGGCTGCTTTTAGCAGAGCACAATGCCCCCCAAAAACCTCCTCAAGGCAATGCAGGGCATTCAGAGCCTCTTCCAGACCGAAGCCAGGCCTTGCTCCTCATCCAGCTCCTCCTGCTTGGTCCCAGCAGTGCTGTGTTGGATCCCAGCCTGTCCTTCCCCCCCTGCCCACGAGTCCTGTCCAGCCCTGAGCTTTGCTCCTGGACCAACATCCGTGTTCTCAGAGGCTCCTGCTTTTCTCTTTGCATCCAAACAGCTCCCCAGCACCTAAATCCCTGACCCACCTGCTCTGGCACTGCACACACACCCCAGTCTAACCCCAGAGCTTGGGCAGAACTCCCTCTCGTGCCACCCCATCCCCAAAAATTCCAGGGATGCGAGTGAAAACAACCCCCTTCATCCAGCCTGGGACACTGCACGTTTGAAAATGGAGACATAACAAGCACAACATGGCTCTGAAGCACATGAGACCCATGTAACACACACTGTCTATTCTGGGAAACAGAACTGCAAAAAAAATTATATATATATAAATTAATCCTTCTCCTCTCTGGAGGATCTCAGAATTTTTAAGATGCTGTAGTCTAGAATTGAAAGGATGTTACAGGTATCTTGAAAAAATTATTATAAATAGCAAACAAACACTTGGTTTCACAGATAACACAAACACTCTGATCCCATTAAATAGATAATTGTCTCAGTTCCTAAGTTTGGGGGGTTTTTTTCTCCCAAAAGCACAGGTTTATCCTTGAAAGTGTCTCCTGGACAAAGCAACTTCAGGCTGTTTCTCTGTGGTGCACGATTCCTTGAGACTCAGTGCATCTCAGTTCACTGTCAGGCAGGTTCTTCCTCTTCCCCACCACTTTTTGTTTTTAAGAAAAAGGAAAATTCCTGAACACTGTTACCTGAAAAAAGTCCCTAGGTGACTGAAAGCACTGCTGGAGCAGAGGAGGGACACTGGAGGGGTGGGCAGGAGAGAGACAGAGAGAAGCTGAGGTTTTCCCAGTGCCAGATTGCAACCTGGAGCAGAGCCTCATCCTGTCATTATTCCTTTTTATTTTCCATTTTTCTCTTTTCCAGTGCAACCCAGGGAGCAGCAGGGATAACACATCCACGGGTGGCTGCTGGATTTTCAAATGGCTTCTTACCAACACGTTGCTGTGGGCAGAGCAGAGCCCTGACAGTGGGAACTGAGAGCAGAGGATGCACCTTCCCCCTGGCTGGAGCTGCAGAGCCAAAGCACCCCGGGGCAGGTCTTTGCCAGGGAGTTCTCAGGAGCCCAGTCTTTCAAAAAGGGAACTGGAGATGGCCTGGGCAGCTGTCCAAGAGTGTCAGCAGATGCTTTTGGTTTGGCTGCCCAGGTGTGTTCTAGCCTCCCATCTTTTTCCTGCTTTGCCTGGACCTCCTGGATTTCAGGATGGTGTAGTTTGAGTACCACGTGTACTGCTCAGAGAGGAGGGGGATGTAGAATGCTCGCAGCAGCCTCGAGGACCTGGAAAAAAGAAAGGAGAAAATCACCCTTAAATGCCCAGTTTTCTCCTTGTTGGTAGGACCAAAGCTGGTTTGTGCCATCACCACAGAGCAGCAGCCTGACCAGTTCTTCCACCATCCACCATCCATTCCAGCAGGATTAAGGGGGAGAGAGGGCAGGAAAGGTGGTGTAATTGTTGAAAGAAGCTTAGATCCCAGATATCAACATCCAAAAAGCAGCCAGGGGGCCTTTGGGGTCACCCAGCCAGGCAGGTCCTGCTCCTCAGGGCACTCTGGGAAGGTGCAAAGCTGCTTTTCACAGAGTCACAGGATGTGCTCAGTTGGGAGGGACCCACAAGGACCATCAGCCCTGCACAGGCCCAGCCCCAAGAGTCACCCCCTGTGCCCCAAAGGATCATCCAGACCCTCCTGAAGCTCTGGCAGCCTTGGGGCTGTGCCCACTGCCCTGGGGAGCCTGGTCAGTGCCCAACTACCCTCTGGGGGAAGAATTAGATCTCAATTTCCCTGAGATCCATCCTGACCCTGCCCTGACACACCACAGCATCTCCTCTTTCCTACCCCACCTTTCTGGCTGCCCATTCCCCCCCCACATGCCTGAGGAGCAGAAGCTTTGCTGGGCACTGGCATTTTGGAGCTTTGCTCTCGTGCTGAGGGTATTGAATTAAGGAGGGCTGGAGTGCTCCAAAGCCCAGGGTGCTGCAGGCTGCCAGCTCCCACCCCATGCCCTGCCAGTTCCAGCAATCCCAACACTTCCAACAATTGGCCCAGTGGAGCACTCGAGCATGGAGGGCTTAATGGCTGCATGAAATTAGTACCTTTCATTTGGCTGCTAATTGCTGGAGCTCTGCTGGCTGGGCACACTGTGAATGTTGTGTGTTCTCTCACTGAGTAATCCAAGAGTAAAACCCAGGTTTAAACGTGCAGTGGATGAAGGTAATGAACGGCACTGAACCCTGCAAAGCTTCAGAAATTTGAGCAACTTGCTGAAACCAGGGGCTGGGGCAGAGTTTTGCTTCCTCAGCACTGCATCTTATCTCTTTATGTCTTTTAGATGAATTTGTTGGAGGATTTGATCTGCTGGGTGGTCAGGGATGGCACAGAGACCCAGGTCACTGCAATCCACCCAGCTCTGCTGGCAGCACAGCCAAGGTTCTGCACATCCAATTCAAGCCACTTTTTCTCAGGAGAAAGCTGAATTGTGTTTTGCTGTAAGGCAGCACTGGACATCTTTCAAAAACACGGGCCAAAGAACAATGGCAGGAACTGCCACTGGGAGCTGCATCTCCCTGGAGGCTCCCAGGCTTCTTAGACAGCCCTGCTGTGATCCAGCTGAGAACAAGCAGCTCCTGGATCTCCTGCACCTTGGAACCATCCAGGAAAAGCCTGGTGGTACCTACTTGCATCGGCAGAGCACCTTAAAAACACAGTCACATTCATCTGCTCTGAGAATCACACCTGCCAAAAAAGCCCATGATAAAAAAGCCTGGATATGGTGAATGGTGTCACCAACAGATCTGCTCCAGGACAGAGCTGTAAGGTCAGGCTTTGTCCAGCAGCAACTTTCTCACTGAAACAGAGACTCAGGCTGGACACAAGCACGAGGCTGCTCTCTCTGCTGCTGGGACTGCACAGAGCAGGGCCCTGCTTTGGTTCTCCCAGGGCTGCTGATGCTCCCACAGCTCAGGGAGTCATGACAGAGCTTTCAAGTCAGACAGGGAACCTTTACCTCCTGTCACCTCACTTCGTCAGGCTCAGCAACCTCAGACAGCAGATGGCACATGGAAGGGGCTGGGATGACAGATGACAGGGAATATATAGAATGTTCTATTTGCATTTGCTTCTAAATTTGTCCCCCAGAGACTGGGATTGTGTGGAGCCTTCATCAGCACTCAGCTCCCCAGCAGCACGTTGGTAGCAAGGCCACAAGCACTCCAGGGGTCTGACTGCCCAGTTTTTTTGGATTCTGAAGGAGTGCAGCACTCCCAGCAGCTCCCAGTTCAGCCAGGGCTGCTCAGTCACCACTAAGCCCAGCAGAGCTGTTTGGTGCTGAGCCTATTTCTGTCAGAGACCCACTGGACTTGAGGGAAAGCAGCTCAACATTCCTGTTCTGGTGGTGCCACAGGAGGCTGGAATGGGATGGAAGCAAACACTGAGGGAAGGTGTTCCAGCCCCCACTCCCAAATTCACAGCCTGACACAGAACAGCAGCAGCCACCAGGGACAGCAGAATCCAGGAAGGAGCAGGAGAAGGCAGAAGGGAATGGCAGGAGGAAGAGGCAGGAGGAAGAGGCAGGAGGAAGAGGCAGGAGGAAGCTGAACCACAGGGGCAGGAAGGACCCAGTGCCTCCCAGCCACGGGCACACACAGGCAGCTCAGGATCAAAGCTCTCTGCAAACCCATTAATGTTTGCACTTCCTCCAGGTGCCACATTTTGCACCAACACGCACCTCAGAGGTAATTTAAACCATTCCTTACTTCCCCTTGTAAAACAGAAGCAGGGAAAACAACTCCAGCAACACACAGGGAATGAGACAGCCCCTTGTCACACCCGGGTGCTGATATCCTCCAACAAGGTGACCCAATCGTTCACTTTGCACTAAGAATTTTACTTTTTTTTGACGGAAAATCCAAGTGTTTGGAGCAAGCAGACGGCTCAGCCTAAAGAGCTGGAGAAATATGTGCTCCTCAGTGGGGAGCTGTGATATATTTCCCCTTTTTCTGTGCCAGATTTCGGAGCACTCAGCCAATATAGAATTAAATGGACCTTGGCAAAGCAGCTTCCTGAGGAGCATAATTAGCTGGTGGCTTGGAGTGCTCTCTAATTCAATTAGCAGCACCATTTATCAGAGCCAGCTGAGATTTACATTTGCACTTGCTGACGTCAATGGGAGACTCACAGTGAGTCCCAGAAGCCTCCAGTTCAGCAGGAGTGAACTGAGCTGTTGGGGTCATTTATTTTCAAAGAACAAGAGCTGCAGTTTGGGTTTGGGTGGGGAGGTGCTTGATGGGTTTTTTTTGAGAGCTGCAAACCTGAAATCTCCCCTGGCAGCTCCCCTCACAGCCCAGCTCCAAGGGACACTTCTGTTCCTCCTCAGCTTTTATTAAAAAAAAAAAAACAAAGCTGCATTTTTCATAGTGGTTTTACACTTATTTCATAGGTAGCAAGAGACATTTCCAAACCACTGTGTGGAAGCAGGTGCTGGATTTGAGGGATGTGTCACTCTGGTGAGGGGGGAAGGGACACGCTCAGAAATGTGAGCACTCTGGGGCACAAAAGGAGTTCTTGATGCAGCTTCACTGCCTCTACAACCTGTGTGCCTGACCCTGGGAAGGTCTCCCCAGAGATCTACTGGCTCTGGGATCCTTCCAGCTCACTCATTTCTAGCACACAACTTGTTGTTACAACTGTGTCACTGCTCCCCTGCAGCAGAACAACGGATTTCTCAACTCTCAGACAGGCAGCAGTGCCCAAATTTGGTGTCTCAAATCAAAATCAAAATCAAACCAAGCCACATAAATGCTTTTGCTGGGATTTCCACACCTGCTCCCCTGTCAGGGCTGCAAACACCTTCCTGGACTGCAGAAGTACTTGTTGCATCCCTGGAACAGTGTTGAGGCACCAGGGATGCCCTCAGAGAACCCTCTGGCTGGCTGGGGTGGCAAACAAAGCCAGCACTGCTGCTGCAAGAGAGGCTGCTGCAGCCACAGACAGACAGACACCAGATCTGCAAATGAGATTTTCCCATCTCCACACAAGGACAAGAGTTAATGCCTGGCTCTGCAGGGTGAGCCAGACCTTGGCACCTCACTGAACCACCAGGCAGGGCTGCCACTGCCCCCCTCATCTGCCAACCTGCTGCAAAACCTGGGTCCTTGCCCCTGCTGGGAACTGCTGGAGCCCCAAGATTTGATGGAGGTTACAACTCAAGCACACTCAGGGAAGAAAACCAAAGCAAACAACACTTGCCTTATTTTAGAAATGCTCTGACGCACTCGGAGCTCAACAGCCCGACTGTGAACGTTTGCCATGGGAAACCTTTATATGGATGTTGCAGCAAAATCCCAGCACTTGGGTGCAAAACAATGCAAAGGTATTTACCTGTCCCTGCTGTTCTGAAGTTTAAGCTCCTTACTCTTTCATGCATTGCCAACAAGCTCCTGGAGATAAGTGGGGACCTAACAAGCCTTTGGCCCAAATGGGAAACTGCAACACAGGGAGGGTTTAAGGGCAGAGTCATGGGAACACCAAATCCCACTGAGCCCCCTAGTTACTCATCCACCCTGCCTCTTCTCCAAGGGCCTAATTACAGACAGAAATTAAAATATATATGACAACAATGATGAGAAATGCAGTGCAAAGAGAGCTGCTCTCCAATGTCCCTTGCTGCTGTGGATGAGCTGGCAAAAGGGGCCTTGACTTTTTTTGCAGCATCCAATTGTAATTGTGACACCTTTAAATGCCACGCTGGCTCAAAACAGGGCAGATCAGGCCTTGTGTGGTTTGTTCTCCCTGTTCCTCATTGGACCCTGAGCTGCTCTGGGAAGCTGTGCCCACTGCTGGGCAGCTGCTCCTGCCTTATTGTTCCTCTCCAGGGGGAACAGGTTCAGGGAGACAAGCTGGGGAGATGTACCTGGTTCTCTCCCCCCTCAGAGTCACTGATACCCCCTGGGTGAGCCCAGGCCCTCCCAGTCCTTCCCAGCCCTGTGCCCTGGAGCTGCCCCCCCTGCCAAGGTCTGTGCCGGGGCACAGCTCAGCCTTTGGAACTGCAGGAGGTGGGAACAGCAGGGATGGAAATCAGCCCTGCTGCCATGGCAACCTGGCCTCCTCCACTGCTGAAGGCACCACAGCTCCCCTCTGCTCCAGCTGTGCTGCCTTGATAAGGAACAGCCCCGGGAATGACAGGAATGGGAGCAGGGGAGGCTGACAGGTGACACCACAGGGTTGAGGATGGGGCTGCCCGGTCTCCTCATCTCCTCCTGGGACATGCTCTGCAAACCCTCTTCTATCCCAGCTTCCCACAGATGCAGCAGCTTTTGCCAAGGAGGACACAGCAGCCAGAATGATCCCCTTCACCTTCAGATGATCTGTCACTGCTCAGCCAGGCAGTTGCTCCCCTTTCCCATCCCTCATGTTCTGCCTTTCCCATCTCACCATCACCAGGCTCAGAGCTCTGAAGTCCCAGGATCTCCCTGTGACTCCCAGCTTCCCACAACAAGCTGCTGCTCCACGGTGAGATGATGCCTTTGCTACAACGAGCCAAGGCATCACTTCCAGCAGCAACAGCCACGAGCAGCCTCCCTTCCCAAGGCAGATGTGAGGGACCACACACAGAACTGAGTGGGCTACTGGAGTCTGGCTGCAGGCTTGCAGGGATCCTCAGCCAGCCAGCAACACACTGCTTGGGGATCTTGGAGTTTGGAGGATCTAAATGCAACACACAGCATCGTAAATCAAATCAAAATGACTGCACAGGTTTTCAGTGCCAAGCCTGGGAATAAGTTTCCAGCCTCTTGTCTGGCAGGAAGTGCTTTGACAGCATCTCCCCTGGAAGAGCAGAGCTCCACCACCACATCCACCTGTGTGTTCAGCCAAATTCCTGAGGGCCAGCCAGCCAGGGATGCCTGGCAGGATGCAGGGGTTTTAGCTGTAAGTAGGGAAATTCCCCTATCAAGAAGGAAGGGGGGAAAAAAGAAGGAAGAAAAATGTCAGTGGCTACATGGAAACAGCACTAAAGCTGAGAAGAGAGTGACAAGGACTCAGCTCAGCACCGAGCCTCTCAGGGGATCTGAAATGGGTTCAGGAGAGACAGCAGTGGTTTGTGGTACATCCCACATGAGCTTTAATCAAAAATTCAGAGGCGATGGATGGGGGCTGGAAGTGCAATAACCCAAAAAGCCCGTGAGACAGACCAATTCCCCCTCGACCAAACATCAGCCAAGCACAGGAAAAATGAGGAATTCTGTGTTGAAAGAAGCCACAGAGAATCCAGGACATCCTGGAGAAGTCTGTGAGACAGTCAGTCACCCCAGAATAACTCACTTGGCTTTCATCAGGCAGGTAGAACCTCTGCAGCAGAGCTGCCTCTAAAGCACCCCCAGCAAATTACAGCCCCAGGGTTAACCCAAGGGGTCTTAAAGGCTCATCTGGACCTGACTGACTTCAAAGGACTTTAGATCAGGTCCAACCAATCAAAGCTTGGCTGTTCAGTGGAGAACAGCAAGATAAACCAGCTCTAAAAACACACCAAGGTGCCTTCAAAGCAGAAACGCACATTTAAGGGCACACACTCTGCACGAGGAGTCCTTTGCAAAACTCTTGTGCAGATGCTTCTCTTCCCTCACTAATAAGACTCTTTGGCCACCTCGTTCTCCCTTCCTGAAGCCCTGCCCAAATGTAACAGCAGGGCTCTTGGAAAACATCGTCCAGGAAAGGCCTTGCCAAGGAAACCTGTTTGTGTCAGCAGGCTGGGAACATCAGAGCTCCCCTGGGAGCTGCTCCATCATTATTATCACTCTTCCTCTCTGCTCAGCTGCCTTTACCAGCCCCACTCCCTGGAGGGTCCTTGTACTAGGAAGTAATAAGTTCTCCCACAGAAAACAGGAGGGCACTGAACCCTGGGTGGGTTTTTTACAGAGGTTTTTCCAGTCAGCCCCTCTGTCCTGGTATGACAACGACATGACCAAAGCTTTCAATGGCTAAATAACCTCCCCCTCACAGCTGAGGGTTTCTGTGTTTGCAGGGCTGTATTAACAACACTCCCAGTTTGACAGCCCCGACTTCACCCCCTGTCAGCCAGGAGGAGAGCAAACCCAACCTCTGCTTCTCACAGGAACTGCTGTTCAGACACACAGGCAAGTTGTTCAGTGAGCAGCAGAACTAATGAGGGACAGATTCTAACAGGGATCTCTTGCGTGGATTTTCTGATGCCTAAGAAAGGTGTGCCCTTGCTGACTGCCCCCTCTCTCTGTCTGCCAGCTTTCATGAAGCCTGTAAGAGCTCATGCCCTCTGAGACTGACTTGTACCTGCCTTGAGTTTGGCTGAAACAAAGCAGCAGATTCAAAGGTCTGCTGGGAGGAGATGCTGGGAGGAGATGACATCCACCTCCCTTCTTTGGAGAGCAAACCAAAAAACACTGCTTCAGCAAGGAGTGCACAGGGAGGATTCTTTTTAAAAATAATCCTTCTCACCACCCTCCTCAGCTGGTTTCACCCTCTTAGGTCATAAATAATATTGCAGGCACAAGTCTGACAAAGGTTCCACTGTGGCCAGCAAGCTGCCCTTACTGGAAACTGGACTTCAAACTGGCATTTGTCACCCTCTCTCCTCCCTGTGCACAGCTCCTCCTGCAAGCAGACAGCCCAGCCCTGCCAGCCCTCACCCCCAAACGTGCAGAGCATACCTGGAAGCATCAAGGAATGGCTTGTAGGCAATGGTCACCCACTCTTCTTTGTTGGAGGAATACCTGGGCTCCCTGGGGGTCTCAGCTGCTGTATCCAAGTCCACCAGGTAGTGGCATTTGGAAATGTCAATCTGCAGAAAGAAAGACATCCTTGTGCTTTATTTCCTGCGGGTTCCTGGCTCTATGTGTTTATTTATACAGGCTGTTATGTTACTTAGCAATGGGAAGAGGGTTAAATTTCCAGCAGCAGGGGAAAGGCTTCCTGCAGGATACACGGTAACCTGTTCTGAACCTTCTCAAGCAAAACCTTTCTGGGGGAACACAGGCTGCTTTCTCCCAGGAGGAGCATCCTCAGGTCCCTCTCTGAGGCAGGACCACTGCCAGCTTCCCTTGCTGGGGAACTGTCAAGTCACAGAGGTGGCAGAACCGATTCTGTTGGTGCTTTTCTCAGTGGTTGTCTAATTAGCTATTAAGGACTTTGTACAATGCTGACTCCACAAGCTCCCTGGGCAAAACACTTCGCTGTCTTTATGGTTAGAAATGTCTCCTGATGTCTGCACTGAACCTTTTTCCTGGTTCATGCCCATCTGACAGCCTCCTGCAAAAGAAATCACTTGCTCACCTCATTTTTCATGCCTTTTACAACCAGTTGCACACAATTCCAGCTCATCTGGCTACACACACAGAGCAACATTTGAATACACACAGACCCCACAAGGGTCACACAACCCCCCCAGCCTGTTAACTCTGCAGAGCTCACAGCATTTGAGGGCTTTAGTCCTGTCATCCCACGGCAAGTCTTGTAATCTCCCACAGAATCTGATTGCAAACTTCCTTGGACATGCCTGAAATCACTCTTCTGAAGCACCTTTGGGGTTTAATGTAACGATTTAGGCTGAAAACAATTTAATTAGGTGGATAGCAGATGGCTCTGTGGCATCACAGCTCAGTGGCAAATGAAATTACACCCTGGGAAACTCGGCTGAGGAGAATGTTGAATCCACTCCTTGCACTGTGTGAGAAGAACATTCCAGGCCCTGGGAGAGGTTCTGGCTCATTAGCAAAAAGACTCCCAAAGCACTAACCAAGTTTTCCTGTAAGTGATGTAGAATCATTCAGAGAAAGGCAAGTTACTGCCTCAAGCACTAAGACTAATCTCACATTCTAAATTCTCCCCTAGAAGGGCAGGCACTTAAAATGCCAGGTGAAAGATTTCCCTTGTACAGTTCCAAGTGAACACAGAGCATTCCTAGAAGTTGCACTGAAGCCAAGGACAACATTCATCCTGGTCAGAGGGCCAACACAGCACCTGTGCATTTATTTGGGCATTTACAGGAGGCTTTGGTGATGCACAGACCTCGAAACGTTTCCCTGTGCAAAGAAACCATTCAGTGAACAAAGCTGCAGGGGATTTCTAAATCACATCCCACCCTCCTCGCTTCTCCTTTCCTTTTCCTCCTCCCACTCCCTCTTTCTTTGATGCAACTGCAGTGCTGAGTGGTGGGGGAGCTAAATTTGGTGCCACCCTGACTAACAGGAGTGGGCACAGCAGAGAGCTGGAGCTCAGGGCACAGCTGCTGCTGTCTCTCACTGGGCTCTGGAGGGCTGCTACAAGTGAAAAGAAAGTGGTCAAAACACCCCAAACTTCCTCTGAAGTCAGTTGTTGTCAACAGTTTCAGCTTTTAGGCCTGATCTGCTGTTCCTGCTTGGACACATTTCTGTAGGAAATAATGCTCCTCATCTCCTTCTCAGCAGCTTCAGGGACAAATGCACCTCCCTGGTAGGACAAGTGCAAGGCAAGTGCTGCTCAACGTGATTAGGGAAGGAAGAACTGCAAAACAAGATCAAATCAACTCTTCTCCCCAGTGTCTCATAGCAACAGAAACACTGAGATTTACCCTTCCATTTTCCATCAGAGCAGGAACAGAGACCTGCACCTGAAACGACGAGATCAGCCCCATTTCTGAAGCCATTAATGGGTTTGAAGCTCCATGGCTCAGACAATCCTCCTGAACCATTTGTTTTCTCCCCTTTAAATGGCCAACAGACTTGTGCTATTTAGATTTACTCACTATCACAGTCCTTTTATTTTTTTTTTATTTAAATCTGGGTGTGCTTGCACTCCTAAGCTCACTCAACTCAAGAAAATGCCTTGAGCTCTTGGTGCTACTGGCAGGTCAGAAGTCAAAGCCTTAAACCCAAATTTAAAATTAACATTCAGTGGCTAATTTTTTAATGTTCTGGGCCCTTTTGGTTGCCTGAGGAATAACCAAGTTGTAGGGTGACATTAAGAAGCAAGCATGAAACAAAAGTGTGTTTTGCTCCATTAGTCACAGGCTGAGCACCAGCCAGCTGTCTGTGCTAAAAATATGCCACAGTTAAAGATTTCATAAATTAAATGCACTGCAGCAGACAGCTCCTCTCAGGTGGGAACACGCCTCCTTCCCATTCCTGTAACTGCATAATGAGCCTCAAAAGAAGGGAGATTTAACCCAGCAGATTGCCAAGATTGAACCTGTTAATTTTAAAGAATAATTTTAAATTATTTTTATATCATTAATATAATTTTAAAATATTCATATGTGTGCACTGCTTTTGTTTAGATAACACAATACAGACATTAAAAGCATCAATCAATAATACCAGTGTACATTATCTTAAATGATCCCCACTGAAATCACTGATGCAATTGTTTCAGTGGAGTTCCAAATTAAGTTCCTCCTTCTCAGCTGCAAATGTGATGAATCCTTCTATATTTAAAAAGACATGAAAGTACAGAGCAAAATTTCAAAATATTTTCTGTGGGGGACTTCAAACTACTCATTCAGTTCACCTTCCTGTGCTCACACACTGCATGCTGAACCCAAAATTGCAACAACTGGGAACTATCACTGCTTCTGCTTCTTTTCTTATGCCTTTAAATGGGCAGATGAAATTCAAACAGAAAACATTCACATCAATGGGGAAATTTCCCAGGGCTGCAGAGGGATAATTTTTGTTCTGTAACTTCCCCTCAGGAAACAAATTAGGGAGACCCAGCCACGGGCACGATATTAATCCAAATTATACAGTAATCATGCAGTTAGGTAAGGGATTACACAGCGAGGAAAGGAAAAGGAAATGGGAACAGAATCCTCACGTATCGAGATGGCTCCTCCTTGTTCTGGTCGTTCATGTCACTGGGAATGATCCTTGTGGCCAGGGGGCCCTTGGCAAAGGGTTTGGGCAACTGGCCCCTGAATTCCGACAGGATGAACTGGAGCTGCCAACTGCAGGGAACAGGGAAAATCCAGTGACACTCTGTGTGGGGAACACCAGAGGCACAGCCAAGGACACCTGCTGGTGCCAGCTGAGACCTGAGGGTCACCCCCACAACACTCAGGAGAAGTGCCCCTCACCAAACCAAACCTGCTGCCACTCACTTCTCTGGCAGCAGGAAGCTGCTTGGAAATCTGTGCCACTCCTTCCCCACACACACGTTGACTGGCCTCCCCTCTGGCACTGTGTGGATGCTGGGGTCAGTGGCAATCCTGTGGAACTCTGGGTACAGGTCCAGGGGCCCGTGGTAGCCTGTGCAAGGCAGAAAATCAGAATAAGAGGGGTATTTATGTGGCTGCTTTGGAAAGCCTACAGAAAGCTCGTTCACATGTAACTGGTAACTTCCTGAACAAATGAACTGGTCTGTGCTAAAAAGTGGCTGGATTCTTTTCAGCATAGATTCTTTATTCACATTTCCCTGTCCTGGCAGTGGCCACCAAAACCCAAACTCATATTGCTGAGGTTGGGAAGGCTCACTGCATGGCTCCCATTCCAGAAGGTTCTTAAGGACCATGGCCAATCCGTCTCCATTAAGGACATATGCACCCAATTCCAAGTTTTACATGGGGAAAATGCTGTTTCAAGTATTTGAAAGCTGAAGTCTCTGCTTTAATACCAGTCTGGGCACATTTTTGTATCAGTAGAGTTGTGCTGGCTGAAGGTGAGGGGCAGATTTGTGAGTGATGTAATTCCAGTGGTTTATTCATACATATGTGAATATATACATATGTATGGATGAATGTGCATGTAGACACACACATATATAACCACTCATTAATGGTGATTAAATTAATTAAAGCTTATTCCCCTCCCTGCAGCAACGACATCCAAACTTTTGGAGATTCCTTAGTTTTACCCGCCGCCGGAATCGAAGCAGCACAACTTGTGCCAAGCCAAAGGCCCAGGAAAGCACAGAGAAGGTGCAAAACACCAACCTCCTGTAAAATACCAACCTCTGAATAAGGCAACAGAGCGGGACAGGGACAAAAGGCCGAAGAGGAAGACGGTGCCCAGGGCCAGCCAGTTGGAGGAGACCGTGTAGTGCTCCAGGCGGTACCGCTGGAATATGAAGTGGTAACATTTCTGAGGAGAGAGTGAAAAAGAAAAATAAGACGACATAAAATTACTCCAAATCTGTTTAGCAAGATCCTGTCTTCCATGAGGACCTTGCAGCAGTGGCTGCATCTCCCTCCAGGTCTCTGTTCTTTGTTTGTTTTTTTTTTTAATTCGGGCTCATCGAAACGCACAGAAATTCAGTCACATTTTTTAAGTTAAATCCAGGGTATTTAAAGAAGTTCTCAGCTCTTTTCCCCAGGCAGGCTTCAGGTCAAAGCTGTGAAGTGCTCTCTAGCAGTGCTCCAGCTGGGTTGTTCCCAGGTGAGGCAGGAGCACCTTTCAGACACTGCAGAACTGCCCTGCACAGCCAGACCTCATTTTCCAGCCTGCACTGACTCTCTCTCCAACACGAGCTCCATGACCCAGATTTCCTGGGTGACCTGCAGTTGTTTACCCTGCCTGCACCAACTCCAGCTCTGAAGTGGACGAAAGAACACACAAAGCCACTCTGAAACCGATAAAGGAAAAGCCTTTTGGGTTTTTTTTAAATGTAAAAGCCTTTCTGGGGACACTCAGAAGGAAATACATCCAGTCCTTGGCTTGGGCCCTCCCTCCTGCTCTGCCTTTCTGGTTATTCACTTCCTATCCTCAGCTGGTTTCTGCTGCTCTAGTCCTGTTTGCATTTTCCTCATGACAGTCACATCCACGTGGTTTGGAGGAGCAGAGTGACCAGCCTGGACTGCTGCTGGGCAATCAGTTCTCAGTTCCCAGCTGGACACTCTATACTGGGCAAAATGTCATCCAGCAGTGCTAAAAAATGCAGGGCAGAAATGTACACTGGATTTTTTCTAAAGCCATGTTTGGCAAAGGTCCCAAACCAGCCCCCTGTGATGTTGTGACAGGCAGAGCCACAAAGCTGCTGACATTGGAGCTCAGTCCTGGATGGGTGCAAGGACTGAAACTCAGCTGGGGGACTCCAGGTGGGCACTGGAACACCAGCAGTGATGGGAGATGAGCAGTCAGGAGGGAGGAGTGAGAGGTTTGAGGGGTGCAGGCAGTGCTGGTGGGGAGCCCAGGACAGGAGCTGCCACTGGTGCTCAGCAGGACACAGGAGGAACAGCAGGACGAGGCCAAACAGCAGGAACAGGCTCAGGCAGGGACTAATGGCTGCATTCCTGAGCCTTTTGAACAGGGGAAGATGAATATTTTTGACTCTGGGAAGGTTTATATCAGTCTCTATTAGTGCTTTGCTCTGTGAAGTGCTTCAAGAGATATTTACTAAACATCCAGGTTTTGGCTCCTCCAAGTATCCAACGCAGTTTCCCAGCATCTAAACAACATCACTTTTCCTTTTTCAAGCCAGTGAAGGATTCACCAGAATCCTACACACCCACATTCCTGCCCAGACCACCAGACAAAGGAGGCCCCAGTGCTGTCACCAAGTCACCAACCCTCATGGCATCCCCTGGGTGTTGTGCTGTGCTGGCACCACAACACCTCAACTGCTCCCCACCAGGAATTCCCACTGGGGATGGGAGAACAACCCAAAGCCAACACGAAATAATCAGTGGCAAGGGAATATTCTCAGCTATTTATCACTTCAGACAATCCTGGATAAGCTCCTGATGGGATCACCTTATAAAGCCATGAAATTTGATCTGGTTTTGCTGCACTCAAATCCAGAATTATCAGCTGAGCTCATTCTGTATGACACTCAGGAGGGAAATCTCAAATATTTTTGCTTTTACATCACATCTTACAGAGGGATAATAGTTTTCCACACACTCTCAGTCAACCTGCACAGGAAGATTGTGGTTTAATGTGTAAAATCAGCAACACTTCAGTACCAGAAGGGCTGAGCATTTTGCTTCCACAGTTTCAACACCTGTCCACGAAACGTGGTTCAAATATTAAACTGTACCAGCTACAGATTAAAGATGATGATCCAAAGCTATGCACAGGACAGTCCTGAACTGTGCCACAGGCACAGGTATTCTGCAGGTGTCCCCAAACTTTGGGAAGCAATGTTAAAAGAAATCAGCTGGAAATCAGGTTTCCTAAAGGTGTGACCTTAATTCTAAAACCATGTTCCACTAAAACTTACCTGGAGAGCAGAGAGAGCCACAGCACCAGAGAGACAGATGAGGGGATAGATGGGAAAGAGAAACCTCTCCTCCTTGTGGGGCTGGCTGAAGAAAATCAGGATCCAGATGTACATGGGAGCCAGGGTCAGCCAGTAGGGACGGCCCAGGTTCTGAACTGGGAGAAACAGAAACTCAGCAGCAAGAAATGAGGGGTTTAACCCACTCCCCTCCCTTGCACAGTCACATCTCACCCTCCAAGCCCCTTCTCCAGACCCAAACCGTGTCCTTCAGACACAAACACAGCCTGTTCTGAGCACCCACGTTGCTGAAATCCAGGAAACATGCCCAAACAGTCAGCACAGAATTTCCATCAGGGAATTTTTACAGGTTCCTACAATACTAACAACTCCAACAGATTTAGGAGGACAGAAAATAAGGGACTGCATCACTGAACCCAAGGAAGAGACAAAACCCACCAAGGACTGACAAATCAGGCAGTCAGAAGCAGATCTCCTGCTGGGTATTGTACATACAAAGATCAGAAAGGATCTCCCCTGGATCCCCCTCTCCCCTTACAAAGGTTTGTTTGTGGACTGAAGTTTCCACAACCCTCATTGCCTCATTACAAAAATAACAGCATGAGAGGTCTCTCAGGCGCCTTCTGCTTAACAGAGGAAATAACTGATTCAAAAATAACAACAATTACCCTGAATTTCAGTCACACTGAGGAGGGTTCTGCACTGCCTGACAATTTGCAGTCCCTTCTCTGCCCCCTTACTACTCCCAACAGCAGAGTTAAGCAATTAAGCCAACGGCATTTCACAGACAATGTGAACAAAGCACTTGGCAGAATCGCTCCCGCTGTTAAGCACAAGAACACCAAGTGAACAGCAGGAAATCTTGCATTTACAGGATCTCCTACTGAGCTTTCACTGGTTCCTGACAGTATGTCAGTCATAGCCAAGGAACAGATACAAGCAAACACCCGTTAACACACATTTTCATGGGGGATTATGATATTTCTCCTTCTTGTATTCAGTAAAAAAAATCAGAGAGAGAGCAAAGCACTGACTGGACTGATGAATCTGGAGGCTGCTGCTGACACTTGATGAATCTTCCTCAGGAAAACAGCAGAGAAGAATTCACACTTCCTCTCCAGAGTCCCTTACCAAATGTCATGTGCTTAAACTGATGTCATTTTATTTAAGAAAAAGCCCAACGTGAAGCAGGGAATATTCTGGTTCCTCCTTTTCCTGCTCTCAGTATATCCACACCCTTGGGGACACTTCCCAAAGCATGGGCTGTCCTGCCAGGGCTCAGTCCTGTGAGCTCAAGAGTGCCTTTCACAGTGCACAGAAGAGCCCACTTCAACCCCAAAAACGTTCCCCAGTTATTCCAAAGGTTCCCATTCCCAGCTGCAGACCAGATGGAAACAACAGGTACACAGTTTCTTTCCCCCTTAAGACTATTGAAATGTCAGACTGAGGGTTGGGTACCACACCCCTTGTTAAACTGCTCTGGGTATTGGTAAATTCAGCCTTGAAAACACCTTGTCCTTCTGGAGGTGGAGGCAAGGAACAATCCTGGACTCAGTAATGAGCTCCAGGAACTCTCCTATTACTCCAAAGACTTTTGCTGAGCCCAGTTTCGCTCCCAACAAAGCAAAGCTGCTCTTTGGCAGGCTAAAGCTCTGCCTGCAGTCCCAGGCTGAGGTCTGGGCTGGCTGTGCCTGGCTCTCTCCCAGCTGCCCTGTACTCACCATGGAACTTCTGCAGCAGACACTCCATGAGACAGGTCAGTGGCAGCACCAGCAGTGCCAGAATAAAAGCCACGTTGAAATTCAGAAAGCCATTGATGAAGTAGAAGGACCAGGGTTCTGTACCTAAAGGGTGAGAAGAAGGAAAGAAGAGGTTTGGAATACAAGCCTGGGATGACATCTGGATGGAGCAGCAGCTTTGCCCGACTCCCAGAGTTAGTCAGCAGCAATACAGGGGCACCAGAGCATCTCACAACCACACCTGCCCGAGAAACCTCATTTTCTTCCTTTTCAGAAATTATTTTCCTCCTTATTTTTTCATTGGGTCACAATCAATATCAATATAACATCAACACTGCTCCTGGGTCACAGCTCAACCCAAGAGCCCAGCAGAGTTCTGACACACGGTTCACCCTCACATTCAGGAAGACCACACAAGCAAGGTGTGGAGGTGGAAACGTGTAAAACCAGGAAACTTGACTCCAAATTCATTCTTTCTAACTGCAGAGAAGTAAGAGGGGAGCAACACAAAACCACACAACGCCATATAATCCTGGAGTGACCATGTACACTCAGTGTCGGCAGAAAATGTTCTCAAAAGGATTAAGAAGAAAGAGTTTGCATTCCCACTTCACCCCAACAAAGACTCAGCCACTGAAGCTCACCCAAATGCTAGTTTTGGTACCTCCTTAGAGTCAGAACTATTTAAGATACGCTTCAAAGAGAAGCAAGGCAGCTCTGCCTCCTACCATGACACACTTGGGTACTGGCTGCGAGCTCCCAAGGATGTAAATTCAAAGACATTCCAATCCAACTGTCATTTATTTGGACGCTTAAAACCCTTAACAATGAGGAATGCCAGTTCCTCTCCACACATTTCCCACTCCCTGGGTGTGATTAGCTCAATCAGTCAGTAAATGACACGCGGGGGCTTTAATCACTGCACTGTTGTGACATGTGTCACACGCCACAGCAATTTCCTGCAATCAGAGCCACTTAAAGAAGGGTCCGCGTTGAAATCAATCAGACAGCGGCAGAGCAGGCAGGAAAACCTGAACCCTCTGCAGCTCCCAGAACCAAACCCAAACCCTCTGCAGCTCCCAGAACCAAACCTGAACCCTCTGCAGCTCCCACAGCCAAACCTGAACCCTCTGCAGCTCCCACAGCCAAACCCAAACCCTCTGCAGCTCCCACAGCCAAACCCAAACCCTCTGCAGCTCCCAGAACCAAACCCAAACCCTCTGCAGCTCCCACAGCCAAAACCAAACCTTCTGCAGCTCCCACAGCCAAACCCGAACCCTCTGCAGCTCCCAGAACCAAACCTGAACCCTCTGCAGCTCCCACAGCCAAACCTGAACCCTCTGCAGCTCCCACAGCCAAACCCGAACCCTCTGCAGCTCCCACAGCCAAACTCGAGGAGAAGCTGCACCAAGAATGTCATAAAATGTCCCTGGAGTCACTGAGGCCAAGTCCAAGCAACCTACACGAGGTTCATATAGGAAACCTTCAGTTATTAGCACTGAAAGCAAACAGCAGTTATAGGTAAACCCCAAATCTTTAAAGGATAGCAGCAGGGACCATGCAGTCACCCTTCTACCTGCCCCATGGAAAGCAAAGGAAATTGGCTCTTTCTAGTCTTGGCAGCCTGGGGATCAAGAGTGAAGGGCACTTCATGAATAATCCATAATCCAAACACACCCCTGAGGGACGCTGCTAATAAAGAGATCAGCTGGTGGGAAGCACAGCTTTAAGGAAAAAAGGCTACTTTCTTCACTTTTTTTTTTTTTGCAGCGTGACTGAATCGTCCCTAAAAACTAAGCACTGGAGCCTTCCCTCCTTCTCCAATGAGGGATTTTCTTCTCTGTAGAGGAGAAAAAAATAATAGAAAGAAAAAAAAAATAGAAAAAGAAAAAGAGAGAGGAGAACAGTGCACAGCAGGCAAAAAGCAATAGGCTGGGTCGTGGTGACTCACCCATTCAGAGCCATTCAGGCTCGATGCCTCCCAGGGCAAAATGCTTTTATTCCTGTTATCCACACGACTCAAGGTGAACTGAGAGGGAACTGCAGCGTGAAAAAAGAAAAACCCCAGTGCACACAAGGAGTCCTGACCCAGAACAGCATCCTTCAAGCATGGAGGGACACTGAGGAACTCTCCATGCACAGAAGTGATGGGAACGTGCTTCCAGAGCAGGACAGGAGAGGGAAGTTCCTGCAAGTGTCCCCCAGGCTGGAGCTGTAGGAGAAGGACTGATGAAGGCAGTGGGAAGAACACTGTGGCCCAGCCAGTTCTTGGCACAATGGCTCCATGGGGACAACCAGCTGGAAGTACTGTCAGGCACTGAGCCAGACAATGCTTTGTCCTTTGGGATCTGACAGGCTCTGGGAGCAACCCTGGAGGTCCAACTCCCATCCAAGGTGATGGAACTGGACAAACCACCTTGACCACAGCAATGGGGAGGCCACAGCAGAGCAGTTGTAAAATAGGCTTAGGCTCAGCTGCCCCACCCTGTGCTGGGCCCAGCCTGGGTGCAGGCAGGAGCTGCAGCTCAGCTCTTCAGCAGTAACTAAGCTGCAATAATTTGCTCATGAGTCACAGCCCTCATTCTAAGCAAGCCTGATTCAGTGCTAGTATAACAAACACTCTGCTCGCTGCATTTCATTTATTCTCACTCTGTTGAAGAACCAGGACCCAGCAGAGCAAAGGTGTCACATCAACAGCCCAAGCTGAACAAAGCTCCCCAAAGTGCCATCACACTGCAAGTCACAGCTGAGGCTCCAGGCACAGAAAGTGGGGCAAAACTCTGGTCACAAATTGGGATTTCTTAGAGCACATGCAGGCAAAAACCTCACAAAGTCTCAGAATCAGGCTTAGGGATATATGCTTAGAAGCTGCTCTCCCTTGGCTGTAGAAACCTAATTCCCCCAGGGAAATACTAACACAGCCAGTGTTTATGTAGAAGGAGTGTATTGCTAAAGAGAAAAGAAAAATAAGAAGTTGAACCTTGTCTCCAAAACACTGAAGATGCTGTGGGCTGGTCACTCTGCTCCCATCATGTGAAAGTTGGGAAATCCCAGCTCCAAAGCCTGGAGGGATTGGCCAGCCCCTCACCTCCCCTGGTGGGGTTATTTCTCCCCAGTGTTTCGAGGCTCTCTAAACACACAGCACTGTCCTGGCCACGCTGCATTAAAGAGCAATTTCAAGCAGGCTCTTTTACTAGCCTGAGGATGTTATATGAATGTCACTATGAATAAAACACTTCAGAACAGACTGGTCCCTGGAGGCTTCTGGAAACAACTCATGCACCAGTGTGGAAAAGGTCAGGCACAGGCCCATGCCAAAACCTATCAGAGAGACAGGGCCTGGAGTTTACTTATAGAAAACTCACAGCAACAGCCTTCAGAGCCCTCCTGCAGAGAGGAGGAACCGTGGCAAAGCAGCTGCTGCCCTGCTGTGCCACAGCACAAGTGACAGATCAGCACTCAGCACCATCCAGAACAGCCCTGCCAATGAACCAGCAAATGTGGCTGCAGGGCACTGCCAGAGAGAGCCTGGCTGCTGCTGAGCACTGCTCAATCCCTCCTGGAACAGCTCAAACCAGGCTGGGCTCAGGACAGGGATGATGCAGGGACTCTGCACCCTGAGGTCTCCCCCAGCCTCTCTGGAGCCCTGCAAGAAATGGAATATTTTCCTTACTCTTCATGGACAACTGAGTGCAGTGGCAGCTCCCAAACAAACAGCACTCCCAGCACTGCCTTGGAGGCTCAGAGCTGGGATTTGGGTCCCACAGTTATCAGGGAACCCCTTCAGGCAGATGATTTGCCTTATGGCACCCTCAGATCCCACTGGCAGGCAAAGCCCAGGCCACACACTGCCAAAAAGTAAAGGGATTCCCAAGGCACAGCATGGGCTTGGGACTGCAGACACACAATGTGAACTGGAAAAAACTACTGACTCTGCACTGCCACTCACTTTTCCAAGGTTTCTGCACCCTGGCTGTGAAGAACAAGAGCCAGGAACTCCATCAAATCTCACAAACACACACAGGTATCCCTTGTGCCCACTGAGCAGCCACACACTGCCAGCTCTCTGCTGTGCCACTGAGACACCTCTCGGTGGTTTGCAGAACTGGGAAGTGAACAAAAGCAGCACCAGCTCACGGCGTGGAGAAACCCGACAGTGGCCTGTGGATTCCCAGCTCGAGAGAGACATCCCGTGTCCAGAAGCTGGAGCTGCAGCCTGTGGAGCTTGCAGGCAGCTTTTGCTCCAGGGTACATCAGAAAAAGGGTTGGCAATCAAGAGCTGGGGAGTGTCACAGTAGCAAGAAAAACTCCCAACTCCCTTCTTGGCTTGTTATCTTAAACTCACCGTAGAGATCAGGCCCGTGAGGGGTGAAGACATTGTATAAAACAATGTTGAGAGGTGCAACCACCAGCTTCCCATAGTAATAGCTGTCCACCACCACCAAGGGCACCTGGAAGAAAGCAGTTGTTAGTTAAAGTGCCAGGAGCTTTTGGCTGGGCTGCACTAAAGCTCCATGTGATTTTCCTGAAGGAATTCATCCCTCCTGTCACAAGCCCAGTCCATTCCCTCTCTGCATTGCTTCAGGCACTTACCAAAAACAGGATCAATGACACCACACACCAGTTCAGGAAACTCTTCCACCTCTGCTTCAGTATCAGCAAGTCAAAGGCAATAGGAAGCCTGAAAGAGAGACCAGCTGTCAGCTGGAGACCTTGGCTTTCCCCACTGCAGGTTCTCCTGCCCTCCAAAGCAAGCTGAGAGAGAACCATCCCTTCACTGGCCTCTGCTTCTACTCCACATCCAGCCATCCAGCTCAGGTTTTACTCTCCCAGTGTATTAATACCAGGAAATCTTCCCAACCTAAGTCCTCCAGAAGCAAAGAACTCGGGCTATGGAAGCCTGTAGCACAGCCTAGGCTCGGGCAGGCCCTGAGACTTTTTTCCTCCAGCTCTCCACCCCTGCACTCTCCCCAAACAGGCAAAAAAAATCTGACACAGCGCAAAACTCCCCAGCTTTGCTTTTCTTACCCCAGAGCTGCGCTGAAGGGCCAGCCCAGGAGGGCTCCAGCAGCCACCCCCAGCACGGCCACAGAGGTCTTGTCCATGTACCAGCCAGTCATGGCAACCACCGTGGTGTACATGCAGAAACTGCTGGGCAGGAAAGCTGCAGCACAAGGGAGGAAAGGGGTCAGCCCAGCTCCCTCACACTTCATACCTACTGCAGGGGTTTTACACAAGCCTCACAGTGGCTGGGAAAACGGGCGCAGCAAGGCAGAGGGGACAGGACACAAAGGCAAGTGGCAGTGCCAAAACAAGAGCCTCCTTCCTTAGGTTAAAATATGTCCAAGGAAGGCAGGTCAAGGCCCTGTTTAAGAGGCACAACCAGGAGACAGGAGGCAGCAGCAGAAACAAGCAGGAAACAAAGAGGAAATTGAAACATGTAAGAGAGCGACACAGAAAACATAATGTGAATCAACACTTCTTCTGTCACACTTGCCACGAGAAACACCTCCAGCAGAACACAACCACAACAAACACAGACCAGAGATCCATAACACAATGTCAGAGATGTGTTAGAGCTGTGGCTTCTCTTCTCTCTGGCCCTGCCTCTGGTTTCCAGGGACAAGGTCACTCTCAGAGTCACTGCTACAATCAAACCTACCTGCAGAAGCACAGAACATCCCCGTGCTGAGCACCAGGAAGGCCAACATCAGCCTGCTCACGTGCAGCCCAAACTTCTTGCACACAGCCCTGAGGAAGCAAGAGGGAAAAGGACACCGAAAAGATCCTTAAAATCAGATTATTCCCAACAGAAAAAACGCAAGGTAACAGTCTGAAAATCACAAACGAAGAGGCAGAGTCTAACCCAGCTTAGACAAGATAATTGTATGTTAAGGATTTACTGCTTTTAGTGGATGTAAACAGCACTGGCAGATGGATTACACACAGCAACAATTAATGTGTTCCAGTAAAATTCACTATGGTAAGCAAACACAGCACCAGACTCTCCTCCAGCAGAGCTCAGTCTACAACACTCCCACCCTGCTTGCTGCTGTCGGTGAGAAAACGAGTGTAGTCAGCAAAATGCTGGAGTGGAGATGTGGGTGGCAGCTCTGAGAGTACAGTTTTGTCCTAATCGTGGAATTCTCACCAGTATTCCATTAAGTTATCATGAGAACACGTATTTTTCAAGGTTCACTTTTAAAGCAGCCCAATCCACACATGAGCTTCAAAGCGTATTTCCCGTGCATGGCACTCAAAACACTCACTGCAGACAGGCTCTAACACTCACTTGTAGAAGTAGAGTTCACAAATGCAGCTCAGGAAGGCCAGGAAGCATCGGAGGAAATAGAAGATAAGGACCTAGGAGACATGGTTGGAGTGTGAGGAAGGCACAGGACACAAAATGGGCTTGTAAAGCCTCGGGGGAAACTCACAAACCCTCCGAAATCCTCCCAGGGAGGTCGGTGTTTGTCAACCAAGGAGAGTTTTGTAAACACGAACTCTCTGACGACAAACAAAGCGGTTGTTTTCACACAGGCTAAAGGCACGTTTATTGCCCACAAAAGCAGGTTCCACACACGTGATTTACCTTGTTGGTTTGCAGGACTCGAGCATGGAACCAGGCTGGTACGGCATGGAGCCACAGGTAAGCATAGGAGCGGATGGCATAGGCTGGGGAGTATTCCCACGTCTGAAACCCCTTCCCATAAATGAGGTAGTGTGTCTGCAACGGAGATTAAATCAAGAAATAAATCAACATGCATCACACAGCTTCCCATCTCCCACCTCCGAATCCTTGAGTACAAAAATTCCTCTTTGAGAGACTGGCACGGGGTTCTAAATAAACCTGCATCTGCACTGGCCAGGAACACGCTGCCACATCCCAAGGGCACGAAGCCACTCACCGGCTCCCAGTAGTTGAAGGTCTCATCGCAATCAGAGATGTTGCTCAGGAGGGCTGCACAGAACCTGGCCGAGATGAGACACTTGAAAGCTGTTGATCCTTCGGGGGCCCAAACTTGCCCCGCTTTGCTCCCGGATGATCTAATCCGAAGGGGAGGGGGGGGAAAAAAAAAATTTAAAAAAATACGAATATGCAGCAGGAAGGCTCAGCGACGAGACCAAGCGACACTGAAAGGGCAGAGGAGCGTATCTGAGCCGCTGATTCCAGCAGCGAGCGCGCTGCTTTCCTTGGGGGGGGGTCGGGTACCAGGGATGCAGCATCACCCTCCGCCCCACCGCAGCCCCGCACCGCCCGCACCGGGGGGGCTCCTGCCGGCCGGGGAGATGCGGGGCGGGCATCTCCGCCACCGCCCTGGGCAAGGGGCTGCCCAAACACCCACCCCCGCGGGCCGGCAGCGCCCGGGCACTGCCCCGACACCCGCTCTGCCCGCGGGCACTGCCCCGACACCCGCTCTGCCCGCGGGCACTGCCCCGACACCCACTCTGCCCGCGGCTCCTCCGCCTCCGGCCGCCGCCCCGCCGCCTCCCCGCCGCCCGCCCGCGGCCGCTGCCGGGCCCCCTTGGCGGCCATGGCGGGTACGGGCACGGCCGGGCGGGCGGGCGGCGCTGCCGCGGGCGGGCGGGGCGGGGAAGCCGCCGCCGCCATCACGGGTACGGGCAAAGGGAGCGCGCGGGGGCGGCGGGAGCGCGCGGCGCGAACACGCGGTGCGTGTGCCGCACACATCGTCTGTGACCCGCACACACGGTCTGTGTCCCGCACACACGGTGTCTGCGACCCGCACACATCGTCTGTGACCCGCACACACGGTCCCTGTTCCGCACACACGGTGTCTGTCCCGCACACACGGTGTCTGTCCCGCACAAATGGTCCATGTCCCGCACACACGGTGTCTATCCCACACACATGGTCCATGTCCTGCACACATGGTGTCTGTCCCGCACACACAGTCCGTGTCCCGTACACACAGTGTCTGTCCCACACACATGGTCCATGTCCCGCACAAACGGTGTCTGTCCCGCACACACATGGTGTCTGTCCCGCACACACAGTGTCTATCCCACACACATGGTCCATGTCCCGCACACACAGTGTCTATCCCACACACATGGTCCATGTCCCGCACACACAGTGTCTATCCCACACACATGGTGTCTGTCCCACACACACGGTGTCTGTCCCACACACATGGTGTCTGTCCCACACACATGGTCCGTGTCCCGCACACGCAGGTTCATCATACACGCAGTCTCTGCTATTTCAGGGCATGAAGACCAAGCACATCAACCGTTTCCATCACCCCACTGTCAGGGACGAATTCCAGGGAAATGCGTCTGGGAACTCACCAGTAAAAACCACTGAATACGCTGAGTTGGGAGGGACCCACAAGGATCATCAAAGTCCAACCCCTGGCCCTCCACAGACACCCCAACAATCCCACCCTGTCCCTGAGAGCGTTTTCCAAACACTCCTGGAGCTCTGGTAGCCTTGGGGCCGTGACCAAACCCTGGGGAGCCTGGGCAGTGCCCAAGCACCCTCTGGGGGAAGAACCTTTTTCTGAGATCCCACCTGACACAGCTCCAGCCATTCCCTGGGGTCCTGCCACTGGTCACCAGAAGCCTTCCACATGGATGCTGCTCCGTTCTTCTCCACCAGATGCTGCAGGAGGGCACAGGCCCCTGCTCCTGTGCCAGGAGGGCAGCAGGATGTGGGGATGGACCGTGGAGGAGTACACGTGCCTCACACCTGAGGGGGCACAGAATGTGCCCTGCAGCCTTTGTTAAAAGAAACAGCTGCTCATGTCCACCATCCTGTTGATGCCTTTTCCCAGTGTAACCCTACAGATTCAGGTAACTCTGGAGTTCTCCATCAGCTGCAGTCACATCTGCTGCAGCAAATAACGCACTACTGGTGGTACAGCTATTTTAGGACTAGTTAGGACCCTTTGGAATATAGTGATGGAAATAATTTGTGATTAGTCACTCAGAGAAGCTGTGGCTGCCCCATCCCTGGAAGCGTCCAAGGCCAGGTTGGACGGGGCTTGGAGCAACCTGGGATAGTGGAAGGTGTCCCTGCCCATGGCAGGGGGTGGAAGGAGATGAGCTTTAAGGTCCCTTGCAACCCAAACCATTCTGGGATTCCGTGATTTCCATCTGTATTAGCTCCTCAGGAAACAGTCCAGGGCTGGGATCCCACCCCCAGCACCTCTGCTGAGATGGGCTGTGTGAGGCAACCCAGACCCACCATCCTCATACAGGGACTGAGCATCTGCACAGGGTTTTCAGTGCTCAGAACACACACAGGGCCTGGGAAATGGTGAGGTCCTCCCTGTTTCAGTGTGCTTGAGATAATCACCACCAGTATAACATGCTGGGCAAGCATAAACAAGAATAGGAAAAGTGAATTGGCATCAGCAAGGAGATCGAGATCACTCTCACAGGACCCTAGGAAAGAAAGGCTCCACTTTATAAAACGAGGTTTCATTACACACACAGAGAACAGGGAGGTGCTTGGTCCTCCTTAACAGGAATTTCCACATTTATGACGCGTGCAGGTACCCAAAGTCCACCCCGCCTTTGTGAGAGGCGCTGCAGTGACACACCGTGTCAGGTGACACTGGCCAGAGCAGAAACCTGCACAGGTGCTGCTCGAGCACCTGAGCCCAGGGTGGAACGTTCTACCTCAGGGTCACACCCAGCTGCTGCTGCATTTGCTCCCGGAGGCGCAGCTGCAGCTCCGCGGCCCCGCGGCAGCTCAGGGCCCTGTCACAGCACTGGAAGGTCACCCTGTAGCAGAGGCTCCTCCGGCCCGTTCCTGCCTGCTGGAAACTGTCCCTTAACTGGATGGAAACCACCGTTTCACCTGACACCCCCCTGGCAAGGGTGTGAAAAGCAACTTCGTCGAACTGCTCCCCCTCGGGAACCCAAAAGCTGACGTCGTGCACGTAGGAAGGGGGATAGAGGGAAAAACTCTTGAAAAGCCTCAGCTCTCCTCTAGGAAACTGCCTCAGGAACCGTGTGTCCGGTGTCCAGAGCATTCTCCAGTCGGGTATTCCACAGAGCAGCATGGCCAGGAGGTCAAGGTTCAGTGAGGCAAAGACAACCACCAGCTCACTGCTTGCTAGCTCATGAGATGTCCTTATAACCCCCAGGCAGGAGCCCTTCTCACAGGAGCCTGGGGGATCTGTCTCCATGCAGATGAAATACTGAATTTTACCAAGCTGAGACTCAAAAGCAGCAAAGTCACTTAGCTCAGTTGTTTCAGAGCTCGCTGCTTCCTGCAGGTTGATATTTGGTTTAGTGCCAGTCTGCTGAAGGGAGTGTATGGTGGATGTAATGTTATTCACCAACATCTGGACACAGCTGCTCTCTGTACCCCTGCTCACTGCAAACACAATGAGCACCTCATGAAAAACAGGCATGGAGTGAGGAGTGATACGACACTTCCTGAAAACTGGCCCAGAAAGAACACGGAGTGTCCCTGGGAGAAAGGCTCCTTCCTGCATTATTGCCTGAGCATGAGGCAGCAGGGAAGGTCTGAGATAAAACTGCTTTGGACTGTGACGTCCTTCTGGTACGTTCTTCTCTGTGCCATGGCAAAAATCAGCACAGGAAATTAAAACAGGTCCATTTGCAGGTCCATGAGACATTTCCTCAGGGCTTGGAGTCTCCTCTGGGCTCAGAGCGACCCAAAAGATATTGGAGGGACAAACCCCATCGAGGTGGCCTTGGTGGAGCAGGGGAGGGCAGGAGTCAGTGTCCTGTACTGGAAAGGCTTGGCTGAGTCCTGCAGCAAGCTCCTCCTTCACTGTCCGGACTGGGTGGTTTGAATTCGGTTCTAGGAAACCCCTGGGAAAAATAAAAGCGCAAATTACAGACACCACTAAACAGATTTCCCTGGAATAGCCTTCCTGTGGCCTTAATTTGAGTGCAGCAATTCACCCAAGACATTCTTAAGCCAGTTTTCAGTAACTACCCAAACAAGCCAAGCCTTTCACCGAACGTGTTGCATGTTTTCAGGACAGTGGGGTTTGTCTCCAGGTTGCAATCGAGAATTAATTGAATTTGCTAATAAAAAAGGAGCGGGGCTTTCCAATCATCATATCCATTTATCTGACACCTGGGCACTCCCACTGAGAGCCAAATAGAAACTAATTATAAAACTCACCTGTTAATTTTATCCACAAGGACTTGTGGCACTTGAAAAGAAACCTTTTGGCTTTCCAGTTGTATCCTGCAGCTCCCAGGTGTGACACACGGGAGAGGAGTGCTCCGTGTGAAAATGTGGTTCAGGGCACCCTCTACACAGAAGGATTTATCTTGGCTCCTGACAACACACAAAACCAGAGCAAAGTCACTGATAATTTCTGATATTTAATGTGCCACAGGAAAGCCTTGCACAGGTAATCCGTGTGACACCAACACACGTCTTAGTGAATCCCAGGCCTCGTTACAACCCTGCTGGGTTTGCCTGCTGAACAGATACACACACCACAGTCCTCCTGACAATTTTGACCTTTAAAATCCTAAGACAGTCTTATTTTTAGAGGGTAATTTGGCAAGAAGCTTGCATTTGAATCTTGGCTATTCTGCTTAGAGATGAAAAAGAACTGCAGCTATTTTAAGGAAATTTAAAAGGAGTTCCTCTCCAGCAAACAAGACACTAAAAGAACACACCAATGCTGGCCTTTATAAGAGCACAAATATCAGAATTTTGGTTTTGGCATGTGATGGTTACCTGTAACCTGTACATGTATATCCATGGATTGTCTCTGCATTAAAAGGATGAACATCACTCAAGATAAATCCAGCTCCAGCTGCCACAGCCACTATTTGCCAGCTGTTGTGCCACTCCCTCCTTGGCTGGTCTGCAGGTGTCCCACCCTGGCCATTGCAAAGAGCCACGTGGACCTCTCCCTCCTCTGCCAGCACTTCTGCGGAGCTGGAAGGAAAGCCAGCAACGAGAAGAACCCTGTTAGCACACCCACAAATGTCACAGGGCCAGAAAAGCACCCAGAGCACAGCTACAGACAGGTATCACAGCAGGCAACCAGCACAGAACTACTGCTGGGTTACTCACCTATGGAAAAAGTGGGCAAGCAGCTCCCTGTTCTTCACTACCCCAGTCTTCCTCCCACAGTGGGGGAAGTTGAAGTAAATACAATCAAATTGTCTTTTTTCTGGTGAAAAGTAGTCCTTCAGCTTGGTGCAGTCCACAGAAAACACAACCTCAGCTCCTGCAACAGCAAAGGAAAAAAAAACACAAACGAGGGTGTGATGTTTATCATCAGGGAAAATTTTAGAGAAAGGCAGGAATGCAAGTCCTCTAATGGGTTTTAAAGTAGGTGAGAGCTGCCAGGCATCTCCCCAGTCGTGCATTAGGAACACCAGGAAGCCTGGGCTCCACTTCACCTCTTGTGGAAACTTCTGAAAATACTTGAAAATAGAGGTTTCGGTGCAATTTCAGCACTATTTAAGCCTGATCAGGTTTTAGGGTGTTTGCTTTGGCCAAACGGACCATTCCAATCCCTCATCCGAGACGCCTGGAGTGGCGAGGGGATCCCAAGGGTCTGGAGACAGGGCATTGGCAGGGCGATGGCTCTGGATGGAGCCCTGATGAGAGGACGGTGACAGCAAAGGGCTCAGCGACACCGCTTCCTCCTGCCCCCCTGCGCCCGGAGGTCCCACCACCACCCATCGCATCCCATCGCATCCCACCGCTTCTCATCCCACCGCTTCTCATCCCACCGCATCGCATCCCATCACATCCCATCCCATCCCATCCCATCCCATCCCATCCCATCCCATCCCATCCCATCCCATCCCATCCCATCCCATCCCACCGCATCCCACCCGCGCACCCACCGCTCTCCCGCAGCCTCCGGATGCTCCGCGCGGCTCCCCCGCGCCGGGACGCGTCCTCCTCGCTCTCGTAGCAAGTGGCCACCACGTGCGTGCCCTCGGCCCCGCAGAGAGAAGCGGCGAAGGAGAAATTGCCCTCCCCGAGCAGCAGGACGCGGCGGAGCCCCATGCCCGGGGAACCGGCAGCGGCAGCGGCTCGGAGCCCCCGGCGCTCGGAGCCCCCGGGACTGGGAGCCCGCGGTTCCCGGAGCCGAAGTCGCTCGCTCATGACGTGGGGCCGGGTCAGCGGCCACTGCTGGTGGCGTCGGGGCATCCCCGGTGCCTTTTGAGCAGCCGGTTCCCCGCCCCGGGGGGGATCCAGGGAGCTGCCGGTGCTCCCCGGGATGGAGGGATGGAGGGAGGGATGGATGGATGGATGAACCGCCGCATCCCCCCCGCCGCCTCCCCAGCGCTTGGAAGGGGGGTGCGCTTTGGGAGAGCTTTCTGAGCCGCCGCGCAACAGGAAATGGGCGTTAAATAAATAAATAAGTGCGTAAATAAATAAATAAAGCCGTTACAGAGCTAAGGAATCGTAGAGTCGCAGAATCCTGGGATGGTTTGGGTCGTCTCGTTCCATGGGCAGGGACACTTTGCATGGGAAAGGGACACTTTCCATGGGCAGGGACTCATCTCATTCCATGAGCAGGGACACTTGCCACTGCCCTGGATGGCTCCAACCTGTCCTTGGATGCTTCCAGGGCTGGGGCAGCCACAGCTTCTCTGAGCAACTTGTGCCAGGGCCTCACCACCCTCACAGGGAACAATTTCTCCCCAATATCCCCCCTAACCCTGCTCTGTGTGTGATGGGATACTGGGGAGGCACTGGATCCCTGTGGCCTTGGGTAAATCACTTTCTCTGTTTCAAAGGATAAGTGACCCAGAGAGATGTTCAGTGCTGAGACATGGAGCATAACACCTCAGAAAAAATAATTACCACACCACCTCCCCCCCTCCAAGAAAGGAAAAAAACCCCAAACTCATATTTAGCCGTGCTAAATGTGAGTTTTCCTTTCCAGCATCCTCACTGCTTTGAAGCAGTTGCACTCCAGATTACAAGGGAAACATCAGAGGGTGAAGTGTTTGTGCTCAGAGCTGAACCAGCCTGTTGGATGCGTGGTGCAGCTGAAGGGGAGCTCCTGGATGACATTTGTGCTTCGAGATGACAAGAGATGTTTTCTGGCATTTTCTCCCTGCTGAGCTGTGCTGCTGTGCCACCACAGAACAGGTATTTCAGGTCATTCAGGGAGTGGTATCTGCATTTCAAGTATTCTTGTCTAGCTGACCTCATCATCCCCAAAGACCTTTCACTCAAAATGCCCATTTCTTGCTCCTGCATTTGGGCCCAACAAACCCCTGGACTATAAAAACCATTTCCCTCAGGGGAAATGCACTTTCTGGATATATTCTCACTATTTCCCACTTACTTCCTCAATTATTTTATTTTAAAATTTTTATTCTTTTAGAATTTGAACAAGAAATTCATTGGTTTCTGGGCCCCTACCCTGAGTTAGAACCTCCGTTGTGCAACCCAGCTGCTCAGTCCTGCTTCACCACAGGCCACCACATAGCAGCACCTTTTTTTTTTTTTTTTTTTGCTTGTGTCCAACACTCAGAGAAGGAACAAGAAGGATGCAGGAAAAGACTCAGAAACCAGGAGGCCTGTCTGCCCCCACAGTGCTACAGGGATTTCCTTCGAGCAAAAAGACCTGTCACACATGAAAGCCAAATGTAGTATCGTGTGGAAAACATTCTTCCTGCTGTTTAATCTGTGTTGTTTGTGACCTGAGTGCACTCACCCTGTGCCTGGTCAGACAAGCCCAATTAACACCTTAACTGGGAGGGCTTGTTGGAACCAGCTGATGGGAAACACCAGACCTTGGAAATGAGGGGGGATTTGAGGTGTTTGACAATGACCCCCCATCACTGAGTGCTCATTTTGTTTTTCTCCCCTAAAGACACAGAGTGAAGGGTAACCTCCCAGTTCAGCTGAGGTGTAAACAGATCCCTTCTCACAGAACTTCTGCCTTAGCAGGTATAAGGAACATAAAAAATAGGTCAGGTCATGACTGAGTCTGATGATCTGTGTGACAGATCTGTGGCGTTCTGTCCTTTTTGAAGATGAATTTTAGACTCAATTCCAGTAATACAAACTTCCCTTTATGCTCATATCCCTTTGAAGAGAGGTGCTAAGAAGATGATGGTGCCTCAAAAGGACTTAGTAGTGGTTTGTATCACTCAGCAATGACGGCATAAATCAGGTTATTGCTGTAGACATCAGATGCTGTTCATTGTTTGAAGGGCACTAACACCACGGTTTCAAAGGGATGTGATTTGCATCATGAGAGCAGGATGTTTTCCTCCTCTTGGGAGATATCTGTGTTTAACTGCAGCTCTGCAGTTTTCATCAGCAGCTGCTCTGAACTGGCTGCAGCACTTGGATGCTTCTCCACAACGTGAGTCATTCTAGAGATTTAAGATACAGTTGTCTTCCAGTCAGTTGTTATCGAATACCCACACTTCAGATGGGTTTCAATTGTCATGAAGCTGTTTTACCAGTTTAATCTCCACTGGAGAAACTTTTCTGTGGCTTGTGAAACGCTCTGAAATCCTCTGGCACCACTGAAGACTCGTGCATTAGATGTTTGCAAAACATTAGAGAACGTAATGTGGAGTGGGATGGGTGCTTCTGGACACCAAGACAAGCTGTCCTGGCCACACCTGCCCCCCAAGCTGTAAGGAAGGATGGTACCAGGCATGTTCAGACCCACCACTCCGCTTGTCCTCAGCGCCCCAAACAAATAAATACAAACTGCTTATTCATGTTTTATTCGTTAGTAAACTTACTCGGCATAAATAATAAGAGCAGCCCCTCAGCACCCGGTGCCAGGTGCCGTGGACTGGCCCCGGGGGGGGGCTGTGTGTGGGCACAGCCCTATTTCCTCTGGGCGCCTGCGATGGCCGGTTTCTCCTCGCGGGTGATGGGGATGGAGCGCTCGGGGACGTCGCTCACCTTCCTGGGCGCGCTGACGGTCAGCACCCCGTCCAGGGACAGGGACGAGGTGATGGTCAGAGGGTCCACGTCGTCGGGGATCCTGTATTTCCTGTTGAACTCCCTGGCGATGAAGCCGTGCTCGTCCTTCGGGAGGAGAAGGGACAGGCACAGTGAGGGGCGCTCGCTCGGCGCCGCCCGAACCGCGGGCTCTGTGCAGGCAGAGCCCGCAAAGGAAAACCTCCCAGGGAGTCAAAAGAGCTTTTAAAATGAGATGCCCTCTTTAAAAAGAGCCAAGTCTGGCCCAAGGGAGGCACTGCCCTGGCTGGGTGAAGGTGCCTGCAGGTGCCAACACTGCTGGCAGGAGGAGGGTTTGTGTTCCACCTCTGGGCTTCACTGCCCGGCTCTGGGCAAGGGGCAGCACCAGACCTGCCTGCAGTGCCAACCACACCAGCTCCTGAGGGTCTGCAGAGCCCCAGTGAGCTGATCTCTGTTAGAGTGCTGGACTGTGTTCTTAGCCCAAAAAAAATTGCAGAAACTATACTAGGATTACAGGATTATTATTATTACTATTATTATTATTGCTATTATATTGATATTGTTATCATATTATTATTTTTATATTATTTCGATTTATTTTTATATATGGATATTTTATTTTTATTATTATTATTTGGAGTATTATTGTTATTTTTTTTTATTACGTTCTTAGCAAAAAAAAGTTGCAGAAGTTCTGTCAGGATTACATGCCATTATTATTATTATTATTATTATTATTATTATTATTATTATTTTGATATGGCAACTCCAGCTACTTTATCATGAGTGTTCCCTTCCTTCTAGCAAGGAACTGGAGACAGGAGGTAGGAGGGATATGGGGGCTGGAAAATGCTGTTTCATCCATCTTTGAACATGGCTTTGGATTTCTCTCTGCCCAGCTGGCACCCAGGTCTCCAGGGCCAGCAAAAAGTGGGATTATGAGAGCAGAGCACAACCTTTAAGGGTTAGAAACTCACAGCTGGGCCTGGGAAAGGTTACACAACAGGGCAGTGCACTGGTTTCTTCTGTGGTTTGATTATCACAGCTTGTTGTCAGTGTATTGAACACCTCCCTGCATTTCTGGCCTCTCCCCAAAAAGAGGGAGGCCCAAAAATGCCCATTTCAAAGACGATTTTCCAGCTCGGTTCACAGTTCATGTAACATCAGCAATAAATGTTCACCCTCTTGCTGCCCTGCCTGGGATCAGCTGGGGGGGTTTGCACAGAGCATCTTCCATTGGGGTCGGCTGATAAAACAAAAAATGACAAGTGTGTGAGGTGAGCCCAGGGGAGGAGTGTTTTGCAGCCTCCTTGTTTCACCGGAGGTGAGGAAGCTCCCGCTGGGAGTGGCCCAGTTAAATCAGAGGTACCTGGCGCTCCTCGTGCTTCCCGTGGATCTCTATCATGTCCCCGAGCACCTTCACTTTGAGCTCCTCGGGGGAGAAATGCTTCACATCGAGATTTACATAAAACTTGTCCTTGTCCAGTCGCATCTGCAAAACAAGGAGGTGACTTCAGGAAAGAGCAGGTGAGGGTTTCTGCTTCGAAAGGCTCTCAGAACAGGTCAGCACTCAGCTGGTGTCCGCACAGGCACCGACCTTTGTTCTGGGGTTCTGATCTGAGTGGCTTTGTCCCTGGCTGGCCTTGCATTAATGCCCATCCCTGCAGTACCTGAGATTCTCAATTTGTTAAAATCTGCCAAAACTGACCCTTGAGTTGGTGTAGTGCTGATTATGCTGTGCTTCAGTGCACAGCCGGACCCAGGTCGCTAAATCAGGGCAAACATTGTGCAAAGATTAAAATAATATTTTCCTCTCCCTCCTTCTGCTCAGAATAGCTCTACAAGCTACTTGTAAATAAGAGATTGAGTCGTAGAACAGGCAAGTGCCTCTTGGCTCAGCCCCTGAAGCAAGCAGGCTCCTGCTCCTTGATCCTTTGGGTCCTGTATCTTACTGAAAACGCTGCTCTTCTCAACAGTGATTCTTTAAAACAGGCCCCTTTTTCCTCAGCAGCCTGACATGAGCATCCCACTGCCCCTGTCCCTGTGCTGTTTGCTTCTCAGGTGGGAGTGGGATTGGAAGTTTGGCATAGCAGACCGGGAAATTAGGGAAATCAGGCTTCCTCCTGTCTTCTGTCAGCTCTTAGAGCCACCTCAGTTTGCCTCTCTTCCCATCACTATGGCAATACTTGCTCTCAGCCCCAAACCACGAGCAGAGCACACAGAGCTTCTTGCCTAACGAAGAGCCACAAGCACAGCACCCTTTCCCCCAGCCTTCTCCTAAATAACCACCTCCAAGCAGCTTCCAAGCTCTCAGCTCTCCTGGGTGTCCAGCTCCAGAGCCAGCGGGATGTGCACACAGCGGTAACAAAGAGCACGAAGAAGCAAAGATTACCTCAGAGAGTCCTGTCTCTAGCCAACTGGGCATCCGAAGGATGGGGGATCTCATCAGGAAGGGGCTGAAGCTGGGGGAAACAGGGAGCAGCTCTGACTCCTGCAGGTGCTCCCCGAAAATCTGGTCAAAGATACGACTCGGTGCCAACCAAGAAAAGAAGGGTCTGCGGATCAGGGGGTTATGAATGGTGATATCCATTGGAGAGCGCTGGAGGAGCCTGGCAAACAACTGTGCTGCAGTGCCGTGCTGGGAGCCTGGGACAGCTTTATACCCGTGCAGCTGGCCTGGCCTTCCACCCCCCCGAGGCCTCTTGAACAGTGGTGTCAGGGATTTTATTGTCCCACTCCTGGGCCGGTCCCCTCGGCGGTGCCCAGTAGCTGTCTGAGGGATTTGAACGCGCTGCTGAGGAGGAGGGGGAAGGGGAGAAGAAGAAAAGGAGCCCAATGGGGCAGCAAGAAGCCAAAGTGCCCGGCCCGCCCCGCTCCCCACGTGCTGTTTATCTGCAGAGTCCCAGGCGGGCTTGGCGGATGTTCCCAGCTGCTTTGGATGCCAACGGGATCAATGCAGCTCCTATCTTTGGCTCCCAGGGAACGCGACAAGGGGCCGTTGTTCCCGCTGCCAGCGCCCGGAGTTCAGCTCCCCACGTCACCCACCAGCCCTGGGGAGGGCTCTGCCCCTGCCCACAGCGAAGGGAGTCACAGAGCCGGGGGGCAGGGAAGGTCCCAGCAGGTCTTTGCTGGGATGCCCCTGGCACTGCAGCCCAGGGAAGCCCCACAGCTGCCTTTGTGCCCAGTGGTGTGTGGGAACGGAAGGGGGATTTCTCCACCGTTCAGCCCAACACCTCTGGTCTTCAGCCCATCAGAGAAACCACTGGAGAGCCCAACAGTGTGACCTCAGAGCCCCAGGGGGCCAGAGCAGAGATAACCTGGGCATGCTCACGGTGCCTTCTCAGGGATTCGAGCCACCTCTGTCTGCCTGTGCCCCTGCACTAAGCTCATTTTCTATAGTTGTGCTCCTAATACATCTTAACTCACACATTTATTTTAATTCCTGCCTCGCCTGTGAGCCTCAATCACAGGAATGGGTTCAGCCTGGCAACTGTACTTAAAGGGCAAGAACTAGTCTCTGCCTCTGAGAGCTCGTAACTTAAACACAATTTCTGGCTCAGGGGCACATCATTCTTACTGCCAGCACTGCCAGCCCTTTGCAAAAGGCTCTGAGCCTCTTGCTCTCAGCTTGCCTGCAAGAATAGGGAGCAGAATTTGCTCTGTGCAGCAGCTCAGGCCATAAATACCCTCTCCAGTTCCCCGTTACATCAACAGCACTGCACCTGCTCCCTCACACTGCAAGGACACGGGCTCAGGGAAATCTCTGGTTTCAGGGTACGTGGAGCTCAACTGGGCTCTGCCCCCCTCCTGCACCACCAGCAGCCTCCAGCCCTGTCCAATGGGACTGGGTCTGTGCCAGCTTCACCCCTTGGTTAACTCTTGATCCCTGGCACAGGGGTTTCTCCAGGTATCCGTGCGCCAAAGCCCTGGCCAAGGGAACAGCCTGGACAGCCAGCTTGGAGCAGACAGTCCAGGGTGGGGAGGTGTCAGTAGTGGGATCTGGATCCTGTCTAGTCCAGCTTAACTACCTGCAGCACTTCCCCACTCAAAGGAGCTCAGCCTCTGCGAAAATCAGGCTCCGTGTGCAGGGCACGGGAGGGGCTGATCTGGGCCATGGGTGTGACAGGGACTTCATTGCACAGCCTGAACATGCACCAGCCAGCATTAGCTACTGCCCTGTCCCCATGAGGGGCTTCAGGGCCATCAGTACCATCAGTACCATCCATACCAGTGCCAGGGACCCCCTGGACCTGCTGACTGGCCTTGGAGCACCACCAGCAGCACAGCCTGGGCTCTGTCCTGCTTTTCCCCACTTCAGCCTCCCTCAGCTCATCCTTGTACCTCCCAGCTGCCCATTCCCCTCCTGCAGCCCCTGCTCCAGGAGGGGATCTCTGGGGCTGGGAGGACGTGTGGGATGTCCCCAAGGTGTCCGTGACTGCAGGCAGTGCCTGCACTCCCTGCTGGAATGCAGCGAGAAGCTTCTCCCGTCACCCTGGCGAGGCATCCTGGGCCCTGCGCGCGTGGCTATTTTGGTCCATCTTTTTATCACACACTCCTCCCTTTGGAATTCACCCAATTAAGACCTTGCAATCTGCAGCCTTCACTCTCAGAGGCAGCGAGGGCTCGGCAGGTCCCTGTCCCCAGCCCCGCCATGGCCGCACGGACCGTCCCCCACGCCCACCCCATGAGCTCCGAGTACGAGTTTGCCAACCCCAGCAAGATCTACGACCAGAACTTTGGAGAAGGTAAGGAAGGAGGTGGGATCCCCCCTGGCACCTCTCTCTGCCCTGCTGCAGGAAGGCTGTGGTGGAGCTCCCCTGGGCGGGTTGACCTCCGGAGCAGGCTAAGGGAGCCAAGGAATTTGGAGGGTAAGAACGTGGATCAAACCAGGGGGATAGCCAGGGGCTCTCTCTTCATGTCCACTTCCTCCATCCATGCCTACTGCTGTCTGTGCTGTCCCTCCCTCATGCCACCCATGCTCTGGCATTCATGCACATGCTGTGAAAACATGGAGCGAAACGCTCAGGGGAGGGGGGGGGGAAGTTTTTTCAGCCAGGGGATGTGGAGAAAAGCTGAGCTGGGGTGTTCAGCACAAAGCTGGGCAGTGGCTGGCGGAGGGGAAGGAATGTGGGCAGCAGCAGAACCATTCAGCTCCAGCACAACAGCGTGAAAAGGCAAAAAGCTCCAAGGAAAGCCCCCCGGACAATGGCACACAAAAGGCCTTTAGTTCTTCAGGGCAGTTTCTTCACCATCAGCATTTTCCATGCCCATCCCTGGCTGTGGGCTCTGCACTGCAGAGCACCCACTGCACCTCCCAGTCCCTCCCAGTCCACCCAACAGACATGTGAAGCTGGATGCCAGCCCTGGGCTGTGTGGTGGGAGGCAGTGGCTGGCAGGCTCTGTGTGTGTGTGTGTGTGTGTGTTTTAGAGACACAAAGGTAGGAATTGCAAGAGGCTCCAACCACATTGTGCTGATGTGGTGGCAAACCCAAGGTGTGTGCCAGGTGCCAGCCTCCTCCTGCCACCCTCCCCTGTCTGCTGCCAAGCATCCTCCTCCAGCTCCTCCCTTGGGAACCCCACACTCCTCACCGAGTCTCCTTTCCAGGTGTGTCCCCGTCTGAGATTTTAGCCCCTGCCCTGTACCACGGCTACTACATCAGGCCTCGGATCAACAAGCAGCTGGACCGGGGCACCTCCGAGATCTGCCTGAACGAGCACAAATTCCAGGTGTTCCTGGACGTCTGCCAGTTCCTGCCCGACGAGCTCAGCGTCCGCACCGTGGACAACCTGCTGGAGGTGGTGGGCCAGCACCCCCAGAAGGCTGATCGCCACGGCTTCATCGCCAGGGAGTTCACCAGGACCTACATCCTCCCTCTGGACGTCGACCCCTTGCTGGTGAGGGCCACCCTGTCCCACGATGGCATCCTGAGCATCGTGGCTCCCCGCACCGGCAGGGAGCTGAAGGCCAAAGTCAACGAGGTGAAGATAACGCAGGAGGAGCAGCCAGTGGGGAAAGAAGAGCAGCCCGAGGAAGGAAAAGAGAAGGAGAAGTCCTAAAGGCCCCAGGTGTGGGCTTGCACTGGGAAGGTGGGGGGGACAGGGATGGGGAATCCACGGTGACAGACTCGTGTTTCTCACCATCGGTGTTTAGCAGGGCTCTGAGGCAGCCAGACTGCTGCTTCCCAAGGCTGATGGCTGGAAAAAAGGGACTTGGAGCTGAAAACAGAGGGGGACTGAAGTGCTAGTGTGAGGGAGTGGGTGTAATGCGAGTTTTCTCCTAGCTCAAGTGCTCATGGAGCACCAGGCAGGGTGCTCTTCTCTCAGCCCAAAAGACCAGGGCCACTCTTACCCCAAACTGTGAGGCTGTGCCACAGGGGACTGTGAAACAGCTGCTGTGCTCTAGCCCAGGAGGGAAGAGGGAAGAGATGATCCCAGTGCCTTGCCTGTGAGCTGGTGGCTGAGCTTTGTGGACATGGGAGGTGCTTGTTGGTCTGTAAAAGTGCCTGCAGTTCTCAGGAGGGAGGAGGAATAAACCTGCCTCTGGTCTTCTCTTGCTTGCCTTGGGTTCCTGTTGCTTCTGGCCTGCAGCAGGAAGGATGGACAGTGCCTCAGCTGTGGAAGTGGCATCAGTGGTGACATGGAGGGACTGTGGGGCACCCAGGGGCACCTCTGTGATTCACCTCCTGGCTCAGGGGCAGCTGCAGGGTCTGTTGTGGGGACCCCTCAGTGGAGCAGCCTCAAGGACAGAAGGTGCAGAGAGTGATGAGCTCCTGGAGGGTCCCTGTGCACCCCCAGACCTGCAGGTGGGATTAGCCCAGGTAAACTAATGCCATGGTCTCTGTTTGCCCTCAGCCCTCTGGTCCATGGGACACCAGGCTCGTTCACACACCGACCTTCTCAGCCCTTGGGAGGGGAGCAAACCCCGAAATGCTGCAGGGAAAGGCTCTGCTCAGATTCCCCCAGCACCCTCTGTGCAGTCCCAGAGGGGGTGGCTTTGGCCCCTTTGCAGGAGCTGTGGTGTCACTGACTGGCTGCATGAGAAATGTCCCCGTGGCCTCGTGATGCTGGGCCAGGATCGTGTGAGCTGCTGTCGGGGCAGCTGCTGCCCCGGGCGGCCCCAAGGGCTCAGCAGGTGCCAGCTGCAGCCCTTGTCTCGTCAGAGCCAAGTAAAGCAGGCAAAATGCTGTGTCAGTGCCTAAATATGGGGGTCCCTGGCGTGCCTCAGGGCAGCTCTCCCTCAGACACCCCTGGGGATATAACTTCTCCCTCTCCCCTCTGGGATGTGCCCTGCAGGACTCTGCCCTCTGCCTCCGTGGGTACCTGGGGGCAGAAACGCCCTGCTCAGCGTTCTGTCCCAGGCAGCACATCCCCTCTGCTGCTGGAACTACACAGCTATTTTCTGCTCCTCAGGGCCCCTGGCAGCAGGGAGGATCAGAGGCAGATTAAGAGCAGCCCTGTCTGCTGGCTCAGGACTCAGTGGGAGGGTGGCTGAGCCTCCAGCCCTGGTGCAGCCCAGGTACCACACTCAGTCTGGAGCCCTGAGGGATGCCCTTACTCGGGAATTGGAAGCAGACAAGCTACTGCCAGTGAGACACTGTCAAAATAGAAATATAACAGGCGTTGTCTAAGTCCTTAATAATAACTCCAGAGATAATTCTGGGCTGGTGACTTTCAGTCACCTGAAGCAGCTGCATCCCAGTCACCCAACACCCACCCAAACCCTCAGTCCAAGGAGGGCTGAGTTCCCAAGCCCAAATCCCTGTGGGGAGGGCAGGGACCTGTGTCTGTGTGTGGGCTCAGGCAGGGCCATCATTTCCTTAGTCCCCCATCATAAAATGTGTCTTCAAACTCAGAGACACTCCAGGGCAGCAGCTACAAAAGGCTTTTCTTTGCCTCTGACCTGGCACCTCCTGTGCTGGTAAGAAAGGCTGATGGTCCCCTCTCTCTCTGCACATTTCCTGTCACTGGGATAAACTTCCTTCCCGGGAGTGGGGAGAGGGAGGATGGCCAACACATGACCCTCAGGCTGGGCAAAGGAGGGTGTATCCACACCCAGTGCAGACCTGGCATGTGCCAGAGCATGAGATGCTGCCCAGGCAGCACAGGGGCTGCAGGTTGCTGGAGCACTGAGGGCTGAGAACAGGAGCTGGCCAGGGCTGGGGCTGCACTGGGAGTGCCCTTGGGCACCATTGCCATAGAAATGCCCAGCATTAGCAGTCACCACACAGTTCTGTTCCCCCCTCCAGCTTTTCCTCGCCCTGTCTTTGCTCTGCCATGAGTTCATTCTCCACTGCTGGGCCCCTGCAGGCTCACCCTGTGCCAGTCTGACAGCCTGTCACCCAGACAGCTGCCCTGGGCAGGGCTGCAGAGAGAGGGGCTGGCACTGCCTGGTGTCAGCCAGGGCTGTTCCTCTGCCCCCTGGCAGGCTCTGCTCCACACAGCCTGCTGGCTCTGCCCAGCAGGATTGCTGGAAGCCATGCTTTCTTTCATCCCTGCAGACACAGCCTGAGGAGGGAATGCAGAGTGGCAGCCAAGCGCTCCCCGGCCCTGCCAATGTTTTTGATGCCTTTCTGTTTCTCTGGTGGAGCTCAAAGCAGCAGCTCCAGTATTTGTGAAAGAGGCTGATGGGAACAGGCTCCCAGCCCTTTTTTTTTCTTCCTTCCCCACAAAGCAACAAAGCCCAAGTTATCCCAGAAATCAAAACAGCCACTGGTTCACTAAAACAACAGTGTCTGTGGCAAAGCCAGAGACACACAGTCTGCAACTTCCCAGGCAGGGACAGGCTCCTGAGACCACCTGGTCTTCACAGGACCCTGAGAACACGGTCCTGTTGGCATCAGGACTGAATCCCAGCTGCCTGCACAAGTCCTAAGTCCTCCCCGGGGTGCTGTGGTGCAGGCTGGGCTGGGCCATCTCTCCAGGCACGTGATGAGGAGCAGTGTCAGAGCAAGGCTTGGGCTCTGCAGGTCACAGCACAGCTCACCCAGGACTCAGCCCAGAGAGCAGCTCTGCCCTGTGGCCCTTCCAAAGAATGATCCTTCTCCTCCTGCCACTCCTGGACAGGCACAGGGTTTGCTCTGCACTCGGGCAGGTGATAAATGATGCTGTGAGCCTGGCTGAGAGCATGGGCACACCTGGAGGAGGGGACTGGGGCCAGTTCCTGGCACAGCCCACCAGAAGGGTGAATTAAAACTCACCCCCTTGTCAGGACAGCCCATGAGGGACTCAGAGCTGCACAGAACTGGGTCTGTGCCAAATCACAGCTGTGGGGCACAGGTTCTGCTCAAGAATGACATTCACGTGGTATCTTTTGGAATTGAGCATCACTTCTCCTAGTGCTGCCTGAGACTGGGTACCAGGATCAGCCCAGGAATGACCAGCCAGAGTCTGAAGGGCTCTCAAAGGAGTAGAGGGATAAAATACATGTTCATGTTCCTGTTTGCCATGCTGAGGGTGAGCCTGAGAGCTGTACTGCAGGCCCTTAATGACGTGAGGTGCCTCATGGGATCCTGTCCTGCTCAAAAGCACAACACTGCACCCTTTCACCCAGGGAGCTGTAAGAAGAGTGGATTTCCACCAGTGTCCCTGGGGTTGCAGGTCAGGAGATGAGAGCAGACCTGCCAGCCCCCTCTTGCTGGGCCTTCCCAAGCAGATTCCCTCTTTCCCAGGTGATGCCAGCCCATGCCATGCATTTTTCTGGCATCCTACTCGGGTTGCAGGGATGAGCAGCAGGAACAGCGCTGAGGGCTCCCACTCTGGGGCTTCTCCTTTTGTTCGGGAACATTTGAAGTCCCTCCTCCGTCCCCTTTTGCATCACTGCTGGCATCAGCGGGATGGTGCCGGGGGCAGAGAGGGACAGCGGCGGGACGGCCACTGCGAGAACCAGAAAACAGAGTTTTAGCCCCAGGGGTGAAGCCCTGGGGGCACGCGGGACCTTTCCCCCTCCTCCCCGGGTGAGCAGGGGGCGATCCGGGCCCCGGGGGCCACCCCCGGTAGATGCCACACGGGGCCAGCACAGCCCCGCGCAGCCCATGGAGAGAAACCCGACACTGCCAGACACTCCCTTGGAATAGCCAGGGGCCGAGCAGGAACCAGGAAATACAAGCTCTCCCTGTCCAGAGAACGCTCCAGCTCCATGGGGGAAGGAGCGACATGGGCAACCTGTGCAGCTGCGGGCGCCCGGGGTGAGTCCGGCGCGGGCAGGGGCGCGGAGGGCACGGGAGGCTCCGGCGCTTCGGGACGGCTTCGGGAGCTTTGCGTCCTTGTGCTGGGCTTGCCAGGGCTCCCCCCTGGCTCCCAGCCCCGCTCCCGGTCAGCTCACACCGACCCGGGAGGAGGGAGCGAGGGGTCAAGGCTGGGGGGGTGTAGAGGGAGGCGCAGGGGCAGGAGGGGAGGGGGGACGAAGGGCTTTGCTGTCACATCTCTCAGCCCCGACGGGGCTGTGCCACCTCCCCGCAGTGCCAGCTTGGGCTCCTGCAGCAGCTCTGGGAAGGAGCTGCTTCAAACCTCTGTCCTCGCCCCTCCGGGCAGGGAGACACCCCAAGGTGTCCCTTTGTCGCACTGCTGGGAGGGGTCCTGGGGTTCAGCCACCCCCTCCTGCTCCCCGCTATTCCAGCCCCTCTCCCTGCCGGCGGCTGTCCGGGCTTTATTTACGCTCGGGAAATCCTGGCCAGGTTTGGGAGATGCTGTCGCTGTTTCTCCCTGGGAGGGAGGGAGGGAGGGAGGGTGACACTTTAATCCCTCCTGGGTCGCGCCGTGCCCTGGACCTCCCGCTTGCAGAGAAAGGGCACAGTGGAGCATCACTGGGTGCCAAGTGGAAATATTTTCGGCTCTGAGCGTGGAACAAGGGGAAGAGCCGTGAATATCACAGTGAAGCTCCGAGGACGTTCTCTCCAACACCGCGTTTGTTAAAAGTATGATAAATTCATCGGCGGTTTTTATTAATTCCAAGCGGCACAGCATCACCTAGTGGAGGAAGGTTCAGGACGCCGAGGTCCTGCCAGCCTGAGCCCTGAGCTGGAGGGCAGAGGAGTTTGGGATTTAGGAATAGGAGGTGGGGGGTGAAAGGCTGGGTCCTGATGTGTCACCCACCAAAACTCCCATTTTATTTCCTCTACCCTGTGTTGGAGGGTTAATGAGGTACCCAGGGCATCACTGAACAAAGGGCCTGACCAGGGGGTGCCTGGGGCATAGTCTGAAGTGTTTAAAGAAAAGCTATTACAGCAAATTTATTCACAGAAGAGAGTTATTGATGAATATGCCCTCGAGCCTGGGTGCCTCTGCAAGCATGACCACGGGCAGGGCAGGCCCCAGGTTGTTCTCACCACTCAGGGCACTGAAGTGTGCACAGACAGGAAAATACACCCAAATTCAGGATTATGTAGGGCTGAAACCAGGATGGCACTGACATGGGAGGAGGAGAAGAAGCAGTGTAGGAGCAGGGACATGTGTGCTGTCATGGAGAATATGATGTGCTCCTCTCAGCCTGGGAGTTACAACATGTTTGACCTGGTTCTGAGAAGAGGGGGAGAGGTTTCCCTGCTCTCGTTTCCCTTGCCACACATGTCCCAATTACTGGGAGATGCCGTCTCCTGGCTGTGCTTATCCTGCAGACAGCCCAGAATAGCTCCAGCCCACACGCTGCCTGTAATGCTCCCTCCACAAGGGGAGGGAGGCAACCAAACCGAGCAGCTGATCCAGCAGCCTCCCTGGCAGCCGAGGGGAGAGGAGACCTGCTGATTCTGCCTCAAATGGGGCTGCTTTGATTGCAACCCACAGTGTGCCCAAGGGAAAGTGCTCTGGCACACAAGCCTTGCCAAGGAGGGCCCTGGAGACCCTGCACACAGTGGAGGAGGAAGCTGCAAGAGCCAAGGGAGAACCACTACCAGACAAATTGAACAAATTGAGTTGGAAGGGAGCCACAAGGACCATCGAGTCCAGCTCTTAAGGGAGTGGCCCATACAGGGGTCAAACCCACAACCTGGGTGTTATTAGCACCGTGCTCCAACCAGCTGAGCTGCTCTCAGGGTCAGAGCAGTTCTGCCTTGATTTAGCCCTCCAGACTTTGCCTGTCAGGGGCTGGAGGGTTCTCAGTGCCCCCGTGGGCAGCTCAGAGCAGGGACATGTGGAGCAGCTCCGGATCCCTCCGTGTGGCCACCCAGCCTTCCCCAGGGCTGCCTCTGCCTTCCCAGCAGGGCTGGTTAATCATTACTGACCATTTTGAATGTCTCCAGGTTCTTTGCCTGCATTCAGGCTGGGTTTTTGTTTTCCCACTGGAGTGCCAAAGGCATTACTGCACACGCTGTCCTGCTCCCCCGGGCGCCGGCACGGGCACAGCTCTGCCTCGGGCACTGCACTGTGGCAGGACCAACTGGCAAATGCACACCGTGGGGGACGTCTAATGTTCCTTGGAGACCAAAGGGGAACCTGCAGCCCCATCCAGCAGAGGCCTGTGAGCCCCTCAGCTGCACTGTTGGTCCGTGGCCAGCAGCACAGGGACGTGTGTGCACAGGAGGAGCCATACAAGGGCTGGCACCTGCTCCCTGACCCCCCCCAAACGTCCTGCACTGGTGACATTTCCTTCATGCATCTGTCCCACAATGTGACAGCACTGTCCCCTGCCAGCCCCAGCCTGCAGGAGCTCAGCTCTGGGCTCTGTTGTTACAGCTGGAATGGATTTGGCTCCTGTTCATCCCAGGGCTGGAATATATCTGTGTTTGGCTCGTCCCCTCCTGGTCACACAGGTACAGCTGAGATTAGGGTTTGGCTTGGCTAATAATAAGTGCACAGCTTGTTTGGTTTGGTTGTGCTCTAAGTGGAAAGCTGAGAACAGGAAAAACTGTCTGAACCACTGAATTAGCACAAGGTCTGTGCAGGCTGCTCCTTGGGCAGGGGGGCCAAAGCACAGGGAATGGGGGTGTCAGAGCCTCTGACCCCCCGAGCAGGGTTTGTGCTCTTTGAGATCATGAGACACATCTCTGAGACACTTCTTGGGCCTGTCTCACCCCCCACAGCCCTGGTACCCAGGGTGGGGGTTTGGGTCTGTGTGTTGGGAGGGCAAGGGCTGGGGATTGTCAGGGCTCACGTGTCTCTCTCTGATTGCAGGAAGTGTCCTTCCCTTTTCAAAAGAAAGAAGGAAAAGCAAGGTAAGGAGGTGTGAAAATGTTTTAGAGGTGGGGTGACTGAGCCCCTGTCTGGGTGACATCAATCAGTGCTGGCTGTGAGGGGATCCCTGAGCTCCCCTCCCACACTTTTTGTGCTTAACCTTCCTCAAGAGGAGCTCGGTAGAAGCAAAAGGCAACATTTCTTTGACTCTTAAAGCAAAGGGTGTGGTGTGCCATGGGAGAGGGAAGGGACTTCAGCAGCATCTTTAGAATATCAAAGTCTCACATCAAAACACAGGCAAGTTCTCTCAGTTGGCAGCATCAAACTCCTGTAAGAGCTGCAAACATCTGCCTGACAACAGTCCCCCAGAATAAAGTGCATTCCTTAAGTAGCTCACTTGTCTCCTGTGGCCTTTGGGCCATGCTGGGCAAAATATGTTTGTCAGGCAGCAAAGGAAATAACAAAGTTAAAACTGGATCTGACTTCTCCAAGGGCCTGACAAGGAAGCTCTCTGTGCTGTGTCTGTACTCCTGGGTTCTGCCAAGAACACTGCGGTCCACAGCATGTTGTCATCCTGGGAAACCTTATTTTTCCCAAAGGAACAAGGCCAGGCTTTCTTCTCAGGGACAGCATCAGGGCTGAGGGTGGCAGATGAGGAGGAGGTTTGATTTGTGCCCGGTGGGGAGAGCCCTCGGGCAGGGCACTGCATTGCTGCACCCAGAGGTGGAACAACAAACAGCTGTTAACCTGGTTTGCTGGTGTTTCCCTTGCAGGAACTAATGTGAGGCATGAGAGTGGACAGCAGCAGCCTGGCAGGCAGGTAACCAGCTTCCCAGAGCTTCTTCCCTGACTGTGCAGTGAGAAGACAGAGTTGGTCCCCACCCCCTGGGCTGGGTGGGCTGGGAGGACACGGGGCAGCTTGTCCAGAGCCATGAACCCTCTCACCCTGTGTAGGCATTCCCAGCAGTGGGAACAGTGTGCAGGACACTGTTTTTCCCCCCTGGAGCACAGTGGAAGCAGCAGGATGAAACCCCCGAGGTGTCAGAGGGCTGGGGGGGGCTGGGGGAGGCAGGGGCAGCAGCAGCCGGGGGAGCTGAGCTTCCAGAGCTTTCCCTCCCCAAAGGTTCCCACGTACGAAGATGTCCCTGATGTCCCTGTCTACGCCACGGTGAGCAAAGCCCAGGGGGTGCAGCAGGACGAGAGCATCCACTATGCAGACATCCAGGTGTTCTCCAAGGCCCGGGAGCGCTCGGCGGCCGAGGTGAAGAACCTGCAGCTGCAGAATGCCACGGAATATGCCACCCTCAACTTCCCCAGGGCCAGGCTCAAGTACGACAGCAAGAATGGCACCCTGGTGTGAGACACTTGGTGGCCTCCTCCTCCTCCTCCTTCAGCAGCAAAAGGAGTTCTCAGACTTAGAGATGCTGCAGATCTGAGGGAGCCTCGTGGACACACTGAGACCCTGGGGGGAAGTGTCTCCCACCACAGACATTCTCACAGCATGAGTAGTTCCCCATCTGATTCTGCTGATGAAAAAACCCCTCTTCCCCTTGGAAGGGTTGCCCCTGACGCTGGAAACCCACCTCCTGTCAGCACTGGGAGGTGGCAGAGCTGCCCCTGGGCTGGTGAAGGCTCAGAGCTGCAGGGAGGACGTCCCTGCTGTGGCACAGCTGGATCTGGGAACGTGGCACACAGAACTCAGGGCTGGGACGAGGGAGGTGTCGACACAGGGCTTTGTGTCAGCGTTAAGAAAATTCTGAACGTGCAGGACTGACACGTGGGTGATGCTGTGAAGAAATGAAACCTTCAGCAGCATCCACTGCAATGTCTTCTTCCAACACCTGCCACGTGGCTGCAGCCATGCACTGTGGGCACTCAAAAAGCAGTGTTCTGTGGCCATGCACAGCTCTGGAAAACCGAGCCAGGAATGCAGAGTTAACGAGGGGTACAGGACAATTCCTTTCACTGGTGGGCTGTGCATCTGTAGCCCTCCATGCACACGAGTGAGAATTGAGCTCCTGGCTCTGACTGGGAGTGAAACAAGGAAAACTGGCAGTTTGGCTGCGAGGCAGCCCTGGATTTAGGGCGGTTATCCAGTCCCTGGAGTCCAGCAGCTGTCTGCATGCCTGAGATACTGGGCAACCTTAGAGAGGACTTTGGACTTTGCCTCCATTCTTTCTCATGTTGTACTGTCAGCCTTAGTCATAAACCCCAGTAACACAGAGCACACAGCACGAGGTGTTACCTGCTAACCCTCCCAGACACCCCTCTGTGTCTGTGTAGGGATCTAAAATAGTGTTAATGCAGCCCAGCAATTGTCCCAAAGGCTCCTGCCCCTGCACTGGGTTTGGCAGCACTGGCAGTGGAATAGGGCCCCAGGCACTGCCTTCAGCTCCTAAATCAGTGCTTGGCACGTTCTGTTCCTCAGCACTGGTCTGCAGGGCTGGATGCAGGTCGTGGGACAACCTGGTTATTGCCAGTGTTTAAAAGTGGACGCCTTGGTACCTTTTATGTACATACATAATATTGCATATTATAACTCAGCTGAATGTAAAAAGAATGAAGGAGTTCCTGCTTGTTGCAAAAAGTTAAGCTGGTGTGGGCAGTGTTTGCTAAGGTGGAATTGTTTGAGGACCAATCTTGAACTTTTTCTACCTTTTGGCAGTGCTGTCAGCAGGGCTGTGGTAAGGGCAGAGGAATCTGTGTAGAAGGTCTTTTTTTATAATGGATGTGATATATTTTTCTACCTGAAAAGGGTTTTTTTGGCCTATGCTGTGCAGCTGACCTCAGTGGGGCCATTGTAAGGGCTGCCCTCAATTTACAAGGGGTACAGGATGATGTTATTGGAAGGGCTGGCTTTGAGCTCCCTTTCCTGCTCCTCTTTCTGTACTCCATGCCCAGCATGAAACCCTTTGGGCTGAGGATGACTGAGTGGGCACAGGGTTTACTGACATGAGTCTGAGGGAGCCAGGGGGCACTGGGACACTCAGCTCTGCCAGCCCAGTGTCAGACAGGCTGCCAGACCTGGTCCATGCTGGGCAGCAGGGATGTCCCTCCTTGCACTGACCCCTGGTACAACCAGAAAGGCTCCAGTTCCAGCCAACCCTCTGCATCATAGGAACAAACTGGATCTTTTTAGAAACATCATCAAACGTGGACTATAGCTCAGGAGATGGGAGGGTCTCTAGAAGGTGCAAACGATTTTAAAAAACAATCCAAATGAAATCAGCCTGTTATTGCAGGGGCATGCACAGAGAATGGCACGAAGCTTTTCCTCCCCCAGCAGCAGAGCTGGGACTGGGGACATGAAGGGACATTAAGGTCAAGCTGCAGGGACACCAGGGTCAAGGTCCTGGGCCCAAACTGGTGTATATTTGCACATCCATCGTGTCAAACCAGTTCTGCCATGGACATAAGCAGGACTGGGTTTGGCTCAGAGATTTAAGTCACATTATTCAGTTCTGTTGGTCTGTGGCTCAGCCCTTCTGTGCTGTGAATGGGTGGGAGCTCAGCTGTGTTTTAGTGAGAGTCTGGGCCCTGGAATGGTGGATTATCTCCCACTCTCTAAGGAGCTCCAGCTCTGCAGTGCTTGGGGTCGTTTCTGGAAGTGCAGCACATCTTGGAGACACTCCCATGCTCCCACCCAGGAGCGGTGACTTTGCCTGTTTTCCAGCAGAGAAACGTGAAAGCCGCTCGTTCTGCGCGACGGATTTTTTTTCCAAAGGACTCGGTTTGGCACTTTTTGAACATTAAAATCCCCCAACATTGTATCTCCTGTGCCTCCCGCGGGCGTCACGCGTGGGCGTTAATGTTGATGTAGCATTAAAGGCGGAATGTTTCGTTTTAAGTGATAAACCCGCGCTTTGGGGGAGGCTCCGGGGGAGCGGTGCTGGGCTTCGGGTCCCCCCCTTATCCCAGTCCTGTTCCCGGCTCCCCGTTCGCGAGTCCCCGTTCCCGGCCCCTGTCCCGGCTGCGGGCGGAGCCAGGGACATCCCGCCCCATCCCGCCCCATCCCGCCCCTGTCCCCACGGCAACCGGAGACGCGCACCGGGAGCAGGTACGGCCGGGAGAGCGGGTCCGGTACCCGCCGCACCTCAGCTCAGCCCATCCCTGCTCATCGCGTCCCACCTCACCCCACCCCATCCCATCCCACCTCACCCCATTTCACCTCACCCCATCCCACCTCACCCCATTTCACTCCATCCCACCTCACCCCGTTTCACCCCATCCCATCCCACCTCACCCCATTTCACCTCACCCTGTCCCATCCCACCTCACCCTATCCCACTTCACTCATCCCACCCATCCCATCCCACCTCACCCATCCCACTCCATCTCATCCCACCTCACCCCCTCCCATCCCATCCCACCCCACCTCACCCCACAGGGTCCCTGCTGTCCCCTGTGCCCCTCCCTCCCCAGCTGGCTCTCCCTGTCTCACCCCATCCCCAGCAGCCCCTCATCCCCCAGGACCCCCCTGCTCCCGGGGAGCTCTCCCTGTTCCCCTCATCCCTGTCCCCCACCCCATATCCCGGGCTCCCCCAGCCAGCCCTGCTGCTCCTGGGGCTCCCCACACTCCAGGCCCCCATCCCACCCCACTTCCAGGGGCACCTGGGGCCACAAACCCCTGGGAGGGCTCTGGGCCTTGTCCCACACCTCGTTCTGCAGAGCGAGCCCCAAAATACCCCCAGCCCGAGAGAACCCACCCCAGCTCTGCCTCTGTCCCCTGTCCTGTCCCACCCCTGCCCTTTGGATGGACCAGGATGGCACAACCAACGTCCCAGTGACCCCCTGCCCCAGGGTCACACCCCTCCCACCTTTAAAGGATTGTTAAACCCCCGAATTCCTGCTGCCATTTGGTCCTTCCCACAGAACCATCCTGCCAGTGCTCCCAAACTCCCCACCTTTCCTTTCACCCCACTTCCCTCGGCACTTCTGATGGAAGGCAAAGCAAATACAGATTACTAGGAAATAAATTACTAGGAAATAAATTACTAGGAAATAAATTACTAGGAAATAAATTACTAGGAAATAAGTAACTAGAAAATCTCGGTAGGTGGAATTTTTGTCCTAAAACTATTTATGACTCTGTGCTGTCTGGGCTAAACGCCCTGAATCAAAGGACACCCTGAATATTTAACACTGGGGACAGCTCTGACTGGCAGATTTGACTGCCACTGCATTTGGATTCCCCCTCTGGAGATGGCAAGAGATGATTAAGGCCTGTGTGCAGTGTGAGACAGTGGAATCAGGAATGGTTTTTCCCTGTGTTTTAGAGGAGTTCTGTCCACCAGACATACTTTACACGGCGAAGAAAATGCAAACGTGTGTAAATGGCCCTAAGGCTGTAGCCCTTGGATATATTTTCTGTAGGAAATGAAAAAAATGGGCAACTTTCCCACTTTGTTTTAATTATATTCAGACAGGGGTTTTTTTGTCTGTTCTCCCTCTGAGAAAATTTTTTGCTTTTTATTTGATATATTTGCTTTTCCCCTCAGGCTTCAAGGAGTTCTGGTACCTTCCCCTGGGGGCTGAGCTGAGCATGGGAACTCTGATGGACACAGTGCCCTGTCACCCACCTCCTGCACCCTCTGTGAGTCCCCAGGGGCCCTTTCTGTGTGTCACCTCTGCTTTGGGGGCTTGCTGGGGAGTTTGGGAGGGGACACCGGGTGACACAAAGCCATTAAGTTGCATATTTCGGTTATTTGGATGAATTCCTGGCTCGGCCTCACTTTCTTTTCTCTCCCCAACCAACATTTTATCAGCGAGAGCTGAGCTGTGCAAGGCCAGGGGTTGGGGACGTGCTGGAAGTGGCCAGGAGATGGCAATGCCACCAACCAAACTGCCACCCCGGGGGGTTGTTTTGAAGGTCCCTCACAGCAGGAACACCTCTTGTGAACGTGTCCCTTTGGCATCATTGCCCCGTGCCCTTCGTTTTGGAATTTCCCCATTCCCCGGGGGGGGGGAACTCAGGGAGGATTGTGGAGCATCATTTCAGTGAGAGGCTGTTCCTTCTGCTTTTTGCAGGGGGAACACTCAAAGGCACTTCATGATGCCATAAAACTGAAAATAAAAAAAAAAACAAAACACGTTTTCTGCTACAAGAAGCTGAAAAATTTCAGAGTGAAACACAAAGGGGGAAATAGCATTTAATTTTCCAGAGTTATTTTCAGCACACACGTGCACCCAAGGTGTTCCCCTAAGAATAATAACAAACAGGAGAATGGCTCAGCATGGCCTGCCCCTGTCCAGCCATCAGGAACAGCCTGCTTTCTATTCCCTCACATTCCCATTGTCAGACCCAGGCAGCTCTTTTCCAAGATAAGAAACCCCAGGCAGAAGCAAATCTCTGATGCCAAAACCTCTGTACCCGAGCCTGGCACACAGAAAGAGAACACTTTGCTGTGTTGCACATTCATTATGTAGCCCTGAAAAACAGATAATAAAAAATACAAAATATATACTTGTAATAAATGTACTGTAAGAATATTATAAATATCAATATATTAATATTATGAACAAATATAATGTAACAAGTAAATATATATATAATACATTATTAGTCAACAAGAGCATTATAAACTCCACAGTAAAGGCTCTGTTTGTTTTTGCTTCAGAATTAGGTCACTTTCTGCCTGATGGGGAAACCACTTAGTTTTTCCAAAATATTTTAGTGAAATTACAAAGGCACGGGCTACTTTATTGCATCACAAAGAGATGGGGATAAATATTTATTGCTGCCTATTTAATGGCATTTTGAGGCTCCAAAGTAAACGGGATCAAGGTACCAACCCCCAGCATTTCCAGCTTACGAGGTTTTATGCAAAGCCTCCCAGTAATCTGTTGTTTTGCTTCACAGATGTGGTATTGCAACCGAGGAAAACACAAAAATCTCCATTCCCGGGGAATTAGGAGCGGCGGGGAAAGCAAACATGAATAATTTAAAGCTCGTGTGTCACGGAGGTGTTGGGGGGGGTGACTCCTTTTGGAACGACCTGGGTTGGTTACAGAGGGAAATTACCTGTTGCTTTCTCCCTGGGTTTCGGCCGCCTCTCCCCGTGTGACGGGGGGAAAATGGTGAAATTACGCTTTTGCCTCGAGATGCTTCAACACTTAGGCAGGAAAAAAAAAATCTTGTTTTTAAACGTGTAGTTTAAACGCTTAGAAGTGCTTGGCCGGGTCTTTGGGACCTGGGGCCGCGGGTCAGTCCCCGCAGCATTCCTGTGCAGGCACAGCCTCTGCCCGGAGCCTTTTCACCCCCTCCCACAGGGATGTCTTTCCTTTTTTTCCCTTTTCCCGCGGGCATTTCCTGTAAGGTGATACGAGCCTGGAGAGATATCCGATACTTACTCCCGGGCTGAGCGCGCTTATTGATCTAGAACCGTGCCGGGGCTTGCATTTAATTGCATTTCGCTTCAGTCTGAGCGTTTTCCTCCCTCTCCCTCGTTTTTTATCCCGACCGTTTCAACGTTCGAATTTGAGAGCGATGTAAACGCGGCTCTCTTCTTCTTGGGGGGGAGGGGGGGGCTGCAAAAGTGATTCCTTTTGCTTTCCTGACCTCCCCAGGCATCTTCCGCTGTCCCTCTCCTGCCCTCCACCAGCAGGGCTCGCTGGCTGCGGTGGGTTTGAAAACCTCATTTTTATTTTTTTTATTTATTTTTAAAATTTTTGTTTTTTTTTTTTTTTTTTTTTTTTTTTTTTTTCCCGCGCGCGCGGGGCTGGAAAATGGGTTTCAGATGTTTTAGGGTTTTTTTGGTTTTTTTTTTTTCCCTTCCTCCCTCCCCCGAAGCTCAAGTCCTGCATCTCGCGGGCGGAGGCGTTTCCATGGGAACGCGGTGACATCCCTGCGGCCGCTCCCTCCCTCCCTCCCTCCCTCCCTCCCCGGGCATGCCCACTGCGAGCCCGGACTTTGGCTCAACTCTCCCCGAGCCCCGAGCCCTGCACATATGGGACGATGAGAGCGGTCCCCCATGAGCTCCAGGCCTTTGTCTCTGCGAGGAGAAGGAGGAGGAAGAGGCGCCCGGAGCTGCCCCGCGTCCCCTGAGAGCCTCGCCCGCCCGCGGGCTCCCGGAGGACGATGCTCGCCTGCCTGGCCAGGGGCAGTTTGCTGGATATTCTCCAGGAGGGCTTCACGGAGGTAAAAAGAAAAAAAAAAAAAAAATCCACGTCCCCCAAACCTCCCTTCCTCGCGTGTTTTTCTGCAGGAATCGTTGCGTTCCCTGCGCTCTGGGGGAGCGGGGAAGCAGGAAAAGGAGCGGGATTTCGGGCTGGCTGCCGGCGGAAGGGAGCACAGCCTTCCGAGCCGCTCAGCTCTGTTCTGAACTGCAGCCAGGGCAGATTATTCAAATTCAATTCAGCAATAGGGTTTCGTTGGTTTTTTTTCTTTTTTTTTTTTCTTTTTTTTTTTTTATTTTTTTTTTTTTTTTTTTTGGTGGCTGTTTTACAGCCGCTGGTTTTAGCTCGAAGTTTTTATTCCCTCCCCCGGTGCTTTACGGTCGTATCAGTAAATAACACAAACTGCAGAAGGCTCCGGAGTGGTTTGTCGTGTGGAGTTGACTCCTCTGCCGATGTCTGTGTGTCTGAAGGTTGTAAATCTGCTTTGTGGACTCCCATTTCTTGCGAGAGGCTGACAAAGAGCGAGCTGGCTGGGTGGTTTTTTCACCCCCATCTTCTGCTGTAAGTTGAACCTCTAACGGGACTGGAATTCAGCTTGGTCGGGAAAATGTAATTTTTTAAAGCGTTCTTAATTTGCTTATTCTGCTAATAAATCATAAAATAAGGAGGAGTAGCAATTCCAAGGTGGGAATCCTGTGGCTGTATGGCGAGTGCAGTGTGATTTCCCTCCTTGGGGTGCACAAAGAATTCGTTCTGTTGGGCTTTTTATGGACTCGGCACAAAATGCCAGGGCAGGACGTGCTGGAGGATGATTTCTTGTCTGTAAACTGAAAAGGAAGAAAAGTGAGGGCTTTTGCTGGAACCAACGAGTGGCTTCTGCTTGCTTCCTCACTCGGTATCAGGGTCAGTCTCTTGGGGTGGTTTTCCTCTTCCTTAGGGCACAGAGCTGAATTTTGTTTGGCGTTTAGTGATTCCTCATCCCTGCAGAGCTCAGCCCCCGTTATTCACGGAACATGAACATCCCTGCCGGGCTCCACGGCACCGGTTCATCCCGGGGAAAACAAACTGGGGGTGAAACTTGAGCCTCTGGGCTCCGCCTCGGGTCCCCTTTGATCACCCAGGGTAGCTGGAAACGCTCCATCCCCTCCTCCACAGAGTATCAGTCTCGTTCTTAGCCAGCAAAGGTCTTGGTTTAGCTCAAGCTCACGCTTCCTGTGCTTGAGGGCAGCAGATGCTTCTCAGGCATAAACTAATAGTAGCCTGAATACTAATAATATAATTGATATAATATAATTAATAAAGGGAACACAGAACAGTGACGTTCAGTGCTGGCCCCACCCTGACTGTCTGGTTTTACCCAGCTGTGGAAAAAACGCCCCTCTCCCACCATGAAAACAGATTCTCCCCCACGTGTCCCACTCTCTGCCACATCACACACTTCAGCCTCTGAAAGAAAGTCAAACTAAAATCAGTTTTACAAGTGCAGAGCCTGTGGTGCAGAGAGAGTAAGTGACTTGCCAGGGATGTGCACCACATCACAGACAGGGCTGGAGATGAGGAGGAACCCTGTAATTCCGTGCCTGTGTGTCCTCCCCTGCCTCTTTGTACCTTTGGTGCTTATTTACAGAAGTTCCTGGACGTGGAGGAGTGTCCCAGGGTGTGTGACCCCAGCACAGCCCCCTGACAGGGGAAGGCAGGTGACTAAACCCAAAAAAATCAGACTCGAGATGAGAAGTCAGACCTGATGTGACACAGGGAATTGGGGCATTGCAGGAATTCCCTTGCTGGTCCAGTGGCTGTTCTTTAATGGGGCATCTTTCCTGCCCTGATGGCTCTTTGGGTGAGCAGGTACCTGGAAATGCAGAGGGTGTGCTTTCCAAATCTGTGCATTAACACACACAGATGAGCTGCTTGCAAGCTCCTGGGTGCATGTGCAGAGCTCAGGGGCATCCCCTGGCACCTGGAGGCCAGGCATGGTCCTGTTTTCTCCAGGGGTATTGATTGTCTGTGTCTGTGTCTCACAATTTTGGCCAGTAATCCATGCCTGGGAGGTTACCCAGCACAGGCAGGACACCACAGGCAGGTTTCTTTTGTTCCTTTGCATTGTTTCCCCTCTCTGCCCACCCTTCTGAGTGAGAGCCACCCCAAACCAGCCCAATTACTCATAATTAGTGCTGGAGAATGCACTGTGTTCGTCCCTTCTGCAGCTCAGGAGCTGTTCTGCTCCACGGATCATGTGGGACTGATTTTTCCTCCGGGATGAGCAGAGTCCCAGCTTGGAAAGGGGGCCCTGCAAACTGCACCCTGAGTGTGTTCCCCTCCCAGAGCCCCTGGCCAAACCCCCTCGTGGGCCCTGTCACCTGCAGCATCCAACCAGGGAGGATTTTTGTTTGATGTTTGACATGAAGCCCCCCCTGGGCATCCCTCCCTGGCTCATTAATGGGCTGCCCTGCCTCCAGGGGGTTCCCCTGCTGTTCATCAAGCCCTTCCCCTGCTCTGAGGCAGATAAATAATTCAGCCCCACAGCTGGATGGTGCCATGGGGACGTGTGGCTGCTAAAAGCAGGAGTTTATGATGAAAGGAACCACAGAGAGCAGGGGCTCCTCTGTGGTGACTCTGGCCATGTGGCCTCAGCCTGTTCTCCCTCCTCAGGGAAATGCAATTTATTTGAGATATGTGTTGACACTTCTGCCTGTTCTCTGAAACAGATGGGGCACAGAGGACTGTGTCAGAAATGGGCCTGTATTTTAACAATAACAAAGCTTCTCCTTTTCAAGCTGGAGGATGATTTCCTCTGGCAAACTTAATTCTGGAGTTGCTTGTGTGCAGTGAGTAATTTAAAATAGATATTTGCAACATCCCCCCCCCCCCCCCCCCTTGGATATTACATTGAACAAACAATCCACTCCAGAGAGGATGTGCTGGTAGGGAATTTTTAAGAGCCCAGGCAGAGGTTGTTTTGAAATCAGGGTCTCCAAAGAGCAGCAAAGTGAAATTCGGGGTTACCAGCCAAGGCTCTGCCTGGGAGTGGAAATACCTCCCCATTTCCAGGTGGGAACTGCTGCTGCCCAGGCTGTGCACACAGGGAGTGCTGCAGGGCAGCCAGGGCTGTGTTCTCTCCCCTGTTCTCACCAGACAGCCCCTCACCAAGTGCTTCACGGACTATTTTCCATCAAATAGTGGGTTCTTCCTCTCTTGAGTGGCATCTGCAGTGGGTAATTCCCGATTTCCCACACATACAGTCTCTCCCCTCCACTCCTCAAGGTTTGCTGGATCCCTTGGGGGACTCAAAGTGATGAGGTGCCATCCTGCCTCCTTGCCCTGGGTTTGATTTTGGTTTGCTTCTCTGGCTGGAGTTGTTTTCTGGTAGTGAGGACTTGCCTGGCCCTCGCAGCCCTTCTGTTCCCCTGGCTGCAGCATCCTGATCTGTGATAAAAAGGGCTCTGCTGCTGTGATCCCAGCACGAGGAACTTGCACTGGCCCTGTCCGTGCAGGGAGTGCTATTTCTGGCTAATAGGATTCACCAGGGAGAGCTGTTTTGACTTCTGGCTCCCTCAGCCCGTTCAGCCCATTAGGACCAGCCCATAACTAAATGCTCCTTGTAGGAGTGAATCCCCCAAACACACAGAGCTCTTTAGGGAAGCTGCTGTTTTCCAGGTCTCATCTCACATCAGCTTGGTTTTGCTGTGACTGGTTAGCATTTTGCACCTTTAGGATTTCACACCTCAGGATTTCACAGCCTCTCTACACTGTCAAAGCCACAGGATGGTCAGGATACACTTGCTTAAACCTGGGGCTGAAGAACCACCTGAACCTTTGCAGGTTGTCTGTCAGGTCTGCAAGAGACTGGGGTGTAATTCTGCTGAGCCTTGACCCCAGACACCAGAGAGCACAGCTGGGGCTCCCCACTCCTGCCTTTACACCCAGATGTGCTCCAGCAGACAATTTTTGGCTCCAGCAGGAATTCTCAGCAATTTTTTCCCCCCCAACCCTTGTGCCTGGCCAGCAACAGCACTGTTGGCAAGGGAAGGATGTGTTTGCTGTTCTATAGGATTAGGGGTGGAGCAGTTGGGATTCAATCCCTGCCTGAGGTCCCCTGTATGTGTAAGCCAGGCTGTCCCTTGGCTGGGTGTGTTACAGAGCATTTGCACAGCAACACTCACACATTTCTTGCTATCAAACCACTTACAAGGAACATAAAAATTACTGCTGCTGCTTGATGGACAGAAACTGAGGCTGCCACGCTCACAGCAAGTCTCTGGCAGAGGGAAGAAAAGAGTCTGTGTCCTAAATGTGCCTTTTAGTGCCCTTCAGGGAGCCTCACGGGGTGTCCCTTCCCCTTTCCTTCAGCTGGAAGGTCCTTGCCTGCAGGAATCCCTGGGCAGTCAGTCACACCCTGAGCTCAGCTCCTCCCAGAGCTGCCTTCCCTGCCCGCTCAGGGCTGGGGATGCATCCTGCTCAAGAAGGAACAATGCTCCTTTTCTTTCCCAGAGCATCAGGGAATGTCTCAGTGCAGCTTGTTTGGACAGACCTCAGGCTCTGTTTGGGTGCAGTGGAACCATTGGATAATTCAGGGTGAATCATGGGCTCCAAAGTCCTGGCAGTTTACAGTCAAAGCTCCCTCATGGCTCAGCTTTTTGCCAGTATTTACCTATATTTTTGCCAGTATTTACCTGTATTTTTGCCAGTATTTGCCTGTATTTTTGCCAGCATTTGCCTATATTTTTGCCTGTGTGCTGGCACAGAAACACTGTCTGGGTGGGAAAAGGGCCTCAAATACCTCCTGAGCAGAACTCCTTCAGCTGGGAGTGGTGCTGCTGGTCCAGGATCTTACATTTGCAGTACTGAGCTCTTTCACAACACAAAATTAATAAAACACCAGTGTGTTTAGGCTCAGGTAAGAATGACTTCATCCTGTCCTGGAAGCTGGATGCCTCTGGAGTGGAGCATGGCTGCTCTTGGCTTCACAAGAAGTGAAAATCCAAGTGGCAGAAGTAATTTAGGGAGTTGGAATGGAATTGAGCCTTGCTGTTTAACACGTGAGCTCTTCCTGTTAATGGGTAAAGGGCTGGGAAACACGTGGAAAATTTTGCAGTCAAAAATTCCATGTCCTGCTGGAACGAACAACTTCTGCTTTAAAGTAAGAGTTTTGTGGAAGAGGAGCCCTGTGGGTGCTGATGGTTGTCCTGATCATAACTGGGTGGGTTTTACTGCAGGACCATCAGGAGCTGCCTCAGCACATTGAACAGCCTGAATCACATTTAAGCAGCAATTCTGAGGAAAAAAAAAAAAAAAGAAACCTTCTGCTGGCTTTGAGAGCAGGGAGAAACGTTCACTTTGCTCGTGGGTTTTTGTTTTCTGCTTCTACAAAGGCCTTCCCAAACAATTACAAAAATAATCGTCAAGCTGGAGGAACTCTGGGTGGAAAATTACAACTCCCATCTAATTAAGGTGATGCCAGAAAGCCCAGAAATCACACAAGGCCTTGAACACCACATCCTGATGCAATTAGGCTGCTGCAGACACTTGGTTCAGTGCTCTGAGCAGAGAGAACACTGAAAGCCTTTCATCCTGGGACCAGCCCTGTGGCTGTTCCTGCTGACCTTGTGAGACCTGGGGCTGGGGCACTGCCCGTGACAGTGAATAAAGGAAAAGCAAAGAGCCTGAAAAACATTGTTCTAGCAGGATTGTTCCCCAAATTCAGTGATAAGGATGGATTCAAATTCATCAGGTTAATGCAGAGAAGTAATCTGTGTCTAGAAGCAGAGGCTGTCATAGGGGTCTGCTGTGAGGTGACAGCAGGGAGGTCAAGCCATTGGAAGGCTGAAGGATGATTTTACCCCTGGACAAAGATTTGCCCAACATCAAAAGGTGCAATACCTTAATCCCAGAGAGGTGAAAATTAACCCTGTCCAGTGTGAGGCAGCACTGATAATAAAGGACAGAGAGCACATCAAGGCACTGTGATCCACCTCTATTTCCTGGACTCACTGAGGGTTGAGAGGGAGAAACAGGAGCCCTGAGCAGCAGGTGGGGAATGCACAGGTCAAAGAGAGCAGCAGGGACACCCACAAACTGGCAGATTTGCAGCAGAGCTGCTGCTTTTCTCCCACCTGTGGCGGGTTCCAGATAATGGCACTTAATTGTGATTATCAGGAAGGGTTCACAGCTGCTGAGGAGGGGAAAAATAAAAGGGCATCTTCCTCCTGCTCTCACTGGCTGTGAGCTGGGAGCACAGAGATATTTGCTCTTGACCTGCAGAGCTGTGTTCCTGTAGCCAGGAGCGCTGAACCACTCCAGGGTTCAGTGCTGAGCAAAAGAGATCCAAGGTAAAATCCTACTCTGAGATGTCCCTGCCGAAATACTGACCTGTGATTTCCCACTGGAACTATGCTGGGAAGTTCAGGTAGTCCCTAAAACCTTGCTCTAAAAATCTCCCCCTGCCCTGCAAAGCCTTCCAGGGTGACTTGGATAAAACACCCCACAATGATCTGCCTGGGAGCTGCAGCAGCCTGGGCTCTGAATTCCTCCAGGTAAGGGAACTGCTCTTCCTGTGGCAAGGTACAGGTAAATGTGGCTTTTTTTGGAACACAAAGCTCTGTTAATGTAAACAGGATTAAGGTTAACTCCCCCATAATCCTAATAATGTGTGTTCTGTATAGTAAAGTTTACACTAGGCTGTTTTTCCTCTGGAAAATTCTGGATTTGAGAGAAATGCCAGTGAGGAGCAGAGCAGTGTGAGCCCTGGCAAGTGTGGGATTTGACTGAGCAGGAGCTCCAACCAGAGTGCAGGGAGGAGTGGACACAGCCTTGGCCCAGGAAAGGAGGAACACTTTTGGGGTGTGTTATCCACCTCCTTGTTTGTTCCCAACTTTTTTTTTTTTTTTTTTTTTTTTTTTTTTTTGGTCCTCCTTGGAGTCTTGTTGACTGAGAGGAGCTGAGACCTGTGTGAGCCACGTGTTCCACCTGAGCTGCAGCCCCAGCTGGGGATGGAGTGTGTGGGTTTGGGGTGTTTCTGTGCACAAGTGCAGGCTCAGGGGGGGTTTTGTGGGGTGGAACAGGCTGTGCAGAGCTGCTCTTCTCATGGCAGGACACATCCTGGAAAAATCTTGGTTTTCTCTGTGCTGGAAGGGGATACCTGGAGTCCTTTCCAGCCCAGATGGCAGAGATGATCCATCCCAGCAGCAGAGCACATTGCCCTGGTGGTACCTTTTGAAACAAAGGGCACTCTGAGGGTGTGAAACAAGTCTTTTGCTTCTTTTTTTTAGGGCTCTGATTCCTTCAGCTGAACCTGTGGCTGAGGATCAAGGCTTTGTGCTTGTACTAAAGGTCCAGGGCTGAAGGTTTGGCCCACAGAGTCACTCCCCAGCTGATGGGGAAGCCACAGAGGATGGTGAAGCAAAGCATTTTTGACTCTCCAGCTTGAAAACTGCCATTGGGGTTTCTGCTGAACAGCTGGGGGGGCTTTGTCCCTTTGTGCATTCAACAGCACTTTGCCATTTTTAGGTCACTAAACTTTTATGTCTCTTATTTTCTGGGGAAGTTCAGTCACGTGCTCCCCTCAGCTGCCAGAAGTGGCAGCTTGCTGCCTGGATTTTTTAGCTCTGCAGCAATCCAAGTCTCTTGCTAAAGTCACTGGAGCTTCTAGGCTTTGGATGCAAAATTAGGAAATGCTGATCAGTCCAACTGTCTGAACTTCTGCAGGAAAATCTTATGCTTTAATGGAAAAATCCCAAAACCAACCAACCAAACAACAGAGTCAGACTGTTAATGAAGTGTAAATCTGCAGAGTTCCAGCAGTCAGTGGTATGAAATTACTTTGGACTGGTGACTTCCATATTCCATCGCCTCAAAAGCCTCCTTTTAATACTCAGAGTTTAAAATGTAAATGCCCTGGGATTGAGGAATGACTTTTTTCTAATAATAACAATGACAACCTCTTCATGCTTTTAAGAGACAGACACTAAAAGCTTGCCAAAAATGCTTCCTTGTGAATGCACGAAGAATGCTCTGAGAAAAGGAACAGAAAACAAACTCCCCAGTGAAAGGGTCTTTTTTTCCTTTAAATGAGGCAGAAGTGTCTGAGTGTCTGAGCCATAAAGAACCCTGCAAAACCTGCAGATTTTCTGTAGGCTCTGAGGGGCTGTGCCCTTGTGGAATTAGTACCAGTTTGGAAAATGGTTTGGAGAAGCAGAAAACAAAGACCTCTGGAACTGGGCAGGCAAACCTGCCTGGAATTGTGTCCACTACAGCCAGAGCAGAGCCTGTGCCCATAGCTGGCCAGGTCTGCTCCAGCAAACCTTCATCAGAGCTGCCACCTCTGCTTCCTCCTCCCCCAAAGCCATCAGGCTGCCCCCCAGCCCGTGTCCTCTTCCAGCTCTCCAGCCCTGCTGAGTGAGCAGAACTGACTGGACACAGGGCCAGGCACCTTTCTGAGCCAGCAGAGTGAGCCATGTGGGATTAAAGGTGGATTTCCTATGTCAGGATAATTAAGAGTGAAGCCGTGACCAGATTGTGACTCTGATGGGCTGTAAAAGCATAAACTCTGACATTGCTGAGATAACATGGAGTGGGGACTTAAAACCTGCTGCATGGGCACAATAATGGGAAGCTCAGTGAAAAGAGAGGTAATCCCATCAATGGATCAGTTTGTTTACCCTCCGGGTCCCACTCCAGCCCTGCCCAGAGGGATTTGGGGGTCACCAGCAGCCCTGCTCACCAGGGAAGGGTTACAGAGGGTGGGCTGGAAAGGGAAAGGTCACTTGAATTTGCTGTTTACCTCGTGGTCAGTTGTGCCAGATGGGGTCTTGTGCTGACCAGAAACCTGAGTTTGCTTCCCCGGCCTCTCCCTCCTGGGAAGAGGGCATCCAGGACAACCTCCTGGCAGTGCTGTGGAGGGAGGCTGCTGTCCCTTCCAGGACAGCTGTCCTGGTTGTCCTGGCAGAGTTCACTGGGGAACAACACAGGGTTCCTTGCTTCTGCACTGTGGGTTTTCTGCTTCCCTGGTAAGTGGATGAAAACAGCCTGGATGGGACAGGGAGTGCTGCGAGTGAACAAACCGTGGCACCAGGAAGGAGGGGATGACAGCACTGGTTTGGCAAATCAAATGTAACATAATCAAACGAAATAACAAGCTCTTCTCTCAGCTCAGCAGTCCTCTGCTTGTTCTCCCTGTCCTGGTGTGGGGTGAGCTGCCCCACAGCACGCAGAGATGTCACTCAGAGCCCAGCAGAGACCTTTGGTGTTTGTCCTCAAGGGCACAGGACTGAGATCCGTGGAGATGAAAGGGAAGACTGAGGGCTGTGTGACTTCCCCTGCAGATGGTTTGTTTCCTATTTTCAGCAACAGCTCCAGGCATACGTGGCCTGGGTGAATTCCCAGCTGAAGAAGAAGCCAACGGTGAAGCCAGTCCAGGACCTGAGACAGGATCTGCGGGATGGAGTCACTCTGGCTCTGCTCATTGAGATTGTAGGTCAGTGATGACATCTGGCACTGTTTTTCCTCCTGCAGTCCTGGCTCTGGCGTGGCAGGGGCTGCCTGGGCTCTGGCAGATGTTACTGATGGGGTCACAGCTTGAGGGACTGCCAAAGGAAGCAATCACCCAGCAGATCATAAATGCAATCCCATCCGAGTCCTTATGTTTTAGGGGCACTTACAACAGATGTGCTAAAACCTCTCAGGGGCTATATGGACTCCCACAAGGCTGGCACCTTAAAATAAACCCAGTACAGTCTCCAACCCCATTATCCCTGGTGCTGGGTACTGTGTAAGCAGGACAAGAAGCCACGTGTGCCTCCTGCAGTGCCCAGACAAGAGACCAGACCAGTCCCTGCACCTCCAGCAGCTCCTTTGATGGTGCCAAGCACTTCAGTTCCCCTCTGAAAAAGCTTTTTCCCTCCTTTAGCTGGTGAGAAGCTCAGTGGCATTGAGGCCAACCCCACCAGCCAGCAGGAGATGAGGGAAAATGTGGAGAAAGTCTTACAGTTTGTGGCATCCAAGAAGATCCGCATGCACCAGACATCAGCTAAAGGTACCCGGCCCTGGGGGGGCACAGAGGGGTTTAGCTGCTGAAAGCCTGTTCCTGCCTTTGTTTTATATCAAACTGATAATGTATGAGTAGATTAATGTATTAGTTTGTGGGGGAGTTTTGGGGTTTTATCTCCTGTGGTTCAGTAGAGGGTTTGGGTTGGAGCACAGTGGTAGCAGCACAGTACACTGAAAAAAAAAAAAAGAAAAAAAGTGCCTTTTGTCCTGCTACCGAGCACTCAGAAGATCAAATAGTGGTGTAATGAGGAATAAAGACCCAGAATCTTTCACTAAAAGGACATGTAAACCTGCTACTGTGAAACAAGACATGGGAACATGTTTCTGGTTCACTGGCAGCCCAGGGCACTGCTCTGCATGGCCTCTAAATAAGGAGGAGACCCAATGCACAGTCACATGGCTGTGGCACGGTTTAGTCAGGACTTTGTGTGCCTCAGTTGACTGCATTGTTTTGGAAAACCTTAGTCTGAAAGAGTGGCTGAGATCTGCCATGAGATCAGTGTGTCTGAGCTGGTTTAGAGGCTGGGGGAGTGCCCGGTGTGGTATTATTAAAACTGACTAATTAACATTTGCAAGGTGCTGCCAGTGTCTGTGGTACAGGATGCCGGCACTGAAGAAGCACGTTGCTGTTCTTTGGTCCTGCATGGTTTAAAGAAAGGAAATTCTGTGGGCTGGGACAGCGGTCAGGCTGCAGTGGGTGCTGTGCTTTCCCGGGGAGCACTCAGTAATCATGTGCTGGGAATGGCCACGCAGGGAGGGCTCAGAGCATTAAACCTGCGGTGGGTGGGTGGCACAGGCAGTTTGCAGGGCTGAGCACAGCCTGGCACGGTCCTGTAGGGTTTAGTGCTCCTTTTGGGGGCACCTCGTGACCGTCACCTCGGCTTCGCTTGCGCTTTGCAGACATCGTCGACGGGAACTTGAAGTCCACCATGAGGCTGATCCTGGCCCTGGCCGCCCACTTCAAGCCGGGCTCTGGGAGAGCCGTGGGTGCCAGCGGGGCTGGCCCGGTGGGGAAGGGCTGGGCAGTGCCCCCGGGCAGCCACAGACCCCGCTCTGCCGCTGCCATGGCCCAGGGGGCTGTGGCTGCCCTGGCCGAGGTCCGGCAGGACGTGCTGCACTCCGGCCGGGACGTGTTCCGCCACAGGCACCGGTAAGGAGCTGCTCCTGCTGGGGGGATGGACACAGGGGACACAGTGCCCTCTGAAATCAGTGCACCTTCGTCCTGCCAGCCCCTGGTGTAAGGCAGCCCCTGGTGTAAGGCAGCCCCTGGTGTAAGGCAGCCCCTGGTGTAAGGCAGCCCCTGGTGTAAGGCAGCCCCTGGTGTAAGGCAGCCCCTGGTGTAAGGCAGCCCCTGGTGTAAGGCAGCCCCTGGTGTAAGGCAGCCCCTGGTGTAAGGCAGCCCCTGGTGTAAGGCAGCCCCTGGTGTAAGGCAGCCCCTGGTGTAAGGCAGCCCCTGGTGTAAGGCAGCCCCTGGTGTAAGGCAGCCCCTGCTCTCTCACGGTGCCCTGGCAAAGCACCGACCTGGCCAGGCTGCCTCAGGACACACAGGGCAGGTATCCCGGGCTCTTCTCAGGTTTTACAGCAGAACAACAGCTGGAGGTCTTGTTGTCTCACCAGAAGAGAACAGCGAGTTATGGCCAAGGCAGAGGGAACTGTGCTGCCTCATTTTCCTGCTGAGCACAGTGCCCTTGGAGCTGCCTCCTTGGAGGTGCTCTCATATTCCCGAGTAAAGTCGTAGCTCCAGGTACTGCTCAGGGATCTGGGAGCAGCTGCTTCCAAAACTGAGGCACTGAGAACTCTGCACAAGCCCGTCCTGGCTCCTCCTTTGCTGTCCATCCCACTGCTCCAGGTGGGCTCAGGGGGTTGTGTGCTGAGTTCTGGTGATGTTGGAGGGAGATGATCCACCTGCACAGGGAATGTGCAGTCCTGAAAAGCACATTTAACACCTGCAAAAGGTGCTGTTGTAGATTATAAGAGTAATAATAATAGCAGTGACATTTAACTGGAAGCCAGATGGGCTGTTGAGGGTTCAGTTTACTCAGCTGAAGGTCACTTGCCCACATGATACTGGCTCAAGGGAGTACCCATGAAGCAGTTTGGAAGTGAGGTTGAAGTGGGATATTTTGCTGAAAAACTAAATGTTAAAGGTTTATCTTGCAAAGGCCTTGGACCAGGAGTTCTTCAGCAAAGCCAGTCCTTGTGCTGTCTGCAAATTGTTCTTCTCCTTGCCTTCCTAGAGCTTGTGTAGTTTTCTAGTCACAGAATTAGGGGTGAGTTTAAAAGGGCAGTGCTTGTTGGCCTGTGTTTCCCTCACACCAAAAAGATGGGATGGGGATCCCTGACAGGAGGATTGGTGTTTTTTCTGGCTGTCCCCTCCTTCTCACCTTCCTTTCATTAGCTTTTCTTGGAGACAAGAAGAATTTCTGCTCCTATTAGATGAGGCTTCCCTCACTCTGTGATTATCTCCAGGAACAGCAGCATGGATGAGGAGATTGAAAATCCCTACTGGAGTGTCCGGGCACTGGTGCAGCAGTATGAGGGGCAGCAGAACGTGCCATTGGAGTCCCACTCCTCCAGGTAAGGGATTTTTATTGCCAAGATGTGTCCTTTGTGTGACATTACCTAAAGTGCTGGTTCCTTACCACCATAATCTGGGTATTTCTGATGGAAAAGGGCATTCCCAGAACATAGTGTCTGCCTAATCTGGAGGATGAAGCCTCAGGAGCCAACCTGAAGGCCACATGAAGTGCTTCTGCTGTTTTCATGGGGGTAGGAGAGAGAGTGGAGGTGGGAGAGTTGAAATGACTTTCGAAGAAAAAACTACTCCCGTGGGGGAGCTGATCCAGCTCCAGAGCCAAGGAGAGCCCTTTTCCCCCAGAGAACAAGAAACTACTTTAAGACAAAGGGCTGTGTAATTGAACATGTTGGATCTCCCTCTGGATATGGTGCTTTGCTCCATTTAATCCCATCTGGAGCAGCTGTGAGAGCAGAACTGCAGCTCTTTGGTTCACAGTTTCCTGTCCCCAGTGGAATTCTCAGCTCTGCTTTGCTGTCTCCTCGTGCCTGGGCTTTTCCATGAGTGCCTCCACTGTCCCCCTCTGATTTGTGTGGGACTGAGGGGTTCATTTTCCAAGGACAGATTGCCACAGAGGGTTTCTCAGCAGGCAAGGTTTTCCAGGCTCATTTTTATGCTCCACAGTAGAAATAATTCTCCGTGTTATCTGGGAATTCAGGTTGCTTGGCCCAGCGGAGGAGAAAACGACAAGAGTTTGTGTTTCTCCCCCGAATTTGTTGTGTATCACTGAGGGCATGTTTATAAATAGCCATTTGGAGGCGTGTGGGGCTCCCAGTGAGCCAGTACTGGACCAGTGCCTCCACATGATGTCAGCAGTGTGCTTTGGAGGCTGTTGTTCCAGGGGAGACGCAAAAACTCCGCTCTTGGCGAGAGGATTTCATGGCCAATGTCACAGACCTTGGCACTGCCTCTCGACCTGGGATCTCAGTGGGGCAGTGGGTGACTCCTGGTGCTCCCTGAGCATCCTTCAGTGTGAGGGGGCTGGAGGATTTTATCTGCTCTCCCACCCCCCAGGCACTGCCAGGCGATGTTGGCTCACGTGTGGTTGGGTTTTGGCGGCGAGGGAAGATTTCTCTGCACATCCTAAATCACGGGGTTTATTTTTCCCCCCATCGTGTCATGAATTCTCTGCCCGTAAGGCAGGGGTGATATTACTGCTGATAAGACAGAATACAGTGGGAATCTTTGCAGAAGTCATCAGTGCTTGCCCAAAAGTGGGAGCAGTGTTCCCTCCAGCTCCTGGGGGTGTCTTTGCTGACACCAGTGTCTGCATGATGAAAACAAGATGCTTTCTGTTCCCTTCCAGGGAGAAATGCTCCAGTTTAGTTATGAGAACTGGCTGAGAGAATCAAGATGCTTTTTGATTAGTGAGAGATGTGATTATTAAGTGCAGCCAACCCCCCCCTCCATCTGATCCCAGGGCAGCTTCTTCCTGCATTAACTCCTCGCTCCGAGACCTCACAGCCTCAATAACAGAATTCCCAGAGACAAACCCTCCAATAAGCGAAGGCAATCGGAATGATTCATGGAAAATTTGCCAAAATCAGATGATTCCCAGGCTGCCGAGCCCCTCACCCATCCACCTCCCTTTCTCCTCCCCTTCCCACCGGCATTCCCTCCCCCACCCCGAGCCGGGCTCAGAGAAAGGCTGAGCCTCGCACAGCCCGTGTGACAGCAGGAGGGAGAGGAGCTGAGGCAGCGAGGAAGAGGAAGCCTCGCCTCGGGCTGGGAAGAGCCGCCTGCCCAGCCCGCAGCCGGGGCTGGGAGCGCCGGGAACACCCGGGGGCAGGAGCCCCTTCCCGCGGCTGGTCCCCGGCCCCGCGGGGGATGCTCGGAGCGGGGCGGGATGGGCTGAGGAACACCCGCGGCAGCCCCCGGTGCTGAGAACAGCCGGGCGTGTGTGTGTGTGTGTGCGGCCGCCCAAAATGCAGCAGCGAGGGAGAATAACAACCCGGCAGGAAGAGCAGCAGGAGCGAAACCCGGGCTGCAGAATTCCCTGACTCCGGAATCGCACCCGCTTGTGGGGGCTGTGGATCTGCCATTCCTGCGGAGACCCTGAGGGGTTGTTTTGATTTTTATTTTTTTTTATTTTTTTTTTATTTTTTTTTTGGTTTCTGCTGCGAAATTTTCCAGCAATCTGGCTTGCAAACCTTCCTCCAGTAGTTTTGACAGGAGCTGGCGTCCTCCTCCCCCTCAACACCGGATCCCTGAGCATGCGAAGGGACAAGGCATTGCCCGTATCCAGAATCCTGAGGCTCCCAGGGAAACGGATTCTGTGAGGCGAGAGGTTAAAGTGGGATCATGGGAGGGAAGCAGGTCAAATGGTGAGCGATTGTTGCCGTTGTCATTTCGAACAGCAGGGATGGGGTGTTTATTAAAACGTGAGAACTCAGGGCTGGTGCCCCCGAGCCTCGACTGTGCAGGCACTGGCAACTCTGGGACTCGGGGGAGAAGGGATGTGGGTTAAGGAGCCAAGTGGTGAAAGGAATAAAGTGGAGCAGCTTGCATCGTGAATGTGTCTTGAACAGCGTTAATTTCCCAGCACTTATCTCTGCTTGCTCTGGCGTGAATTGTTGTGTGCTTTAAAGAACAAGTCACTGCTGTGGGTATTTTGTACTTTGCTGGGTTTGACTGACACAGAACCTGTGTGTTTCCAGAATTAACTTGCTAAGGTATGAGGCAGCCTGACCTGTGCTGCTGCTTCTTCTGCTGCTGGTTCTGTCACTGCTTGGCATGTTTGGGGGGTTACTGATGCCACGTGAGCCCACTGGCCCTTTAAAACAGGAAAACTGCCTGGAAAGGGTCTGTGGACGTGGGAATGTAGAACTGCCTCTGTTGTGCAGACCTGTAGGGACTGCTTAACCCACCTGGGATCCCTTATATTGGCTTTGGAATGTGGATCCACTGCCAAGAGAGGCAGGTTTGGAAGAGGAGAATGTTATTTCCAGGCTCACATCCCCTCAGTTTTCATCCTCTGGTTCCCTGCCCTCGCCCACCCCTGTTTCACCACCTTCTCCCCCAACAGTTGCTGGTGGTGTTTTTTCTAGGGCAGCTCATCCTTTCATCTTTTTCATGGCTGAGAACCAGCAGAGCCTTATCAGGGTGAGGGCACGGAGCACCAGCTGGGAATATTGCAGGGGGAATATTGAAATCTGTTCCTAGAAGGAGGTAAAATCCCGCCTGGAGTTCCTGGCCCTGTTGGATCAGCTGGGCTTCCTGCCTGCACCTGTGCTCTGGGAATGTTCCATCCTTTCCTCCCAGCCTCGTTATTACATAATGCAAACCCCACAGAACTGCCTGGGCTTCCAAACAAGATGAACCCCACCATTTAAACCCCATAATTTTATGCTGTGCCCCCCTTCAGCAAGGAGCAGGGAGCTGGGTATAGATGTTGTATAAGAAAATATACCTAATGAGGGGCTGCTGGGATGGAGTTTAAATTCCTGAAGGTAAATCCCTGAGCAAAGCCAGGTGCCCTGGACTCCTTTAACAGTCCTGCACACACCTGAAAGGACAGGCAGTGCAGCTCTTAGAGATTTTCAGGAAAAGAGGGTTATTCTTTTGCTTGCATTTCTCTTCCCTTTAACGTGGGGTGAGTCTGGCCCTTGAAAACCAGGCTGCAGGTCTGTAATATAAATGAGGAGGAGGCTCCCCTGGCCGTGGGAGTGGGGCAGGCAGGAGCAGCAAGTCATTTCCATCTCTATTGCAGGGCTTTTCCCCTCCCGTGGGAGCTGGGGGGACACGCAGCAGCAGTGCTGGGAAGATGCAGACAGCGAGCTGCTGAAGCCTCTTATTTTTCTAAAACCTATTATATCACTTCCACAGTGTTTTCTTTTTTTTTTTTTTTGTTCTCTGCCCTTTTGTTTCTGTGTTGGGGAGAATGAAAAATTAACTCCTGCTCACGCTTGCAAGGATTAATTCCCGCGACTTTCGAGGTGCATTGAAAGGGTCACTGAGCTTCAGCCACCTTTTGGTGTTGTCTGGGTGATGCATTTGGGAAGAATCTCTGGAAAAAAAAAAACAAACCAGATTGCTTGACCCTCCCAGTCAGCTGAGATGGCTCCAGTGAAAACATGTGGGTACTTTCAAGTAGTTTTAATCTAAGAACACGAGCGAGTGGGATCTGACTCTGAAAAATATTTTGCCCTTGGGATTTCAAGTTGAAGTGATGCTTCTGGAACCTGGAGCTAGAGATGAAGCAAGCCAGGGTGGCTTTTTGTTCAGCCTGTGGTGTGAGCATAAGGCTTGCAGTAAATTTATTTCTGAGTGAGTGTCTGAATTCTGTGGTGTCAGCCTCGAACTCACATTCTGTTAAGGAAAACGAGGTTTGTGGTTGTCAGTTGGCTTGTTGTGGCACTGGCATGAAAAAAATAGTTACATGCCCAGTTTGGTTTGTTAAAGGGCTCTCCAGGACGCAGGTAATGGTGTTAGATGAGGGTGATGCTGATCAGCACTAAAGCAGCTGTTCCTTCTTTCCCCTGCAGTCTCACATCACCCAGCCCTGTCCACAGTGCAAAGAGTGAATCCACCGTAGCCCCATCGGAGGAGAAGGAAAGGCTTGTGATCCTCCAAACTGAAGAAACAGAAACTAAAACAGGTACCTCGCAGATAAAGCTTTACTGGGGCTTGTTTGTGTGATGTAAACTTGCTGGAAAGTTCCCCAGGGACTTGGTTGGAGGTTGCCCTTCAGTGAGTTGGTGCACCTACTGACACCGGGGTGTTCTGCAAACCCCACAGCTGCTTTTCTGTCTCACGTTGTTCCCCTGCCCTGTGCTTGGAAATCTCCAGGGATCACATGCAGACTTACCTGGAATATGTGTGTGTGCAGCAAAGTTTACTTTGCAGCGAGAATGAGGCATAAATCCTGGAGATCAGACACCTGTAGCAGCTCCCTTTGGTGTCAGTGTGGGGTGCAGGTCTCTCCTGGGCTCCCCTGTCTGCTGTGACCACGTCCAGCTGCTCTCTCTTCCAGAGGAGACTGATTCCCGTTTCCAGCCTGAGTGGCAAGCAGGGAACTCTGGGTCATACTTGGAGAACTCATGGGAGGAGCAGCTTTTGGAGCAACAGGACCACTTGGAAAAGGAGATGGAGGAAGCAAAAAAGATGATTTCAGGCTTGCAGGTAATAGATTTTCTTCCCTGCCAGGGAGGGAGAGGGAGGGGTGAGCAGAGGGGAAGGTTATATTGCTGTGAAGACTGAAAATTGGTGATCTTAATTAATAGTAATTGAGGTGGACTGGGGGAGGGCAGAGGGCACTGAGTGCAGGTTAGAATGGGAGCACTGCAGGGAATCTCAAGCAGAGCCTGTGTCTGGCTGTGCCTGGCTTTTGCTTGGTTCCCTGCCTTGCCCCCTGTCCCGTGGGGCTTTGCTGGCCCTGTGTGTGCTGTCACTGCTCCTGTTGCTGTGCAGGGGGGTGAGGATGCCCCAGTGTTTTCCCACGTGCTGGGGGCTTTGTTAGAGCCCGAGAGAGAGGGGCTGTGCCCTGTGATTTGTGATCAGAAGTAATGCAGGGAGACAAGGGATGGCAGGAGATCAATCAAGAGTCCCAGGGCTGATCAGGGGTCACAGTCTCGCATCAGTCTCCCCATGAACGAGGCTGCACTATCATATTTGGCACATTCTCCACACAACTATTTGTCTGTGGGACCTTTTGCAGTCCCTCCCTGACCCTCAGCCCAGTGTGTTTGACTCTGAGCCCCTGATCCATATGGTAAAGACCCTGAACTCTCTCAGGAATATCCCTTTCTGTTTGTGCTGGGAACCACAGTGGCTCTGGATTGTAAATATTTATGTGCCAGTAAACAAAGCAGAGCCTGTGTGAGAAGCACAGGCAGCTGGGCGGGCACTTTCCTTGGGGACAATGGGCAGGACACAAAAGAGCCCCCCCCCAAAAAAAAGAAAATAAAAAAAAAAATCCCTGGTTCCCTGGTAAAATCTGGTTGCATCCTGTGCCCACTGGGAGCAGGGAGAGGAGGCACTGGGGGGACTGGCATGCCCTGTTCTCCAGCCCTGAGTGTTCCAGCAGGGAGGGTGAGCAGCTGGCACTGCTGCCCCTTCACCCCCTGGGAGCAGGGAGAGGCAGCTGATGTTGCCAGCCAAGAAATTGGATTTGATTAATCGATTCTCCTCCTCTTACTCACCACTTAAGAGCCTCCAGTTTGAGGGAGTTGGACTGAAGTACTGGGGATCTGATGTGTGGATGCCCTATAAGGTGCTGAAACTGGGACAGGCCCCCGAAAATCTGAGTTGTCCTTGTTTGGTGTCTTTCTGTGGGGAAGAGAATTGGCTGACAGACCTCTGGGAGAGCTTTTTCAGGGGGTAAATCTTCTTGTTCATTCCTGAAAAAAACGTACTCGTTTCTGAGAGGAACAAGTCAGCAGAAGTGGAAAATGAAGCTGTTCAGAGGCTGATAGCAATGACTGTTGGCCAGAGCTGCAGCTCAATCATTTTTTCCTTTGAAACCTCTGAAGAGGAGATTTTTTTTTTTTCCCCCCTTTATTTTCCCAGGCTTTGTTGCTCAACGGGTCTTTACCTGAGGACGAGCAGGAAGGGTCCTTTGAGCTCTGTGAACGTGGAGCCTGCCCTGAAGAGCAGCTGGTGAGCACATTTCTGCACCCAAACCTCCCTGCCTGCTGCCCTGTCCTGCCCCAGGCAGGGGTTGCACGACAATAATGGTGATATTTTGCATCCAGATCATAATCCGAAGTCGCCTGGACCAGAGTGTGGAAGAAAATCAAGACCTAAAGGTTAGAGGGACAGCAGGGGGAGGGACAGAGAGGTTTTGGGCCAAGAGATCTTTCTATTTGATTTTTTTTTGGGGTGGGGGGAGAAGTGGGGTGGACAACCTGATGGATGATATGGGGGATATATTATGTTAGAGCTCTGGGACCATGTCTGATGCTGGGAGAAGGATCTGATGTGGCCCTGAAGGACAGATTTGGGGGACTAGACAATCGGTTTTTTTTCTCAGAGCTTTAATAGCAGGGGTTAAGGGAGCTGCTCAGCTATTTGCCATGTTTGTAACTCACTAAAACTGCTCTTGGATCTGTAGGAAAAGGTGGGATGTGCTTTTTTTTTTTCCTGTACCATGTGTCTGGAGACAGGGAACACTGGCTTTGGCTGGCTCTTGAGGGGGTGACAAGATGCCATTTAATCAGATTGTGTTGCATTTTGCAGAAGGAGCTGCTGAAATACAAACAAGAAGCCCGAAACCTCCAGGGGATAAAGGTGAGGAAAGGGACACTTTAAATATAAATAGCAGAGCTTTAGAGTCTGCTGCAGCCCATGAGTGGGGCCAGAGGAACCATCCACCTCTGAGGAGCCTCAGTGTGGAGGGAAGCTTGGGAGTGGGGGATCCTGTGGTTTGTTTCTGGCCCAAGGCAGGTACAAGGAGTTGGGTTTCCTGGTTTCTATTCTGTCTGTAGGACTGTGGTCAAATTTCCACTTTTTTTTTTTTTTTCCTGTTTCTCCTAAACAAAATATGAGTCCTGCTTGCTTTTCTTGGCTCTCTTTTTTTTCCCTCCCCCCTGCTGTCTTGGGGTGCACACAGCAGCACTGCCCCAGTGAACTCATTTTTGACAGCAGAGGAAAAAGAGCCCGGGGAAATCCTTGTCCTCCTCAGAAACTGTGCAGTCCCTCCCTCTGGAGTTGTGAACACTGATAATCTACTCCTGAGCCAGAGGTATTTTTAGAGCTGCCTGTCAGGCTCCCTGGGAGGGAGCAAACAGCAGTAGCTGTCCAAGGTGGAGCTCCCAGGCCCTGAGTGAAAGGTGCAGAATTAGTCCTGACTTTGGCCTCTCCAGAGAGGATTTCACTGCACAACTGGGTCACACTGAGAGCTTAAGTGTGCTTGTGTCCTGGGCTGACATTGGCCTCTCTGTGCCCTCTGGGTGCTGCAGATGTGTGGCTGGGTCAGGAGCTGAGGGCACTGAGCACCCTCCAAAGACACAGCTGCTTCCGTCCATGGGAGCCAAGCTCAGGCCACTTCTGGAGTGGGAAGTTTAGGCTGAAGCACAGAAATCCCTCTGTCCCAATAGCCAGGGTGTTGGCAGGGAAATCACTTTGGGGTAGGAGGGCTGAGGGTGGTGTCTGTGCACCTCCTGCTCACCTTCAGCCCTGAGTGGCCACTGTCCTGGGTCACTCACTCCTCAGGGGAGGGTCTCTGCCCTCCTTGCACCTTCCCACAGAGGACATCTCTCCCCAGGATGCCCTCCAGCAGAGGCTGATCCAGCAGGATGCTTCAGTCCTGCAGCTAAAGCAGGAGCTGCTGAGAGCAAACATGGACAAGGAGGAGCTGCACAACCAGAACGTGAGTCACTGCTGAGGTTATTTTGGGAGGAGGTTGCTGGCCCTGAGGTTCCAGCAGCCACAGGGCTGAGCTGGTGGCTGCAGCAGAGCTGCTGGGGTCGTGGGACAGTGAAGGAGCAGTCACAGGTCTGTGCAGAGCACAAACTGCACACAGTGCTTTGGCCAGCTGGGAGCCTGGACATTCCTGACTTTCACTCCCACTTCCTGTCCTCCAAGACCTTCAGCTGAAACAGGGAGGGCCTTTCCCTGATGTTTTCAGTGCAGTTGCATTTCTCCTTTATTCCTTGTCCTCCCTGGGTGAGCAGGTGGCATTTTGGCAGCCCATGGGCAGTGTCTGGAGAGAGAAGGACCTGGGAGGGACTGTCCTGCCCAAATGTTGCTATCCCTGGACACCAGCTCCCTTGAGTTCTGCAGATATTTGGTCACCCTTCAGCACAGGGGGCAGGGATTACCAGTCTGGGAATACCTGTCTCACACCTGTGTGTCACTTCTACAGGTTGATCTTCAGAGGAAGCTCGAGGAGAGAAACCGGCTGCTGGCAGAGTACAAAGTAATGGAACCTCTTCCCTGGAGGCTTTGGGGGCAGCATCTGGTGGCTCTTCAGTTTTGGGACTGTTTCTTGTGTCACCTCTGGGAGTGGCACTGCAACCTATTCATTATCCCCAAGAGTGGTGGATGAGTGTTTGTGATGAGGTGGAGGGATCAGATGTTCTGTGTTCTGCCCACAGGTTTTTATAGCACAGCTTTTATTGTCGTATTTATTTTTATTTTCTGTGATGGCTTGATAAGTGCCTACCACTTGTGCAGAAGCCTGTCAGGTTAGGCTGAGCCACCTGGTTGTCCACTGATCCCTCAGGAACCTGTTTTCTCTGGTCTTGGCAGTGGGTCTTTGGGCAATAACAACCCGACCTACATTTAAAAAAAACCCCAAACTCTGGCACTGGGCTCTAACCTGTGGCTAGAAGGACACACACTGTGAGTCCCCATCCAGATGCCACGATTCCCTGCCCTGGGGAGATGACTGTGAGCTTTGCTCATGTTGATTCCCTCGATTCCTGTGTTGCAGAAGGAGCTGTGCCAGAAGGACCGGCACCTGCAGCAGCACCAGACCAAACTGGATGAGATGCTCAGGCAGCTCTCCGAGGCCAGCTACCAACAGGTACAGAGAGGGGGCTGCACTGATGCCCTGGCACTCTCCTGGGTGGCTCAGTGTGTGTGTTGACTCCTCTCCTCCCCTGCCAGGTGGATTTGGAGCGGGAGCTGGAGCACAAGGAGGCCCTGCTGGCTCACTGCATGAAGAGGGAGGCTGAGGAGGTAAGGGGAGCCTTGGTGCTGTTTGTCCAGCACCCTGTAGGTACCTACAGAAATCCTGCACTTCATCCCAGAGAGACCTGGCTCTGCAGTCCCACTGTCAGTGCCTGAGCAAGGCAGTCAGACCCCACAGAACACCCAGAGTCCCAAAGCTCCCAGCACTGAGCACTCTGGCTCAGCTTCTTGTGTCAAAATCCCAAGGGATGAAACAGTGAGGGGAGCACAGGGGTGAGTGGGAGCTGAAGACTCTTGGCTTCCATCTTCATCTCTGACACTGGCAAGTGGTCAGACCAGGGTTTAGCTTATCCCCTCCTTTTCCTGCTGAGCCTGCTATTGAGCACTTGGAAGTGTCCTGGTGGACAGGCCAGCCCTGGTTCCTGTCCCTGCCACCTGAACACTGACTATTCACTAGAGCTTGCAGAGCCCTGGGATGCAGCAACAAGCCCCTTCCAGGCTCTGCCTCCTTTTTTCCACCTCTGTGTGAGGAACCAGGTTTGTGCTCTGACCTGTGGGACTGCCTGCACATTCCTTAGGGAGTGTGGTTTACCTGGGAGAAGGTGGCAGTTTTGTCACTGATGTGGAAAGCTTTCATGCCCTCTCATTTTTGGGATTTTTTTTGGGGGGGGGGGTCCTAACACTCACATTCCTTGTGGCACCTGCTTTTCCCCCTGACCCAGGTGATGGTTTACAGCAGTCACAGTGCCCAGAGCAATGGCTTTCTCCAGACAGCAGGAAAAGGAGCCACTCCCACGGCCCACCGAGGGGTGAGTGCACCTCAGGGATACATTCCTGATATCCTGGAAGCCTTTATCTTATTAAGGGAGATTTCTCCTGGCTGAGACCCATGGTTTTAGAAGGGAAGGAGGCAGCCCAGAGCCAGCCTGACCTCTGGTCTCTTGGGCAGACCAACGACCTGCAGCTGGTCCGGGACGCCCTTCGCAGCCTCAGGAACAGCTTCAGTGGCCACGACCCCCAGCACCACACCATCGACAGCCTGGAGCAGGGAATCTCCAGCCTCATGGAGCGCCTGCACCGCATGGAGACCCAGAAGAGGCAAGAGAGAAGGGTAAAGGCTCCCCAGGGCACCCAGCCTGTGCCCCTCGCACACAGCACCGAGGGCTCCAGCCGGAGGTGCCACTTTGTCCCGGTTCTCACCCTGTAGGTGCGGGGGAAATCACCAGCCAGCAGAGCAACCAACGAGTGCAGAGACTCCTGGCCTCCCAAATCCAGTAAGTGCCTCGCAGCTCCCGCCCCTTCCACTGCCTAATTCCTTGTTTCCTGGCCAGAGCCCAGGGCACGGCATCCCCGTGGGAATGTGCCCCCTCCAGCTGGAGCTGCACAGCCCCGGCTGCCCTGCAGAGGGAAGGGCACACGGGTACAGGTACAGCTCCTTGCTCACAGAGCTCCATCACAGTGGGAGTCTGGGCCACTCCAGCAGCACTGCAGCACAAATAACCATGGCAATGGCTGGGATGGGTGGGAACAGGGATGTTATTCCAGCTTTCCTGCTGCTTTGCACCACCTGGTGGGCACAGAGAACTGTACAGTTCCTCTTTCCCTGTTTCCCCCCCCCAGTGTTTACATGTGTGCCTGACAGCACAGTCCTTCCTGACACCACAGGTGTCCACAGTGTGTTCTGCATTCAGGGAGCCTTAAAACTGTAACCACTAAGTGTGACCCTTCCACTGCTTCAGCTCTTGGGGAATTAAGAAACAACTTCTCATTAGGATATTCAGATAAGCCCAGGAGATTCTGCTCTGTCTCATGGAAGTTGTGGGATCAAGTGTTTTTCCTTCCTCAGATTCATTTCAGTAAAACAATGCCCAGACCATTGCCATTTGTGTTCTTTGCACAGTTCCCTTGGTTTATTTTTGGGGATTCCCAATTTTTGGTCTAAGTCACTTTAAGGAAAATGGAGTTGGGTTGACTACTTGACCTGCTTGACTTCATTTGCACACCTCGAGCTGATTTTGTGTCTCCCAGAGTTTTTTTTTCCCCTGTTATCTTTTTTTTTTCAGTAGTTTCTCAAACATTTGAGTCTGTAAGGGTGTGCTTTCCAAGCTATTTTAGTTATACTTTTATTCCTGGTTTTTCATGTTATGTCAGTGTGTTCTGTACCCTGACCTACACACCTGTTGTTTCTGTTCCTACAGCAACTCTGTTCTCTCCTGGTTTCACGTGCTGTTTCAGTCTCACAGTGCTGTTTCTCCTTATTCCTCATCATTTTGCTGAACAGAAATCGTAATGAAAATAATTAGAAGTGCTGAGTACAACATGTTTCAGCACTGAAGTGACATCTGGTGTTTGGTACTGATATGATGTTACTGAAAGAGGTATCACAGACACCACACCTTGCAGGGAGCAGGACACAAGGCAGAGAGAGAAACACAAACGAGCAAAGAAGGGGAAGGGAAGGGGACAGGGAGTGTTCTTCCTGGGTGGTAACGAGTCCCTTGATGCCTTGCAGAGCTGCCTCACTCCCACAGCACCCCAGTGATGAGCACCAGTGCCTGCACCAAAGTGCTGTACTTCACCGACCGCTCCCTCACCCCCTTCATGGTCAGCATACCAAAGAGGTGAGGTGGGCCCTGCTGGCACTGCTGTGCCCCTCAAAACACCTCTCTTCATTTCCTGGGAGTCGTCCCAGCCAGCACAGGTTTGCTGTGCATCCACTTGGCCTTTGGATTTCATGCCACTGGCTGGGGGAATTCCCTCCCGCGCTCCCGGAGCTGATGGGTTTGGTTTCCCTTGCAGGTTAGGGGAAGTGACCCTGAAGGATTTCAAGGCAGCTATTGATCGTGAGGGAACCCACAGGTACCACTTCAAAGCCCTGGATCCAGAGTTTGGCACAGTCAAGGAGGAGGTAAATGTGGAACTGAGCTGTCACTGCCTTGGGCTCGGTGCCACCACACGACCCTGGGGACTGTGGTCGCCTCACTTTTAAACTAATGGAATATCAGAAGTTTCCCCCAAAGAAGCTGTAGATTAACCTCCTCTTGTGCTAAAACACGTTTCCATCCCCAGCCAGAGCCATTCCATGAATGTGATTGCAACTGCCAGGGGCTTGCAGAGCCCCTTTGGGCAAAGAGGTGACTCCTGGCACAGCCAGTCTGTGACACGGCACTGCCCAGGGGACATGAGGCAAAACCCCAGACTACGCTTCTGGCCCTTCCAGGGGCTTTATAAAACCTGTTGCAATGGGAGACCCTGTATTAAAAGTGCATTCTCCTACCGTCTTTTAAAGGTTTTTCAGAGAAAGTTGAGTTTGTGGCATCTCTTCCTTTGTGTGCTGCATTACAGCCCTGTTCATGCTCAGGCTGGTGTTGGTGTGGATTGGATTCATTAAAGGTTGTTGGGGTAGTTCCTGCTTCACAAATGGATTAAGACAAGTGCAAAGGGTCGCCCTTCCTGGGAACAGTCAGCAGCAGCAGCTGGAGACTGTAGTCTGGAGCAGAAAAGGCATATTTTTCTATCTTTAGTTTACCTTTTCTAAAAAAAAAAAAGAGCTAATAATAATCTTACAGTTACTGATTAAAGAGGCCTGATCTGTTTTTTTGTTTGTTTGGGGTTTTTTTACCTAAAATCTGGAAAGATGACTTATAGTTCAGCTGTGTCTGTGACCTCTGGGTTCTGAAGGGAAATCTGAGCTGGGATCTGACTCCCGTTTTTTTTTTTATTTGTTTATTGTTGGGTTTTTTTGGTAGGTATTCCATGATGATGACGTCATTCCTGGCTGGGAGGGGAAAATTGTGGCCTGGGTGGAAGAAGACCACGGGGAGAACTAATGGAGCTTCCAAGTCTTGTTGCTATGGAAACCTGCGACTGGCTGCCGAGCTCCAAGGGTGACCAGCAAGGCGGTGAGAGCTGGGAGGAGGCCAACTCGAGCTGCCAAAAAAAACAGCCTCTCTGCAAACAACGGGTACTGCATGTTGTCTGCGTGGACACCTGGCCCCTGACCCCCCATGCCCAGGTGAAGGTGGTGTTCTGGGACTGAAATGACGGGTCTGTGGGGATGAAACACATGGGCTTTGTCCTGTCAGCTAAACCCTGGAGGCCTTAATGATGCTCTGCTCCCTTCTCCTGCTCCCCCACCCCTGCAACATGTGCTGCAGGCTCACCTGGGCAGTTCAAGTCTGGTTTCTTGTGCTGGTGTTACATAAACATGCACTGACGGCAAAAAATGTGAAGCTTTGCCTTTGTGAGTCAGAACAAGCCGCTGGATTACGGGAGCTGAAGGCTTGGACCACCTTTTGTCCTGGACTTGCACATGCTGCAGGAGCAGAGTGGACTTTGGGGACATTCCAGACTGACAGTACCTGTCCCGGGGAGGGAACAGTCTTCTGGAGGTTTTATGCATGGCCTGAAGCAAAGATCAGTTTCTCCCAAACTCAGGCTCCCATTTCCAGCCCTGCTTTCCCCCCTCGCTCTCCAAAGCTGTCCTGGCTCCCGAGGCCCTCGGGCTTCACTCTGTGTCCGTGGGGACTGGTGATTTGCTGAAGGATTTCACGTGTGGAACTGAGCTCTCCCTGCACTCCTGCCCTCTCCTCTGTCACCCCCTGTGCACAGGCATCACTGTGCTGCTGTGCACTCACTGCCAGGGCCACCCTGCACTTACCCACACCGCTCCCCTGGGATGCTGAACCCTGAAGGATCAGGAAGCTTGGGAAAGAACAAGCCCTAAAATCCCCGAGGGTGGGTCTTTTCCTCTTTGGTTTTCGTGGTTTTATTTCTCTACGTTGCCTGTCTCTGCAGCCACTGTGGGCTTGGGAGGTCAAATGGCAAGTCAGGGAATGGGAATGAGCGTTCCTGGTACCTGTGGCCCTTCCGTGGGTGATCTGTGTGTGCTGTGCATGAGGCTGGGACAAGGGGAACCTGGTTTTACTGTTTTATATTAACATGTCCTTTTGTAAACATGTTCTTGGAATTATTTTGTACTGATTTACATTTGTCTGAGGACTGTGGATATTTTTATACTAGTGCAAGTGCTCTCTGTACATTTCTGCACGCATTATACTGTGTTTTACTCATTTCCTAGTGGATGCTGAAATGTTTTGTATTGTCTTCTGTTAACACAACACTGGGCTTGTAAATCTTATATATTTAATTTTTTTTACTACGGAAATCCAGCTAGTTACTACCAGGGCTTATATTTTTGCCAGCTTTAATAAGCAGCAACAGTACTATTTATTTTCTCACTGCTTCACTGTCCAGGAGGTAGCTCAAGGATCTTATGTTTGGCACTGCTCTAACACTGACTCCAGTGGGTTTATTCTTGGATCATAGCCAGGGCTTGTCTTTGTCACTGTTTGCAGTTTGTTTATTTCTGTCAAACTTCTGTCAAAGTTACTTTCCTGTTCCTGTACTTGTAACTTGCTCTTGTAACAAAGCCCCCTGGAGTCAGTGGTAGAGAAATTACAGGATCACAGAGTAGTTGGGGCTGGAAGGGACCTCCGGAGTTCATCCAGTCCAAGACAGAGTCACCTGGAGCAGGTGACACAGGAACACATCCAGGTGGGTTTGGAATGTCTCCAGGGAGGGAGACTCTGCGCCCTCCACGCTTCCATGGGAAGCTCTTCCTCCTGTTGAGGTGGAACTTGTTGTGTTTATGGCAATTGCTGCTCCTCCTCTCACTGGCACCACTGAAACGGGTACTGCACTCCCGTTCTATCCTGTCTTATCCCATCCCATTCTGCCCCTTTCCATCCCATCCTCTCCTATTCCATTCTATCCCGTTCCATCCCGCCTGTCCCTGCAGCGGGGGCGGTATCGACGCAACCCGCTCCCCTTCATCCCCTCCTGTCCTTTCCCCTTCCCTCCTGTCCTTTCCCCTCTCAGGGCGGTCCCGGTCCCGATCCCATCCCCTCTCAAAGTGGTCCCACCCTGGTCCCATCCTTATCCCATCCCCTGCCAGGGCGGTCTCAGTCCTGATCCATCCCCTGCCAGGGCGGTCCCATCCCGATCCCATCACCTTTCAGGGCGGTCCCATCCCGCTCCCATCCCCTGTCAGGGCGGTCCCATCCCTCACCCGTCCCCTCCCGGGGCGGTCCCATCCCGCTCCCGTCCCCTTTGAGGGCGGTCCCATCCCGCTCCCATCCCCTTTCAGGGTGGTCCCATCCCGTTCCCTTCCCCTCCCGGGGCGGTCCCATCCCCATCCCATCCCCTTTCGGGGCGGTCCGATTCCGCTCCCGTCCCCTTTGAGGGCGGTCCCATCCCGCTCCCATCCCCTCCCGGGGCGGTCCCATCCCCATCCCATCCCCTTTCGGGGCGGTCCCATCCCGCTCCCGTCCCCTTTCAGGGCGGTCCCATCCCTATCTCATCCCCTCCCGGGGCGGTCCGATCCCTCTCCCGTCCCCTCCCGGGGCGTTCCCGTTCCCTCCCCTCCCCTCCGCTTTACGGCCGTGCAGTGTCGCGCGTTGCCGCCCGCACGGAGGTCACCGAGCGGCTCCGGCCCGACCCAGCCCGGCCCGGCTCAGCGCAGCCCGGCTCAGCCCCGGGCCCAGCCGCAGCATGTGGCGGGTGTTGGCGCGACGCGTGTGCCGGGGCGCGGCCGGAGCGCTGGCGCGGCCCCGCCGGGCTCTCGGTGGCGGTGTTGGGGCCGGCGCTGGCCCGGCCCGGCGCGGCCCGGCCTGGGGCGGCCCCGCGCTCCGCCCGCTCCTGCCGCCCGCGGGCACCCGGCTCGTCCCGGCCCGCCGCTGCAGCCTCCCGGCGCACCAGAAGGTGAGGCACAGCCCCCGGACCCTGCCCCCCGGTGTCCCCTCATCCCCCCGCGGTCCCCGGAGGACGGGGTCGTGTCCCCTCGCCGCTGCTCCTTCGCTTTCTCCCGTCGGGTTTTCCGTCCCCTCCCTGCGCAGCCCCCCGGGGATGGAGTCATGGGATCATCAAGGCTGGAAGAGAGCTTTGGGATCGTCGAGTCCAGCCGTCAGCCCAGCGCTCTGTAACCCCCAAGCCACATCGCCCAGTGGCAGATCTGTTCGTCCCTTCTGTTTTTTTTTTCCACACGTCCTCGATTAAAGCCCCCTTAATTTTGAATTTACAGTTGCTGAGAGAGAGGAGTTTGGTCTATCTTATAACTCATCCTCTTTAGCAAACATTCCAGTGTCCTCAGGCTGAGACACCCTTGAACACCCCCAGGGGTGGTGACTCCTCCACCTCCCTGGGCAGCCTTGTTCCAGTGCCTGACCACCCCTAACAGTGAAGACTCTGCAGTTCTGCCCCCACTGCTGTGGGTCTCACCACCCTGCCTCCAGTCCCTGTGCCACCATCAGCTCCATCGCCTCTGTCCTTTATCCTTGTCCCTCTCCTGGCAGACCCTGACCAAGACCTGGCCCCTTATAACCCTGGGTAGAATCATAGAAGCTTAAGGGGTTGGAAGGGATTTTAAAGATCATGTCGTTCCACCTCCCCTGCCCTGGGCAGGGACACCTTCCACTATCCCAGTGGCCTTGGACACTTCCAGGGATGGGGCAGCCGCAGCCTGTTGCAATGTCTCACCTCAGCACCCAGATGGGTTTGCCCTGAGGTCTTTACCCCTTTACCCACTGGGGATTTGCAGCAGGTTTGTGCCCCCTGTGCCAGGCTGTGCTGAGGATCCCTCCCTGGCCCGTGTGTGGTCCCTGCCGTGGTGACACTGCCCTGTCCCCCACAGGTGGCCCTGCCAGCACTGTCCCCCACCATGCAGATGGGCACCATCACGCGCTGGGAGAAGAAGGAGGGCGACAAGATCAGCGAAGGGGATCTCATAGCAGAGGTATCCTGGGCTGCTTCCTCCTGAGCTGCACCTGTGTCCTGGGTGCTGCCCCAGAACTGTGTGTCCTGGGTGACCCTGGGACAGACTGGGAGGCTCTGAGCCCACCAGTTCCGTTGCCATCACCATGTTCCTGTTCTCTCTCGAAGGTGGAGACAGACAAAGCAACAGTTGGCTTTGAGAGCCTGGAGGAATGCTACCTGGCCAAGATCCTGGTGCCAGAAGGAACAAGGGATGTGCCTATTGGGGCCATAATATGTATCACGGTAGAAAAGTATGTATTTTGAGAACCCTTGAGTTGAATTCTCTCTCTTGGGACTTCTGGGGTGCCTTGATGGTCCCTAAGCCTTTCACACATCTGACTGGGTCTGGGGCTCTGTGTTTTCTTCTAGGCCTGAATATGTTGATGCCTTTAAAAATTACACCCTGGATGCTGCAGCAGCTGCTCCCCCTGCAGCCTCAGTGCCTCCCCCTCCAGCTGCAGCTCCCCCACCACCACCTCAGCCTTCTCCTCAGGCTCCTGGCAGCTCTTACCCTCCTCACATGCAGGTAAGAGAACATTTAAGGCTTGTTGCACTCTTTTTCTACCACTGGCATTGCTGCCTGTGGAGCATTTTGTCATACAAACTGCCTGGAGTGGGAATTTATTAACTCTGATTGCAGGAGCATGTGTCACTTCAATTGTTATAGGCTTAAAACAGGTGTTGTGGGAGACCCCAGGAAGCTTTTTTCAGGGATTTATTTTAGCATCCCAGCTGCTAGTGGAGGAAAGGCTTGTCTCTCCAGGGTTGTTGTCTTGAAAAAACTGCTATGTTTGCATTATTTGGGCAGTTCTGGTATAAAAAGCCCCTGTGTTTAGTGTGAATAAGCTGTGCAGGCCCTGCTCACATCTCAGAGCAGAACTCAAGTCTGTGACACTCACTCTGATGAACACACCAGCTGGGTTTGTGGGTGACTAACAATGAGTTGTGTTTGTGGATAATCCTTTTACCTTGCTTAGATATTGAACTGTACATCCACTGTTGCCTTTGAGCACTTTGTGGCAGGGCGTTCTGTGACATTCTTTTGAAAAAGAAAATTTGAGATACCAAACCTCATCCCACAGATAAAACACGTGGGAACTGATTTGTCTGAGATGTCACTCCAAGTCAGTAATTACAGAATTAAGGAATGGCTTCTTAATCTGTGTTTTGCCTACTAAGCTTCCCTCTACTTGCCTCATCTGCCCAGTTTTGCTCCCCATGTGTTTGTTACAGCCCAAGTGACTTGCTTCAGCCTTCCTTATAGCCCTGCAGGGAGCAGCTGCCAGATTCTCCTGGTGGGCTGGTGGTAATGATTATTTTGATGTGGAGGTCTCTTGCTCTTTGCTCTTGCTTTCTAGCTCAGGCCTTGCTAAGAGAAGCCAAAGCAGCACTGTGGGACAGCACTGTGCTTTGCTGTCATGGAGCCAGATCTAGGAGTGCATTAAAGACTGGCTGCTTCTTTAGGTTGGCATCATTTATCAGGGGTTACAGCTGTGTTCCTGATCCTTTTGGAGTAGCAGGACCTGATTCTCTTGTGTTCTCTGGCTTCCCAGATCACCCTCCCTGCTCTGTCACCCACCATGACGATGGGCACAGTGCAGAGGTGGGAGAAGAAGGTGGGGGAGAAGCTGAATGAGGGAGACTTACTGGCCGAAATTGAGACAGATAAAGCCACAATAGGTGAGTCCAAAGCCAAGAAGGGATCCCTTAAAAAGATCCACAGCAGCCTCTGCCAGCTGTTCTCTGGCTGCTCAGGGTGTGATGCTGGGGGAGAGCTAAAACAGGTCTTGTTAACTTCTCATTGCATTGGAGAGCTAAACATTGGAGCTCCTAAAAACATTTCTATTTCCTCATCAATCTTTCTTGGCAACATGGAGAGGTTTCCCTACTAGTTGCACTGAAAAGGATTTTCCTGCCACTAAATACAGGACAGGGCTTTAGCTACCAGGAGCAGCATTTGGAGGAACTCCTCAGCTGCATCAGACACCAAAGCAGGGTTGTTTCTGTCCCTCACAGGCTTTGAAGTGCAGGAGGAAGGCTACTTGGCAAAGATCCTGGTGCCTGAAGGAACAAGAGATGTGCCACTGGGAACTGCTCTCTGCATCATTGTGGAGAAAGAGGCTGATATTCCAGCCTTTGCTGACTACCAGGCTGCTGCAGTGACTGACATGAAGGCAGCAGCTCCTCCTTCTCCTCCTCCTCCACCAGTAAGGACCATCCTGGGCACGTGAGAGAAGTCATGGGGACCACTGAGAAGCCTGGTCTGAACTGTTGTGCTGGTTTGACAGTGTGAAGCCCTGGCTTCAACAGAAATGCTTCTGATCTGTGAATGCAAGGCTGGTCCATGTGTTGGGGAGAAGTGACCACTAGTTTGCTTTCCAAAAACTAGAGCAGATTCATCATGATCTCTTCTCCAGCCTGTTGCTCATCCCAGTTTTAATGCTTCTAGTCCTTGAGAATGGGGAACATAAGTTCTTTACCTCACCTGTTTTTTTGGTGTGTAGTCCAGCAGCTCAGTTGGCCTCCTTCCCAGGGAATTTCTGATTTAATTTCTGCCACCGGGAAACTTCTCTGAATCTGAAAATTCCTTCAGATTAGTGACTATCTTTGCTGTTCTCCTGACTGGTCATTAGCTGGGCCAGTTCTCATAGTGTACCTTCCACTGATGGCTTTGATCCTTCTGTTTAAGGTGATGCCAACTCCTGCTGCTGCTCCTCCTCCTCCCCAGCCTGCTGCTGCTCCCACTCCTGCAGCTCCCACAACTCCCCGGACAGGAAGGATCCTGGTTAGTCCCCTGGCCAAGAAACTGGCAGCAGAAAAAGGGATTGACCTTGCCCAAGTGAAAGGTAGGTTTCCTTTCCACTTCCTTGCCCTCTCTGTCAAGTGTCTGTCCCTGTAGGTCTGTGATTTCCCTGTTCCAGGAGTTGTCTTAAATGATTTCTCCCTGTTGAGTTAAAGTGGTACCTTTAGAAGGTTGCAAATAATTGAAATCCTCTTGCATTTTCTTTTGACTCTCTCAGGTACTGGACCAGATGGCAGAATCACCAAGAAAGATGTGGAGTCATTTGTGCCAACAAAGGCTGCTCCAGTGAGTGGGCTGGCAATGTGTAGGGATGGCTGTTAGAGGAATGGAAATGCTCTGCAGAGGTGCAGTTCCTGCATGGGACTGGCACTGCTGGGTTGTGTGGGCTGTAAGGTTGCAAAGCTTCACCTGCCAGATACATAGATGAAGGTTTTTTCCTTTATTTGTCCCTTTGATATTCCACTGAGACAAAATTAGTGTGCTCCCACCCCTTTGTTTGGGTGCTGAATGGTTGTGGATTGAGGTCAGCTCAGTCCCAACTGACCCAACAGTGCTGGAAAGAGGGGATCAGAAGGAAAGCCAGACTTAGGAACCACCAGCCTGCTGCTGTTGTTGGCCCAAATGCCTCCTGATGCCATGGCTTGTCTTTTCTGTGAGCTGGTGGAGGTGTTGCTGTGTGTGCTGCTGGCAGGGCAGTGAAAATGAAATACTACATTTAATAATCAAGTGTAGGGCTTGGAAGGAACCCTGTGGGTACTGGAGAGGTGAGGCTGAGTAGAAAGAGCTGCTGCTCTTAACAAGGGGCAGCTGAGCCCCAACACTTGTCCCCAACACTGTTCCAGTTGATATTTGGAGGGTGATATTTCCAGTTCTGAGGGTGATGCTGCTGTTCTCTGCAGGCTCCAGCTCCAGGGGCAGTTCCTGCAGCTGCTGCAGTGGCAGCAGCACCCGAGGGGACCTTCACAGACATCCCCATCAGCAACATTCGGAGGGTAAGGACATGTTGTTCCTCTCCCAGACCGTTATTTTTTTGCAGTGGTGAATTTTCCAGCCTGGTTGATGTTTCTCCCTCAGGTCATTGCTCAGAGGCTGATGCAATCCAAACAAACAATACCTCATTACTACCTTTCCATCGATGTCAACATGGGAAAAGTCCTGGTGCTAAGGAAAGAACTGAATCAGGTAAAGCATTTGCCCACCCTGGGTTTGGTGGTTCAGTTGTGGATCAGTTCTGGGCTGAGACCTTTCACCCAGGTACTGTCCTGCTGATTTCTGACTTCCCTAAGAGAGCTGCTCTGTGCTCTGCTTGGTGGGGATCCATTATTCCATGTGGAAAGCAGGGCAGAAAAGGTTTTAACTCTAAGAAGGGTAGAAAATTTAAGCAAAATAATAATTCTACACTAAGTTTGGGGAGAGACAGACGTTAAAAACTACTGTACCTTCTTAAATTATGAAGGAGATGCATTCACCTCCTAAATTATCTTTGAATGTTAATGTTTGCAAGTAGTGTGATTGTTTTCTAACATTTTCTCTGAACAAGGGTGCATGGCTGTGACTGCCCACGTTGGTTGGGGGTGATGTGTAGGAGACAAACTGACACCTGGAATCTCTTTGTTTGCAGGAGGAAAACGTTAAGCTTTCTGTCAATGATTTCCTAATTAAAGCTTCTGCTTTGGCATGCTTGAAGGTGCCTGAGGCAAATTCTTCATGGATGGACACAGTTATTAGGCAGTAAGTTTATGGTGCTGTCAAAGCCAGAAACTTTCTCTGTTCAGTGGAGAGTTCGTGGCAAAACAGAACTGCTGGGATTTGAGGGAGAGCAGAAATAATGCAAAGGCTGAGGGGCTTTCATTAAAGTGCTAAGAACCTTAAGGATGGTGTGCCAGGTGAAATAGTCGTGGCCAGATTCATATTAGTTTAGGGTTGTCTGAACAGTGCTGAGTTTTTCCTGCTGGAATGAGCTGGCCCGTGTGTGTGTGTGTGCTGCAGGAACCACGTGGTGGACGTGAGCGTGGCCGTCAGCACCCCCGCAGGGCTCATCACCCCCATCGTGTTCAATGCCCACATCAAGGGCCTGGCTGCCATCAGCAAGGATGTGGTTTCCTTGGCAGCCAAAGCCAGGGAAGGGAAACTTCAGCCTCACGAATTCCAGGTGAGAAACCGGGGTGGGTGTCAAACGCGGCCGCCCTTGAGTTGTTTGAAATGAGCAAAGGCTGTCAGAGAGTCACAGAATATCCTGAGCTGGATGGATCCACAGGGATCATCAGTGCAACCCCTGGCCCTGCACAGACATCCCAACAATCCCACCCTGTCCCTGAGAGCATTGTCCAAACACTCCTTGAGCTCTGGCAGCCTCAGAGCCGTGACCACTGCCCTGGGGAGCCTGTTCAGTGCCCAACCACCCTCTGGGCTCCCCTCAGTCTCATGTTTCCATGAAAACAGCATTTGTAGTTTGACCATGGATGTGTTTTTTTTTCTTGTAGGGTGGTACTTTCACAATTTCCAATTTAGGAATGTATGGGATTAAGAACTTCTCTGCCATAATCAATCCACCTCAAGCCTGCATCCTCGCAGTGGGCTCCTCAGAGCAAAGGCTGGTGCCAGCTGATAATGAGAAAGGGTAAGTTCTCATCTCAGTCTGAATCCAGACTCTGACATAATGGCTGGTTTTCTAACATTCCCATTAGATAATCATTTAAAAAACCCTAAAATTTATTGTTGACACGGTGCTTTCAGTACCTTCTGAAGTACAGTGAGATCTGAAAGGGTCACACAGGTGTTAAAGAGAATTGCAGTGACTGAGGAGGGATTTGGCACACGTTTATTCTTGAAACCTCTTTGCAGGTTGAGGAAAGCCTGTTTCTTTCTTTGTGGGGCAGGATTAAGCTGAGGAAATGTCTGGGGTCCACAACAGTTCAGGCACCTGTTCCTCTTCAACAACTTGCTTAAATTTGCATTTAGGAAAACCTAAGGGATGGGTTATAATCCAAGTGACCTGTATATAATATCCCCTTGCTTGGAACTTGCACTAGCACAGACCCAGGAGAATGCTTAGGTTTACTGGAAATTTTAACAGTCCTGGGTGTCTCTCCCTGACCATGAGGACACTGGGTAAAGTGTCTCTTTGACTGTGTGGGGCTGTTCCTGTGATGCAGAGAAAGATGAGCTGCCTGTCCTAAGGGGAACACACAAAGGGGCATCTCAGTGTCTCAGTTAAGTCAGTTCCTTAGTTTTCCTTAAGAAAGGAACGAACATGATCTGCTCTCCAGGAGTCCCCAGGGAGAAACATCTGTCACCAAGCACCACCTTCTATTCCTGGCCCTCCAAGAAAAGCTTCCCTGCTCTGTGAGTGGCACTGACTTGCAGGGAGCGTGTTAACCTTCTCTTTTTCTTCTCTTATTGTTTTTCCCTTCCAGCTTTGACGTGGCCAGCGTGATGTCTGTTACCCTGAGCTGTGACCATCGTGTTGTGGATGGAGCAGTGGGAGCACAGTGGCTTGCAGAGTTCAAGGGTTTCCTTGAGAAGCCAGTAACCATGCTGCTATAATTTACCCAAGCAAGCAGAATTTTCCTGGGTCACACTGTTGTGTTTTAAACAAGCTATTTAGACTGTAGTGTTCCGACTTTAAGAGAGTTCCTTTTTTAATTTAAAATATGTATTATATTATCTGGTAATGTTATTACCAGTCTGTACAGAAAAAAAAGTTTGCAAAAGTGCTTTTCGGAGCAATATTACAGCTACACTGTATTTTTATACAGTTAGTTAACTTGCAAACTCTTCCAAAACCAGAGTTAAGCATCCCAGATTTAAAGCTGACCCTGGCAGAATGCCCACTGCCAGCTGCTCCTCAAAAAAGGGGTGCAAACCAACAATGTCATGTTCTCAGAAATATGAATTACAGTCATCTCTTCACAGGAGTGCAGATGAGATTGGTCACTGAAACAAGTCAGCAGAAGGTGAATTCCCATATTATCCCATCCCTGGGGTGGGTGAGATGGCAAATGCACTGAGGGACTGAAGTGCCTGGGGTTAGTTTCTCAAAGGCCAAGTGCCAGTGTTCCAAATCTTTCTTGGAATTTGGCTCTGGTCTGGATCCTCTCAGCTACGTGATCCCTTCTGAGCACTTTAGGGTGAAGGAGCAGTGCTGGCTGTGGGGTCACAGCTCTCGGGTCCCGCAGGGGACGTGCTGTCTGCTCCTGGACTCACTCACATGTGCTTTCTGTCTGAAAGCTCTTCAGTTGCTGTTCCTCCTGCTGAGTTAACACCACACCCTGATGCCATGGAAGTAACTGTTTTGCAGAATGTTCAGGAGAGTCCGTGTGTTGGAAGCCAATGTAGACAAATCACACATGCTGATAATCCCACCAGTGGATATTAAATCATGTGAGGACTTGAATGTTTGGAATTTTTTTATTTCAGGCATTCTAACATAGGAAGCTCTGACTTAGTCACTGGAATTGGAGACCTTCCCTGACTTGTCTATGTTGTGCCAGCCTCAGCAAGCTGCAGAATGTGCTCTCCATGTATATATTGTATGTAAGGTGCTTCACTAGTTCGTTGGACTTATGTCCAGTTACCCCAGTGATTGCATCCTGCAAGGGGTGCAGTGCTGAACATTCTTAAATTCCACTTTCCACATGGAAATGTTCGTGTAAAAAGGACAACTGTGCAGTAATGACAAAAGTGACCAGGAGAATTAAGTAGGGGGGAAGAGTTTTAACAGAAAGAGTTCAAGCTGATCCTTTATTCTGTATATTGCATTAAGTACTGTCTCCTGTAAAGTTCTACAGAATTCACTAAAGATATTGAAAGAAAATACTATGGAAATTAAATATTTTTGTGGGAACTACTTAAGTGTCTGGTTGCTGTGATACCTGGTTTTCATGCCTTGCTTAAGCAAAAAAAAAAAGTGCATTAAGGTTTTGGATTTGAATGATCTAAAATACCCTGATTCCAGACTCGCTCTAGTGAACCCATGTTCCATTAAATGTTTGGAATTGACAACTACTAAACCCTGTTCCAGTGCTTTTCTCTTCAGTCGTGTGTGGCTTTACTGTACTGCTCTGCAGCCTTTCAGTCTGGCAGTGGAACTCACCCTATTAACCCCAGATTTCCTCCCCCACAAAATTCCTGCTTTCTTGCTGTCTGCAGCCGTGACCTGGAACCTCCCTCTCTGCAGTGCTCACCTGGGCCACCTGCAGGGCTGGGTGTGTGTCACACCTGGGTGGGTTGTCCCAGCATTGAATATGTCTGAGAGCTGCTCTAACCATGTGAATCCAGTCCATTTATTTAAAAAACACATCTCACAACTGTTATTGCTGCTCCTTGAGGCAACGTGAATGATGTAGTAAAGCATCTACAGCTTTCAACTGTAGATACACAAGTACTGTAACTGTAAATATTCAAGTACTCCTTGACTATTTACAATCTCTAATTATTTTTTCTGAAGTTTGGTGGTGTGAGTATTCCTCCATCCTCCCTTTTCTGCTTGCATCTTCTAAGGGTATTTGAGATATTCACCCCTAAAGATCAAATAGTCAATAAACCCACCCCCCCCAAAACTCATCTAAAAGTAAGGATTCTCACTCTGGGCTTTTGTTCTCTAATCTGTGACCAGGACCTGGGCAGGATGCAGGGGTTAAGGATCTGGCTTGGCAACTGGTGCAGAGAGAAACAACCCCCTTTTTGCTTTGTTAAATACTGCTGTAGTTGTTTCTTCATCTGCCAGTTCTGGCAAATCTCGCTGTAATCTGCTGTATTTTTCAGGAACCTCAGTGATGATGTAGTCCTAAACCAAGAAAATTCCAACCTCCATGACTGTGATTTTTTTGAGGTTTGGGGGGTATTTTTTTCCCTGAAAAGACAGACCCCAGGACCCAGGAAGGAGGATCTTCAGGCACTATCTTAACAGTATCACGCTGTTGAGAGTTTGATTTCTTTGAATCATGATCTTGGGAGGTCTCTTCCAATGACAGGTCTTTCCTCAGTGAGTGTGATTTTTTTGAGGTTTGGGGGTTTTTTTCCCCAAAAGAAGGACCCCAGGACCCAGGAGGGAGGGACCTCGGACACTGGCTTAAGAGTATGATGCTGTTGAGAGTTTTGATTTCTTTGAATCATGATCTTGGGGGGGGTCTTTTCCAACCTCAATGACTATGAATTGTTGTAGTTTGGATTTCTTTTTTTATTTTCCACAAAAAGAAGGACTCCAGGACCCAGGATGGGGGGGACCTCAGACACTGGCTTAAGAGTGTGATGCTGTTGAGAGTTTGATTTCTTTAAAATCATCATCTTGGGAGATCTCTTCCAATGACTGAGGTCTTTCCTCAGTGACTGTGAATTTTTTGAGGTTGGGGATTTTTTTTCCCCAAAGGAAGGACATGACGACCCAGGAGGGGGAGGACGTCAGACACTGGCTTAAGAGTGTGATGCTGTTGAGAGTTTTGATTTCTTTGAATCATGATCTTGGGGTGGGGTGGGGTTCTTTTCCAACCTCAATGACTGTGAATTGTTGTGATTTGGGTTTGTTTTTTTATTTTCCACAAAAAGAAGAACCCGAGGACCCTAGGATGGGGGTGACCTCAGACACTGGCTTAAGAGTATGATGCTGTTGAGAGTTTTGATTTCTTTGAATCAGGATCTTGGGTGTGTGTGTGTGTGTGTGTGTCTTTTCCAGCCTCAATGACTGTGAATTGTTGTGATTTGAGTTTGTTTTTTTTATTTTCCACAAAAAGAAAGACCCGAGGACCCAGGATGGGGGTGACCTCAGACACTGGCTTAAGAGTATGATGCTGTTGAGAGTTGGATTTCTTTGAATCACGATCTTGCGGGGGGGGGGGTGTGTGTATTTTGAATTGGGGTTTTTTTCCACCCCCGCAAGAAAAGAAGGGCTCCGTTACCCCTCGGCCGAGGGCCGTGCCCGGCGCGCTGGGCCCAGCCCGCCATGGCCGCCATGGCCGCGCCCGTCGCCCCGGGAGACGCCGCCGGAAGGGGCCGCCCCGCCGGTTTCCGCCCCGGCCCCGCCATCGCGGCCGCCCCGGCGCGGCCCGAGCATGTCCCGGGTGCCCGTGGGGAAGGTGCTGCTGCGGAACGTCATCCGGCACACCGGAGCGCACAACAAGGTGCCGGCAGGGCCGGGCACGGCGGCGGCGGCGGGGCCCGGAGGGGCGGGCATGCGGTGGGGGGGTGCGGGGATCTCACGGTGGTGCGGGGACATCCCAGGGTGTGGGAACGTGTTGGGGGTGTGGGGACATGCTGAGGGTGTGGGGATATTCCGGGGTGCGGGGATATACTGGGAGTGCGGGGATATGTCGGAGGTGCGGGGGCACCCCGGGAATGGGGGGACATGCCAGGGATGCGGGGACATCCCGGGAATGGGGGGACATGCCAGGGATGCGGGGACATCCCGGGAATGGGGGGACATGCCGGGGGTGCAGGGACATCCTGGGGGTGCAGGGACATCCTTGGGGGTGCAGGGACATCCTTGGGGGTGCAGGGACATCCTGGGGGTGCAGGGACATCCTTGGGGGTGCAGGGACATCCTTGGGGGTGCGGGGACATCCTTGGGGATGCGGGGACATCCCAGTGGTGCTACCCCCTGGTGCGGGATGATCGTGGTGTCCAGGGACATCCCGGGGGTGTCACCCGCTGGGGCGGGATCGCCGTGGCATGCGGGGACATCCCCGGTGTCCTGAGAGCTCCCGGGGGTGTCACCCGCTGGGGCGGGATCATCCTGGTGGCTCCGGGGACATCGCCGGGTCCCGGGGGTGCCCCCCGGTGCTGACCCGGCGAGGGGAGAGCAGGAGTGTTTGCCAGAGATAAAAAGGAGTTTGTTGAATCGGCCCCCATCATCAGCTCCTTAGTCTCACTTTCGGTTTAATCCTGTTTGTCTCGAGTTCAGTTTAACCCCGTTCTGGTTTTCCCAGAGTGTCAGTTTAACCCTGTTCTTCTTGAGTTCTCACCCCGGGGAGGGAATGTGTATATATTTACTTATAGTCTTGTTTATTTACTTATGTACTTATGCTGTTTATAAACTTGCCCAGTGAAAAGCACATTCTCTCAGGACTTCCCGTGAAAATTACGGTTTGCCTTTTAAAAAGTATCAAATCTTTAGTTGTTTGGGTTTTTTTCCTTGTTGTACTCTCTATGTACTTTTATTCACATCAAAGAAGTTGAACTTTGTGTTAGTGTGCACAGGCAGGATTTTAGTGCAACATGAAGCAACTCCATTAACTTTAGCAAAGTATTTAATTAACCCCTGTCGTAATTTAGCAGGTCCAACTCGTTTATTCCATATAAAGTCACTCATGTACAGTTAATAAATTTGTGCCAAACCACCCAGTATTACATGCTGGGGTATTGTTGGCTTGGTCCTTCCAGATGATATTCATGTGCTGGAGTCTGCAACAGTCCATGTGTTTGGGATGGCAGTGAGTGACAGGGCAGCTGAGATGGTAAAATCACTCAAACCCACCATTCTTTACTCTTCTCCTTATGTGCTTTGGTAGGGAACTACCATCAAGAGGTTGTCCTTTTGGTACAGCTAAATATGTGTATAAATAATCCGTTTGAGGGTGGTAGGAAAGGTTGCTGTGGATTTTCTCAGCAGGAGTGTTGAGGCTGGAGCTGATGTCACGTGCTCCGTGACTGCAAAGTTTCCCTGATGTTAAACTCGTTTCCCTTCTGTGACTTTCAGCTTCAGGAAGAGACAGAAATGTGGAAAATAAGGGAGTGGGAGAAGCAGACAGAAGAGACCTACTGGAAAAGGCAAAGCAGAATGCTGTCAGACACCTCCAGGTGAGACACACCACAGACAGAGGTATTCTCTCCTTAACAAGTCCCTGGAAAGAGCTCAGGCCTGTCCTTAAGTCTGACCATTTATGCCTTCATCTAGCTGTGTAATCTTCCAGGTTATTAATGACTTAGCTGGGTTCTGGGGGGCTCTGGGGGTGGTTTCTCCCTCGGGGCTGGGCTGAAGGACCCTGTTCTCTCGCCCCCAGCAGTCGGATGCGCAGCGATGGCTTCGATGAGGAGGGACCCAGGGCTGAGTGGAAAACAAGGAACCCCCAGTTCCTGGACCTGGTGGAAGATGATCTCCTCAGGGCCCGATCCTGGAATAAAAAGCTCTATGAATGTGAAGCCAACATGCCAGACAGGTCTGTGGGGAGATTCATGTTCTGGGATTATAACTGTAATTAAAATACCTTTTTGGAGTCCTGTATACATTTTTCTGTTCAATGTGTACCCCTATAAAATAATGCTCAGGTTCATCTTGAGAATGAATAAGTGACCTGTACAAATTTCTGCAGTGTCACACAACACCTAATTTGAGTTTCTAAGCCACAGTAAGCAGCAAAAGCTCAGCCCTAAGCTTAATATTTATTACTTTGCCCAAGGAGCTTAAAAGAATCTCAAGAAACACAAACTAGTGCTCTCCAGGGTTGTTCCAAAGAAATTTGAGTTGTAGTTTTCTCTAACTATAAATGGAAAAGGGACTTAGAACTTGAGGTACATTTAATTAGCACCAACCAAATCAGCCATATTTCCTTTCTCCCTGTCTAAACTCATGTCCTTTCTATGGCTCTGCCTTTTCAGAATTGTATTTTTTTCCTTAAACACGTTGCCTGTTTCTGACAGATGGTTCTGCTTTCTTACAGGTGGGGGCACAGTGGGTATAAAGAGCTGTACCCTGAAGAATTTGATACAGACAGGTAAGGCAAGCAGCTTTACTGATGGATCCAGAATCCTCCTTCTGTCAAGTTAGGCAGGGAATTTTACAATTCCCTGAGTTTTAAATTTTGGATATAGATCAGCCTTGAATGTAAAGCCTTACTGTTACATGAAAAAAAAAAATCAATTAATGTGGTGCAAGTCTTAGGAGGGGATCAAATCTTTTATAGTAATTAGACATTGAGGTTTAGCTGGAGCTACTAAAACCTATGAATCTGGAAGGTAAATAAATCCTTGCAGTGTCCTGGAGAGTGGAGACTTAACTGAAAAATAAGATCTTAGACAGAATTTAATTATTTTTAACCTGCACCCAGCAGGATCATCAACAGTGAACACCCTCCTGTTCTTTTTGCAGTGACCAGCAAGAAGGAGATGAGCAAAACGCTGTCAATGGGAAGAAGAAATCCCACCTGGGGAAGCAAACTGCCCGTGAGTCCCACAAGAGGAAAAAAACAAAGAAATCCCACAAGAAGAAGCAGAAAAAGCGCTCCCACAAAAAGAGGAAGAAAAAGAAAAAGGAGCAGGGGAAAACTTCCACAGATTCCTCCCGGGAGAGCGAGTGCTCGGCAGAGGAGACTCCAAGCACCCGGAAAGGAAAACACAAGCGCAAGAAAAAGACCAGGAAAGTGCCTGCCAAGGAACCTACCTCTTCTTCTGGGCAGGACAGTGACTTTTCCCATGCAAGCAGCTCATGCACCAGCAGCTCTGAGGACAGTGAGTCTGAGGGGAGGAAAGAGAAACGGCCCCCAAGGAAGAGGAAGAAACGTCCCAGCTCCGCGTCGGAGAGGCAGAGTGAAGTGCCAGAGAAGAGGAGCAAGAGGAAGAACTGGAAGGTGGCGGGTGATGAGAAGTCTGAGGACAGCTCAGATGAGGACTGACGGGTCTGGGCTGCAGCTCAAACTGTGAGGGGGAGGACAGGGCCAGGTATTTATTGTTCAGCACTGCCCCATGGTACAACTTGTCCCAGCACTGTGGTTTATGCACATCTGGCCGGCCCACGGGGAGGAGCTGAGCCTTGGCAGCCTGCAGGAGATGCTCCCTTGCTTTCCAGGGACTTGGCATTCGGAAATCCAGGAGAGCAGTTACCTGTCTGACAAGTAGGCTTGTCCTGCCAGCTTCAGATTCTTTCTCTGTGGCCAGGTTGACCTCTGATGCCCGAAAACATTACATGCTCTCTGCAGGGGAGAGGCAGGCACGTTTGCACCATTTTTGTTTTTTTTTTTTTTTAAATTAAGTTTTAACAGGTTGCTTTTCTGGGTTACCTAAATAATGGCCAGGACTGGCAGCAGGAGCGAGGACAGACAAGTCTGACACCAGAGGAAATGCCACTGGATTTAACCCCACATTAGCTTTGTCTTCCCATCCTCCACCAAAAGCACACCTGTGGGGGCATGCACAGGGTTAGCTGGACACAGCAGGGAGCTGAGGGAATACTCTAATTCCAGCTGAAGGTGCAGTGACTAATTCCATAAAGATGAAGAAAAGACACCAGTGCATTTGCTCGGTTTAGACTCCTCTCCCAACCCTGCTGTGGGCTGCCCATCGTGTCTACCTTCCTTCACTCTCTCTGGGGATGCTGAAACCATTTGTGCTGGCAGAGAGGCCTTGGTGGGTGTTGTGCTCTGTCTCTGGTCTGCCCAGTGTGTTACTGGAGAAACTGGTACCGGGCCTTTCTCCCTGCAGTGAACAGCCAAGCCTTTTAATAAAATGGATAAACCCAGACGTGTCTGATGCTTTTGTCACTGTTTTGGAGTAAAGCCCGGGGACAGAGCTGGGAAATCGGGGTGGTGCTTGTGCTCTCCCTTTGTTTGTGCCTGACCAGATCTGGAGGAGATGAAATAAGGGAAGGAGCCAGCGGGGATATGCACTGTGTGGTGTGATCGTTGTGGGCACAGCCTGAACAAGCACAAACTGCACAAACTCTGCTCAGTCCTGCAGTAACAGTGCAGCTGCTCTGGCACACACAGATGTTCACAGAGGTGTTTATTTTGCACAGCTTCCCTTGTACAGAGGTGTTTATTTTGCACAGCTTCCCTTGTGCAGAGGTGTTTCATCGGTGAGGAGCACCTGGCTCTGGTGGTGTGCCAAGTAAGACAGGATTAATCACACAGAATCACAGACTGGTTTGGGTTGGAAGGGACCTTAAAGACCATTTAATTCTACCCCCCTGCCATGGGCAGGGACACCTCCTATTGACCAGGGACACCTTCAACAGACCAGGTCGCTCCCACCTGGCTTCGAACCCTTCCCAGGGATGGCACAGCCACCGCCTCGCTGAGCACAACCCTGTGCCAGCGCAAACCTCCCAGAGGAGGAATCCCCTCCCCACCTCCCACCTGCGGCAGCGCGAACCCACTCCCTCGTGCTGTTATATTCGCAATAAAGCCGCTCCCCGGTGTGACCGGGCGGGTCGGGACCAGCGCTTGGGGCCGTGACGGGACGGGTGGCCCCGGACTGGGTCGGTTCCCTCCGTGTCGCCGTTATACCTCCTGTTCCCTCCGCACTCCCCCTTTTCCCGGTATTCCCGGTATTCCCGGTATTCCCGGCATTCCCGGCATTCCCCGTTTCCCCCGGCGGAAGCGGAAGCGGCGCCGCCGTTTCCGTGTCCGGGCGCGGTGCCCTTGGAGCGGACATGGCGCTGGCGCTGCTGCGGCCCCGCGGGGCCGCCACGGGTGAGTGACCTGCGGGGCGGGCGAGCGGCGCTCCCGGAGCCCCTCGGGGGTGTTCGGGACACCACAGAGGGTGCGGGACCCCCCCGGTGACCGCCTCGCCCGCCCCCGTTGTCCCCGCAGCTCTGGCCCTGCTCCGCCGCCCCGCCGTGCTCGCCGCCGCCCATCGCAGCGCCCCGGCCCGGGACAGCCACAGCCACGGCCCGGCCCCGCAGGGACACGGTACGTGCCTGGCTCTGCGTGTCTGGGGGGGGGTCGGGGCGGGCTGAGATGCGGTTTCGTTCCCCAGAGCCCCCTGGCAGCGCTGGGCTGGGGAGGGTGGTGATCCGCGGCCGGGACCCCGCGGGACCCGCTGGCTCGCTCTGGCCACGGGGATGTTCCAAACCATCAGGTGTAAAAGGCAAGGGAAGGAGGAAGGGGGGGGACAGTCGTTATTTACAGTGTTTGCCTCCCGGAGCCGCACCTGCTGAAGCCCTTTCTGGGAAGCGGCCGAAGCCCTTCCCGGGAAGCGTCCGGACATTGCTCGCTGATGGGAAGTAGAGAATAAACCTGCTATTTTTCTTTTTCCTCTTTGCTTGTGCATCCACTTTTGGTTTTACTGTAGTGAAGGGCCTTGTCTCGACCTATGGATTGTTTTCCACCTTATTCTCTCTCCTCTGTCCGGCTGGGAGTGGCTCCATTGGCACTTGTGCAGCCAAGGGTAACCCACCACAGTGTGTTTGTGGGTGTGGGGGTGTGGGGTTTTCCCGGGGTCAGGGGAACCCCCTTGTTCAGGTGGTACCTGCCCTGTCCCTGGAAGTGCTCAAGGCCAGGCTGGATGGAGCTCTGAGCATCCTGGTCCAGTGGAAGGTGTCCCTGCCCAGGGCAAGGGTGTTCAGGACTAAATGACCTTTAAGGTCCATTCCATCCTCAGCATTCTACGATTCTATTAAAAAGGGTTATAAGGAACCAGGTCTTGGTGTGGGTCTGCCAAGGGACCAGGAGAGATGCAGGGATAAAGGACAGAGGTGATGGATGTGGTTGTGGCACAGTGGTGCCAAGGGCACAAGAACGGGATGAGCTTAAGGTCCCTTCCAGCCCAAACCAGTCTGTGATTCCATTAATTTTTTTGGCCAGGTAAAGGATTTTAAGTGGCAGCTGTGAGTAACTAAGGGCAGAAGGGATTTACAGATGGTACAGTGGTTTTTCTTGGTCTCTTCCTGGGTGATGCAGGGTTACAGGTGTTACCAGCAAGGACTTGCAGGAGAAAATAATCCTGTGGGCCCACTGAGTTAGGGGGAAAGGTGTGAAGTGCTGGGTGTTGTTAGACAGCAAAGTAACCGTGCAGAGATGTTATTTGTCATGAATAATTGTGCTATTGTGGTGGCTCTGGTTGTCTGTAATGTGTTACCATCAACTTCAGCAGCACTATTTGCACTTAACAGCATTTTGATTTGCTCTGATTTAAAACAAGGTCTGTGTGATGTCACACTGCTGGGATTTGAAACTGGTATTTGGGATGTCAGTGTCCAGTGTGGGAGTGCTGGGAGTCCTTAAATAGGAGATATCGACTTGTTGCTAAATAGTAAATCTCTGCTCATTAACAAAGGTGTGGGAAAAAAAGTTGAAATGTTTTTAGGAATCAGAAGGTTAAACTTATTATGATTCACTAGCAGTGTTGTGACTGCAGGTCAGGGGTGTTTGCAGCCATTTCAGTGCACCTTCAAGTGGAAAACGTGGAGAAATGCTTCATTAACTGAAAGATTAAAAAAGAAATTGGCTTAAACATGGCTAAGCCATTTCATTCCTTTACTATTCTGGGTTTCATATTAACCACAGACTTCCTGCCTGTGTGTGAAGGGCTCTGGGCCATGGAGTTCTACAGGGACAGCTTTATTTTTTATTATTATTTATAATTCCACAGACGACTTAGTCCACAAATCCCTCTCGTGTTTTGCTTCAGGTCCTTTGCTTTCCTTATCTTGTCACTTTCTCCTCACAAAAATAAAGAAAAACATTTGTATTTTGGTTTAGGTGGATGGATGTTATCTGTGTGTTAGGTAAGCACTTTGGAGTATTTTATTATAAAGGTAATTTTGTAGAGTCATTTCTTGATGTTTTTAGCCCAGGCTGATACTGACATCCAAGTATTGCTTATGGTGTTAAGGTTTTGGGTTGCTCCACAACCTTCTAGGTGGTTTTTTTGGCTTTTTTCCTCCTTAACTGTGTTTGCATGATTCCAAAAAGTTGGTTACAGAGCTCCCTAACTGATATTTCTGTTTCTAGAGTCACCTGTTAACGTGGTTCAGATTGTGCCCAGCTGAGTATCAGTGGAGGACTGAAATCCTTCAGGTCATAGGTGGTGGTCCCTGAGTTTAATCTTGTTCTTTACAGCTAAAAATAGCAATGTTGCTTCCTGGGCAGAACTGCACAGAGTCACCATGATGTGCCACTCACTGGAACTCGTAGGTGTGTCTGTCTGGGTCCCAAAGGCATTTCTCAGAAAGTGGGAGAAGTAAATGGCAGGAAAATCACCAAAGATGCTTTGCCTTTAAAGACACTCCTTTCCAGTGACATTGAAAACAGATCTGTGTTCTACAGCAGGAATTCCAAGGCATCTCATTTTGCCTGGGGGAAGGCTCAGGAACCAGCTCACAGCAGACACGTGTGGTGCTGCTCAGGGTGAGGTCTCTGCCTCTCAGGTCCCAGCACTTGGAAGAGGGGCTTTGCCCTGAGAACTCTTTCTCCTTGCAGGCAGTTCCAAGGCTGCATCCTTGCACTGGACAGGGGAGAGAGCTGTCAGTGTGTTCCTGCTGGGGCTCCTCCCTGCAGCCTACCTGTGCCCAGGACCCGCCGTGGACTATTCCCTGGCTGCTGCCCTCACCCTCCACGGCCACTGGTAAGCACAGAGTCCCTCAGGATTAAAGTCAGGGTGGCTCCAAGCCTTCTGGCTGAAATCTGTCCATGGCAGCAACTCTGCTGGCTTATTTCCTGATGTAGGGCAAAACACCTGGAAAGAAGCAACGTCCTTGGTCTCCGAGTTGTCGTGATCTTTCACGGGAGTGGTTGTCACACAGTTCTCTCAGAAGACAGGATATATATTACTACTGAGGAATCCATAAAAATCCTCCAGTGTTCTACACAGTCTCTGACCTCAGGAGCACTTCCTTGCCACTGGATGTGTAGGATCTTGGGTGGTTTTATCTTGTAGAAGAGTCAGTGTTGTACAAACGGAGGGCACACCTATATAAACCAAGTTCTTCCTTTAAAGCTCTGTGCTGTGGGCTGGCTTTGTAATCTCAGTGGGGATGAGGTTCTGTAAAGAGCTCACAGCAAAGACTCCACTAGAGCAGTGGAGACCTGGATTGTTATTTCCTTGATTCCTGGGGAATGGATGCTTGCTCCTTTTGTTCTGCTGTGGTCCTCAATCAGTTGGGACAAGGAGTGGATCCAGCTACACGGTTGGCCAGACTGGCAGCCTTCACCTTCTTGAGGTGAGACTGGTTTGGAGTTCCCTGCCACAAGGATAAAGCAGATTTTTGTGGTACTTCGTGGTGCCAGGTTTTCTTAAATCTCAGTTTTTCCCCTCAAAATTTGCGCCAGGGATTCTTGCACTTTCCTGACTCTGACTGAGAGCTTCTCCCCAGAGCTTAACAGCATCCTGTGTCTTCTCTTGCTGGATGGTTTAAATCCAGACAAGAGGTCATTTTCAGTCTAACAGATATAGAAAAAAACCCCAAAGTATGGTAATTTTATTGGTTGCCACTCTTCTAATCCCAATACACATCCAGGAGCCTTCTGTGCCTTTGTGGCAAGGGCTGGTCCCAGATCCACACCTTGCTGTTCAAGCCTGAAGGATGTTTCCTTTGTTTTCCTCTTCTTCAGTCCTTGGGAGTCAGATAAGCTGCTCTCTCTTGGAAGCAGATTCTAAGGATTCTGTTGTCTGAGGAGCTGTGCTCAGCACCTTGTTTCCTCAGTACCATTAACAAAACCTGGAGCCAATGTGTATGTTTTCTAACAGAACATGTGCAATTTTGGTTTTTAAATAGACTCCTCGTCTTCCCGTCGGTGTGAGCGGGCAAAAAAAAAAATAAATGTTTGAGGCATCTTGGAATGCTGGCATAAACTGGGTGGATTTGGTGGATTTCAGCAGATGGTCTTGCCTTATCCCAGCTTTTTTCTCTTGTCCTGTAGGGGTCTTGGCCAGGTAATCACTGATTATGTCCACGGAGACACAGCCATTAAAGTGGCCAACACGGGGCTGTACGTGCTGTCGGCCGCCACCTTCGCCGGCCTCTGCTACTTTAACTACCACGACGTGGGGATCTGCAAGGCTGTGGCCATGCTCTGGAGCCTCTGAGGTGCCACCAGAGCCCCTGACACACACGATTGTTGTTCTCTGCTGCCTCTGCTTCATCGTATTTTTACCACCATTTAACGCGAAACGAGTGCAAAGCCAAGGGTCCGTAGTGGGAACGTCCTGCAGGGAGCTCAGAGCCCTCTAGAATTAAACACCCAACAGCAGCGAAGATGTTGGAGAAGAAACAGTAGATTTAAGCTGGATAATGTCCATCAGAGCCAGGTGCTTTAAGCTGTGCTGTAAATTGGGATGAATTAATTACACCAGTGAGGTGGTTTAAGCTGCGCTGTAAATTGGGATGAATTAATTACACCGGTGACAGACTTGCAACTGTCCTTGTAATGAGAGCTCTAGTGGGTGGTTTTTTAACTGTTGTTTGGTTTCCTGCTTTGTAAAACTTGTGGAAAATTGAACTGCTTCTTCTGACATCACAACAACTGGCCTGTATGCAAGGCAGACCCTGTAACTCTTTGGACCCTGAGAGTTGGTGTAGAAAAGGGAATAAATACTTTTTTCTTAATCCATGCAATAAAGAATTTACAGAACTCTTGTGTGTGCTTCTGAACCATTTGTTACTAATTCATACTGTTCCTCTGCCTTGCTTCATTTGGCTGTTATAAAACAAAACCTTTAATTCTTAGAAGTGACTTAGACTTAATACAGGAGTAATTAATGTCCCTTAGAAAATAGAACAATTGGCCTAGAAGAAAAATACTTTTGCCTGTTGATTTTAGGAGCATCTGACCTCAGGGTTTCCCTGGAATGTGAGTGTTTATCTGTAGCATTTCTGGGGGTTTGTTTTCTAATGCACTGGTTCTGTATTGTCCTGGGTGACTGAAAAGGCAACAAACACAGCTTTCCTGTCATAGCTCGCTCTGAGGGTGATGCAACATTCTTCTCTGTGTCTCCAGGGCTTAGAGCATTTTAGGGGGGAACTGAGATTCTGAGCTTTATCTTTTCGGACCTTCACTGTAGCAGGCAGTGAGCAGCTATTTCCACATTCTGCTGCTGCATTTGTGGTACATTAACGGTAAGAGGAAGAGAATTCTGTGCTGCCACCAGGCTGATTACACAATAATGCCCAAGTTCTGTTTGAATTCTACAAGACTTTTTGGTTTTTTTTTAATCTGGACTGTTAATTTTATTTATTTAGTTAGTTGCTTATCCGTGCAATCATAGGCAAAAGCAGGTAACTGGCCAAGTTTTTTCAGTCTTGTGGTGAGGATGAGCTGGGTGCTTTGCCTGCTGTGGTCTGGTTTAAACACCAAGATAACAATCATTATTTTGTCACAACTGAGGAAGGTACAGATCTGAGTCACGGGAAAGTCCCAGGGAACAGTCGGAGTTTATATCTTAGAAAGTGTTTGATATTTCCCAGTCTGAGCCCAAACCCAGGGTGTATCTGCACGGGGGGGTGGTGGTTTAAGATAATTGTATGAGAAATTATTTATCTAAGAGCTGTGGGAGTGTTATAGTCCAGATCTCCCATGTCAGGGGTGGCAGCTCTGGGAGCAGAGTGAAAAGGGAACGAACACACCTTTCTCCCTGAATCCCCTGTGTTCCCCAGGCCTCTGGAAACTCAATCAAACCCCTGGAACTACTGTTAACTTTTGCTCTTAATTATTGTGGTACCTGGAGAAGAATGTCCCTGTGTAGCTGAGATGGATGAAGACACTCAGGAAATAATTCTGATGCAAAACAAAAGCACTCTCCAAGTGTTATTGACCAGGTGCTGCTATGAAATCTGTTATTTTAAGTGTTTTCCTTCCCTCCCCAAACAGGTCCCCTGCATCTCTGAGGTTCCTCATTCAATTAGCTCAACAGGCATTAAAGATTTTTAGGGATCAAATTCTACATGTACACACAGACATTCACATTGTTGTTTCCTCATTGTGTAATTTTCTTCTACCTGAGTAGAAAACACTCTTCTGCTTCTTTTTTTGTCAAAAACTTGCATTTATTATTTGAAATGTTTATTTCTTTTACAAGTACTGACTTAGGGTAGTTAAAACAGAAAACTGGCTTGTTTTGGATAAAGAAAGACTGAAGTTTCTTTTATAAAAAGCCAAAATATATTTTAAAACTGTTGAAGTCTGTCATCATAGGTTGTGACTTTAATTTTGACCTAACTCAGATAAACTTATCTTCATGGTTTCATCCACTCCATCTTTTCCTGACAATTTCTTTAGGATTAATTTTCTTAAGTAGCCTTCTTCCTTAAAGGCCAAGAACATTCCTTCTTCCAGTGAGTATTCGAACTTAAATGCTCTGGAGCAACTCGATGTAAACGTCTTTTTGAAAAAAATGATGTTGCTTTCACCAGGAATGTCTTTGGGAACTTCTCCTTCCTGAGGAAGAAAAAGGGAAGGTGTTAGTGCCAGCACAAGAGCTGAGCAGTCCTGTTGCAGCTCTGCCAGGTCTGGGTTGTTCAGTTTGCCCCTGACAGGCAGAGCAGGCGTGGGAGGCACAGGCTCACCTTGAACCGAACGATCATTTCCCCACGTTCCTTCTCACAGCACATGTAATAACTTTTGTCTTCTATCTGCACACTGAAGGCAACAGGCATCCCTGCTGCAGGGGTGGTGGTTTTGTAGCAGTGGATGGTGAAGTGCATCCCTTGGCCTGAGTAAAAATGGTTTATTATTAATAGTCTGCTCAGGAGAGAGCTGCAGGAACCTCGTTATGTCTTACATTCCACTGGCAACTGCTGGCTGCCTTCCCTGGATAATCTTCCTGACACAAGAGCCAGGACTTGGGACTCATAATAAATATGTGCAACAAATACAGGTCTGAATAAATTGCTGAAACACCCCAAAAAATCAAAGCCAAAACTGTAAGTATGTTGTTAACTACTACTGTTACAGGAGAGTAAGAACTTTTAGTGCTAATGCATTGTTTAAATTTTAAATTACTTTCTGTAATCCAACATAAAAAATAATAATTCTGTGATCAGAGCTAACCAAAACTCTTAACAGTCCTTTTTCTGCTTGTGACACACTGCAGGCTCTGCCTAATCCAGGAACCTCATCCTTCCCCAGTGCACAAGACACAAAATTTCAGCTCTCTTGGCTCATCTTCATTCTTACAAACGAAGCTGAAGTCCTTACTCTCAGCCTCATCTTTTAGAGTCAGTGATGGAAAGAACAAACCCCCCTGCAGAGTAAAGGAGCAGTGCAGGGGGCACAGGTACCAGATTGCATCTCCTGGTCTGTCACATCCTCAAAGGCTGCCAGGTTGAGATCTGGGCGAACCACCAGCAACTGGCTGTTCACGTTCCGAAGGACTCTGTGCAGGGCCTTTTCCTTGCAAAGGGCATCACATTCCAGCTCTGTGGAGATAACAAGGAAGATTTCTTAACATTTCAGCTGTAGTCCCCTCAGCCCTGACAGCCCCCTGTGAGCTTGTTCTTGTTGTTAAGGACATTACATGTGATGAGCTCTTAGAATCACAACCTCAAACAAAAGAAGGTTGTGTCATTCTTTCCACCTCTGGCTTGTGGCAACCCAGGATTTCCCAGAATACAGCAACATCTCTATCTGAGCAAGAGAAGCTGCTGTGCCTGTTGGTGAGAATTCAGATGCAACAGTTCTGTCTCTTGCCCAGCAATTAGAATGGCATGAGAAAAGGTGCTGTCAGGGAGGGCACTGCCCTGTACCCGAGGAGGAATTCAAGCAACACGAGCTCCAAGAAGGAGCAGGGCAGCTGTAGCTCTCTTTTTCTTGCAGTAGCCAAGTTTGAAACTTGTCCTCTAAGGCACACACAGAGCATCTGTGGGTTAGTAAAACACCAGCAAGTCAGTTCATGTAAAACTGGTGGTGAAGTTACAAATGATGAGCTCTCAGCTTACCATCGTCGTCTTGGTCCCCAGTGAGCGACGAGAAAAGGAAAAAAAAAGGAAAGGAAAAAGAAGATTAATCTCTGCCCCCACAAAAGAAACCACTTTCCACCCAGGCAAGGCTGAGAGCCAGGCAGCCACCTACGTGTTCCCAGCTGCAGTCCCCAGGCTGAGCTGGTGTCACTACAGAGAGTGTTTTTATTTGTGAGCCAAATTCATGGCGATGATGAAAACATCAGTCATTTGGGAACTGCAGTTACCACCAAACCAGAGGGATGCAAAACGGTTTAGGGTTATTTAAGGTCTGTTTAAGCCTGTAACTGAGGAATAATTGCATGAGAATTTTTTGTTTTAATCAGAACCTTCATTCTGAGTGAGCAAAAGGACAAGAATCTAATTGCTTATAAAGAAGAAACTTTTCTAAACTAACTTTATAAGATTGGAATTATTCCCTTACTCCAAGCCCACCCCACAGTATTCCAACTTTCTGAGTGTCCTTTACAACACTTAAAACTGAAGCTTATGGGAAATTAGCTGAAATCAGACCAACAAATTACTTGCATTAAATCAGTATTCAAGCAGGAAAGGTTATTCAATGCTTCCCAGATAATAATTACCAATAAAATAGAGGCAGAGGTTTTTTCCAAGTTTTACTGCACACACCAGGATCTCGTCAGCACTCATCTTCACCCTGCCAGAGGTGCAGGGAGAGGGTTCAGAGTTAAGCACCATGCTTCTTTATAAACCTAAATCCACACAGACTTCCCCTATGAAAGACCAAACTGCCAAAATACCCAAAACTTAATTCCCCCTCTGACTGCCTCTACAAAGGCCTGTGTCTTTGGCACCTGGAGCTGGAATTGTGGAGGTTCTTCGGGAAGTTTGGATGGAATTTATTTTGCAGTAACATTGATTTGCTTATGGTGTTTTATCTCAACTTGAATTCTGATCCTGATTTCACAGCTATTCTCTTTCAAGAGTGACACAGAGAAGAGGGAAGAAGAAAGGATATATTTCCCTTAGGAATAACAACAATCATTTTATTACAAAAAAAAAACCCCAAATAAAATCCAACAAACTCTGAACTAATCATTGAAGACCAGTCAACTTCTGCACCTGAGAGGTTCCAGCCCTTCTTAAACACTTCAGGGGTAATTAGAACTGATCCAGGGCTGCACTCTGCCTCTAATGCCACCATACAACCAGGGATTCTGGAAGAATAATTGGTGTTAACGAAGTGACTCAGTCTGACCATTCAGGAGATTCCCTGGCAGTCACATTCCCGAGGCCAGAGACGTTCACTGCTGGGACCATCCCTGGCTGTTCTCGCCTTCTTCAAGCCCTTTGTCAGCCAAAGGTGTGGCAATTCACAGCCTCTTGTCCTGGGCTCCCACCCAGAGCTCAACCTCCACTTCAACCTGCACCCCAACCTGCTGCTTGCAAACCTCCCTGCACCAGACGCATTCCTCAGCATCGGGTTTAGCTTTATTCATATCCCTTGCACTGAATAAATGCATTTTAAAACCAGGAGAACAGCAGGAAGACCCGGCTCTTGCACTGGCGTTTCATTGTGCAATCAGAATATCCGGCGTCCTTCCAAAGCTTTTTTCATCACTCCAGAAAGATTTTCTATACAAAGAAGCTGAGCAATATCAACTTGCACACACCCATCAGCCACAGGGACTGGGGAATTTCCTTGTCCCTTCAGTAAAGCGCTTTTAAGTATGTATTTGAGAGTGATTTTTTTCTTATCCTCCTTCTTATAAAAAAACCCTAATGGTCTATAGTTTGTGCAGAAGAAACACCCAGGTTCGCTGCATCTTTTGTTTGCAAACATGCAAACGAGACACCCCAACACCAAACCCTGCAAGCCTCATCCACAGCGAATTAACCAACAAGCCAAGGACTGCTCTGTTATTCTGGAGCGGAGGGGAAGGGGTGGGCAGGACTACTGATTTGAGGCCCTTGGTTTAATGGGGTAAAGCACATAAAGTGACTGGGCTTCTTGATCACTGAATCATAGAATCGCAGAATCATTAAGGTTGGAAAGACCTCCAGCATCATCAGGTCCAACCGTGACGCAGTACAAAGAGGCAGGCTTGAAAAGGCGCGGCAGAAGCCGAAAGTTTTTAGCTGACTGTTCGAGGGGCGTGGAATGACTCACCCTGTGGAAAAGCGGGATTGCGGGGCGGGAGAAGCTCGAAGTGCGTGCAGCAGAGCCTGCGGTGGTTCCTGCTGTCTCCTCGGCGAGCTGCAGGCGAATGATGGGAGCGAGCCGCGGTGATCCTCGCTGTCTCCTCGGCGAGCTGCAGGCGAATGATGGGAGCCGGACAGACGGGCGGGGAGCGCCGGGATCCGCTCCCGCAGCCGGGATCGGGGTCGGGACCGGGGCTCTCCCGAGACCATCCGCGGGGGATGCCCGAGCCGCGGGGCCGGGAGGGGAAGATCTTAAAGCGGCTCCGCGGCAGAGGAGCTCTGGGCGCGTTCCCAGGATATCTGCCGACGTCTGCGTTTTGCGGCATTTCCCCTCGCCGGAGCCGCGGCACATATGCAAATGTAGCGGTGGGGAAGGCTGGATGCGCTCCCGTGATGTCAGTCAGCCCTGCCTGGCCCCGCACCAGCCGCTCCGTGAGCTTTGGGAAACAGGTACCGCCCGTCCCCATCCCGCTTCCCCATCCCCGGGCTTCCCCTTCCCCGCACCCTGCCCGGAAACGCCCGGGCGGGAAACCGGTTTGGGATTGGGAACGTTGGGTGTGCTGGCTCTGGATAACATCGGCACCGCATCCCTTCCAACAGAACAGCTCCAGGGCAGGAGTCCGGGCGCCTGTTTAGGGATAACCCCTCCTTGTCCCCCTTACGTGCTGCCCCTGGGGGCCCTGCAGCAACAAACGCTGCTGTAACTGCAGTGCCAAGCTCCCTGTGCTGATGGGATAATTAAGGCCCTAAAAAACCAGCAAACACAGCTTTGGGAGTGAGCAATTAACCGATGCTTTTTGGGGTTTTAAAGTTTGTAGAATTTGGTGGCGCTGGCGGAAATCCCCGTGCCTCGATTTTTTCTGTTTGTAATGGTGATTATTAGCCAGGCAGGAGGGTTCAGCTGTGCAGCTCGATGGGCAAATGGGAGAGGCTGAACTTGTAGGGATGAAAAAGAACACACAAAACCCCCAAAGGCAGCAAGTGATGGAGGGAAACGAGAGATTATCCCAGAAGAGGCGCCTAAATTCCTCCCTTGAAGCTACTTACGTAGCTAAGACCCCAAGACACTTCCTCACCTTCCCACCTGCCTGTTACTGCTATTGGAGAGGGAAAAATAAAGGTAGGAATGCTTTAATATCCATCTGATAAAAATAGGCAGGTAATTTTGAGGTCAAAGGCACGCTTCTAATCTCATCTGAAATGATAACCATAAAGATTAAAATGCTGTTTTACTAATAGCTGTGGGTTTGGATGGGTTTACCCTCCAGCATGACATGCTGGAATAAAAACCAGCTGCAGAACTGACACGCTTTCTTTAAACTTGTTCCGAGAAACTGATGACATTAATTCCAAAGGATTTTAAAAAGCAGAGGAATTCTGCAACGGAGTAAAACCTCCTGTTTGCCAGAGACAAACAAAGAAAAATACATTTTCGGTAACTACTGTTTCAAATAATAAATATATATCCCTATTTACAGACACTCACTGAATTCCAGCAGGACATCAAAGTTGTGTCATCCCATTTTGTTACAGTTGTGTTTACCTAAATCTGTATCCCAGAGAGATCCAAATTTAATTTAAACACCTCAATTAGCTGATTTCTATATACAGCAGCTGTAATTCCACTATACCCCTTGGTGTGTTGTTTGAATGGTTGGTTCTAACAGGGAAAAAAAAAAATAAAATATATATCTTTCTAAATTTAACTGACTTCTGTTTCTGGTCACCCATTTCTGTACTTTTCCCCGATAGACATTTCGTAACAAATGGTTCCTTTCTGCAAGTAGGATCAAAATGCCTCTTGGTCTCTTTCAACTAAAATAAACAGTTCAGCCCTTTTAAGTTTCTTCCTCTGAATAATTTTTTTCTGCTTCAAAATAATATTCACGTCTCTTTTATTCACTCCAATTGACTTTTAATATTTTTTGAAAATTTAGTCTATTGATATTAAACACAAAACCATCAGGAAGGAGGATTTGGTCTTTTTTGTCAGTCTTTGAGAGCCTAAAAATCAATAAGGTCATTTAGCACACTGAATAAAAGGCGTTCCCTTCTCTTCCTCTGTAAATATTTGCATTTATTAAGGACCAGACTCTAATTCAAACAATGGCTTCTGTGATAAGATTTAAGCTTTCTTTTCTCCTGGCATTTAATATCTCCAGTAATAAGGGAACTAGAACTATTTTTAGAGTAATCACTTCAATAATTTTTCTCCAATCTTGAAGGATGTGGAACTCCAGTAAGAGTTAACTCTCACACCTTAGATAATTTTTTAATTTATTTTGTATTTAGACTGAGGTTTCTCCATAGACTATCACATCCATAACGTACTGAAAGCGGTAAAGAAAATTCAGATGTTTTATTTCTTCTAGTTCACATGGTCTGTTAATAAAAATATCTTAACCTACTAATGATAACCCAGTTAAATAAACACCTTAAGGCCAAATTCCAAGCCCAATCTATCATATCTATTTCATAATCTTTAGATAGTATCGCTAATAACATAAATATCTATAAAATGTTTGAGAATAAGTGAATTGGGCTGTGTCAGCATATTGAATATTGTTTCTACTTTGGGGAAGTATTTAGTTCTCGTTCTTTCAGCAGTTTAATTTCTTGTAGTGAGATCTTAATTTCAGAGCCTAACCAGATAACATATGTGAGATTAAGATCCTTTCTCTTCTTAAAAAAGAAATTAGAGATATTAAAAAAAAAAACCCAAACCACAGAAAGACAGCAAAACAACCCAGAGGCAAAATTTACTTCACGCCACCATGACTTCAAATCCCTTAATAATTTCTTTCACTGTAGAGAAACCCTTTGAAGAAGAAAAGAGCTGGTCTCAGCAGTTGTGCATTTTGGGCGGTGTTGCTCATTTTAGTGACTGATATCTCAGGTTTTACGGATCTATGGCTTGAGTTTTGAGGCGGAGCCAGCGGCGAGTGATCCGTCCGGTGCTGCAGGGATTGGGACCGGGTTAGGGGAGAACGAAACACGTTATCTGGGGGGACAGCTCGATGTTTGAGTGACTTCAGGTAGAATAATCTTTAACTCGGCAGGGATGGGGACGGCTGAGGCAGGAGCCGCTCCTCTGGGGGTGCTGCCAGCCCTGAGGGGAGCGGGGCATCCCCTGTCCCCATTCCCAGTCCCCTGTCCTTGTCCCTGTCCCCATTCCCAGTCCCCTGTCCTTGTCCCTGTCCCCATCCCCTGTCCCCTGTCCTTGTCCCCATCCCCTGTCCCCATTCCCTGTCCCCTGTCCTTGTCCTTGTCCCCATCCCCTGTCTCCATCCCTTGTCCCCATCCTCTGTCCTTGTCCCCATCCCCTGTCCCCATCCCTTGTCCCCTGTCCCCATCCCATCTCCATCCCTTGTCCCCATCCTCTGTCCTTGTCCCCATCCTCTGTCCTTGTCCCCATCCCCTGTCCCCATCCCTTGTCCCCTATCTCTTGTCCCCTGTCCCCATCCCCTCTCTCCATCCCTTGTCCCCATCCTCTGTCCTTGTCCCCATCCTCTGTCCTCATCCCTTGTCCCCTGTCCCCATCCCCCGTCTCCATCCCTTGTCCCCCGTCCTTGTCCCAGTCCCCTGTCCCTCGCCCCCCGTGCCCTCACGGACGGCCCCTCACGGCCATTCCCCGCCCAGGGCCCGCCCAGAGCCTGAGGGGAAGGCGCCGGTCTGAGCGTCCCCGTTGTCCCTGAGGGGACCGGGAAAGGGATAAATCCCCTTGGCTATGGATTCCAGGCAGCCCAGGCTGTGCCGGGACACCCCCGGACCCGCCCCCGCCGCCTCCAGCCCCTCAGGGCGCCCTGAGGCGCTGCCCCTCGGCGGGGAGGAGAGCTCCTTCGCAGAGGTGAGCGCTGCAGGCTTTACACGATTTTGCACAAATATCTCCCCCCCAGCCGCACGAGGTGACGGCTTAGCAAACACCCCCTGCTCTTTGTCAGGCAGCGATGGCGAGCAGCGCGCAAAAATCTGATGAGAGTGGGAGTAAACGTCAAAGGATGGAGGTGAGCGGTGCTGAGGGAGGGAGGGAGGACGTGGACCCTCATTCCGTGTCCTGCTCTGGATTCCTGGCACAGAGGGAGGGCACAGAGCTCCACGTAACTTCATGGAGGTTCGGGGAACCAGGTATGAATTTCTTGTATGAGGAAACCGCAGCTTCCCCTAGTGTTTGAAGCCCAACAAATTGGGTGTGCGCTGAGACGCAGTTACGTGGAACGTTTTGAGGGTGAGCTGCTGAAATACGCTGGCTTTTACTGAGAAATATATATATAAATACATAGATATACATATACACACACACATATACATACAGTATATATATCAGTGTATGTATAAAAAATATGTGTATATTTACAGAGATTCTCAAGCTGGTACTTCCCACCCACTGCCCGAGATGCTGTGCCCGAAGCCAACACCGCTTGCATTTCTCTAAATACAGTTCTCTCAGGATCTTTTAAACCTCTTCTCTCCCTCAGTTAAACTCGTGCTAAAGCTCATTTTAAGTCCTAGAAGCTGTATTTTTTTAATGTGCTCTGTTATTAGAATGAAGCACCAGAAAATCCTCAGCTGTCCTTCCTTGACAAAACAGATCTGGCTCTTTCTGAGGACTCACAGTCCCTTTATGACACTGAACCACTGGAAAAGGTTTTAAATGGTGACGTATTAAATATACTGAAAGTAAGTATGTAATTACCTAATTTATGTTGAGGTCCTCTCAGATATTAAAAAAAAATTGCCTTTTTTTTTCTTTTCGCAGATATGAGCAAAGAAATTATGACCTTGTTATCAAAATATGCTAACATTATAAGGCAAGTTAACTGTGTACTATTTGTACAGCTTCTTTCTAAATTCTCTAGACAAGATGGAACTGAGTATTAATGGACAAGATGTTTTTAAGAAAAGCATAAAAGCAGCTTTAAGTAGTGAGAAAGGTTAATGGCATTACTGTTGATTTTAACAACAGATTTTTTCACTTAAGTGAGACAGCAGCGATGGAGGCTTCTTGTGTCCAAGAACTGGAAGGAATCTTAAAGGAAGCGAGGGACATAGACGAGGACTTAAAGCAGAAAAGGGAGAGTCTGAAACAGAGATTCACTGTCATGGCAAACACCCTTGCAGGATAAATGGAGTCCATTCAACTGCAGAAGTGCAGAGCCAAACTCAGTCTATTTTGTGTATTCAAACAAACTGTGATGAGTGTTATTATGTCTGGTTCTTAGGTAAATATTTACAGCACTCCAGAAACCTTCAACAACTTAAGCAGTGACTTACACATAGTTAGTAAAACCAGTTCTTAATATCTGTTTTCAATCCTGTGACTCCAAGGTTTTCAAACACTAAAACATAAGGACTTTACTTGTTAACCCATTGAACATGGTACAGAAATGTTCCTATGAAACATAGAATTTTGTAAGTGGAAAAGGACCTCAGATTATTTAATTCTAATCATTTTCTGGGTTTGTTTTAGTTTTGGGGGTTTTTTCTTTCTACTTTGGAAAATGTTTTGGTGCTAAAGTCTTTGTAGAACGTACTTGCAATGTTATTTCAATTTTGTCTCAGGATACAAATAGGTTGAAGAGATCAGCTTAGAAATAGGAGAGTTCTATTAAGAAAAATACTTTGGGAAATGTATAAAGTCTTAATTTGAAAATGCATTTAATACTTGTACAGCTTTTCATGGCCATTTTGATATAAACATTAAAGCACCCAATCCAAACTTTGCTGTGATGTCAATAAATAACTGGACAATAATAACATGGTCTAAAATGCTCTTTTATTTTGGATACATGAGTATTGTGTGCTGTATATTGACTTTATTTAAGGATGCTCATGGAGTTTTTTTCGAGCCCTTTTTCTCTCTTGTCACTAAACTCTGTTTAAAAAAGAGGAAACACAGAATGTATAAAGGATCATGTACAAATTAATAAAGAAAAGTGCCAGAAAGTCCTGGGGCTAGAATAAGATATATTTACATCGTTACCCCACCAGGACTGTGTATTAATTTTTCTCTTAAAATCATTTCAGACTTAATCCATCCTCCTTCCCCCCCTTTTATTAACTAAAATTCACAAGCAAACGTGCCACGTGTCCAAAGTGACACGATTTAGAACAAATCATGAGAGGAACTGGACATGGAGGGTGAGATTTAGATACCTAAAGATACAAGATATGTCCTTAGCAGGATTTTCCAAGTGCCTAATCATGGTGTAAGCATCTTACACGCTTAGGAATTTTGAAAAATCCTGTAAGGTGCCTTATCTGCATCTTTAGCATGTAAAGACCTTCAAAAGTCTTGCCAATGCTCTGCATCAGATTTACCAGTCTCCTATTTTTTTTTTTTTGTCTTTTTTCCTAGTAATCTCACCTCGTAGTCACTCTTGGTAGTGCTGCTTAAACAGAAAAATGTGGGAGGAAAAGGAGAAGAAGATTTAGGAAGTGAAACTTTATAATTTATTGTCCTAAGGGCTTCTAAAATCTACGCTCATCTACAGTGATGACAAACCCCAGAGTTTTAAATTGACATCTCTCAAGTGTCTGAATTTAATTTACCCACAGTTACTTATCCAAGCCTTTAAAGAAAAATTACACGAGTTTCACTGCTGACAAATATCTGCCTGTTACTTGCATTTTTCTCTGCTTGTGCTTGGGAAAATTAATGCAGCCTTTTTAGATTATCTGGATTTAGTTTCTGTGGCAAATATGTCCAAGTATTACTAAGAAACAGAACTTAGATTACGTGATTCAATAGTTCTGTGAGTTTCCTCCCTCAGGGGATCAAAGTGTTACTGTTGCAGCAATTTGCTCTATTTAAAAAAAACTTCATAAAAGCCAATAAAAATTAGTAAAGCTCCACTTCTTAGGACAATTAAGAACTGCTTAGTCTGGCATGGAAGTGCAGTTAAATCCAAGACTCTTGTTTTTCTACAGTGATTTCTTAAACAATTGGTTTGTCATTTAATGTTATAATTTAATAGCATGGAATATAAGAAGTAATAAGGGGAATTTGAAGAGGTATTGAAAGTAAATTCAGGAAGTGTGGCCACAGTAACCTAGGTGAGCATATGAACAGTGTGGTTGTGCTTATTAAGAGTTTTTAAACTGCCAACAGCAACAAAACCTCTGATTTTACTGCATGAATATATGTGAGGATATATGTATAAGTAAACTGAGTTAAATGAATTAAATAGGGAGTTTTAGAACGTTTTGGCTTGAAATGGCAAGTGTAGAAAACTTAAAACATCCATTGAAAATAAACCAGCCTCTCCTCTTCTGAAGTTAATTAACATGTCAGCAATGGCAATTAATCAATCATACATTAATCCCTTCCTGATTAAAGGTAGCTTTCCGTAATTATTGTGCTGGCCAAAAATAGAGAGTGTTTTTCTGTTGGCTGCCCTTCAGTGTTCCACTCAATATCTGAATATCTGGGAGTACCCATTACACACAGTTTTGCTTCTAAGCCATTAGAAAATAGCTTTTTTACTCTTTTCCTACTTGTCTGCAATTCACCCACCCCACTAATGACGCTTCTGCCTCCTCTCCCATATTTTGGTGTTTATTGGGAGAAACAAAGCGAGTTGTCCCTCTCTTTTCTGCTGTGCCACTGGAAGCTCATCCACCCTGTCCCCGAGGAGGGAGCTCCACGTGAAGCCCCACTGGCACCCATCCCACCACTATCCGCTTTCCCGTTTTACTGAGGGAGGTTTGGACAGAAAATTAATTGGCTTTAAAGCTGCAAAATCTGATCAGCGAAGCTCAGCTGGTAACTACGTTTTCTTTAAGCTTCTCCCCTCCTCGTTTAAGCTCCAGTGCCTGTAAATTAACACGAACGTCTAAGATTACAGATCAGTAACCCAGTATAAATGGATTTTTTTTTTTTTTTCCAAACCTGGAAACAGCCTAGACAAAGTTCCAACCCTCCTGAAGTCAGGGGGATTTTGGCACTGAGTCTTTTGCAGCTCTGAGCTTGCCGTGAATACCTCCACCACAGGCTGGAAAATGTAAGTGATTAAAAAAACTTGGTTCTTCTCATTGCTCTTCTATTTAAAAGCTGAAAATGGGGAATACCAGGTAATGCAGAGAGAGTTCAGATAGTCAGTGACGAGAATTCTTCCCTGAGAAAAGGCTGGCTGTGACTGTTTACTGAAAATGAAACTGCCTTTTAGCACAGAGGTAGGAATGGGGGGGTCAGGATAGAAAAAGAGCAGGTCATAGATGTGTTTGGGGCTCGTGCCATTCTGTGTGGCACTAATCAGAATGCAGCTTTGCTAATCACAGGGTCTTTGTGCTTCCTCTCTGAATTGGCTCGGAAACCCCGATGGGTGGCACTGGAAGAGAGCAGAGTGGGAGGGGGGTTGGCATCATCGGGGTGGGGAACAGCCAGAAAAAACAGTCAGTGCAACTCCCAGTCTGGGGAGGGTCTGAAGGAGGCTTCTTAACTATGACTTGGGAAACAACAAATTAAAAAAAAAAAATAAAAAAAAAATCCTTGATCAGACAGCTGACTTGCTGTGGAAAAATAACAGATGGGCATAGCTTGGTGTAAAGCAATTGGCACCATCCTGTATGATATTATATAAAATAAGAGCAATCAGGAAGTAGGGGCTACTTAAAAAATCAATGAATACTCTTTTTTTTTTTTTTTTTCTGATAGGTCAGCTTATCCTATAGAGATCTACCTCCAGCCTTGCTTATTCCACATTATCCTGAATGGTTTAGAAGAAGGTCATTAGAGAATACAGTTAATTTTTCAAACAGCAGCAAACTAGGAGAAGTCATTGAAAATTCATTGTCATCTCAATAAGACAGAGGGTCGAGCTGAAACCTAAGTCAAATTTAAAACGGACAAGGGGTGTCATACATGTTTCTTACAAACCAGAACAACAGCTAGAGTTTGTTTGGTGGTGTTGGGTGGTGAAATACCAGCTGAAATGTGTTTGGTACCAGCACGGCAAGTAAGACAAGGAAACATAGTTGTTCTCCTCTCTGTGGTAGTTTGGTCTTACTTAAAAGAAAGTGGGAACCAAAAGTAATGAAAAGTGAAGGAAAAGTGATGGGTGAGGAAAGGCTGAAGCAGTTGGGTCTGTTTAGGGCAGCTGGGTTTGTTTAGGAAAGCACAGCCCAGGGGAGGGCGCGGTCAGAGATGGGGTACAAAAAGCACCTGGTGCTGCCAGGTGTTCCCTGGATCTTGCAGAAAGGACGGGAAGAAATGAGCTTAATTTGCGGCAGAAGATTTAGGATGAGTATTAATCTGTCTGTGCAGTGGGGTCCTTGGAGAGTTGTGTGTGCTGCCCCGCTCCCTCTCGGGGCACAGGGCAGCTTTAAAGAGCTGCTTAATACCACGAAACAAAGGTTTCATCTCGGCGCGTTTGCAGAGCGCTGGCAGCTTCCTCTCCGCATCCCGGAGGAAGGCTCTGTCCTAGGTCCGGCTTAGCTCGGAACAGCAGGGCACAGCCTGGTCCTTCCCTGTCGGATTCGACGGGCTAATCTGGCGTGGCAGCCAACGTTCCTAAAGCCTCGAGATTCACCGAGCTGCAAAGTGCTTACTCAGGTCTCGCAGCAAAACAAGACGGTTTGTTTTTTTTTTAATGTGCGAACAAGAAGACGAGGCGACAGGAGACCTCGAGAGAACCGCCTTAAATCCCGGCCGCCCGGATCCGTTCCCACATCTCCCCTTTCTTTCCCGCTCCCCAGGTACAAAAGGCACGTAGCCCTTAGAGCGTTTTCCCACCCGCCAGCTCCGAGCTCACCTGGCCCAGGTGCGGCCGCCATCGGGGGCCGGGGCGGCATCCAGGAGGTCCCGGGGCGGCATCCAGGACCGGCGGCAGGTCCCGGCCCGGCATCAGGTCCCGGCCCGGCATCCAGGACCGGCGGCAGGTCCCGGGGCGGCATCCAGGACCGGCGGCAGGTCCCGGCCCGGCTGGAGCCCGGAGCGGAGCGTGGGCAGCTGGATGGATCAAGGAATCCTTGGCAGCCCTGCCGGGACACAGCGGCCCGGCTCTTATTGTGAAAGGATGATGTCAGGCAGCTCTCTCATCTCCCGACACATCACTGCTCCCGCTCACCGCCCTGGCACCGCTACCTCCGCTCCAGCACCTCCGAGCCGATGCCTTCTGCCCGGCGGAATATGTTATCCCAAATCCTTTTGCCCGCCGTCAGCCTCCTGCTTGCGCATTTGCAGTATTTCCTCTGCTGTTTGATGCAATTCATTCCAGGTAAAAACGCAATAAACAACCGAACCCTTCTGTCGCGTTGGGGAGGAGGGTTGCTGCTGCTGCTGCTGCTGCTGCTGCTGCTGCTGCTGGCACGGGTCGGTAGAGCGATCTCACCTCCATCCATCAGAAATTCGGAGCTGAGCGACCCGAAGGGCCCTGTTAGATGCTAGAAATTCTCTGTGATTTATTGGATAGATGAACGGAGGGGCGAGGATTACAGCAGACACGGATGGTTTAGAGCTGGAAGAGCGGTGCCCAGCAGATTCCCTGCGCACGGGAGGCAGCTCTAAGTGGGCTGCGAGGGGTTGGTTTGGAGCCAGGGCCATTGGTGGAGCTTCCATCTGAACCTACAAGTTGGAAACTACCCCAAGGGATCTTGCATCACAACCAAACCCAGCAATTTGTGTTATCGCTGCACTGCCCGAGCTGTTTCTTGTTTGGGGGTTTTTTTCGTTGATTTCGTTCGTTTTGGGTTTTGTCAGTTTGGTTTGGGGTTTTTCTTTGGTGTTTTTGTTTTGTTTTTGCTTCGTTTTGTTTTGTTTTGGTCTGAGATCTGCTTCCACAAAATAGGAACCAGTAAAGATCGCAACTTAATTCACCAAAATTCCTGGGGTTAGATGGTGGTGGTGGTGGTGTTTTCCTGCCCTTTAAATTCAAAGCACTGCTCCTGGGGTATCCAAAGATCTGAAAAGTTCTCCAATCTGCCTTGTTGTGCCACCAGAACACCCCAAAGTGTAAGATCCGTTTCTATTGGTGCCTCTGGGAAACGAGCAGGTATTTCCCGTGCAGGAGCGTGCACGGACACTTTCCTCCCTTGGCAGGGCCTCTCTCTGCTCCTTTCCTCCATTTCTTTTCCCCTGTGTTTCCTGTCACTTGTTTTGTGTTCTTCTCTGCTTCCTTGGCTGGTAGCGAGGCAGTGGGTGGCTCAGCCCCTGACCATGGGAAACCGAGCAGCCAGACAGGACAAGGAGCCCAGCACGGGGACCTCCCGGCGCCCACCAGGCAAGTGCAACCCCTCCAGTGCAGAAACCAGCGTGGGACACTCAGCTGAGCTGGGGAAGGGCAGAGAGGGAGGGCTGGAGGCACAAATCCACAGTACAGCAACTTCAGGCTGGGTCAGTGGGGAAAATCCTTTTGCTTCCCGTGCTGTGCCAGCCTGTGTTTTATAGGGAATGTGATGCCGGTCGTGGTTTGTACCAGAGGATTCTCCTGAATGAAAATGATTCTCAGGGAAAGCAGAATTTTTTTGCTTCGCCCTCCCTGGCTTGAAGAATACCCTGAGCACTGTATTTACCAGACTTAGTGCCCCTTAATGCCCAGAATCACAGAATAGGGAGCTGGAAGGGCCGAGCAGTTAAACTGTGCAGTTGCAGGTGGAGACAAAATGGAGGTGTCCCTGTGCCCTGGAGTTGAATCCGTAGGTTAAAATCAAGGTGGATTTGCTCCCTGCGACGTGATTCCAGTCTTCCAGTCAGCAAATGGCTTCAGTGTTTCCTCCATCCACTGGGAAAGATTGTCTGATTCGCCCACTGTTGTTTAAGTACAATTTCATGTCTGATCCACTGCGACAAACAAAGCAGCTGGGGTGGTTTCTTCTCTAGAGAAACTTTTTCAAGAGCCTCGTCCTTCATCCCACTCTTTCTGGATGTAACTCAGTGTTGGGCTGTCAGTTTGCTGTGAACAGAAACAGCACCCCAAGAACTGCCAGGTTGGGATAACTCTGGAATAATTGCTTGCAGTGTTTAGAAAAGAATTGAGGAAAATGTACAGCTCCCTATTTGGCACTGCCTCTGCTCTGCTGTGCCAAAGGAAGTTCAGCTTTAAGCTTATTTTTAAACCATTAAGGTAGGATGGAGACTGCAGTTAAAAAAACCCGAGATTTCTGAGGGGGCAGGTTGTGATACCGTGCTGATTTTTAGGTTTAAAGCTTATTTTTAAATGCTTGGGGTATTTTTAAAGGCTTGTGGTAGGATGGAAACTGCAGTCAAGAAATGAGATTTCTGAGAGGGCAGGTTGTGATACTGTGCTGATTTTCACTTGTTGTGTTCAGTGAGCCCCACTGGGACTGCAGAGCTTTTATTGTGTATTGAAGTTCTGCCAGCTTGAAGTGTAGCCAGAATGGAAGCCATAGATAGTTTTAATTATGTGTTGTGTAACATTGCAAATGAGTCTGTCTTCTGTCTTTTGCAGAGATTGATCCCTTCTTGGGTAGCTGGAAGTTACAATCAATTATGATTTATGACTGAATTTTTACCTGAAGGTGATACACCTTTTTTGCAGTTGTTCAGGAAAATTGCATTAAAGTAGGAATTATTTGTGTTCCGTATGCTCAGTGCATCCAGATTGGGTGCAATGAAATGAAATAGATTTTAGGTTGATTATTCAGATTAATTTTTTAAATAAGAAGTGCAGGATTAATTTTTTTTAAATCCTTGTACCCTCCCTTCCTCCTGGCTCTTCAGAATTATCCTGTGATAACTTGTCATGTTTCTGAAAAACTTGCGTGTTGCCTCATCTGGATGTCATGATTTCATTACAACTTGCATGCAGTTCTCTCAGGAGCTGGAGCTCGTTTGAGTGGTTTCCAGAAGGAAAAATAATCCATTCTCTTGCTGTGCTTCTTTCTCTCTCTGGTCTGATAGGACGGGGTGTTCACTTCCATATTCTTGTATATAGTCCATTCTTTTGTGGACATTGTCTTGGAATGAATTCTAAGATGAATCCTAACTAGAGCAGGTTTCAAGAAGATGAGCACATGAGTGGTTATCACAGGACAAGGAAAACAAAAAAAACTTGGTTTACTTAGGTTAGGAAGTGATGTCCTTCTTCACTCTAAATACAAACCCTGGCAAACACAACCTACCAAAGGTACAGAACAGTTCTGCCAGAAAAACGAGGGGGGTAAACTGTCCCATGGATAAAGTCCTTTTGTAAATTGAAAGCATTTTTCTAATCAGCTGGACAACGAGCAGCTATCCAAAGAGGGAATAAGTGCCAGAAAACATAGTAATTTTTAAGATAAAGTTCATATATATGAGTTTGTGGGACAGCAGTTGGGAGGGGATGACTCAGGGGGTCTTTTTCCAGTCCTGGTCAGGCTCTTCTGTGAAGCACCTTTCCAGAATTCCCATTTACAGTGTATCTCCAGAAAGTTTGGATGTGGTGCCATCCTCAGTCATGCCATCTTTGTTCCTGCTTGGATGCAAAATGCCTCTTTGGGGACATGTTGCTCTCATTTTTTAATGCATATTTGGCATCTTTGCAAGCTGCAGCTCAGCAAACTAAGGCTGCATTTCTGCAAATTCTGATGGCAGTCACTGAACCTGCCAGGGGTTAGTTGACATGAAAATCTTCTACTTCTGTATAAGAAAATATTCTGTGGCACCAGTGTTGGGATCAGATTGAGTGCTTGATAAAGGATTTAATCAGAGCTTAATTGAATTCCACGAGGGAGAGGATGGATGAGGTTGGAGGTTAATTGCTTTAGCTACACAGGCTGAATTCTTACTTTTTTAATCTTTTTCCATCTGTTTTCTTATCTCTTTTCTGATCTCTTTTTTAAAAATCTTAATCTCCTCTTATAATATATTATATCATTATTGTATTAGAGAGCTAAAGAAGGATTTGGGTATTGGCAAATTGAAGAAGTACCTTGAAGGAATCTGGCAGTTTGCCCTCCTGCAGGCCTAACCCCCACCCTGTTCGTGGCTGTTCTAAAGAAGCAAGCTCAGAAAAATGCTGTGTGCCAGCTGGGCTCTTGTGCAGATATTCTGTCTGGAACAGCAAGATGTAGGTGGGAGCAAATTCTGAAAATCCAGGTACTGAGAGCTGCATAAAAAACCAGGAGACAGAGGAGCTAACTAAAAAAATAAAGCTTTTATTGGAATAAAAGGGAGAGACATAACTCCAAGGACTGTTTTCTTCTTCCCAATATCTTGTGCCGTGATGAACCTCACCAGGATTACTGAGCCACCCTTTTGGCTGTGCTGGCTCAGCTTTCTGAGCCTCTTGGCCCCCCCCAGACCCAGCAGCTGCTCAGGTTAAATGCCAAAAATATATTGCCTTCTTCCTGGCTGCTACACGGGTGACAACAGAGAAACAGGATCAAAAGTTTCATCTCCATTTCACTGTTGGTCACTGGAAACTGGGAGGATGATCTGAGCAGAAGTTTAGCAGATGTTTGGGGCATGATTTCTATGTAGCATAAGTTTTTAGGTTTTCCTTCTCTCTCCTCTAGCTGGAGAGAAAGACTGCTCTCTAAGAGAAGTCTCAGACTTCTGGTGCTTTAGAGATTTTTACCTCTGTGTGGTGTGTCCTTTTGCAAACTAACCAGACAAGGGATTCCAAACACTATCTCATATGGAGAGAAGTGAAGACTCTTGGGGTTTGGCTCTTATCCTTGCTAAAGCTGTGAGTAAAAGCCAAGTCCAGGGCAGTTTTTTTGTTTGTTTGTTTTGAATTAATTTACTCTTTTAGTTTCTGAAAACTCCTTTTCCCTTCAGGTATCCAAATAATTACTTCTGGATTTCCCTGAGTCAACAAATCATGCAATGGTCTGGAAATTGTTGGAAAATCTTCTACCTGAGCCCTGCAAAGTCCTACTAGTCCTAAAAATTGATGTAATTCTTTCTTCATTTTTGGTAGAGGGATTTCCAAGATTCCCTTAACCCTTTCTGGATTTATACATCACGACCCATGCTTTAAAATATGTCCTAAATAGTTAACTTCAGTCTCTACCATTTGAGCTTTGTTTTCACAGGCTCTCAATCCTTTTCTGGCTAAAAAGTTAAGCAAGTTCTCAGTGGAGTCTCCTACTGGTTCTCTGTCCTTCCCTGAGATAAGTTAATCATCCACATCCTGAAAGAACCTTGTGGAGGTAACGAGAACTCATTTAAAAGTTTTTGTGAGGTTCGTCCAAACCAAACAAGGGATTCAGTGTATCCTTGTGGCAACAGTCCAAGGAAGTTGTTGCTTAATTACTTTCCCTCCTTCTTGTTCCCACTCAAAGGCAGGGGATGGTAATTGGACAACTCCAAAATGCATCCTTTCAGTGCAGTACAGAATAAGAACAGTGAGAAGAGGGAATTTGATTCAGAAAAGAATGAGGATCAGGAGCTGTAGGGTGTCTAGGCTTAACTATTTCGTTAATTATTCTTAAATCTTGAACCATCTGGGGGAATACAAGAACTGTCACCCTTTTTGCCACATCCCCTGTCTGGCTTTTTGCCCCTCCTTGGGCACTGACCTTTTGCCACCCTTGGGCATTTTCCTTTTGCTTCCAGCTGTGACTGTGCTACAGCCTTTGCAAGAACACCCACTTATTCCTTACAGTTTCAGAGGCTGACAGGTAAAGTGTGCAGGGCTCCACTTAATCACCTGGGCTGAAGAGTGGAGGCTGGAAGCAGCAGTGGTGAAAGTGGCTGGTAAAAGCAGAACTAATTGCTGTTGCAAGGTCAGTAAATGGTCTGGAATTCCTGCAGTGTGTGGTGGTGGCTGTACCAGAGCTGGTCAGGCTTGGGTTTCTGTGTGCCACGCTGGCCTGTGGGTCAGGATTCCACTTAGAGCTCAGTGTCATCAGTTCAAGGTTAGTTCAGTGGTCTTAGGGACAGAGGCAAAGCAGCTCCAGTGCCCTGTGGACAGGGAGCCTTGGCAGGAAAGGCAACAGGTAAATCCACCTCTGCAGCTAAATGGATTGCTCAAACAATCCTTGTGTTGATGAGGCTTTGCAAACCAGGCTGTTGGAGCCAATGACTGACATCACTGTGAGCTCACAGCATTCCAATCACTTCATGCTTTCCTGGTGCTTTTGTCCTGGAGCTGTGACCAACCAGGGGGTTATTGCATTCAAACAAGAGGCTCCATCAGAAATTATCCCCTTCTGCTACTGCTTATTTACTTACCAAATACAACTGGTAAATCTCTTTTGTCCTGTCCTGTAAATGTCCTTCAGCTCAGTTGCATTTGTGTTCTTCCTGATTGCCATTTTTTGGGGGGGGATTTCGGTTATTTTTCTTCTTTCCTTTATTTTTTTTCCCCTTTTCCTTCAGTTATTTATGAAATCAATTGCAAATAGAAGTTCCTGCAGTTAAAAGTTATCATCATATATTTTATTGCCTCCTTTGGGCTGCAGAACTGGTGTCTCTCTCAAGGGTTAACTACAGTAGAGTTAAATCCACTGGGTTTTGAGCTCCCTGGGGATGTGTGGGGTTACTGTGGGAACACACCTTCACCCTGAGCATCCACTCCAGCCTGGCTGCTGAATGCTGTTCCAGACATCCAAACTCAACCTCTAGCAACTGTCACCTTATTATTACAGGGAAAATCCTAATTTCCTTCTTTTTTGTTTTCCCTGCTTTCGTTGCAGGTTTAAAGAATTACCTTCCCAGCCCACCCAAAGAGCAAATCCTCTGCCACAGACCCAGGGGGCTGCAATGCATCTCCCCCTTAGTGCAGACCATGGAGGAGACCCCTGAGCCCATCCCAGCCAAGGTCAAGGGGCATATTCCCAAATGGATCAATGGCAACCTTCTGAGGACCGGGCCTGGCAAGTTCGAGTTTGGCAATGACAAGTAAGTCTCCTTTGAGTGAGTCTGTGAAATTGTTCTGGCCTGGGCTCTGCCTCAACCTAAAGGGGACCCCCCAGGATGTCTCACCACTATTTGGAGCACCTTGTCATTTCTTTTTCAGTAAGGGAAGGGAGAAATACTTCTGTTATTCTTTGGAGAACAGCAGCTCCCTCATTTGGGAACTGCCAGTGGCTCTCTGCAGGCAGGAGCAGGGCTGAGTCATTGAGGCTGGAGGGGCTTTCACCTCCTCAGGCTGCTGGAATGAGGCAGCTGAGCTGGGGAATGAACCACCCCCACCTCTAGTCCTCTCTCACTGACAAAAGTCCATCCCTGAAATCCAGGGCAGGGAGTTGGGAAGTTGGTTGCACTGAACTCTGTGTGTTGCTTTAGAAGCAAATATTAAAATAGTTCAAGAAGGCAACTACTGCCTTTGCCATCCTGAGTGACATTCAAAGTGACAAACAAGCCCTTCCTCCAGCAGAGCTGATGGCAGCAACTGGCCAAAGCTGATCATCTTATCACATGCCCAGAGACCATCAAGTTTTCTGAGAGTCTCACAGATTTCTTGTTTTAGAGAGAATAACCTCCTTCAAGGAGCTGAGAGCTAAGGGCTCCTCCTTGTGCCGTTGGGCTTTCAGCAGTAATTTCTATTGGACATTCTATTCCCTGTGCAGGAGTCTTTGCAGAGTGACTGGTTTGCCAGTACAGGGTATTTCCCCCCAAACTTACACATACCAATCTCAGGCTTCATGTCCCACAGCTGCAAATACACTTGTTTTGTTTCACTCAGTTCAAATGTTTCCCCAAACAAAGCTGCACCTGGTTCAGTGTTCATGGGATCTGGGCATTACAAATAATTACAATGATCTGGGCATTACAAATAATTACAATGATCTGGGCATTTACAAATAATAAATACCTACAGGCAAGAGGGAACAGTAGATCAGAACTTCATGTAGTGCCCAATTCCAGCGCTCTTACTGACTTCTTACTCACCACTAACCTCTTACTAACCTCTAATTTACTAATCTACGTATTTTTTATCTCTGTTTGATCTCTTTTTAATATCTTTTTCTACCCGTTTTCTTATCTCTTATCCCTTTTTGAAACCTCTTGGTTATTTATCTCTCTTTTTTTTTTTTTTTTTTTTTAATCCCTCATTCGTAACCTCTGGAAGCTTTAACCACTGGTTTGATGGCATGGCTCTGCTGCACCAGTTCCAGCTGAGGGCTGGCAGGGTGTCCTACAGGAGCAGGTTCCTGCAGAGCAATTCCTACCTGACCAACAGGCAGCACAACCGCATCGTGCTCTCGGAATTCGGGACCTTGGCAATGCCAGACCCCTGCAAGAGCCTCTTCGGGCGCTTCATGTCACGCTTCGAGATGCCACGTAAGGGGGGGGGGGCTCTAAAAAACAAGGAATTGTCCGGGGGAGCCTGTGGTTGGTTGTGAAGGGAGGGGTGAGGAAGCCTGGTGGGTTTATGCTGAGCCCACGGTCTCCCTCAGCGTGTGCCCCCGTGGGAATAACAGCGGCAAAAATGATGGAAGTGGGTGCCAGGCTGGGCTGGCAGAGGCACGTTCAGTTCAGTGGGTGCCACCTCAGGTCGCCTGCTTCCAGTTTGTTGCGAGTTTCCAGCAGAAATCTGCTTCCAAAGAACAGCCTGTGCAGTGCTGGTAATGAGCATTACAACCTGTGTTCTACCTGGGACACAGCTTTGCCCTTAAAACGCTTTGCCTTGCTAAGCTCGTAGGGTAAGTGGGCTAATCCTCCCCTTCCTAGACTAAGGTGCAGATTACATGGGTAGGGTGAGAGGTGGTATTGCACAGGAGAGGAAGTTCCATTGCCTGTGGGATCCTATGTGTGTCAGGGAAGAAATTGGCTTAATGAAGCACAGGACTTCCCACTAAAACCAGAACGGACCTGAAGTTTGCAACTTGTGTGACCATCTTCTGCTTCTTACCTTCCCTGAGGAGATGGACCCCATCCTGCCAGTCACCTGTTCTCGAGTGAAGCTCCCCAGCTCCCCAGCCCAGCTCTCTCAAGAGATTTCAGAACTGTCTACATCCCCCTTTTCTTTTCCAAGCTCCAGCAGGTTGTTCCCGCCCTCCCTCTGCCTGTTGGACTCTTCACACACTTAGAGGGAATTCCTCACTACAAGAAGAGCTGTCCTCTGGGTTTTTCCTCTCCCAACCACACACACAATATTCAGCTGTAGGAACAGCTTTTCTCTCAGCTCTTCCCAGTCACCTGGTAGTGAGTCCCAGCTCCCCTTGGATCAGCAGGAGCAGCTCTGGCTGTGTGTGTCTGTAGCTCTCAAAAGGCATCTCCCTGACTCAGTTTTAGAAAGAAAGGGAATAGGGAAGCAGAAGCATCCCTTGTCCCACACAAAGAGCATCCCTGCCTTCCCCTCAGCCCAGGTTGTAGCTTCAAGTCCTGCCTCTCGTTTCCAGTGCTGTAAATCAAACATGGAAAACTCTTCATATGGCTTTTAGAGGAGGGGACTTTGGCTGGGGAGGAAAGGGAGAAATGAGAATATGAACAAATAAGAGGTCAGGAGCTAGAGGGCATAGAGAAATAGGAAGATCACCTTGGCTTCACTGCAGTGATTTCTGTAAGGACTACTCCTTGTCCCTTTAACCCGAGTTCACCTGCACAGACAGTTCCCTGAGTGCCTTTGTAGATTAGTGAGGTATTTCTAATCAGCCACAGAGGAATTAATGTCATTGCAAATGGGTTTATTGTTTAAACATGTGTAACTTGAGATAATGTGACATGAGCTCGAGCAGAGCTGTGCCCAACCCCAGGATTTTGTTTCAGGACCCAGTGACAATGCCAATGTGAACTACGTGCTGTATAAAGGAGATTATTACATCAGCAGTGAGAACATCTTCATGTACAAGGTGGACCCAGAAACGCTTGAAACGAAGGAAAAGGTGTGGGCAGGTGGGATGAGGGAACTGTGGCACAGAACCCTTAGCTGGTGGTTACAGAATCTTCTGCTGCTTCTAAGGGCAGCTGAGATTCCAAAAGATTTTGTCTGGGCCACAGCCATGAGCATCTCTTCGTGCCTGAGGCCCTGAAAAATCTCCTCAGCAGCCAGGCAGCTCTGGGGGGTGAGATGCAGTCACTGCCCACTGGGGCAAGGAAGGGGAGACACAGATGCAGGTCTGGGCACAGCTCCACTCTTCCTGTGCTCTCACTGCATGTCTGGGCTTGTCTGCACCTACCAGTGTGTGAAGAGTAAAAGTGCACCCAGCAAAAAGGTCATCACTGATCTCAGAGCTGCACTCCTCCCTGTCACTTCATCTCTCTTCCCTTTTTCTGCCTTTCACATCTTTTTAAACACTCCAGAACTGCCCTTCAAGGTCTTGGCTAAAACTCTCTTGCAAATGAGTTAATTCAATGTAGAGTCAACTCAAAGTTCAGCTGCCCCTTTATTTTCTCCCCTGACAGCAAATGAACAGAAAGTCAGAGCAATCTTTCCCTGTGTCCTGTGCATCATCTCCCAGGAGTGTGGCTGAGTTTGGCAGAACATGGCCTGTGAAATGACAGCATCAGCTCTGTGTCCCCCTGGCTGCACCCTCAGAGGGGATTTGGGTGCTTAATTGTGAGAAGGATTCTGCCCTCCTAAATCAGGATTAACTCCTGTGCCTGTGTGTTAACCACGGACTGCTTGATACCACAAAACACCAGGCTCAGTGCACCCTCAGGTCCTGAGGGAGGCATTCCAGGAGTCCCTCCAGGATCAGCAGTGACTCATGAGGAAACTCAGTTTACACACTGAAATGGAGAGTTGGGTGATTTGTTTGATCTGGTTTGTAAACCAGAGTGCAGTGATGGGAAGACACGTGGGGGTTTTTAGGTTGAGTGTTCAGCTCTGTTGAGCCATCTTGCCATTTAAAAAAAAAAAATCCCCTTTAGCTGCTTTTTTAAATGCAGACTGTTATTTTTGGGCTAAGTGAAGAAATGGAAGGGATGATTTCACATCTAAACTCTCCAATCTGAGATGGGACCTGGTTTTCTAAGCTTCTTGGTGATTCTTTGGGGCAGTGACTGTCTCTTCACACGTCTGTCTGTGCTCATAGCATGGGCTCCCAGCTAAAATGCTTGCATGGGAACATTCCCACTGTGTCACTTGTGCCAGTTGGAATGTTCGTGTCTCCCAAGGAATGGCTTGTGCTGTTAGTCCCATTTTACTGGCAGGACTAACACAGAGAGAAATATCATTAATTTTCAAGGATTTCAGGAAGACTGCAGGCAAACTGAAGAATTAAGTCCAGATCCCACATTATTAACAATGGATAAAGTCTGCTGTTCTTCCTCAGACTTCCACGGAAGCCTGTGGCTTTCTGCAGAGCAACAGGGAAGTTCTGCACTGACTGAAAATCCTTGGCATTTGCAGGTAGACTGGAGCCAGTTCATTGCAGTGAACGGGGCCACTGCTCATCCTCACTACGAGTCTGATGGGACAACCTACAACATGGGCAATTCCTATGGCAAACACGGTAAGCTGGGCCTGGCCAGGCCTGGGCAGGGGGCACAGGACACTCCTTGGTGCTGTTCCAAGGAGTAGCTGTGGAAGAAACATCTAAAGTTGCATTTTCTCTTTGAGTCAAAGTGGTGAGAAGCCAGACTGGTTCTGTTTTACAGTGCCAGTCAGTCCCACAACAACAACGGCCTCTCTCAGCATTTAGTTTCAGATCCATCTGACTTTGGGCTGTGAGTATCCAACAGATTCCCCTCTCCCAAGCTTTGCTGGGAAAAGGGAGAATGATTTTTTTGAGTCCCATCTTCACTTACAGTGACTGGCCTTTGATGAGCACCACACGGGTTCATGCAGGAGAGAAGATGGAATTTATGAGTCCCCTGGCTACATTACAGCAAAGCTGAATTTTATGGGAGACTTTTCTTCTTCTCAAAACAATGAGCATCTAGTTGGGATCTAATTCCATTGATGTGGCTGCCCAGGGCTGGCATTCACTGTTAGTTATGTGAAATCCTCCTTTTGCAGGTGCCTGAGGTCTCTGAAAACAGCCACTGCCCTTTATTATCATTCCTCAGGCTGGTTTCAGTTCACTCCACAGTTTCCAAGTTTTGATCATTTTTCATTCATGCTGCTTTCATTTCCTTTTGCCCTGAGCAATATCCAGCTTTGTAGCACATGCTTTTTTCAGCTGGAGAGACCAAACTCTAGACTATTCAAACATGCCATTCTCTCCTGCCCACGTGCTCAGATTTATTAACTGAGCATCACCAAGGCTCAGAGTTTTCATTTCCTCTGATACCCAAGTTATGAACTTGGTTTTGCTCTTGATCCTGCTATTATGGGATAACCTAAGGAATGCCATGCAGACAGTAAAATGAGCTGGCACTCTACCAGCCTGAGAAGATCCTTCTTCTTTCAATCTTTTGTTTTGTTTTGCTGAATAATCCTCTGTAGATTGTTTTATTGACTTGATGACAGGCTGTTGATTTTTCTGCTCAGTGAAGCTATGACTGTGGTTTCCAGTGCTCTTGGGAAATGGGAAGGACAGAGCCTGACTTTGCTTTTCTGCCTGTGAACAGTCTCAGTGGTGCTGAACACCCTTTCTCCCCTCCAGGGTCCAGCTATAACATCATCCGGGTCCCCCCCCAGAGCTCAGGCTGCACTGACACATTAGAGGGAACAAAAGTGCTGTGCTCCATCCCTCCCATGGACAGGGCAAAACCATCCTACTATCACAGCTTTGGTGAGACAGTTTTCCATCTCAGACTCTGGGGGCTTGGGCTGCTGGGAGGCAGACAGGGCTGTCCACTGCCCCCTGCCCCTGGGGTGTTTTCCCACCTCATACCTGGGTGATGTCTCCTTCCTTCTCTTTTCAGGAATGACTGAAAACTACATCATTTTCATTGAGCAGCCCCTCAAGCTGAATCTGTTCCAGATTGTCACTTCCAAGCTCCGTGGCGAAGCCATTTGTGACGGGATAAGCTGGGAGCCTCAGTACAACACCTACTTCCACGTGGTGAATAAGCACACTGGGGAGGTGAGTGCATCTCTGGCCTCTGCAGCAGCTGCTCTGGAACCTTAGATCCCAAGAGGAGAGTGCCTGGCAGCAGCCACAGGGACCTGGATGAATCAGTCCAGGAGCTACTGCAGTATAGGCTTTAAAGCACGGGTGTAAATTCATTAGAAATGGGATTACTTCCTGCAGTTCCCTCTCTACTGATTCATTTCTTTGCCAGCCCTGAAAGAACAGGCAGAAATAAGCAGCTTGGGGCTCATGAGACTGAAATGCAGGGGTATAAAAGGTCAGTCCCAGCCTGGGACAGATGCTCTAGGGAGGGAATCAGGACATCAAGGGGCCTGGCCTGGCCTGATTTTGGCTTTTCTTCATCTGTCTTTGCCTAGTTAGTGGCTTAAAGCAGCCCTTCTGCAGCAACACAAGACAGATCCCGAGGAATGGGGGATGAAATGGGAGAGTGTAAAAGCCTTTGAGGGGTGGCTGGGAGCTTTAGAGAGGAGCCTGAGCCTGCCCTGTGTCCCTGCAGGTGCTGCCAGGGCAGTGGTACACGAAGCCCTTTGTCACCTTCCACCAAATCAATGCCTTTGAGGACTGTGGCTGTGTGGTGCTGGATCTGTGCTGCCAGGACGATGGCACCAGCCTGGCCTTGTACAAACTGCAGAACCTGAGGAGGGCTGGGGAGGCTCTGGACCAGGTGAGACCTCTGCCTCTGTTTCCCCAGGCTCTGAGGCTGGGCCGGTTCCTTCTCAGGCTGGTGGAATGGAGAGCACCACGAGGCCAAGGATGTGACCTGGGGAAAGGACCCACAGCTGTAAAAAACTAAAATGGGGATCTAATGATCCGCTTAATTATCTCTTAGCAGATAATCTCCATGGAGTGTTCCCTTGAAAGGTTTAAAAGTGGTGTGTGACACAGAGCTCCAGAGCCTGCCAGAATGTCCTCCTGGTTTAAAACCTTGCTTTTAATCATATTCGTTTTCCTTATCCCAGTGTAATAATATTTTTCCCCCGAGAAATTTCCCCCAAGTTTTTGCACGGCTTCAAAAGGGAAGAAGACCCCCTGTTCCATAAAGGCATTGCTTCAGAGAAGTGGCACTGGTTAGGAAAATCACAGAAACACAAATGCCACGGAAGCCCCGGCGTTGTCACCCCACAACAGCACGTTCTAATAAATTACTTATTTTATCCAGCTCTGCCACAAGCCCCATCTGAGGCCGTGTTGGAGGCATTATTTTGCATAGGTCACACCTGGGGAAGGCAGGGGTGCTTTCAGTGTCTGGCACTGCAGATGTGTTGAGTGGAAACCCGCCGTGCCCTGCATGCCCAGGCAGGTCTCAGCTTCCTCCCGCTGTGTTCTGAGCTGTCTAGAACCCAGTCAGATCTGACCTGAGAACACTACAGCTGTCTCCCTGCCAGGTCATTTCCTTCTGCTTTCCTTTGTTTGTTTGTGTTTTTTCAAGCATGTTTTGAACACCAGTACAGCAGAAGGTTAGCATGACCTCGTGCTTTGCAAACTGATCCCAGCTTTTGTCCCCCCTTCCCTGAGCACAAACCAGCCAGGGTTGGATCTGGCTGAAGGTGTCCCTGTGTCAACATTAGGCTCGTGTTTCCAAAACCCACATTCTCTAACTGACAGGCACATAACCATTAAACTGTACACACACAGGGGGGTGCAAGTCATTTCAGAACAGAGCCTTAAGCTCACGGCTCCTCAGAAGCCCAAGGCATGACTGAGCATGACTGGTCCCTGAGCCATGCTGAAGTGCTTTTGCTTGCTCACTAAACCATAATTTATCTGACAGGGTTCCTCAGCCGAGTTACTGGGGTTACATGAACCATAAAAGCTTTGAAAACAGGGTTTCAGGATTAACACATATGATTAAAGTGAAGTTTCACATTGAACTGGTGAGTTATGGATTGAAGTAACTGAAAACCACCAAAGCAGGGCCCTTGTCACCTGTTTTATTTAGAAGGCTTAATATATAGGAATATGATGGGTTCTAAACTTGGCTTGGACAGAACTTTAGTGGCAATGGTGGAATCATTCCTCTCGTGCAAGCCACTGGATGTCTGTCACACTGGGGGCTGTTGGTTTGCTCTCCCCTTTGCTCCCCAAGTACATCCATCCTTCCCCTGGACTTCCAAACATGAATCCTTGTGTGCCTGAGAATGGAAGAGGGAAATCCTGCTGGATAACTTCAGGCACTGAACTGAGGTACAGCAGTCTCCTGCTTGCCTTACCATCTGGAGGAGAAGGAGACTTATCCAGAGAGTGATGGAGAGCAATGTAAGTGTTCTAACTAAATATAGTGCAATGTGCAGTGTTGAATTTGGAAGATAATGGAGGGATTTGCATACTCAACTCAGTATTAATTAATTAATTAATCCTGTGAAAGCAATGCTGACCCTTTCAATTGCTTGTCTTTTTGTTTTCTGCTCTAATACTGGAAGGTGCAGAGAACTTCTTTCTGCGATGTGTTTTACCTTACCAGAACTGGGTAAATAAAACACACAGCAGAAAGAAGACAATGATTTTAGGGCTGGGAGGAATGTCTCAAACTTCCAAATTGTGCCCCAAAAATGCATTTAGCCCGCAGTGTCTCTCCTCTCTCCCTGCCCACGACTCGCTGTCTCTGTAACAGGTTTATGCCTCGCTCCCCCGAGCTTTCCCTCGCCGCTTCGTGCTCCCTCTGCACGTGGATCCAGACACACCCGTGGGCAAAAACCTGAACCCGCTGCCTTATACCCTGGCAAGGGCTGTCAAAGAAGCAGATGGAAAGGTGTGTATTGAAGAGCTACAGAACTGTGGGGAGATTGCCTGCCACAGTTGCCATCCCGTGCCGTTGTCTTCCCGGATCTTTTTTCTTCCCCGTTCCCAGAACATTTCTTCCCCACAATGGTGGTGGGACCAGTCAGGTCTTCTGCCCTGTCAGAGCTAAACCAACACCTGTGTAATGTATATTTCTTCTAGGTCTGGTGCACACATGAAAATCTCCACCCTGAGGGCTTTGAAAAGGTCGGGGGGTTGGAGTTCCCCCACATCAACTACTCGCGGTCCAACGGGAGGAGGTACCGGTACTTCTACGGGTGTGGATTCGGGCATTTGGTCGGAGATTCCTTGATCAAGGTTGATGTGGAGACCAAGAATTTCAAGGTGAATTGAAATCAGATTATCCTTTTTCAGCTCCACTGAACTGGCTTTGAAAATGTGTCATTTACCAGGGGCTTTGGGGGGGTCTTGGTCCCGGTGGGTCTGGGATGGGATTCCTAATTTCATCTCTCGCCCTGTGAATGTGACACACTTACCCAACAGGAGAGGATGGCACCATCATACTGCTGGGATCCAAAGGATTAATTCAAAGGTTGAACTCTTAAGTTTCTTGGAGCACAGAGTGTGCCTGGGTATCTTTGTGGGGAGCACTCTAACTTGCAGCTCTGCTAACTGTAGCAGACAAGTATTAATGAAATGAAGCTCATCCATATGTCCCTGTGCTTGCTAGATTTGGCAGGAGGATGGATCCTACCCCTCAGAGCCTGTGTTTGTGCCAGTGCCTAATGCCACAGCAGAGGACAGTGGAGTCATCTTGTCTGTTGTGGTCTCCCCCACTGAGGTAACTTACTGTTGGTAGTTTGTCAAAGTCACAAAGCATTAGTTAACTTTTTGAAGCACAGAACCCAGCTGGAGGCTCCCTGGCAGATAGTTCCTTGCTCCCCAGGAGTGTTCCTTGGAATGTCAGTGCTTCTTGAGTGGCTCCTGTGACTGCCAGTGCTCCTGGCAGTCACAGGCTTGAGCTGTGTGGCCTGGCTGGACATTTGGGCTCCCTTGTGTGCAACAGGCTGGAGAGTGAAATGAGGTTCATTCTGGCTTTCTTTTCCTCCTGCAGAACCAAAGTGCTTTCCTGCTTGTCCTGGATGCAGAGACCTTCAGAGAGCTGGGGCGAGCAGAGGTCCCGGTGCAAATGCCTTATGGGTTCCACGGCATCTTCACTGCCCACTGACCACACACTTTGTCACCTCCTGTCACTCAGGGCCGAGCCAGGCTCAGAAAGAAACCTCTGCTGCTTTTACCTCCCACTTTTGCATTATTTCGGGGATGAGGGAACTGCTTTTTCTCTACCAGAACCTCTGAGTTACTCCTGTGTTCCTAACAATACCCAGCCAAGGGGATGAGGGAGGCAGAAGCCCCTTCATTCAGCAGCCCCACTGCTTTATCTTAATTTTTTTACTGTTTTGATAGACCAGCTAGCAGCAGTTCACAAAGGTTGCCATGCTGAGGCTTGCAAGGGAGAAAATGGAACTCTTCCTTGGCAGCAGTGTGCTCTGAAGGGGAGAGAACACTGGTGCTCGGGGCAGTGACTTTGGCTGAGAGCAGAGGAGAGGAGTAAAACCAACCTGCACCACATGGGCCCAATGAAGGGGTGTAATTCCACCCCCACTGCATACAGGTTGCCTTCAGTGGACTCCAGGAGGTAGATGCAGGTGCTCACAGCAGCTGTACTTGTGCTTTTCTCTGTACACTGGCAGTGCCCTCAAATAAAACCTGGTGAAATCTCTTCCTCTCTTTCCCTGCCCTCACGTGGTCACATCCATGACACATCTCCACCACACTCCTGCTTAAAACAGCAGAGCTGGATGGCTCTGATGGCTCAGGGTTCCTCCCTGCCCTCCTCCCAGTTCAACCAGTATGAAACACCAGTATGAAACATGTAGAACTCCCTGTGGCCTCGGTATCCCTTTGGTCATAAGTAGAGCAGATCAAATCCCAGCTCTCATCCAGGCTCCTCCAGCTGTTGGAGGTGGGTTGGTGTGGGTTGGTGTGGGTTGCCCTGTGCAGCAGCTCACATGCAGGCTCTGTCTGTAAGTACCCTGTGAAGAGGGAAGGCTTCAGGGGACTGGATTCCCCTCCTGGCTTAAATTCTTTTTATATTTCTTCATTGTGAGAAGCCCAGAGAATGATTCGAACCATTTTCCTCGAGCAAAAGATGAGCTCTTGTGCTCCAGGGGCTTTATCTCTTCAGACCGTTCTTCACCTTGGGAAAAGGCAGGGGAAAGAAAAAGGGTTGTACCCCAGGGCTGCTGTCCTGGGAGAGGCAGAGGGAGGCTCAGGCCAGAGCTGGTCAAAGCCACTAGATGGCAAACACCTCCCGTTGCTGGTGCTCCAGCCCTGTGTCCTCCTCCCTCCTCTCCGTGTCACTTCCATGTCACCAGTGGAACCGCCCCGCTGTATCCTGTCACCCACGGGCAGGGAACAGCCCCCAGCGAGGCCACATGCCCAGCCCTGGCAGCAGAACGGTGCCAAGGAGGCGTTTCACGGAGCTCAGGCACCACCGCTGCTCCTTTCAAACTCTTTATTTTTTCTTGGCGAGGAAGGAAGCGGAAAGGAGGCGTCAGAGCTTCGTGGACAACCCTGTGCTAACTGCAACCAGCCAGAGCTGGCACAGGTTGCCCAGGGAGGCTGTAGATGCCCCATCCCTGGCAGTGTCCAAGGCCGGGTTGGGCGCAGCCTTGAGCAACCTGGATGAAGTTTAATCTCCATTCCAACACGCTAACATGGCAGGATTCTTTGTATCACCGCACCGCGGGCTGCGGGCAGGCACCGAGGGGCAGAGATCGAGGGGTAGAGCGGGGCCCGAGCCCTGCGCGCATCCCCGGGGCTCGGAGCATCCTCGGGACCCGGAGCATCCCCGGGACCTGGAGCATCCTCGGGACCCGGAGCATCCTCGGGACCCGGAGCATCCTCGGGACCCGGAGCATCCCTGGGACTCGGAGCATCCTCGGGACCCGGAGCATCCCTGGGACTCGGAGCATCCCCGGGACCTGGAGCATCCCTGGGACCCGGAGCATCCCCGGCGCTCGGAGCATCCCCGGGACCTGGAGCATCCCTGGGACTCGGAGCATCCCCGGCGCTCGGCGGGCGGGTCCCGCGGGCGGAGCCGCCGCTCCCGCCCCGCCCCGGGGCCGGGATGGAGCCGCCCGGGTCCAGCCCCGTTCCCAGCCCCGGATCCAGCCCCGGTCCAGCCCCGGATCCAGCCCCGGTCCAGCCCCGCGATGTCGCCGCGCTCCGCCCGCCTGGCGCGGCTGTCGCGCTCCGTCACCTTCAGCGCCTGCCACCGCCTGCACAGGTGAGCGGCCCCGGCCCGGCCCCGCTCCCCCTGCCCTAGGAGGAGGCTCCAAAGCCGCCCCAAAGCCCGCGGTAGCGCCCGGCGGAGCCGCGGACACGGGGCCGGGCTCTTCTCGGTCCAGCCCCTTCCCTGAGCGCGCCCGTCCGTGCCCGGCTGGGCTTAGCGAGAACGGGAGTTCTTTGTTTTAACACGTGGGTCTCGCAGTTTGTAAACATCTCCCAGTTTGTGAACATCTCCCAGTTTGTAAACATCTCCCCTAATCTGTTGGGGTTTTTCCTCGAAATGCACGTGTTCCTAAAGAGCGCCTGGGCCAGAGCTCAAGGAGTGTTGTTTGGGTGATGCTCTCAGGCACACGGTGTGACTCGTGGGGATGGGCCCGTGCAGGCCTAGGGGTGGGACTCGATGATCCTTGTGGGTCCCTTCCAACTCGGCATGTTCTGTGTTCCTGTGACCTGAAAGCCCCTGGCAGTTCCCTGCTCCCAGGGAACCGGCGACAGGATGGGAGCACAGAGGCTTAAACTGCACCAGGGGAGGTTTAGGTTGGACATAAGGAAGAATTTCATCACAGAAACGGTGCTCAGGCACTGGAAGGGGCTGCCCAAGGTGGTGGTGGAGTCCCCATCCCTGGAGGTGTCCAAGGAATGACTGGACATGGCCCTCAGTGCTCTGGGCTGGGGGAGAAGGTGGGGATGGGGCACAGGTTGGACTGGATGATCTCAGAGATCTTTTCCAGCCGAACTGATTCTGGGATTCTGTGCTATTCCTGAAGCATGCCTTCACCTGAAACGCTCCTCAGAGCAGAGTTGCTTCAAAGGGAAGATTCAGAGGGGGTGGTCATGCTTTGTACTCCTTGGAGAAGCTCCCTAAGCTTTGTTCATCAGTGGTAACTGCTGATGTGCACAGTTTGCTCAAGCACTTCCTTCTGAGAGTGATTTCGGGCCATATTTCATACCTGGAACATTTACAGCAGTTTGGCAGATGTAATGAAACAGATGAAAAAAACACAGCAAAAAAAACCCCCTCACTGTTTTCAACAATATGGGCCAAATACTGTTCTGCTGGTGGTTTTTTGGTTTGATTTTTTTTTTTGTGCCTCCTGAGCAGGAAAAACTGGTGGGTTGAATTTGGGAGGGTGAATAGATGGAGAGCTGAAAAGCAAAGGGGGCTGAAGTGAAGCCACGAGCACCTGGAATGGCCCCTGACATGCCTTGTCTGCCTCTCTCACAGTAAATCACTGAGTGATGAAGAAAACCTGAAGCTGTTTGGGAAATGCAACAACCCAAATGGCCACGGACACAACTACAAAGGCAAGGAGCTGACTTCCATCCTCCTTCTGTGGTGATGGGCAGAGGCTGCTCTCAGGGTGTGAATAACCCACAGGAGAGCTGGGCCACTCAGGGCTCAGTCTGATAGTTTTTAGTGGCTGGTTTTGTGTCTTTTTAAGAATTAGAAGGAAACCTCAGCAGCAGGGGGGTGAAGAATAGCTCTGCAGTATATTCAGTTGAATAGATAATAACTATTTATCTCAGAATGTCACTCATAAATCAAATCTGCTTGTTTACACTCTGCAAAATCATTGTGCTTTGAATGAGGATTTTTCTAAGCAAAAGACATGCAAATTAAACAGCCTGTAAACGTTATTTGAATGTTGTTTTCACAAGTCCTTCTCCTCCTCTCTGCTCCCTGACCACACAGAATTAGATGTCCCCAGCTCCTAGACTGGCTCCCTGTTTGCACTGTATTGTGGGTGCCCCAAAACCTCTGCCAGGGAAGATAAGTTACAGGGTGCTGAAATGAGGATCTGTCCCTCAATTTAAAGCTGATTTGCAGGCACAACAATTCTAGTCCTGAGAGAAGCAGCAAACACTTCATCCCTTAATTTCATTCTCTGCTATTCCATTACGTCAGAAGACTTAGAAGCTGCCCCCACATCTCATAAAGCCCTGCCCAGTCCCTGGGGTGAGCAGTGAGGGGGGTGTCTGTCCCCACAGCAGCAGGGCTGGGTTTGGGTTCCTGGGCTCCTGGTGACCTGATCCTCTCTCTGTTCTCAGTTACAGTCACGGTGCGTGGCCAGGTAAGTGCAATCAGCATTTTTTTCTCTTCCTGAGGGGGGCAGGATGGATGTGTCCCCCTGTCCCACAGGGCTGAAGTGCTGCCCCAGGGGCTGCATTTCCCAGTGCTGTGTTCAGCACTGTAGGAGGTTTTCCATAATCACTGTCCTGTTCACCTTGCCTCTGAGGAGGATTTGCTGGAAGGGAGAATGCCCTGAGCTCAGACTGGGCTCTGTTTTGTCCCTGCTTGTTCAACAGAGCAGTTTAATGCCTGTTTTCCTGCTTATCATCACTCCAGATTGTTGCTTGAAGACTCTTTCAGTGAATTGTTCCTCCCTGGAGTCAGCTTTTATGAGAGAGTGGCACCACTGGAGTTGTTTGTAGGCTGTGTCAAGCCTTTGGGACCATCACAGGACTAGAGCTGGAACTCTGTGACAGTAGAAAGTTATTTCTCTTGTGGCTCAGATGACCTGAGCACAGATATTTATGTCTGATTTGTGCAGGTAATAAGGATGTGAGGCCAGGCTGCTGATCTCCCTTTGGGTTTCCCTGCAGATTGACCCAGTCTCAGGAATGGTTATGAACCTGACAGACCTGAAGGAATACATGCAGGTAATGGCACTGTTTTCCCACATGTCCCCTGGGAGAACTGGTTAGAGCTCAGCAATCTGTGCAGTGCCAGAGTGGAGAGACACGGGGAGATGATGATGGCAGGAAATAAAGGAGAAATTAAGGAACGGTTTGAGACTAAAATGCTTCAGCAGTAGCAGGAATTTCACAGCTGGATGTAGGGCTCTCACCCTCTTTTTTGTACATAGCTTCCAGTCCCTTGTGCATGGTTATCTGAACCCCACTGACCAGCTGGGACAGGACTCTCCCTGCTCTCTCTGCAGGAGGCGATCATGGAGCCGCTGGACCACAAAAACCTGGACAAGGACGTGCCGTACTTCGCCCAGGTGGTGAGGTGGGTCACGGGGGCTCCTCCTGGCACTGAACAGTCCCCAAGGCTCAGTCCTGCACCAGCAGGTGCCCCCGTGGCCCCCCCGTGGCCTCCCCTGTCCCCCCAGCCCGTTGTGGTGCTCAGGTATCGCCGTGGGCTCTGACTGTCCCCCCTTTGCCCCCCAGCACCACGGAGAACGTCGCCGTGTTCATCTGGGAGAACCTCCAGAGGCTCCTGCCCCCGGGAATCCTTTACAAGGTGAAGGTGCACGAGACGGAGCAGAACGTTGTTGTTTACAAAGGAGAGGAAACAACGGCTGGGAAGTGAAAGGAGCCTCAGCTCAGCTGGTCACAACCAGATCAGTGGATTATTTCGACCCCGCTCACTGTGTTTCCCACACCTGGACCTTGCTCCTGTGCTGCATAAGGACAAACACACAGGAATTCCTGCAGCAATCCAGCCACCCTGCTTCTCAGAATTTGTTCATTTTTTTCTCAAGGTGTCCCTGTTTTGCAAACCCAAACCACCAGGGCCGATGTGAAATCTGCAGTTGTGCCACGTGAAATAAAGCAGCTTTTGAGCAAAATGTATTTTTGGCAAAATGTATGTTGTGTCCAGTCACAAAAAGCTTTGATTTTTCTCTAATTAAATGTTGAATTAATTTATTACATTTAATAATGTGGGCTTTGGTGTTGTTTTGCTTCTTGATGAAATAAAGAAGCATTTTTGAGAATGAGGACTATCTGATTATCTGTTTTCTCCTTATCTCTTTATTTCCTGTGTTACAGGCTCCTTCCTTCCTGTGGCTGGCAGGGCTTTCTCTGTCAAAGGAACTGGTATAGGGAGCACCATAGTTGTTTACAAAGCACTTCCTAATCCCAACTGAAGAGCCAAAGGGAGCAGTGTGTCCATGTGAATCATCAGGAGAAGCTGAGGAACTGCAAAGTGCTTCTGCCCCCGTGGTGTCAGTGCCCTGTTGGATGGGTGGAAGTGTGAGTAGGTGAGAGTAAACCCTTAAATCACCCCAAAGATGCCCCTCCTGGGAGGTTTTGCTGGGAGAAAGCTCTTCATCTTAGAGAATTCTGGTTGAGTTTCCCTCACTGGAGCGCCAGTTCCTCACTGCTTGGGTTCCCTGTGCTGCAGTGTCAGCTCAGGGAGTCACAGACACGACCCTCCCCTTGCTGAGGGCTCATCCCTGCCTCGGGACACTTCCCACACTGCAGCTGGTCATGGACAGCTGGAATAGCAGGGCAGGAGCTGGGAAACCTTGAGTCCATACCCGCAGAACCCCCCTGGAAGCCTCTTGGCAGCCACAGCAAGTGTTGTTTTCTCAGGGAAATTTTTTACAGAGTTCTGTAGGAACTGAATCGAACTTCACGGGGAAAGCAGCCAGCTCCTGCTCCTGCTGCTGTGAGCAACAGCTGCTTTGGTATTTGCACCACCAGAATCCCATCCTGGGAGGGTTTTGTGGCCAAAAGAAGCACTTGGTATGCAGCAGCCATCAGGCTGGGAGGTGCAGCAGTGTGGGTTGTTACAGAGGGCTGAGGCTGTGAGATGGGTTTAAATGAACACCAACTCAATTGTCCTGAATATCCCTGGAACTGGAGGCACACTGGGAAAGCCAAGTGCATGGAAAAGCAGTCAGGGAATGGTGATTGTACAGTTCCTGTGGTTAAGAGCCACGAGGTCACGGTGTCTGTCCAGAGGCAGAAGTGATTGTGCTGGGGGTGATTCTCTCCACCCCACGGGCAACGTCCTGAGGAGTGATTAGCTGTGGCCATGAGGAATAACTGAATGCACATAATTAAAAAAATGACATCCAGGGTAGTAATTCCCTTGCTTTACAAGGAAATGAGGCATTTGAATAATGGGAGCAAACAGCAGCATTTAGAAAGGTTTAATGAAGCTTGCCTAATAGTTAACCTTGCCACACTCTGCTGCAGGCTGAGGGTAGAGTGTCCTTCTGCAGCCACCAGTTCTGCTGGAAAGTGGGATTTATACTCTCAAGGAACACTTGGTTTGCCTTTTTTTTTTTTTCTCTTTTAATTGTGGGTGCTTTACACGAGGACAGGTCTGGGCTGTCTCCTGCCTCGAGTCACCTTCTCTCAAACTTTCTGGACGAGCTTCAAAAAGGGAAGAGTAAGAAAGGGCTGGAGATGAGGGATGTTCCAACCTTCCCTCTGCCACGGGAGCTCCAGCACTGGGGTTTTTCCCCCTTCCCAAAGGTGCTGCTTTGGTGAACAGTTGGCTGCAGGTTCATTGCAGAGTCACCCAAGCTGGGAGTGCTCAGTGCAGCAGGTAAAGGGAACACACTGATGACACACTGGCACCCCTCTCCCCCCTTTTTTTTCCCCCCCAGATGTGGAACCACTCAGCTTTTTTTTCAGTGGGGCTCTGGCCAGGGAGGTTTTGCAGCTTCTCTGACCCCTCCTGCTGCTCCCTGGGCTGGTGTGTCACTGTGGTTTGCTGAGATGATGTAAATCAGGCTGGGTGAGAGCTGCTGCTGGTGATTCACAGAGCATTTGGTGTCTTCAGTGAGTCATGAAGACTAGGACATATCATGTGGTGCCTTTATCAGAGGAGAAATTCAGCTGTTGACAAAAAACCCCAAGCAAACAAATGGTTACATCTGTGTAGCACAGCCCAGGGCTGTTATTGGCATGGAGTCAGGTGCTAGGCCAGGAAAAAACAGACCAAATTCCTGTTCTTTTCCAGTGCAACACAGCCCTGAGAAGTCCCACCACAGCCTGGGTGTTTGTGTTTATTACTGTGTGCATCCTGGAGATCTCTTAACACAAACTCTTCTGATCTCTCTGATTTAAGCATCAGCAGATGTGGGGAGATGGAAATAAATTGGTTGGCCAGGTGGTGGCTTGGGTGGAAGGGCTGGCAACGTCAGAGTTGGAGTTGTCATTGAAATTACAGTATATTCTGTCCCTTCTCCTGCTTAGAGGGGTCTTGATCTCTGCCAGTGTGTGTGAGCTCCATGCAGGGAATTCCAGCCTCCAAATTCCCAGCTTAGGGAGGGAGAATTTTACAGGGAGAGAACAAACTCGCATAATTAAACATTAAGCACCTCTGTGCTATAACTTAGTTACTGAGTGATGGAACTGTTTGAAGGAGAACTGTTCAGGTGACAGTGGGGCCCAAGACAGCAATTTGAAGGTCAGAGCTGATCCCAGGAGAGGGCAGGACTTCCAGCTCTAGTGCCTATAAATGCACATAGCAGAGTAATGCCAGGAAGAGCAGGAATGTGCTGAGCTGGGTTTAGTGGGGACTGAGAGGAAAGACCCAGTTCTGCCTTCCTGGCACACGGAAAGGTAAATCCTCAGGTTTTATAGAAGGTTTATGTTTAATATATGAGCCAGTGTCACCATTTGGTTCTGTAAACTAGAGGCAAAGCAAAGTTTGAGGCTGCCCAGCTTCAAAGGGAATCTGCTCAACACCAGCTTTCTTTTTTGCTTAATTTTTTTTTTTTTTAGGGAGCTTTTCCTCATTCTGCCTCGTTTCAGGGAGAAAAAGGCTCACTCTGCTCTCTGGGCCTGAAGCCCCGTGGCCAGGGGAGCACTGTGGGTTCAGCTGCAGCTCGTGGTAGAGGGGATTGATGGTGTTCCCATCACCCCTGCAGCTCTGGAGGAGCACAGAGCAGGAGGGACACGGTTACAGAGGGGGAGACTGAGCCAAGCTCTGCCACTCAGGCTCAGCTGCCACTCCCTGGGCTGCTTTTTATAGCTCGTTGTAGCCCCAACAATGAACGGGTTAATCAGCAACCCCGACACTGCTGCTGCTGGGACGTGGAGTCCTGGGAGCTGCCGAGGGAGAAAACAGGGAGCAAAAAGGTTGGGAAGGTCACTGAGAGCATGTGAGTGAGCTGCTGAGGGAAGGTCCATCCCTGTCTCTGCCTCAGAGTTCCCAGGGTTTTCCCTGCTGTTCCCATTCCTGGTTTTCCAGGGCTCTGCCTGCAGAGACACGGACCAGAGGCAGGGGCAGCCCAGGGATGCTCCAGCACAGTTCCCTCCTCCTGCAGACATCCTTTAGTCCACCAAGGAACCACCACACTGGGCTTTAAAGCTCTTTGGGGTGTTTGCTCCATCCCTGGCTCCAACTGCCATCGATTTCCAAGTGGCAGCAGAACATAAGGGCACAGGAAAAGTGCTGGTGAAGAGAACAGGTGTGTGTGGGGGGTGTTTAAGGGGCATTTTGTGGCTCTCCCCCTGCACTGAGCATTAATTTGTCCTGTGTGCTCAGGGAGGGAAGAGGGTGTGCTCACATCCCTGCCCGGGGAGCTGGTTTATGGCAAAGCCCTGGCTCCAGTGATCTCAGGGCTTTGTGTGCTTTGTCCACTTCCCTGTTCCTTTTATTGGAGTGGGTGTGGGTGTCTGGGAGTGCGACAGAGTCATTAGGATGGGAGGGAGAACAGGCTCATGCTGTGCCAGGGGTGGGATTTTTTTTATTCACAGATTGCTGAGACACTCTTTGGAAAACTCAGGGTCTGCTCTGAGAGTAACATTTAAATACCTGCGAAAGCACCAATTGCTGTGGTGCAAATTGAGAGAATTTAGTCCTGATTTTTGTGTGGCTCCCAGGATGAGCGATGCCCTTCCTCCCCTGACACCCAGGGTGTCACGTTAATGAGAGCTGAGACCTGTACTCCAAAAGCTTGGGGTCGTTCTGCTGATTTTTGGGGTGCTTTGCATCAGCTGGGATAGCACGGGAGCTATTAAAAGGAAGTCAATGGAAGGGTGGAAACATTTTTAATTTTATCCGTCTGTAATCACCCTATTAATGATTAATCACTGTTTCAAAGCTCAGTACTTCCAGTAACTGCTTTGTACTCATGGATTTCAGAGATGTGACCTGAAGAACTGGGCTTCAGAGCTCCTCTGGTAGATCTCAGAGCCACTTCCCTGCCTCTGCAGGCAAAGTCCCTGTCACATCCCATTCCTGGTTTTCATTCTCACATGTTTTAGTCTCAGCAATGTCTTTCACCCACTGATTTGAGCTTCTTGGGAGTTGCAGGCCCCACTCTTATTTCCCTTCCAGCTGAAGCCAGAGAATTTCCAAATGTTGGCTTCAAATTCCCGGTTACAGCTCATTCCCCTTTGCACTCCTTTTCCTGGTGATGCTGGTGAAATAAACTTTTAGCAGGGAAATTAGACAGGGCTGTGAAAGGAAATGTTGGTGTTTGGTGCTGAACAACGTGGAAGTTAAGGAAAAGGCCACTGATGAGGCTCCAGCAATGGGGCAAAGCAGCAGGACCCCCCTCTGGGGCATCTCTGCACGTCCTGAGCTCACAGATAATCTGCCAAATGGGAGTTGCCACGAGGATATTTAAAAGTAATTTCATATGTATTACCCACGTTAAAAGTAATTTCATATGTATTACCCAGGGCTGTAATCTTGGGAGGTAGATGGGTCAACAGTGGGACTGAAATGGAGCAGTAATTTACGGCACTAATTAGGGTTTTATTGGGTGTTGTTCACTGCAGTAGCAGCAGATAAACCACATCCCCATCTCTGCTCATTACCCTCCGTGCTGAACAGATGCCAGTTTTAGTAGCTGGACCCTAAAACTTTATTCCCCCTAAATTCTGCAGGAACATTCCAGCAGTGCATCACTCCAGGCACCGGGTGCTTAAAATTCCATCTGTGGAATTGTGCTCGGGACTTCTGCCTTGACAACCCAACCCCTCAGCAACCCACCAGCAAACAGGAAAATGGGTGGAAATTTGTATGAAATGAGTGAAATTTCCACCTGCACTGAGAACCCTGAGGGTGTGAGAGGGAGGAAGAGCTTTATTTTTTGTGCAAACCATGGCTTTGGGAGATAAGGGACAATCTGAACAAGCAGCAGAGTTGAGTGAGGTGCTCCCACTTTAAAGCAAAAGCAGCCTCAGCAGGTATGAATCTTTTCATTTCAGCTGTTAATATTTCAGAAAATTCTGTAGGAATCAGGAAAAAAATCCCTCTTAATCCACATTTGATGTCTGAGAAATACAGATGGTGAGGGGCAATGATCTCCTGGGGTGCCCAGATCCTGTGGGAAGCTTTCAGGCTCCTTTACTGCCAAGCCCTCAGTGCTCAGGAGCAAAACCTTCCCCTGCCTGGGAGTCAGAATTTACTCTCATGTTTGTTCAGCAGAAATAGGCCTCACCTTTATTTGTTTCTTCATGTGCATCTATGGGATCAAAGCCAAATATTTCACAGTATCAGAATCATTTCAAGCCCCCCCTCCCTTCACACGGAGCCAGGAAATAATGGAAGGTGCAAGAACCAACCTTCATTCCTTAATTTATTCAGATTAGTTTAAGAAACAAATTGCTTTTCGTTAAGTTCGAAAATTTCTCAATAAACATTATCCATATAAAAATACAAACAATAATAATAAAATCAAGACATTCAGTGGCCTTTACAATCTTGCCCTACAGCAAAATCAGCTGTCTGATTAAACAAACAAGAACAAAAACCACCCACTCTGCCATTTCAGAAAGCCGGGGGAAAAAAAAAACCCAAACAGAGAAAACTTTATGTCATCCACTGAAACAAAAAAATTTAGGGGATGCTGGACCAAATACAGAACATAAATTCCCAAGGGAATTTATGTCTTTTTGGAGGATGCCCTGCCAGCAGGATCTCCAGCTTGTCCTGGCGAGGGGGTCTCCTCCAGGGGCTTTAAACTGGCTGAGACACGTGAATCCTAAACCCAGAGTTTCCCTTCCCAGGCTCAATTCTGCTTCCCCCTTCCTGGAGCTTCTCAGCAGATCTGGTACCCTGAGGAGGAAGGGACCTGCTTCCTCTCCAGGCATTTTCCTGCTGGTTTGTGCTTCACAGAACCCCAGGGGCTGAGGGAGGTGTGGATTCCTGCAGCGTCCCCTGGGACACAGGGGCTGCCCTTGCCCACTTCACGCTTTTCTGGCTGAAAACCCAGGGCAGAGGGATCTCTGCCCTGCTCTGGAACATCTCACCTGGCTGAGCTTGCTGGCCCTGGGGGAGGGGAGTGAGGGGAGGATCAGCCTGGTGCTCAAACAGACCTTCATAATTTAATGTTTGGAGTGCAGTTACCATCCTAACACACAGAAACATTTCCTGAGTAGATCAGCTGCCTGCCCTCCCACCCCCAGGGAGGGAAAGGGCAGCACAGCCTGGGCCATCTTCTCCCCTGGCCTCTAGGAGAGCAGTTTGCCCATGGCCAGGAGCAGGGGCAGCTGGAGCACAGCGATGAACAGGGAGCTGCCCCGAACTGTGGACACGGAGCTGGGGGTGCTGGTGGGTGATGATGTGGTTGTTTCTGCTGCTGAAATGAAAGGAAAACACACCCCCCCCCGGGGTTGATTAGAAGGGCAAAGGAACCAGCTGAGCTACAAGACCTGCTCCAGAGTCTGTGTTCAACTCTGATCTCACAGGAATTAGGGGTCAAACCCACACCAAGGGAGGTCTGAATATATCCCCTGACATCAGTGGGGCATCATCAGTCCCTGGATGGGGATTCTCTGGAGTACCAGAAACACCATCTGTGGGAGCAAAGCCCCAGTCTGCACTTTGCATCTGCGTGGCAGAGCAAACAGGTGGTGAAGCCTGTGCAGAAATAAATAAGCCTGTCCTCTGCTTTGTAGCCCTTTGATGCCCCTTAAAGCAAAAAGGAAGCTTGAAAAGGTTTTAAGCTCAACATTATGACCTGAAAACCCTCTGCCACTCTACTCCACTATTGGAAATAGGAGATATTCTCCAGCTGGAGGTGCCCTGAGTCCCTCCTTCCCCTCTCCCCCAGCCCCAGAGCACAAGTGGAGCCCTTGCTTGGTGTGTCCTTCCCCCAGCTACTGGAACTGCCCAGCTGAAGATTAGTTACCTCTGGTGAGAGTCACAGTCTTGAACTGGGTGGATTTGTCAGTGAAGATGATGTATGCCCTGTGGAAGGAGGGAAGAGAGAGGAGAACAAACTCAATGGAGAGAAGCTGAGTGTTTCATGTCGACCCATGCAGGGATATAAAGGAGACATTAAAAGCAGATGATGAGACAGGAACTCTGGAGTCATCCTGAGCTCACTTATGTTGCCCTCCAGCCATATTGCATATTTTTTTGGTATTTTTAACATCTGAAACTGTTTCTTTATCCCACTTTGGCTGCTTTCCTGCCCTCCTTTGGATGGGATAGCCATGCCTTGTAACAGGGTGGCAATTAACTGTGACCATCTGCTCCTTGTAATTAGAGCCACTCTTGTCAGGAACTCTTGCATCCTTCCTTCCATCAGACTAATGGCTCTGGTTTCCTTTGACAAACACTTCCCACTGGTGCAACCCCATTAGTGTTCATGGAAATGAGGGCTGTTCAATGCCCTCATTTCCATGGGACTAATCTACATCCCCACCGATGGGAGCGAGTCCTGAAACCAGATCCTGGACACCAAAACTGGCTTTGCAAAAATGCCCCCTGGTATTTTGAAGAGAAAACCTGGAGCAGCCTCAGGAGGTTTTTTTTTCCAGCCCCTGCTCCAGAGGTGGGTTCCTGGTTGTGGGTGTTGCTCCCCCAGGCACTGTGCCAGCCGGATCCCTGGGTGGAGGTGCAGCCTTACCTTATCTGCACAGAGGACACGTTTGTGCCTGGAGATGTCCAGTTGGCTGCATTCTGGGTGCTGTTCAGTACTGCTGAGTCCACAGAGCTGCAGTTCTCCGGGGTTATCCCCTCCCATTGCCCCAGGGACTCGTTCCCTGGGGACAGGGCTTGCAGCACGAACTGCGTGGGCTCGTTGTCGGTGCTGTTTTGGGCTTCCTTGATTGTCACTGGGGAACAGAGCAAGGTGGACAAAGTGAGCTGTGTGTTCTGGAAGCCCCCATGGCCTCAGGGTTTCCAGCCCAGGCAGTGTTTGCTCTCCCACTGATCTCTGTGTCCCTCTCTGGGACAGATGCATGAGGTGACCCCTGCAAAGAGAGGGGGACTCGCCACAGTCCCCCCCAGGCACGGGAGGAAGAACCCCCTTATCTGCCCCCTCCCCATGCAGGAGTAGAGCAAGAGGAACTACTCAGTCACAGGTTCAGCCCCTGCTGTCCTGGGTGAACAACAGAGCAGGGAACAAAACACTTCTCCATGAAAAAACCAACCAACTGCAGTGGGGGCTCCTCGGGGGAGGTCTGAGGGAATCTGTGCCAGTTCACAGCAGCAGGAAGGGATCAGGGTGTCTCTCCTCCACTGTTTTCTCCACTGTTTAGGTTTTGCTGGACCTCAGGGCAAAGGGAGATCTGCTGGCAGGGAACTAACAGGGTCAGGCTGCCATTTAACTCCACTTCGTAGCATGAAAAGCCATTTTCTGTGATTGATGCTGAATGTTTGTCAGCACCAAAGTAACCTCTTCCCCTTTGTCTTTACAGCCATTGCCACTGAGGAGGGCAAATTGTCAGGGAGAAGGAGAGGGAACAAAACCACAGAACAACTTCCCCCCCAAATTCTGTGTTTCCAAGAGCGTTCATGTCCTTCTGGGCAAGCTGAGGCAAAAAGGGAGAAAAAAGCATCCTGAGGAAGGAAAGAGAATTTAGGATTGACCCTTTAGGCATGAACACGAAATAGGAACACAGAGGTAACAACTAGTGCTGTTTATCTATCTCCTGCCTGAAACAAAAGAAAATAAAATAGAAAAAGAGTGTTAGAGCTCACACAGTTTAAAAATGTCTAAGAACACCACGAGACTCAGGAAAGCAGCGGGGTGGGGACAGAGGGGACACATTTCTGTGCAGTGGGAGCTCTCTGAGCTGCAGAAGAGGTGCCTTACCTAGGTAGGTTGTGTTTGCCTGGTACACCTCAGGGGTCACTGTCACAGAGAAGTTGCCTTCAGTCGCATTCCCGAGCTGGGCACACTTGGATTCTGTGCTTGGATTCTGTGCTTGTGCTGGGACAACCAGTGTCCCCAGGAGCAGGAGCTGTGCCAAGAGGAGGGAAGTTGCCATGATCCACCTTGGTGTCTCTGCTTCCCACACCTGCACCTGGGAGCTGAGGAAGCCTCACACTCCCCAGCCTATTTATACCCTGGATTTTGATGAGGTCAATGCAAATATTTCCTCCTCCCCATCAAGGCACACACCCCAGGGGGAGATTTCACTGACACAGAGCACTTCCTCCTACCTGAAATCCTCGGAGGCAACTGGTGAAAATAAAGGGGTGACCAGCTGGGAAGGGCTAAAATGGACAGTGGGCACATCACTGAGGATGGAAATCAAGTGTGTGTCCCCTGAGCTGCCTTTGCGTGGTAAACACTGGGGTGTGCTTGCAGGTTCATGGTCCTGGAACTTCTTGCAGGACTTCCTGCAGTTCTGGAACTGTGGAGGAGCATCCAGACCTATTTCCAGCTCTGGTCCAGGCTTTTCTTGAAGGCCAAACAGTTCCAGAAAGCGTGGGAAACCCAGGCAGGGCACATCCTTGTAGAAATGTTCAAATATAGCTTCTACTCGTGGCTGGAGAGAGCTGGACTGTGAAGGGCCAAGAGGACGGTCTCTGATGACCCCCTTTCCCAGCCCTTCACTGATGAACACAACATTTCCCTCTGACAGATCCCTTGGGTGGTTCTTCTCGAGTCACTTCGGCTCTACCCCTCAAATAATACGTGAAAAAAAGAAGATTGAGTTTCTCTTTTTTTCTCTCCTTCCTCTTGCCTGGATTTCCCCATTTTCCCCACCCACCACTGGCTGATTGTGAGGCTGATTGTGCAAGTGCTCCCTGAGCTGTCGGGGCAGAGCTGTGGGGTGACCTCTGGGGACACTGGGACACCAGGAGCACTTCCCTGTTCCTGAAGGCAGGAGGGGCTCGTCCCGCTCACCTTCCACCTCCTTGGGAAAGGAACAGGGACAGGGCAGAGCGAAACCAGGGAGTGTGACACCCAGTAATTACAGGGCATGGCCCTGAATTGGGTTCCCTGAAATAGGGATCACTCCAGAGCCTGTTCCCAGCAGTGATTGTGCTGAGGGCAGTCACCTCCAGCAATGAAAAGGAGCCCCACGCTGAGTGCACAGGGACTGCAGAGGAGCTGCACCCCCAAAAAGGGGAAGGGAAAGGTCTTCCTTCCCCCCCTTGCACTTGCAGATCAGGGAATCACAGGATCATCAAGGATGGAAGAGACCTTCAAGATCATTGAGTCCAAGCACCACCCCAGCCCCACCACAGTCACCCCCACACCACGTCCAGCCCGTGACTCCACCACCTCCCTGGGCAACTTTTCCCGGTGTCTGACCGCTCTCCCAGTGGAAAATTGTTTTCCAAAGCCTGATTGGGACCTGCCCTGACGAGGGGGGTGTATCACTGGTGGCACACAGGAACTCCTGGAGGCGTTTTTGGTGTCCTCACGCTGCAGTTTTGCCAAGCCCACTCCATCCACCTCCTCCCTGGCTCTGCTGAGTCACTCGTGCTGGTGAGGGAGAGGGCTGGGTTTCCCTCCCTGTGCTCATCTTCCCTTGGTCCAGCCCCAAAGCACCTCACCCAGGTGGGTTTCAGTGCCCTGCCAGTGGCCTGAAGGTTTAGAAAGAAACTGGTGTGTTAAATGCTTCAAATAAACATTGAACAGGAGTGGGAGAAAAAGGGCAAGGGCAAGAAGAGGAATAAGTGAGTTCAGGACAGACAGAGTGAGAGGAGAGCAGCAGGAAAGAGGCCAGGGAAAGAGAGGATATGCTGGAAGAGCTGGTATCTGCTCAGTGGTGCTGACACTGGTCAGAGGTAAACTTGACCCTAAGGCAGAGAGTGTGGAGAAAATGAGAAAGGGAGATTTTCTGATGTGCCAGGTTCACAGAGTCAGATGCTCCTGCAGAGCCTCATTGCCTTGTGGTTCTGCCCTTGCCTTCTGCCCCACTGGGAGCTTCCCTGGGAGCTTTTCTGGGCGGTGCTGGGGCTCCTTTGATGCCCAGTGTGAGCTCAGGGCTGAGCTCAGGGCTCTACACTGAGAGAGCAGGAGAGGGTTCCTCCAAGGGACCCCTGGAAACAGGGAATGCTCTTCCCCACCCTCTGAACAACATTTTCTGGAAGCACCACGAGGAACACGGAAAGTAAGTCAGCAGTGTGAGAGCAGATGGAAATGGAAGCAGAGGGTTGAGAGCAAATGAACAGGGAAAAGGAAATGGAACGGGGAAAAGCAAATGGAATGGGGGAAAGCAAATGGAATGGGGAAAAGCCAAAGGAAAGGGGGAAAAGCCAATGGCAAGGGAAACCAAGGGTTTAGCAAGCCCAGCCTCCCTGGTGACGCTGCTGCCCGGGGCAGTTTCACATAAAGGCTCCTTGCAAAAGGCACCTGTGCCATCCTTTGGGTGGTGGGGGTGACTCAAAGGCACGTCACTGGGACAGGGTTCAAGCTGGATGCGTTGGACTCTCGGGGAGAATTCAGCCCAGGAAAGAAAAGGCAGGATGGGACCGTGTCACAAATATAACAGAAAGTTACCCAGGGCCCAAGTGGTCCTTGTAAGGGCTGGGGAAGTGACAGTGTTTGTGTTTGTTACAGGAGCTGCTCCCTGGGCCCTTCCAGGTTTGCTCCTCATCGGTTTCTTGGAGAGGCTGAACTTCAGTGGGAAAGTGGGAGCTGAGGCCTGACGTGGGGAGGGGATCCAGCCAGAAAACTGTCAAAAGGAGGGGTCTGTGATTGCAATAAATTTAATATTTTTACCCCACAAGGTGACTTCACAGTCCTTAATTTACCCAGGGATGAGCCCACATAAGGAAGCAAATCCAAGGGGTGTGAAGACTATGGAGGAAGGGCAGGAAGCAGAAATTACTGAGGGACACCCACGTGTGTTACAGGAGTGTTTGAGTCACGGGGCTCACAAGGAGCCCAAGCTCCCAGAGCACCCAAAATCCTTGGAGAGAGCAGCAGGATGGGTGGAGCAGGAGCTGACAGGGCTGAGACTGCTCAGCTGTGCTCAGAGCAGCACCCAAAAACACCCCAGGGAGCTGTGGGACCCTGGTGGTGCCAACAGGAGCCTGGCACAGCTCGTGTCTCCTCGGGCTGGAACGGGATCAGAGCCAGGGCAGGGAATTCAGGATCTGGCCCTGGCTGGGCTGGCAGAGTCTGGCTGGCAGGTGCCAAAGTAAACAGAGGCCCTGGGTAACAAGAGGCTCCCCAGGCACCGAGGGATGCTCTGGAAAGGCTGCTGGGGTGTTTCCCTGGCTCCCACCCACGCTACCAGTGTTACAGCAGATGGAATGACTCGGGCTTTTATTCTCCTCTGGCAAGCAGACAGCAGTTATCTCCCTGTCTGTCTCTCCTTGCTTAGCACCAGTGAGTGGTTCCTCCCCTGCCTTGTCTTCTCGTGAATCTGTGAAAGGAATGAGTTAAATGAATATTCCTGTTGGTGGGTGGAGGAGTGGAGCCCCCAGGAGAAACAGCAGCACTTGGAATCCTGGGCTCTGCTTCAGGAAGGGAAGTGAAATCCTTCAGCATATTGGCCGAGAGTGATTATTCCGGGGAAACCCAGGAAAACCAAACCTCCTCCCACCTGCACCCCACCAGGGGGGGATGGCAAGGGAGGGGGTGTCTTTTTGGCACAAGGCAGCAGTCACAGGGAATAAACAGTTGCACAAAACCACCTGTCTCGGAGCGGGGAAGTGGGAGCTGGAAATATGAACGACAGGCAAGCTGGAAATGTGAATCCCAGGGAGCTGGATCAGGCTCTCCCTGGCACGGTGGCTCCAGCAGGCAAAGCCCTCTGGGTGGAGAAGAGGTGAAGGCAGGGCCAGGGCAGGGTGCTGAGGAAAGCAAGGACACAGAGTTCTCTGTACCCCCTCTCCTGGTGCTGGATGGGACAGTCTGGTCTGTGCTGCAATCACCCTGCACACCAGGGCATCCTCTCCACTGGCTGCTGGCCCTGTGTGGCACCGAGTGGACTCTGCCCAGCTCAGGGCAAGGTGTGTTTGCTCTGAGCTGCTCTGCAGGGGTTCATTGCATTATTTGCTTTGGGTGAAGAACACGGGGCAGCTGAGATTTTACAGGGCTGTTTTGCAAATAGTGTGTTTTGTAGATGTGGGATGAAGGTGTTTTACTGCTCCAGCTGCTGAGCTGGCTTGGAGACATCCCTTGTCCTGCTCGTGGGGTGGGGTGAATCATCTCTGCTGGGATGGGCTCTGTCCAAGGGCTTGGGAGCTTCCAGAGGGCCCTGTGGCTCACTGGGGCTGCAGATGAGGTGAGGAATGCCTTCTGCAGCACGGGGAGCTGGGAGGCTGCCAGTCCCCACCCGTGGGCAGGGAAACACCTCAGCCCTGGGCCTCTGCCAGCAAGGCTCTGGCATGGCATGGCATGGGATTCCCCACAGGCAGCAGAAGGAATCTCCAGCTTGAAGGGCTTTACCCCAGTCTGTCAGCCCTGAAGGGGTTTTATCCAGGCTTGAGTAAGAAAAGGTGGATTGTTCCCTGCAGGGACACAAGGTCCTAAAAGCCCTCTAATAATTCACACCAGAGGGTTGCAGGGAGAGGGAGGGCAGGGTGGCAAGGGAGGACTGGTTTGAAGGACAAACATTCTGCAAAAAGGCACTTCCCCAAAGTGAGCAGTTTAACAAGGGGGTTTTCCTGCCCGACCTCCACTGCTGCTCTGCACTGTCTCGGGTCAGCTCCAGCCGTTGTCCCCTCCTCCAGTGGGTTTTACAGCTGCAGCTTCCCATCCCATTGACCCTGGGCCACCCCCTCAGCTCCCCCTGCCCCTGCCCTGACCCCACGAGGTGCCTCCTTTGGGAGGTGATGCTGCACCAGGGAGGGTGGGACTGGAGACTTGAAGAGACCAAAGGTGCCCCGAGTTCCATCCCGTGGTGCTGGAAGGCACCTGTGGAAGGGCTTGTGTGGCAACTGGGCAGATGGAACCTCTGGAGCGGCAGGTTTGTCCCGTCCTCATGCAAATGGGCACTGTTTGCTCATGCAAAGCCCTGCCCAGGTGCAGGGGCTGTCCTGGCAGAGGGCACTGCACATCTCCTGGTTTGCACAGTGGAACAGCCCGAAGAGTTTGGTCCCAAAACGGTCCTTCATCTCCAGAGTGAGGAGAAACAGCAGCACCCCCCTGTCTGCGGGAGGGGGGTGGCCCTGCCTCGGTGCCACCGGCACGGGCGGCTGGCAGGGCAGAGCAGGGAGCCCCGGGGGCAGGGATCTGGGACAGGAGGGAGCAGCAGCCCTTGGGAAAAGGGTTCCCGGTGATGGCAGGCTGCCCAGGAGATGGCAGCAGCTTCCCGGGGTGTGCCAGGGTTTGCTGTCCTGGTTCTGGCACCGGGACAAGGAGAGGGGTTCAGCAACCACGCCAGCTCAGCCCAGCACTCCTGGGAACGTGGGTTGTCCTGTCCTGCATCCATCAGGTGGATGGAGAGCCTGCTTAGGGGGAGAGAAAGTTATCCAGCTCCAGCAGCAACCACTAATCCCTCTTGGATCCCCTCGATGTGCCTTGGGAGGAGCTGTGCGAGCGAGCCCCCGCCTTCCCTGCCAGCAGCGACATCCCAGGGCAGGAATTGTGCTCCCAAACACCAGCCCCGACTCTGAGCCCATCCACGGCTCCTGCTGGGCACAGAAACGTTCAGAACCCGGCAGGTTTTTCTGCCTGGTGCCATTTCCTGGCAGCCCTTTACGGGGCAGATGGGAGGTGGCAAAAGCTGATGCCTGAGGCAGGAGCAGCACCTGGAAGAATTCCTGATGCTGCCAACCCAGCTGCCAAACCCGAGGTGGGCAGTGAGCAATTTTCTTGGCTGCAGATCAGCTCCAACCAGTATGTGGGGTCCTGGATGAGGTTTCTGCACCTTTAATCCAGGAAGGTGTTTCCAGCTCTCTTTATTTACCACTGCTGCCTCCTGTTAGACATTTGTCCTTCAGAACCTGACCAACAGGAAGGTGACACAGTGAGACTGGGAGGGGGGGAGGAGGTGCCCAATCAGTGGTGCATGTTTAATCGTCCCTTTCTAATGGTATTTGGGGATTTCCTATTTAATCAGTAATTAATGTGCCTGGCAATTAATTCTGCAGGACTCTCAGTGCCCTGAGCACTGCCGAGTGGATTCTGGTGGCCTTCACTTTGGGGAAATTCGGAGAAGTAATAAAGTTGCTGGAATGGATTGCAAAAGATACCAATTTATTTTGTGTTCCCCCTGATTAGCATGAATCAATTTTTTTAAACCAGGACGTGCACTTCACTTTTTGGACAAGGACAAGGGCCAGGCACCGCAGAGGAAAGAAGGGACTGAGAAAACTCTTGCATTAAGAAAAGCTACGAGGAGTGGATTTTGCCTTGCATCTCTCAGCCAGAAGACTTCCACATCCTCAAGGCACTTCAACAGGAGATTCCCCCCCTGTTTTCCCACCCTGAGCCCCTGGAAATCTCGCAGTGTGTGGCCTGTGCCTGGGATTGACCATGCTCTGACCTTGAACTGAGCTTGGCCCGTTCCTGGACAGCCACTAATGAATAAGCTGAGCTGGAGCTGGAGCTCCAGGAGCCTTTAATAGTAAGTAGGTTAACAGGCACTGAGGAAAGGGCCTGTGGAAGAGGAAGAGAGGGCTGTGTGGTGTCTGCAGAGAGAAGTGCAGACGTGCAGGGAAACACTGCAGAGCTTGGCTGGTTTGTTCGTGCTCGGATAAAATGCTTCCCCCCCATCTCAGAGCACCTTGACCTGGTGGTTTGTGCTTGTGCCTGGCAACTCTGCACTGGCTGGGGAGAGGGCAAAAAAATAGAGGAGGGAAAGCATTAAAAATGCTGGGGCTGAGCTGGAGCTCCAGCACTGCCTGGGCTCACCGCCAGCCCCAGACACAGCAGCAGAACCTCTCATGTTCAGCCCCAAAGGAGCCCCTAATTAGTGGAGAAACTGCAGAGCTCCCAACTTGTTTGGGGATGCTTCGGTGCAGTTGGCCCCCCTGAGGTTCATTAAACAAATGAATTCAGAGCAGTCAAACAGCTGGGATCTTCAAAGTGACAGGGACCTCTGTCCCGGGGGTGGCAGCACAGCCGTGTTGGCAGCAGCTGGCACTGCCAGGGAAATGTTTGCTGGGATGGGTGGGGCTGCTCACACTGGCACACAAACAGAGAACAGGAAGGATGAGGCCACGGACAGAACAGATTTCCTGGGGATCTGCTCGAAGAGGCATCAGCACCTACAGACCCACCTGCCCCCTCTGCCAGGGGTTTGAGTGTCCCTGGTGCCACCCGGGGCACTGGAGCCAAGGAAGAGCCACGGCAGAGGAGTGAGGGGCTACAGGGGGTTTTCCAGCAGGACACCAGTGGCACTGGAGCAGACTGAGCTGGACAGGTGTGTGGGAAGCAGGAGAAGGACAATGCTGTGGGACTGCTCAGGAGGAGCTCTAAGACTTGGTGGGGAACCTGACACTGCTCCCTCCAGTGATTCTGAGCAAAACCCCTGCTCAGGCCCCCAGTCCTTTGGGAAATGGAGTTATTTGTTTGGTAACCAATGCCCACCCACCCAGGGGCCCCTGCAGAGGAGGCTGTGACATTTCTGAGGCGAGGCTGCAGCGGGATGTTTGCAGGGTACAGCATGAAATGTTACCCAAATACCTCCAGTGCCCCCAGGGCACGGCTGCCCTTTCTGTGCCCAGCCCTCCCACGAGCTGGGGCTTCCATCAGTGCTGATTAAGGATCGTTTAGATGGAGTTTAAAACTCTGTTAGGATGGAGAAGAGTAGGAAGAGCTCTGAGAGTTGCCCTGGTCCCTCTCCTGTGCTTTTCCTGGCACAGTGGGATCCCTTTGCTCCAGCTGAGCAGCTCTGCCCACTCAGAGCTGGCTGGGCTGAGCCTCCTGCCCGTGGGTAAGATTTAGCATCTCCTCTGGAAGCATCCAGGAATGACAAACTAATGAATGGTGCTATTTGGAGAGCATGGGTGGGCACCAGTGCTCCATTTATCAAAGCTGAAGAGGCACCAGAGTTGTTTATGTACCAAGGATTATATTAATGTGACATGAAGCTCTCCCAGCCTGGCTGGGCAGTGTGCAGGTCCTGGCTCCTGTTCCCTGGGAGGCATTTCTGACTTGCTGTCATGTCCTGGAGGAAAGGGGAGTTTGCCTTGTCCTGGGTTTTCTTTCCTGATTGCTTTGACCTGGGGGTTTGCAGGTAAAGCAGTTCTTTCTTTAGATAAGACATGCTTATTTAAACTGTAGCTCCTGCCATTTCCTTGTGTTCCAGTGATCATTCCTGAGCTGCTGCGAGCTGCAAGCTCAGTCCTCGGGAGTTTTGTTGAATGATTTGGGACTTTTTGCCCTGATCTTGGAGGCAACCTGTCCCTCCCTCCTGGCCTGCCCTCCCCTGGCACTTGTTCTGGGGAGAGCTGGTGCACAGAGGAAGGTGCTGCTCCAACGTAAGGATTTTTTTGACCGGGTCCAAACTCTTTGCTGAAGCAGGAAAGGGCTGAGTCAGCATGTTTGTGCTCCTGTGCCGAGCTGTGAGTTAACCCACATTCCCACAGAGCAGCCTGGCTTGGCTCCCGTTCCTCAGAACAGCTTGAACAGGAATTGTTTGGGAGATTTATTTTTTTTTTCAGCCAAATACATCATAAAAGCACTGATTTACTCTAAAAAAAACCCCCCCTTTAACAGTTAATCAGCGAGCCTGGAGCCCACAGAAAACCAGCAAAGGCAGCTGTGGTCTCAGCTGTATCTGAACCTGTTTGCCACCTTTCCTCCTGCTCTCCCAAGGGGAGAAGGGGGTGGGAACATAAATAAATGCCCATAAATAAATGAGCAGAGCTGCTCTCAGAGCCATCCCATGTCAGCAGTTGTGTGCTGGAGGCACCACCTCCATCTGAAGATGCTCTAAACTAAGCAAAGGTTTTAACGGTGTTAATTAGTTAATGGTTTTAAAGAGCTCTGGAAACGCAAAGACGCCTGTAAATGATAATTATTGTTGTTGTTGTTGTTGTTATCAGCAGTGGAGCTCCTGTAATTGGTGGTTAAGCTCCTCCAGGCACAGACTAACCAGAGGCACAGCCCTGCTCCTCCCACCCCGCGGGAGAACCGGGATCAGCTCAGCTCAGCTCGGGGAGGCAGTGGGAAGGCTGGAACACGGGGATGACAACAGCCTGGGAAGGCTGGAACACGGGGATGCCAACACCCTGGGAAGGCTGGAACACGGGGATGACAACACCCTGGGAAGGCTGGAACACGGGGATGCCAACACCCTGATGCTCTGTCGGGTCTCTTGGGTACCTGAGGCCAGCCCTCGTGCTCCCGTGAGGCATTTCTTCAGGAATATTCTTCAGGAGTAGCACCTTTACTGCTAAGATACCTCCTTTTTTGTCACAGATCGAGGGAGAGGCATAAGCCTGTTTTTTTTAACTCACAGATAAAGACACCAGAGGAGACATTCCAAGCCCTGGAGACCTTGGAGTGTCCTGGGATGAGTGGAACAGGATCCAAATCCGGTAACAAACAGGCTGAGCAGTGCCAAGGCCAGGAGCAAACATCCTCTGTGCAGGAGCCCAGGGAACACTTGGAGTGTCCAAACCCTCCCTCCTGGGTGTGATGCCCTCGTTAACCCAGCCTGTGTGCTGAGTGTCCCCCGTGCCAGGGCACTGCTGCTGGCCCAGGGCAGGGCTGCCTGGCTGGCTGGGGGGTGGCAGAACGTGCTCCAGCTGCTGGGAATGAGCAGGCACTGGGCACTGAAATAAATGACATTTACAGCCCAGCCCGTGGCCCTGCCCAGCCTGCAGCCCCCTCAGCTGCAGCTTTGCAGCACAGCCCGAGGGAGGAGGTGTTGGCAAGAGCCCGTTTCATCAGAGACCTCCTGTCTCAACAAGCTTTTTTGTTGCTCCTTGGCATCCAGTTCTTCCTTATCAGCTCACAAAGGGCTTAATGGGAACGGGAACAACCCTTGGCTGTGCCAGTTGAGTGCCTTGTAATCCTGCCAAGGTGTCACTGGGAGGTGAACACACGTTTACCCCGTGCCCAGGTAAGGCAGGATGCTGATAAATGTTTTCACCACCCCTGCCAAACATACCTTTCTTTGTTCTGGAGACAAAACCCAACATCCCTCCTGCAGCCAGGTCTTCTCTGGGGTAACTTCAGGCAGTCACTGTTCACTGTGAGCTCAGGGAGGCCTGAGCTTAAAACGACCAGGAGCATTTGGGGGTTGGAATTTGATGATCTTTAGAGTTCTTTCCACAGAATCAGAGAATTATTGAGGTTGGAAAAGACCTCCCAGACCATCGAGTCCAAGCTGTGCCCAATCTCCACCTTAGAGGTGTAAAAATAACGTGCTGTTTTTATTTCTGTTAAATAAAAATACAACTGTTGAGGGAGCACGTTGCTGTCTCCAGTCACCCCTTAGTTCTGTTTGAAGGAATCTCATTGGCCAGTTTGTATTTTTAACACAAATATCTGACTAAATTTGTCCTGCCATCTCCTGTGAGAGGAAAAAAAAGGTTGAGTTACTGTCTGGTGATTTTTTGCAGGCAAACCAACGAAATCTGCTTAATTTTTTCCCCCCGTATTAACAGCCTTTTTCTTTTTACATTACATTTTTCATTTCACTTCATGACTCCCAAGGGATGTGCATCATTGACTTGTCATTTTTTAAATGCAGGTGGCACTCGAGGCAGGATTCAGACTAACTGATGACTCTGGAATGACACAGAAGAAATGGAATCTGCCCCAAAAGTGCAGGAAAGCCGGATGCTGGAACACCAAAGCTGGCTGGGAATTGCTTCCTTCTCCTGTCCAGGTATTCCTGGTGATTTATCCCATCTCCCTGCAGCCCACATCCATCAGGGGTGGGGCTCCAAGGCTGCACTGGGAGCAGCAGAGCTGGGCTGGGGCAGAGCTGCAGATGCTGCAGCACCAGGTTATGGGAACCAGGCTGGAATTCCAGCTCACTGGGCTCCGTGGGACTCTTGCCACTGATTTAATTGGAGCCAGAATTTCCTGTCACTGGCAGGAAACTCATCCCAGGGCTTGGATGCAGGGGCTCTGCCAAAGCCTCTGCTGCAGGAGGTGCTGGGGTGACCCCCAGGGATGTGTTCCCTGCCCTCAGGGCACATTTGGCACCTCTGGGAAGTTCCCCTCAGGCCTGGATTTCCAGCTGGGGCTCTGTTTGTGTGGAGTTCTGTTCCACGAGGGGTGTGCTCTGACACCCTTCACAGAGGAATCACAAGGTACCAGCCACAAATCTGCCCTGCACTGCGTTTGTTCGAGTTCATAAATTATGCTGGGGAATAAATAGATCCTAAATTACACCCTGGCCTGGCCAGGACTTTTATCTTGCCTGTCAGGACTGTGTGATATTAATTATAGGCTGCTTCAGATGCCCTCAGGGAGAGCTGGCACATGGCTGCAGCACTCATCTGTGACTCTCCCAGCCCCTACTGGATTTTTTTTTTTTTCATTTAATCAATGCCCAATAAATCTGTAATCTCTGGAATCTGGACATCTGTGTTTGATGTAGCCAGGCAGAGACCCAATCCAATTCCAGTTTATCCTGGGACTGGACACTCAGATTTCTTCTTTTGAGGTATCAGAGTAGTGGGAAAATATCCCCTTTGGTGAAGCCCAGGGAGGCCCCAAGAACAGGATTTGGGGAATAAAGCAGCACAAATCTGCAGGGGTGTTGCAGGGGTGGTTTGCTGCCCACTGGAAGGTGCTCCAAGGAAGGGCTGCAGTCCAGCTGAGCCCTCCCTGGGACATGTCCATCCCTCTGGCTCAGGGGGGTGGGATTTTGGGCACTGAGGGTGAGCCATTCCAGCTCTGGGGTTGGGCTGGGCTGGGTTTGATGCTCCTGTGCTGAGCCCTCTCTGTGCACAGGCCCATGGGGTGGTTAAACAGGAGCTGCTCCAAGTGAATCCCTTTGAGGTGACTCACTCCCAGTGAGCCTGGCACACACTCCACCATCACACCCTCTGCAGAGAAATGGTGCTGTTAAACCCAGCTGAGACCCAGGGGATGAGCAGACAGTGCTCACAACTTCTGCACTGGATCTCCCCCCTGCTTTGGCAATGAACAGAGAACCTCTAGTGATGGATGCAGAAGCAGGGTCTGTGCAGTGCTGCTGTCACACTTGGTGTCTTAAGGACTTCCCTGTGCTGGAGGGCACCTCCAGACCCTGCCTCTAATAGTTCCTGACGACTGATAGAGTGACAGATGGATTTCCTGCTCCTTGGGAACACTTTGTCAATCCTGACCACGGTGATCGTCGCTTATGGCCACGAACCAAGGCAGTTTATCTGCACTAACTCACTCCTCAGCCTCTTAATCTTCAGGAATGCCTGGTGTGGATGAAATGGATTAACAGGCCGTGGTTTTCACTTCAGATGAACAGGAGATAAATTGTTATGCCGAGGAATGAGATTTGCTGTTTGTATATGGTTGTTAGTACAGTTTATTCTCCCTGTGGACCATTTCCCCCACTGAACATGACCTGCTCTGTAAAGAGCAGATTTCATTATTTTATGGGTTAAAGAATCTGATTTGTTTGCTTTGTGCTGATTTCAATAAGCCCCGTTTAATACACGCTAATTGTTCTTAATGCCTTAAATTAATTACGGCCACTTCCACTGCCCCTCTGTGTCCTCCTTGCCAGAGGATCACCATGGCAACAACCTGGTTCCAGCCACATCTATGGGTTCATTCCCAGCTATTCCCTGCTCCCTTGGGGAGCAGTTTGCAGGGTGAGGAGCCAGAGAGGCTCAGGGGTTTGGGGTTTTGGGGGTACAATACGAGCTGGGAGCAGCCCCAAGGCCCACCCTGACCAGCTGAGCAACGTGCCCCAGTTTTCCCTTTTGTAAAACAGATGGATGCAGCTCTCTCAGCCCTCTCAGCTGCTTTGGGAACCACTGATGAAAGGGAGGAATGGTTTACACGTCTCCCTCTATTTTTGTGGGTGGGACTGATTCTGTGGGAGCTCAGTCTCTCCTGCTGAAGGAAGCACTGGTGGAGCCTGGAGAGCTGGAGGTCCCTCTGCCAGCCCAGCACTGCTGAAGGGCTGCACTGGAGCATCACAGGATGGAAGGGACCACTGGAGGTCCCCAAATCCCCCCTCCCTGCCCCAGCAGGGTCACTCAGGGTTGTGTCCAGCTGGCTTTGGAATATCTGCCCTCCGAGCAGCCTGTCCCGGTGCTCAGTCACCCTCCCAGGAGAGTTCTTCCTCACGTTCACTTGGAACTTCCCTGGATGACGCCCGAAGGTCTCTCCCCGCCCAGAGGGTGATTCCACGGTTTCTCCTTGTCCGCAGCCCCGCTCCAGGGCTCCGGGGCTTCCCCTCGGTGCCAGCAGATGGCAATCCCTGCCCAGGCACTGCTCGGGCTCCTCGGGAGCTCCCCCTTCCCTGCCTGCACAGCTCCCGAGGGGCCGGAGGTGCTCCTGGAAGCGCAGCTGGGAATCCACCCCCAGCCCCCGCCCGCGACGCGACGACCCAGATCCAGCATCTGGAGCTTCCAGCAGCTCCCAGGAAAAGCGTTTGGTGTGTCCCAAGGAGTGAGAAGGAGCCTGGAAAGAGGGGGCTCTGAGAGAGGCATGGGATGGTTTTCTGGGGGGAGACTCTACCAAAATGCTCCCCCTCCTCCTCCTCCTCCTCCTGCTCGTGCTCCAAAAGGGGGGGTGGGGATGCACAGGTTCCCTGCCATGCATAATTCACAGCTCTGCTGCACTGACTCCGAGTCAGCTGGCTTTGAAACATTAATTTGAAGGGAAGAAATGCTGGTGGTGTTTTTTTTTTTGCTTTTCTCATATGCCTTGGGCAGGAGCCTTTAAAGGGACAAAGCTGAGATTAATAAACTGGGAGAGGAGGCAGACAAGGTGCCAGGTTGTCTGCAGACGTTTGAGGAGACTTTGTACACAGAATTCACCACTGGGGAGAGGAACAGCCCTGGCACAGGCAGCCAAGAGAGAGCATTGCCAATAGGATTGGGAATGTGCTAACTTGGGAACACTGCTCCAGTTTCTTGCTCTGACACAGCCTTTGGTCAAATCCCTAAGCCTTTGTGTCCCTTTCCTGACTGCAGTGCTAAGGAGTGCTCCGAGTTCCCTATAAACAGTGCTTTTGGTGGGACACCCATCAGTGCTCAGCCCACATCCCTCCTTCCACTGCCCCTCCCCTCCCTTGCCCTGCACCAGCGGGCTGGGGGAATCCATTCTGCTTTCCTCTCTCGCCATTTGTTGTGTTCCTTCACGGGCCACTGCCCCTGCTACTCGGTGCTGTCGTTGCTGGGAAAACTAAATGAAAACACAGGGCAACAAATGAAGGAGCTGCTGCTCCGGTGGCTGCTGCTGAACTCCCGCAGCCGAGCGTGAATCCGGCGGTGTTTGCCACGCACGGGCACCTTCCAGGGCCTCTGCTGCAAGAGGCACAAAGCCCCAAGCCCTGCAGTTGTTCTGTCTCAGAGAATCTCCCGTGAAGCAGGAGGTTTCCCTCTCCTGCCAGGACTGGGGTTGCTGGCACACAGGTGGGGCTGGGAGGCCACAAACCCACACACTCGGGAGTTCCAGGGAAGCTCCGTCACCCGGGAGCCCCGAGGCTCTTCCAGTGGCACACAGGATCCCCCAAATTCTTCCAGGCTGTGCTGGGGGTGCAGCAGGAGCTGCACATTGCTTGGGGCGGAGCAGAGGAGCAGCACTGGTTGCTTTTTTGAGCAGCCTTGGGACAGACAGAAACACGCCCTAGAAATCTAATTCGAGCCAATGCTTCGTGTTTTCTCGGCTTCACAAGAGACATAAATTCCAACATGAGCATTTTGAGGTCTGGTTTATCTGGGTTTATGTGCTCTCCATCACAGAGAGAGAGTCTTCACTGCAGAGCCCACACCAGCATCTCTTTTCCTGCCATGAAAACCAGTATAGTTTTAAATTGACTTAAAAGCCATTGAACTCTCTTATGCCTCGAAAACACTCATGAATTTTACAGTAACTGAAACCTTTCTTGTCTTGTTACATTAAAAACATTTTCCAGAGGGTGTATGAGCTGCAGATCAACCATTCCTGGTGCCATTATAATTTAAAAGGGAACAGATATTGTATAATTACAGATGTCTTGGATAACTTCCTTCTGATGAGAATCCCCCCAAGGCTTGTCCAGGTTTGGGGCCCCCAGGATGGGATTTTTCTTTTGCCAGATTTCTCTCACAAAACATTTCAAGTAGCACTTCACATCTTGGTTGATCTGTCTTCAGGGCTGTGGGCAAAATCTCCTGGGATTTTTGTTAGGGATTGTGTGAGTCTGATCACTCTGCACGGAGGAGCTGGAAAAGTGGGATCTCCTGGAACAGGTGGCAGAAGAACAGCAAAGGCACTGAGCTCTCGTTCAAGTGCTCTGGAGGGAGAGGCTGCAGGAGGAACCAGGAGTAGCAAAAAGGGGAAGGTAAGAACTCCACAGTGCTGCCAGTGGTTCTGCAGTGCCACAGACCCCACCTCCACACCTTTTCCTCTCTGCCACTGCTTGGGATGGCCCCTGTCACCACCACTGTGATGATGACAGTCCCCTTTCATCACAGTTTCCCACTCTGAGCTTGATTATGCACATTTCTTGTGCAATTAAAACAGCAAAGTGCACCAGAATTTGCATTAAAAATATCCTGCCCATTAAAACACTTGCAATTTCCTCCATGATCCACAGCTTTGAAAAGCTTTTTTTTTTTTTTTTTTTATCCTCTCAGACCAGTTAAAAGACAGCATTTTCTGTCTTGGAGCCCGAGAAGGAAATTGTTACTCTTAAGAGCCTTATTGCTTATTAATGGAGGTAATTAAATGGCTCTAAGCTGAGGCCAGCATGCAGCAAGAGTGCCTGCACACATTCCCTGCTCTGAATGCTGCACTCAAATTAATAAAAGTATTGATGTAGACAATGGCTGATGCCTGGGAATTGCTCTTGAGACTGTAATGAAGACAGTTGCCTCCTCTGAGCTCCCTCTCACTATAATACAGCTAAAAATAGCCCAGGTCGACACTTGCAAGGGAGCAGCTGTTGAGCAACAGCATTAGATGCCAGAGAAACACCCAAAATAGACTGAAGGGGTGGAGGATCCAGCTGCTGATGGAGCCAAAGGGAAGCAAAGAGCTGGAGCAGAGCTCCTTCAGTTTGGAGTGTCCCTGGGCTGGGCAGTGGGGATGTCAAACGGGACCAAAGCAGCAAACCCAGGGGGTGAGGGGGGTGTTCCCTCCTGGAGGAATCCCAGCTGCCCAGAGGGCTGGAGAGCAGGAAAGGCTCTGGAACTGAAGGGTGAGAGTTTGCTGCAGTGCTGTCTCTGTGTAAATGACACGAGTGTGAAGCACAAATATCTCATCAGGGCCATTCCTGATGGAACTCTCCGGGGTTTCCAACTTGTTCAGGAAGCAAATGGCTTGGTGTTTGCAGCCCAGGCTGTCTCCCTCCTGCAGGGGTGGGTGTAGAGGGGTGACAGAGATCAAACATCAGCCTGTAAAAGCTAAACTGGCACAAAAACCCGATTGCTTAACCTCTGCTTAATCCCATGTGCTGGTGATTTATTATTTAACTCTTACACAGTCCCAGGGAAGAGAGGCTGGGTTTGGGGTTTAACCTGCCAAACACAACTGTGACTCAGGGCGTGTTTTGTTTAACCTGGGTTAATCCCATCGGGGTTGCAAAGGTCCTGAGACCTGGGGGACAAGAAAAAGCAGGGCCAAGTGAGCAATTTGGTTTTCTGAATAGCATGAGCTCTGCTCTGCTGAGCATTTGGAACACTCTGCTTCAAATGATGTAAGACACGAGCAGGAATTTGGGTGTAAAATGTGGGCAGGTGGACATAGAGAGTCCTTTGGCTTTCTGAGCCAAATGGAATATAAGCTTTGTGTTCTGTGCATTGAATATGGTCCCAGCAATGAGGAATCCCTGATCTGAGCCTGCACAGCTTCACCCTCTGGGGTTTGGTGCCCACCAGACCCAAAAATAGTTAACAAAACCCACTGAGGCTGATGGAGGATGAGTCAGGAAAGGCAGGAGCTGGAGTGTTTAGAGAGTGTTTCCATGAGGGTAAACCCCTGTAAGAGCTTCTGAAGGGAAGAGAAACTGCTGTTGATAAAAAGAGAGAATTAGCCAAGTGCTCCAGGAGTCTCAAATAAATTCATGCAGCAATTATTTGTCTTCCCCCAACAACCTGATTAATCAGGTTTTTCTCATGTTGTGTTTGCCTGGTGCTGGAACCTGTCACTGGATTTACTTTACTGCCTTTTATTCCCCAGTAATCAGCAATGGAAACCAACCATCAGGAACCTGCACAGTATCCTGATGATGTGATGAAGTCAGGAGCTCTCTAAGAAATCACAGTTTTGGCAGTGTTAGACAGCTTTCAGTGACAGCTTGTTTCTAGAAGGTATTACAGGCAGGCCCAGCTTTTCTCTGTCAGCAATTATGCAGCTTCCCTCCAGAAGTCCTTGATTTGCTCCAAAACAAGGTTTACTATGAACTGTAAAGATTTTTTCCAGTCACCAACAGTCTGGTAGAAAACAGAGCCCCTGCCCTGAGCTGGTCCCTCCTTGGAGCTGCATTAGATTTTGCTGCCTTAGGTTGAAGATGGTAACAGGAAAGTTTCTCTTTAAAAGCCTGGATGCAGCAACATTTGAGCTTGAAGAAGCCAATCCCATTTTAACTAAAGGCTCCCAGGATTGTTTGGAATCTCGTCCTGCATTGCAGGTGGTGAAGAAAGGGAACAGGGCCAAAGCTGTGCCTTATAAAGCCCCTTCATTAGGAAATACTTCTTAATAGTTGTGTATGAATGCTTGCAATAAATATTTTAGCAACCACTGGGCGGGAGGGAGGGCAGGACATTAAACCTGTGGTGGGTTTATTGCTGTTCTCCAGTAATTTATAGGAGGCAAATGCTCAGTGCCACTGCTTGGATGGATGCTGTGTTAATGCACTGAGGTCAGAGCAGGGCCAGGTGAGCACCTTGTGGTGAACCTGCTGATTTCCAGGAGGGGGAAACCTGCAGGGCGTGGAGCCTTTAGCACTGCTTGGCACGGAATGACCTCAGAGGTCGTGCCCTGAAGGATGCTGTGCCTGCCAGCAGAGCGTGCTGGGTGCTGCCATGCCCAAAAGTGGAGCAAACCAGCCCAGCTGGGAGGTGTGGGAGCGATGGCAGAGGGCTGGGACCATGCCCCGTGTGACGGGAGGTTGTGCAGAGGTGACTGAAGGTGTCACCTCTCGATAGAATTCCGGCTTTCCCTGCAGAGCGGGAGTGTTTGTGTCAGGGCTGGGAGGAGGCTGAGGAAAGCTGGCTTTAATTTACCCCGGAGGGAGAAGGAAGAGGCTGAAAATAGCCGAGGGAAAGCGAGCAGGGCAGTGCTGGAGAGGGAATCCCTGGGAATGAAGGCGCGTCACGGGCGCCAGCGTTTGTTCCATGGAATTATTCACTTCACACCCGGCCCCTCCCGGAGCCAGCAGGGCAGAGGAGCTGGATTTCAGCCTGCAGGAGGAGGAGAGAAGCCGGGGTGTAGGAGGGGCTGAACCAGCTGGGATCCTCTGCGGGAACTCGGAGCATCCCAGTGCACCCCTGGACAGGTGTGCAGGACAGGAGTCCTCCAGGATGCCAGTGATGTGCTCCCCTGCTCCAAACACCCACTGCAGACCCTCAAAAATGACCTCTGAACATTCCCCCCGAGTCCCACTAACTGTGATTCAAGCCCTGACTGTGCTGGGGTTTTAGCACAGCCCTCAGGAAAGGACAGGTGGGTTTTTGCTCCTTTTTTGCTCACCCTTTGCTGCTCCCTGGGCAATCTGCTCTCACTGAGCTGCCTGGTGGGTTGTTTGCTCCGCTCAAGCGGCTCTGCTGGGCTGGAGCCTGGGGATGGCCCCCGAATCCAGCACATCCAAGGGCTCTGGGGTCAGCACAGGGCTTCGTGCAGCACTCAGAGTCCCAGCTAATCTGTGCCATCACGAGGAGATTGGCCCTGCTGATTTCTGGAGGCTGTGATTTAATGTGGAGCTGGGGCTGGGAGCACTAAACAATAGCTGTGGTTTGGTCTCAACGCAGCTCAGTCCCCCTGAGGATGGAAAATCACAGATAAACTTCTCATATTGGCAAGAATAAGCCCAATCCCAGGAGATTTACTTAGTTACAAATAAGAATTTAAGGCAAGCTGTTTCCTTGCCACCTGTTTGTTGGATTATAACAATTTGTTTGTCGTCTTGTGGTGTTTTGTGGTTTTTTTTTTTTGATCTGGGAAAAAATGATCCATCAGAGGAAGCACAAAGCAAACCCTGTTGTCTCAGTTACAGCTGGAAATTTGGGGTGGTTTTACCTGTCCAGCACTGGACTGGCACAGCAAAGAGGTGGGTGCTTTGAGTGATCCTTGTGGCTGCCAGAAGCAAATGGATTCCCTCACTAAGAAGAGAATTTAGGATATCAAAGACTCACCTGCCAAGGAAAGGGGCAGCTCGGAATGTTTTTTGGGGGGCAGCTGGGAGTCATAAGCCCTGCACAGCCCTGGGGTGTGGCTGTGTTTGCACAGCACCTGGAGCAGGGATCCTGATCCCTGGGGCACCCTGTGCTCCCAGCAGGGAGTGACAGTGAGGAATAACCCAGCTCAGGAGCAGGGGAATAATTCTGGGCATGGGAACTGGTGAGAGCAGCTGTCACTGGTATTGGGGGCTGGTGCCAGTGTTCACCTTTGGTGTTCACCTGTTCACCAGGTGACCCTCTGGTGGCCCTTGGTGTGTTCTCCTGTGCTTGGGTGTGAGGTTGGGGTGTCCTGTGTGGGGCTGAAGGACCTGAGCCTGTCACTTCTGAATCCATCAGTGCTTATCAGGCACAAACACCTCTCCTTGGCCCGCTCTCAGTGGGATCCCAGCCCTCCTGCTCCTGCTTTACCTCATTCCTTTGTGGTGCTTTCCCTCTCTGAAAGCCTTTTTTGTCGTTTCTGGGCAGCTGAGCCCAGCAGCCTCTCTGCTGAGTGTCTTTGCAGCACAGACCAGGAGTCCTGGCTCAGAGTGCTGAGCACCCTGAGAGCTCAGGGCTTGGACAGAAACTTCCTTTGGAGATCCAGAGAGGACTATGAGACATCCAAAGCCCCTTTAGGGGCTCCTACCCAGCCTGTTTTCTGCCTTAGCTCTGTGTTTGCAAGAAAAAAGGAGAAAAGTCTCTCTTCTGTGGCTGAAGGGAAACCTGTAAAGGGGGCTTTTGTGTCTTGAATGAGTTTGTGGATTTTTTTGTTGGGTTTTCCCTCCCCCCCCCCATGCCTGACTGCTCAGGGACCTTGTGAGGTCAGGCAGGTTTGTGCTGGAAGCCTTTGGGTCCCAGTGTGGCTGCACAGATGTGTGACAGCAGCTGTGCCTCCCTGGGACAGGGAGGGCTTTATCTGCACATGGATCCCATCAGGAACAGGGACCCAGAACTTCAGCCTTGATGTGGCCCCCTCACACCAACATGAAGAAGCCCAGCTGATTCTCCATGTCAGGCTTGCAGAAGGAAGTCTTATCCTCCTTTTTTTTTCCCAGGGAACAGAAGGCAGGTGGAAAGAGTCAATACAGCACAGAGGGAAAGCAAAGCATAGCCCTGGCTGAGGGGACAGGGCTGGGGGTCAGCAGAGGTGAGCTCTGGGATGGCAGAGGAAATAATCCCTGTAAATGCTCACCATTATTCTTGAGTTATATCTGGTTAGACAGCCCCTCACAGCAGCAGAAATAACAGGAGAATGGAGTAAAAACCTCTGTCACAGCAGCTTCTTGACCAAGATAACAAGTGACTGAGCTGGGATGTGTAACATGCTCCCCATCCTGGGAATGGCAGGGGGGTCAGCCTGGCAGCCAGAGGCTCCAGATGTGCCCAGAGGTGAAGAACTGCAGGCAGGAATGTACCTGTGCTCGGGCAGGGGGTGGCAGGAGAGCAGATGTGCCCAGCAGGACTCCTGGGAGTGTCTGAGGACGGGTGAAGTGCAGGAATGGGGGGTGCAGAGTGTGGGGATGGGTCTGGGGGTGTCAGAGCAGGGAACGGGGTGGGCACAAGCCTTGGAGAGAAAAGAAACTCCTCCCCTGGCACAGAGGAGCCAGAGCTGCAATCCTGAGTGCCAGCCAGGCTCTGCCAGCTCCCTTCTGTAGCAGGAGGAGGGCGGATGTTTCCCGTCCCAGAAATGGTGATGCTGGAAAGCTCTGCAGCCTGAAAAGCACAGGGGGAAATTTTGTGGGCTTGAAGGAAAGTTCTTTGGAGGTGTTGGACGCCTGTTTGTGCTGGGGAGGTTGGCACTGGCACTGCCCAGTGCCAGTGAGCCCCTGAGCCCTGACTGCTAGAGCTGTGCTGGGAGGTGTAAATGCTCTGTTGCACGTAGGATTTCCAGTCTCTGTATTTGCAGAAATTCCCCATGGAATTCCCATCCCCACTGCCCTGAGGCCGTGCCAGCCTCTCCCACCCATCCAGGTGTGTCCCACCTGGGCAGAGGAGCTTTTCCTGGGGCCTGGGGCACATCCCTCACTCTGTCCCACCCCTCAGGGACGGTCCTGCCACAAAATCAATCGCTGGCCGTTCCCTGCTGTGTGTTTGTGCTGGGGCTGCAGATCAATCTAACTCACTTGGATGAATCCACAAGGGGAAGGAATTTAGAAAGGAAAAATGCCTCGGTGATGCTCAGCTTAGCTTGTTGCTATGCAACACCGTGCTGTAACCATGGCAACCCCCCGGAGCACCGTGTTCGGCCCCTTTCTGGTACAGGCTGGAAAGAAAATGGAATAGGGATCCTGGGGGCTTCTCCACACTGGGTAAGGATGGGCTCAGTAGCCCAAATTTGTCCCAGTATCCTGCAGGTTTGCTTTTGCAGCTACAGCTGGTTATTTCTGCACTTATTCCTTCACAAAAGGCTTGGATTTTCCCGATTTTCAGCCTCTGTATTAAGAAACCCTGGGCAGAGCAGCAATAAAACTGCAGGGAACCCAAGCAGGCAGTGGTTACATGGAGCTGTGTTGTCCTGAAAGCAAAAGAGCAGATTTGTTCTGTGCTGCTGCTCCTGGTAAAGGAACGGGAAGCGTGTCCTTGCCTGAGCCTGTTCCTGCAGGGTCAGAGCAATTCCAACTGTCACAAAACACCACTCCCTGGCCTTACCAGATTCTTATTGCTTCTCCTGGGGAAATGGCCCCAAAAGCAAGGGAAAGAGGGGGAAATCTTTGGGAGTGAGGTCAAAAGGAGGTGTTCTGGGGCTGGCACAGGATGGGAAGCCCTGGGTGGCTGTGCCAGCAGATCTGCCTTTCCCTGCCCTCCAGCCTGCAAGGGGGGCTGGGGTGGGAGGTGGGTGGCTAAGTCAGCTCTTCATGGTAGTCCCTTTACCCCCCCTCAGCAGGGGAGTCTCCTTTGAAATGTGGGACCTGCCAGGATGCAGCTCGAGGCACTTTGTGTTTTCAAGGATGTCATAATTATCCTTTCCCACTGCACCAGGAAGGGGAGAGTTCTTGCTCCAGAGGTCTAGTGCCCCCCTTGGAGGAATGCTCAATCCCCAGGACAGCAGAGCAGAAGGAACCAGCTGGAGACGCTGCTGCAGAGGAGATAATTAAAGAGATTGGAAAGAAAAAGCAGCTTTGGCGAAGAATGAACACGCACACAAGTAGGAGGCTTGGAGTAGAATATGATAAATGTTTGGGATTAAGCATTAAACCCAGAAGGGGAGAGTAATCTGGATCATTCCTGAGGAGTGGGAGTGACTGCCTATCCATCTGGAGTGTGTGATGGGTGTGTGGGTGAGCTGAGCTGTTCCTGCCCGTGCTGCAGATGTGCTGGAACAGGGAGGGGCATCCTCCAGCCAGGGCCTCCCAGGGGATCCCAAAACCTGCTGGAAGGTGGGAGCAGTGGTGGATAGGGCTGGTCTATGCAGGCAGGTTTGCTGGCCGGGGTTGGAGCAGCTCAGAGGTTTTATTCTGCTCTGGAAGTCGCTGTGGGAAGGCAGCTCTGCAGTTGAGAGCAGTAATTGCCCTCCAGAGAAAATGAGAAGCCTGGAGCAGTTCTCCAGATGTGGAGCTGAACAGCAGCAGTGATGAACAGCCTTGGCTGCTGCCTGGCTGCAGGGACACCGTGCTGTGCTCCTGTGTGAGCCCAGCTCTGGGCAGGGCAGCTCTGGGGCTGCTTCACCCCCAACTCTGGAGCCTGGAGCGGGTGGCACTGGAGCAGGACCAGGACGTGGTCACTCCCTGCCAGCAGTGACCTTTCCATCCTCATCAGAGCCTCAGACACATCCCAATTCCACGATCTGCAGGTGCAGAGTTGCTAAGCAACACCACGATGGTGCAGCAGCATCCCATGCCCTCACCTCTGGAGCTGCTCCCCCTCTCCCCGGGCACAGCTCCCTCCTTCCCCGCTCTCTGGGAGCACAGGGAATGTGCAGGAGCTGTTGCTGAGCCCCATCAGCTTCTGCCTCCTTGGGAAAACCCAAGCAGGGACCTGCTCTGGGGCTGGGGTGGTTTGTAGGGGCTTCAGAACCAAGGGCTGGGAGATCAGCGAGAGCTGCTGATGGTGTGAGCTTGGGTGCAGGGTGCTGCCTCGAGCTGAGCCCAGGAAAGGCAGGGCCTGATTTTCCTGGGAAAAGCCTGGAACAAACTCAGGCAGCCTCTGGAAAGCAGTGCCCTTTGTGTTTCCCAATGACCTGCACTCAGAGTTTATTAAATGCCATAAAACCTGTCAGGGGGGCACTGGGGGCAGCCCTGGCTGAGCAGCAGCTCTGAGGGGCAGCGGGGTGGTGGGTGAGGTGTGTGCCCCAAATTCACCACCCAGGAATGACCCTGCTGTGGCATCCTCCCCTTCCTCACCTGCAGGGGCTGAGTCAGCAGCAAATTCCTTCCCTCCAGGAAAGCCCCAGTCCTGGCACAGCGGGAATGAACCTCCCCAAGCCCTGAGCAGGACCAAGGCAGGGAGTTACTGCCCTGAGTGCTCGTGCAGAGCCTCCCAAGCCAGCCCTGAAGGAGAGGATGGGGCCACAATGTCCCAGAATTGCAAAGGAAGGACCTCAGCAAATAATCCAACCCCTTTTAAGTCCCAAGAATGGAGTCTGAGACACGAGGCAGCCCAGGACAGCTCTGAAGGTGAGGGGCAGGGCTGAGAGTCAGGCAGGGAACTGCTGCTCCTGCCAGTCCTGCCTGCCAGCAAATTCCCTCCCCCTCCTCTGCCCCCTCTGCCTCATCCTGGTTTTCTCAGGGCTGGCTCCAAGTATTAGGGCTATTCACAGTTATTCTCTCATTTTCTCCTATTCTCCCTCATTATTCTCTCCAAGGCAAGGAGTTGAAGCAGCTCAAGTCTCAGCAAGTGCCTCAGCTTTAAATCACAGGCCATGGTTCAATTCTGACCAAATACTGGGTTTTTAGGTCAAACCTGTAGCAGGGAGGGCTAATATTTATCTGCTGGCGAGGCCAAGCAGGGAACAGGCTGACACTCTCCTTTCTTCAGCAAAAATGGTGAGTTCAGGCCAAAATGTTGTCTCTCCTTTGCAGTGTTCTTTTGGCAGCTGCGAGTTTTGAGTGTCCTTCCCCAAACCACCCTTTCTTTTTTTTTTAATTTTATTTTTTTTATGGCAGATGATATTTAGTCATTGGCTTTTATTGCAATCGTAATTTTTTTATGAACTTTGAGGGAATGCTGTTTCTGAGGTGATGGCTCTTCCACAGAGTTCCAGGCTGGCAGAACTCACTCACTAAATTCATCTTCCTCAGGCCAGTGTTTCACTGGCAGCAAATCCCTCCGGGGTCCCTCGTCCTGCTTTTAAAAAGCCATGAAATTCCCGTGTAATGGCACTCAAACAGCCCCAGTAAAGAGATGTATTAAACAGAGATTGAAATCCAGCCTGAGATGTTTGTGTTGCTGGGTTGAGATAATCAGTTATTGGCACCAGAGGAATAAGATTGGCCACATTCAGTGACCAGCTGCTGGTTTTTAGTCAGTGAGCTCAGGAGCTGTGTCCTCTCTGCTCTTGCTGCTTGGTGGTGTTTCCCAAGCATTATAATTGTTCTATAATATATATATAGATATATAATTGTTATATTATAATTGAGGGAAAACAGGGATGCAGATGGACCCCAGCCCTCACACTGGGCTGCCAGCAGAGCTGAGCACTGACTCTGAACTTAATGCTATTTTTCTTCTCTCTTTCGATTCGAATGCAAAGTTATGGAGACATTTTTGGGCTCCTCTTCACTGCCAGGTTACAACTGGGTCCTCCCCTATGTGTTTGTGCCTCACCACAACTCCCTGTTCATTTGGGGGCTGTGCTGAATAAATAGTGTCTGGCTATTTGTTTGGGGTTTTTTTTAAACACATTTGTGATGACAACAAATTAAATTGCTTTTTGATGTTTGACAAATATAATTTTTCTGCTTGTTTTTTTTTTACCCACGAAAATTGCAAATAAAAAAATCCACCAACAAGTCATCAACTCCAGAATGCAAGAAAGTGCATTTTATCAACAGAATGAAATTAGATACCTGTCAAAATACATTTGTCCTCAAAATAACTATTCATACATTTCATTTTCCTGCATAAATAGATACTCATCTGCTCTCTTCTGTCTGTCATTTGTTACTCACAACCCAGCACTGACTGTGGGAGGGAAATATTTAAAGATGCTTCCAAAGCAATGGGCAGGCTGGGTTTGTATCCTTCCCTCTGGCTTTCTCAGCACCATTCACTTTATTATGAACAAGAAGGGAAACATCTATTTAAAGTCAATCAAAAAAAAAAAAATACTGTCTTCCAAAGCATTAATTCCTGGCTCCAGCTCCCTGTTGGGTTTCCAGCCCTCGGGGTTTTGCCTCCCCAGGCAGGGCAGAGCTCCTGGGGGTGCTCAGGGAGACCCAGGGGGGGTTCAGCTGCAGCCTCTGGGGGGAGGAATGGGAGCGTTTGAGGTCCCTTCCATCAGAACTGGCTGATCCCGGGTCTGTCCCGCTGGATTTGGTTGGAGAGCTCGGTGCCTTTTGGTGAGAGACATGCTGGGAGAGATGGACAATTAACCGGCCCCAGGGAGGCAGAGATGGAACAGCTCCAATGTTCCAAGGAAGCACAGCACTCCCTCTGGGAGTGCTGTGCTTCCTTGGAACACTGGAGCTGTTCACAGGTTAAAATTCCTGCTGGAAGCAGGTTGGGAGGTGCCCCTGCCAGTGCAGCGAGGGGTGGGGGAAAATGTCAAAAGCAAAGCTTCTGGTGGCGTTTCTACCTCGATCAAAAGCCTGAAGGTATCACCTGATGGATATCACAGGAAAAACAGCTTTGCAGCGCAGCCTCGGGGGCCAGGGGGATTTTTCTGAGTTCGGTGAGGTTTGGATCCAGCTTTTATAAAGCTTTGTGAAGGTAAAAAATGGTTAAACCTCCCTGCCCTGCTGCTGAAATTTGGGAGCTTTGCTCTCTCCCCTGCTCTGCGTGACAGAGGCAGCTCTTCGAGGCAACTCCTGGGGGGGAAGCAGCAGATCACTGACGAGTTTGTCTGAAGTGTGCTGCTGCCTGTTTTTTAATTTGTCAGGCCCAGCCCATCGCCCAGGAGCTGCTAATAAAATCTCATCTCTTGGTGAATCTTCCGGGAGGAGCAGAGCACATCTGAAAAGCGTGCACATAAAAGAGCCTTTTGACCAAAAGAGAAAAACACGAGTTTGAAACACTGCAGAACCAACGACTCTCATTAGCATTTGCCTTTCTTCTGGAATGGTCCTCGGGAGCCAAGTGAGCAGATTTAACACCGTGTGGATCAAAGGGACTCAACAGAACAGCCCTCGTGCCGAAGTCAGGGTGTCACAGCTCCATTCTCCCCAACAGCACCACGTGTGCTGCTTCTCCCTCTCCCACCATCTTCCTTTCAGCTGAGCTGGGAATTCAGGCAAAGGTTGTTAAATCCCTCCCTGTTGCCTCTGACCTTGCTCCAGTTTTACTCCTCTGTAGGATTTTATGGAGCTTTTGCCTGAAGGGGAAAAGGGGTGGATGAGGGGCTGGAGAGAGGTGTGATCCATCAGCCAGGTGAGCTTCCCTTGCTCTGGGAGTTCACCTACCTGTCTCCTTGTCCTGGATTTATTTGTTCCCCTCCTGCTCTCATTTGCCAGGCACAGGCACCAGCAGGGACTGTGTTTGTGTCTCTCTGCATCTCCCCCTCCCTCCCTTCCCCTCCTGATGTTCCATTTCTGAATCAGCATTTAAATTAAGAGGGAAGGAAAGTGCCAGGTGGGAGCTGAAGCCGTGCCCAGCACAGCAGCATCCCGTGGGAATGCTGCCTCCTGCCTCCCGAGGTGCAGGAGCCTGGACACATCCCCAGCCCAGCCCAGCTGAGGGTTTGCCAAGGGGAGCCTGGGTTAGTTCTGCTCCCGAGCACCTCGGGCTTCAAACCCACAGGGCAGGTGTGGAAAATACTCCAGAGGGTTTCCTGCAGGGCAGGAATGGTGAGTGGGTCCTGTCCAGCCCCAGGAGGGTGCTGAGGGCCCCCAGCACCTTCCTGTGCTGCAGGGAGGGGCAGAGGAGGGGCAGGGGGTTTAACAGGGCCCAGCCCAGAGCCCCCCTGAGAGCCTGGCCCTGCTCTGCAGAGGTGCAGGAGCTCGGCAGCATCGTTAAATACGCAATTTGGAGCCGAAATATCCTTTATCAGGAATTTATAACCCATTTAAAATGAATCCATTCAGGGCCCAGTGAGGGTCCTGGCTGAGGGAGGAGATAATTCCCCGGGTTTATTTATATAGTTTGATAGCTTTTATGCCAGGTTAGTAAAAAAAGAGTCTGTGCCAATAAAATACTTTCTCTGCTTGTAAAACTTGCGAGTGTTTTATCTGTGGTGCTGAATTGTTCTGCCTTTTAGCTTTATATGGGAACTGGTGGAGGGAGGAGAGACCTGGGTCTGCTTTGCTCTCAGCTTCAGCCTCTCTCCCCAGAGTCCCAAACCACCCCTTTGCATGGGATTTTCTGGCATCTGAACCATCCTTGGCTACTCCTAAAGTGGGTGTAGAGAGTGCTTGGAGACGCTGAGGGAAGGAAAACCCCTCAAGATCTAATATTTTTCTGACTCATCAAAAATCCCTTCACCTTTCCAGCACACAGACATCACCCCGAAGGTAAGGAATGAAGGAGGTGAGATGCTGGGCCCTGGGTGAGCTCTGCCTTAGGCTGAGACCTTCTCCAGAGCCAGGTTCTCAGCTGCAGGGGCTGTTGGTGATGTGGGATAATAACAAGTCCAACGACAGTGATTCTATTGGAACACCATTTCTGCCATGAAAATATGGTTATTGTGGAATTTCCTGTGACTGGGTTTTAGCTGGGGAAGCACTGAATAATCCCCTGCCAAGTGGAGGAGCAGGACAAGACACCAGGGCTGAGGCTGCTGCTCCACTTTGTGGGCACCCCATTGTGGGGGGAGCAGAGACCCACCCCTGGCACATCCTCTGAGGAGCTGTGGAATTCAGGAACAGGGCATTCAGGATATTCAGGAATAGGGCATTCAGAATATTCAGGAATAGGATATTCATGATATTCAGGAATAGGGGTCTTCCCCTGTGCTGAAAAGTCCCGTTCTCAGAAAACATCAGGAAAATTCCCCCCCCCCCCCCGACTCTAAACCAGGTTTTTCACCTGGCAGAGAATGTCCTGCTCAGCTGCTCCTGCATTTCCTGCCCCTTTCCAGCTGCTGGACCTGCTCTGGAAAAGATCTCAAAGGCCTGAGCTGATATCAGAGTTCTCGGAGCAGATAAAAGCACGTAGGTGTGTTACCAGCAGCAGTCTCCAAGAGAAAGGGTTCCAGGGGAATCTGTAATTTGGCGATGCTGTTATGTAAGAAGTTTTATTCATGTTTCACCCAGATCCACCACTGCAAACACACAGATTAATGGAAGCGTTTATCATGTATACAGAGAAAAATAAGGTGATCAAATCAGAACGAATTTCCCCTTCCTGGGAGATAGCAGAGCAATTACGGGACAATGCAGCCTGTGAAGAACCGAGAGGGGCCATTGTCGGCACACAATGGAGAGCAGAAAGAAAATCGGGAGGGAGAAGAAGAGCCGGAGGGAGAGACAGCGCCGGAGAAAGGAAGAGAACAAACTATATTATCTGTGACGGGGACACAGCGTAAACAGGCGACATCAAAGTGCCAACAGAGGCCCGGCAGGGAGGGAACCGGGGCTGCGATACCTGCGGAGAACCGAGCTCGTGTTTGGGGGAATCAAACGCTGGCAAAGGGTGTGAGGGGCACTGGCAGAGGATGGGGGTGTTGGGGAGGGCGCTGCCACAGGGAGCAATAGGAATGGGACCCTCTGGAGCCTGGCAATACCCACCTTCTGTGCGTCCCAAAGTCCCTTCGGTCCCTTATGGGATAGTTATGACATCCCTGCAGAGGCCAAAGCTGAAACTGCCTCGTGGGACCCCAAGGAATAAATCGCCACTGGCCACTTGTTGTATTGATTTGTTTATTGTGGGAAAAACAATTCATCGCCCTCATCTGATTCTGTTCTTGGGGGGGGGGAAAAAGTGAAAAATCTATTACAGTCCCAAGGCACCTCATGGTAATGAACATTTTAAATGTGTTACCGAGCTGCTTGTGTTTCCTGATGAGCTTTCTGGAAAATATGATGTTGTGTTTCTAATAACCCTGTTATTGAAGTGTTATTGATTTGGAGGAGAGCATGCTAACATGAATTCTTCTCAGGCCTCTGGATAAGGACACACACTTGTGGGAGCTATTGCCTCTTAAGAGCTTTAGCTGAGCATAAGGTTCAGACAGCTTTGATTTCCTCTTTGGGATATTAGTGACCAGCATGGGCACGGGGATGCAGCTCCACTGCTCCAGCTGGAAAATAGTCCAGTTCCTGCTCTGAGAGGGCCCAGCAAGTCTCCTTTGTGCATAATCCCTGGAAAATCAGCACTCCCACCCAGCCCTTGCTGCTGGGTCCAGATGGAGCATTGGTCAGGGCAGCTTTTTGGAGCCTCCTGGCTGCCAGTGGTGCTGCTGGTAATTCCTGGTGTTCTGGACAAACAAGGTGTTCACAGCTCAGATTACCCTGGTTTTCTGCCTGCCTTGGAGCCGGGCAGTGGAACACACGGAGCCTTTCTCCAGCTGACCCCTAATTACAGCCTCATTATTAATGATGTTATTACTCAGCCTCTGCCCATTAGGCTGCTCCTCAGTTCCAGAGGTGCAGCTCAGCTCGTGTCCCCTGCATTTCCCTCCTGCCATTTCCCAGGGATTTCCAGGTGTGAAAAATACCCAGAGCCTCAGGTGGGGAGAGATTTTTGTGCCCGAATTGAAGCCACATGCAATTATAGTATTTTCCAGACCAAAAGTGCAGGCAGGTCAGAGAACAACGACTGTAAAAAAACACAAAGGGGAGGGGCAGAAGTCAATTAAAAGTTTGGAAGATCATTTCTGTTAATAGTGTGCTGATATGAAAATCCAGCTGCAGACAAAGAGGCAGGAGTTCACTCATGGGTTGTAATGATGGGATTTTAAAGAACTCCACGCTAAATTGGGAAAAAAAAGAGAACTCCCCACTAAATCAGGGGGAAAAATTAATCCATTGGTCTTACCTGTGTATATACCTATATTATAAGTCAAATGCCCTTGGAATCACTGCCAAGTAAATGTTATTTGTTATTGCATTAACCTGCATCTCGTTCCTGCCCTGTTCACTGCAGGTTCCTGACAAGATGTGAGGAGTGGAGGCAACAGGTAAATTCTGGCAATTTAGAGATAACAGTGCATTCCTTAGCATGGGTTTGGGAGTTAAATGGTTCCCCCATGCACTGCATAGCTCTGTCTAATGGCTGTGAGTGAAAGCACAGGGCAAGTCAGAATGGGGTGCCAACACATTATTTGTCATAAAATTCCTTTTTCTAACTATTAAAGTAATAACTATAATCAATCTAAGCATGGGGAACCTTGTAAAACCAATTCTCAGCAAGTAGGTGCAAAATAACTTCTGTCGGGAGGATAAATATTGCTTTAAATGGCACAGGATGGGGATGACTAATGACACGTTATACACGTATTAAAAGGCTGTTTGTATTTCCATGGCTCATGACAGGGAAGTGTGAAAGCATCTGAACCTTCACCAGCCCAAAGAGCTCTGGGTCCTGCAGTGCTGAATGGCTCAGTCTCCACTCAGACATCCCATGAGGTGCCACCAAAGCACCACCCCTCACCTCTCCAGCCCAAATATCAGGTGTAACCGCCTGTTTTAATGCTGCTCAAGGTGAAATTAAAAAAAAACCCATCCTCAAATGGGTGAGGAGCAACTGCAAGGACCCTAAACCTTGACTGTCTTGCTTTGCAAGGATTCCGGAGCAGTGGGAGCTGCTGACGTGGAATAGATGAGAGGTCTGTGCTCTGGAGGAGGAAGGTGACCCTGGGACAGGTGGGTGCCCAAAAAGATGTCTGGATTCTGCTGGGAACAGTCAGTCAGGTGGATTCCACAGCACATTTAAAAGGAAAGGATCTGATGAATAAATGGACTTCATCCCTTGCTCAGCTCCAGTGAGGAGCAAATCCCTGAAATCCGTGACTGCTGCAGGACCAACGGGAGGCAGGAGGGGGATGTTTCCCCAGGGGGGAGTTGTGTGTCTGTGAGGTTCAGCAGACACACCAGGGTGGCTCCTTGGGGCTCACACGGTGGGCAGTGCCCCTGCCTGGCTTCCTGCTCCCAAAGGGATCATTCCTTTCTGTCTTTGGTTCTTGTTTTTTTTGCTTCCCAGCCACCTCTCGCTGGTGCTCCCCGGGTGGGGCAGCCAACACTGGTGCAGAAAGGGAGGGGAAAGGGGCAGCTAGGCTGAGAGGGAAGAAATCCCTGCTGATCCTGTCAAACTGCCCCCAGCTTTGCCCCGACAGGATGGTGGCAGGAGGAGGCACATTCCCTGCCCGGGGAGGGCTCTGCCAGTGCTGCTCGTGCAGGTGGAGGCGACAGGATGAGCCCGACTTGCTGCCTTGTTTACACCTAAAATTAGCAGTGAAATGAGGGAATATGATGCTCACAATTTCCAGACAATTAAATTTAAATCTGGCCATTTGCTGGGCTGTTCTGCAAGGTGCAGCCCGGCAGTTAAACAGGCCAGTGTTCCTGCCTCCCTCCAAAAAGCTGGCTGGCCCTGGGGATTAATGACCATGTGTAGTCTGAAAGCCAAACTGTGAGGAGAGAGAAAAAACACTGATTTCCCCCCCCCCCCTTCTTTTATTAGACTGTAAATAATTAAGAGGCGAATCCTGCTCTGTGGCTCAGCCCTGCTCTGAAACCCAAGCAGGCCCTGAAGCAAAGGAAACCCATGACTTGCCATTCCCAGTTCCCTAGCAACCAGCCAAAGCAGGGAAATGGGCTTGGCCTCATCACGACGAGATGTTAAAGCAATTAATATTCATCAGCAGCGTCCCCCCTGCTCGGGAAGAGCAGCCCTGGAGTTGGGGTTGGCTTGGAGAGGGATGGGATCACGTCGGTCCGGAGAGCAGGGGCAAAGGGGCACCTCTGGAAGTGGGAACAGCCACTCCTGGACAACATGGGGAGGGTGCCCCCCCAAAAAGAAGGGCTTCCTCTGATCCATTTGCTCTGCTCTGGCTGGGTTTGCCTGGGGCAGTGCTGCCTGTCCCCACCCTAGTGCTGCAGTGACTGGGATTTCCAGTGTTTCCACACATTTCCAACATTTATAAACATTTGTAGCCCCGTGCTTGGTGTTTCCACACATTCCCAATATTTATAAACATTTGTAGCCCCGTGCTTGGTGTTTCCACACATTCCCAATGTTTATAAACATTTGTAGCCCCGTGTTTGGTGTTTCCACACATTCCCAATGTTTATAAACATTTGTAGCCCCCTGTTTGGTGTTTCCACACATTCCCAATGTTTATAAACGTTTGTAGCCCCCTGTTTGGTGTTTCCACACATTCCCAATGTTTATAAACGTTTGTAGCCCCGTGTTTGGTGTTTGCACTGGGATAATGACCGAAGACCCAAACCCAAAGGGTGAGGAAGGTCAGAGAGAGAAGACACAGTTTATTTGACAGCACAAAGTCCCATTTTCAGCCAAGGCTGTAGGAGCACCCTGAGCTCAGCACCAGGTCCTTGTGTTTTCCATGGAGCTGGTGTGGGAAGAGGCTCTGCCCCCCTGTACCATGTCAGTGTGCAGATCCCTGCCAACCCCAGCTCTCTGATCCTGCCCCTTTGCCAGCCCCACCAGCAGTGGCACAGCAGTGGTGCTGACTCCTCCATGGACTGGGATACCCAAGAGTCCCTTTCTGTTGAAGAATTCCTTGCTGAATTACTACAAACACGATGATTCTGGGGCCTGTACACCCCAGGCAATGCTGGATTAATGGAATGGATGCACCTGTAGAGCTTTTGTTGGCTGCATCTTTTTGAGGATGAGAAGCATCTTCAGCTTTCCTTCTCTGCAATAAAGGTCTCTGCCTCGTGCCAGCAGAGCAGGATGCAGGTTAAAACACATTTAATTGACCCCTGAGTCATTACTTGTTTATGGGGGAGATAAAGCAACAGATTTAAAATATTTAATTAAACGCTAAAAATTTGGTAGTGAGTTAATTAACGTGGAACATTTGCTTCCCGAACAAACACTTCTTAAGACAGGGTAAGCAAGGCAACAATAATTGTAACAATTAATTAGGAATTAAGCTGATAATGGGTACAGCTGCTCACAATTAGGAGCTAATTATGTCAAGCACTTTCACCAGTTGGAGAAGGACTGGAGGCTGGTGGGAGGTGCAGGTGGGAGAGGTGCAAATAATTGGTTTTGGGCTTCCTGGGACCTTTATAAGGAGCCACCCCTGAGGTGTTCCCTTGATGCTTCACCCTGCAGGTGCAGAGGGAGTTTGGGCCCTTCTGGTTTTGCTGCACGAAGAGAGAAGATCTGCTCAAGGTAGGGCTGAAGTGGTTTTTTTACTTTTGTCTTGCTCACAGGTGAGGGTATGGAGGTTAAACTCGAACTGTTGTGTGTCCAAAGTGTTGCAGAACGTGAGGAATTGGATTGCAAAGCTCTTCCTGTGTTGTGCAGTGTAGAGGTGCTGGTGTGGTGTTGGGCAGGTGGTTTTTAGGGTCCCTGGGATGTGTCCCAGTGTTTTGTGCTTTGTGAAGTTTGTTTGGGGTCCCTCCCTGGGGTCACCCAGCTTGGGCCAAGAATAAATTTGGTTTGTGAAGTTGGAGCTGTTTTTTAACCATCAGGAGTTCTGAGACATTGGTACTGTGGGGGTTTTGGGGAAGCAAGAAATTCAGCTTCATCCCAGGTAAGGCTGGAAATTGTGTCTTGGCCTAATTAGCAAAGGCTGGGAAGGGATCCCTTACAAAGGAAAAAGTGTTTATCAGCAGTGATCTGTGTTTGGAAGACTTTCAAGCCCTCAGGTTTTAGGGGAGCATCAGTGTTTCTTACTTCATTTTAATGGGAATAAATGTTTATGAGAGGCCTCATTCAGTGAAAAAGCTGCTGTTTCTCAGTATTTTATTTCCTCTTGGTTTGGAAGGTGATGATTTCATGATTTCAATGCCTTGGGCTTCTGGCTGCTTCTGAAACTCAGTGGTGTACCCAATGCTGAAAAAGCAGAAAGACTTGACACTCAAAGACAGTAAAAAAATTCTGTTGCTACTAAGTCCCCCCTGAGGGCCTTTAATTGCATTTATAGGAGGAGAAATTAATCTACTTCTGTTCCTCTGGCCGTGCCAGAGCAGGAATTCTCCCACTGCAGAGCACCAGGGCTTTTCACTGTCAGGGGAATGAATATTCCAGGCTTGGATATACCAGGGATGCTCTGAAGTTGTGGATAAATTTGCTGCTTGCACTCCTGAAGAGCACGGTGGCAAAGAAAATAACAGCATAAGGCTTTAATGTGTTATTAAGGCCTGGAATAAATTACAGACTATCACAGAGACAAAACATTAAATAATGGATATAATACAGTGTCAGCTTTAGGAAGACAAATTGTGGCAGAAGCTGTAAATAAAAGGAGTGTGTGAAGTGCTGGCACCGTCCCAGGGGATGGCTCTGCTGCTCTGCAATATTTATGTGCTAATTCCTGGGTTTGGGAGTGTGTTTGGAAGCTGGAGGGAGGCTCTTCACTGCTGGGGTGCTGGGAGGAAAGGGCAGGCAGCGGTTTCTTGTTAGTTTTTGCCTGAAAGTACCATAAAAAATGGCTCTGTTTGATGCTGTGGGAGCTCTGAGTCCCTCCTGCTGGCCCAGACAGGTTTTCCTCAGGTCACCTTTGACACGTGTTTCTTTGTTCCTTGGAAGCCTGAGCGTGTCCCAAGGCAGCCAGGCCAGCCCAAAGATAGTTCCTGCTTTGCTTCCAATCTTCTTTACTTGGGATCTCCTGTGCAGAGAGCATAAAGATGGGGTTTTATTCGCTTTTTTTCCCCCTTTTGGAAAAGATTCAGTTTTTCACTGCAGCATCTCTGGTGGGGAAAAGGTAAATTTTTGACCAGTCTGGGCCCCAGGGTGACCTTGGGGCATTGTCCTCTGGGTTGACCACAATGCCCCAAGTTGTGGTTGCCCACTTGTTCTTCCCTTGCAAAATAACAGCCTATCAGCAGCCCCTGCTTGTTTTTGTAGCATAATGAAGCCTGGACTTTGCCAACACAAGACAATGAAATGCAATAATTGGGGCTGTAAAACCCATCTGTTTGAGCACACTGAGTTTTTTTCCATGATGTGGAATTGCTCGTGCTTTCCATTTATATTTAAATTCCTGCCTGTGGAGATAAGTCTCCCTGCCAAGGCAGCAGAGCCTCTGGAAGCTGGAATGAGGCAGTGGCTGGGCACCAGCACTTTCCAGGGCTGAGATCCCAGGTCCAGGCTGTGCATCCAGCTGGTTCTGCACCTTGGGAGTGCAGGTCCCTGGCACTGCTGGCACTCCCGAGGTTTTGCTTGGAATTGTCTTGGAGTGTGGGGAGTCTGGGGGCTAAACCTTTAGTGCTGCAGGTGACCATCAGTTTTTGGTGTTCAGTGGAACTGCCATGAGGTGCCTTGGGGACTGTGTGCAGGTCCTGCTCCTTCCCAGCCGTGTCCTGTTGTGCGTCCAGGGGTTAAATCCACAGGGATGTGACTCCTCCTCAGCTGCAGCTTCTCACTTCAGGCAGCTCCTGTGTCACACAGCTGCAGGTTTGTGCCATCCCTCCCAGATTTACCCCCAGCCCAGGCACAGGGTGTGGGGGTGACGGGTGGCCCCTGCCCCAGACCTTCCCTGTCCCTGTTCTGGGCATCCCTGGCACAGGACTGAGCCAAGGTGCCCCTAGGGCTGGGCCAGGAAGGACCCAGGAGTGTGTTCAGTGAGGAATCACAGCATTACTGGGATGGGATTGCCAGGAAACATGTGTCATGCAGGCTGTTGGACTGCAGTTCATGTAAAATTCCATGTTCAGCCTGTTCTTTGGCTGTGACCCCATTCCTTGGCTACACCAATGCTCCTTGGAACAGTGTTTTTTTTTTTTTTTTTTTGCTCTGGCTGCGTGTTTGCCTCTTCTAGGATAAAAATGATCCTTGTTGCTTCTTATCCTGAAGCCTCCAGCAGCAGTCATGGGCACCATCCCAGGGAAACCTGTGCTTCCAGAGGTGGCTGGTTAATTCAGCTCCTTTATTTTTAGTCCAGGAAACCACACGGGGCTCTTTGTGCTGTGCAGGAGGACAGATCCATCAACAGGCAGACAAGGAGGACAGGAAAATGTGTGGATGTTTTCACATGTGCAGGAGCAATCAGCAAGGAGATGTTCCAAGGGCTGTGATGTGCTTAAAGGAGCGAGCTGGGGGGAGGAACAGAAACCAAAAATCCCCCATGTGGCTGCCGGGTCTGGGAGTGTGAAAAACAACATGAAACCACGTCAGGTTTTGGAGCAGTGTGTGGTTTATGAGCTGGAGAGGATGGAGTGGCTCTCCCCTCGCCAAAGATGTTGAAATAAGATGTCAAATCTGCACCGAGGCACCGCCGGTGAGGAGGAGATTGAGTCTGCAGGGTGGCTTGTTGTGATTCCAGGAGATCTGAGTTCTGGAGCTCTAGGAAATAAATACATTCATCTGCTTTAATGCAGCAGAGCAGGAGCAGCTCTGCCTGAAGCAGGAAGGTGGCATCATGTGGAGACTTCTCTCTTCAGCAATTACTTGGGTTTGATGGTCTGGTGAGGACACAAAGCAGAGCCCTGAACACAGCACTGTTCACTCCCTGCCTGTAATTATCCCTCTTGCCAGCACTCAAATTGCAGGAGAAGCACTTAGCACAGGGCAAGGAGAGCAGCTTTGAGTCACTCCTAATGTTTTCACTGGAGATGGATGAGCTGCCAGGCAGGGAAGGGACAAAACCATCTCTAAGGAGCTGGGGAGGGACCTCAAAATAAAAACGAGCGTTCCTCAGCGTGCTCATCCCTCAGGACTGGAATAACAATTAAAAGCAGGCTCAGTGCTCCCTGTCAGACTAAAGGGGATGCAGGATGTCTGGGATGGAGGTACAGTTAAAGCAGGATAAACAGAAATGGGCCAGGGGTTTGTTTGGGGAGGGGGACGAGGCTGTTTCATGTCATACACTGGAAATGTTCCCTTGTTTCTTGCTGTCCCATCTGACATTCCCAGCCACGTGTGTGCCTTGGGTTATCAATACACTCCCACTGGAGGGTCTGGGCTGTGTTTCCTTGGAGCTGTGGGTGCTCCCATGCCAGGCTGGGCCAGGGCTCTCCAACCTGTGGTTCCTCAGGCTCTTGCCAAGGCAGGAAATTGTCTCCTCAGCTCCTCTCAGACTGAATAACCACAAAAATTAAAATAAAACCTGGAGGAGGGGGGGGAAAAAAGGCATTTCTAACCTCTTAATTTTGCTGGGATAGCACAGGACAGATGTCGGGGTGCATTCTGCTCCCTGTTGCTGTTTTCCACTCGGAATGGTTTTCGGGGAGGGTGTTTAATGGAAACTTATCCCACTCCTGCTCAAAGCACAACAGATTCTCATTCCTAATAAGCTTCCCTGCTGCCAGGGCTGTGTTGCACAGAGCCCATTACTGCAGGAGCAGTCTCTCCTCGTGCCCAGGCTCTCCACTAAGATGCAGTTTCTGTAATTTTAGGGGCTGTGTGAGCTGTGTGTGAGCCCCCTCCAAAGCAGGGCACACAGCAGTGTCTCAGCCAGGTCTCCTCAGGTGAGCTGTGCTTTGTGTGTGTGTAAAACCTCAATTTTCATTCTCTGTTACCTCAGTTCTGTTGGCAGAGGCAACATCTGCCTTGGACTGTTAGTCTGTGTGTATGGGAGTGGACAGTGGAGGGTTTTCTCTGCAGTAAAAATCATGGACAGAGCCATGGAATGGGTATGGAAGGAAAATACTTCCATGGCTTGACCTGCATGTGCCTAAACAGTAAAATCTGTAACTCAGAGGTGAATGTGCAGTAAAACAAATAAAGAAAAATAGCCCTATGAGCTCACTTAAAGTGTTGGTTGTTTTTTTTCCTCTGGAGTTGGCAGCATATTTAAGGGTTGGACTTGTGCTTAGCATTGCCCTCTTTTTCCTTGATCAGATCTGGGGCAGAGATGGGCTGGCTGTGGGTGTCAGTGCAGGAGAAGGACATGTCTGGGGGACAGGAGCTCACTGGGTGTGCACTGGTTGTACTGGGGTTGCCACCACGAGAGCAGCCAAGCCAGGGTGTCACACACTGCTGGCAAAGTAGGGGCTGATATCCTCTGTCATTCCTGCTCTGGAGCAGTGTCCATGTTCACAGGGAGCGATTTCTCCCTTTCAGGGGATTCCTTGCCCCACCTGATGCTCCCTTTGGGCCCCTCCTGCCCTTCCCAGCATCCTGGTGGGGTTCCCTGGGCTGGAGCCCCTGGGCTGGCTGGGTTCAGAGCCCGTGCTGATGCACAGGGGGTTTATTTTTAAAGCCAGGGATGTTTGCAATTATCTAAAGTGTGAACACATGCTTCTCCCCTTGTGAAAAGAAAGCACTGGGCCCTTAATGAGATTTATTCTTCCAAGCCTGAAATAAATTAAACATGGCAGCACGAGCCTTTTCTGCAGCAGTGCAGAGAGGCTGTAAATATTTCTGAAGTGATCTAATTCTTTTATACTTTTCACCAGGCAGTAGCACTTCCAAGTGTTTCCCTTTTAAGGCTCCTTTTCCACCCGGATTCCTCTTCCCTGCAGTCACTGGTGTGGTTTTGGTCCTCTCCATTGGCAGGATCCAGGGAGTTTCCTCCTGAGCTCAGCACTTTGAGGGAAGCAGGTTAGGAGGGAAACTTGAGGCCTGAGCCAAGAGGGGGAGCTGCACTGTGGCTTTAGGGGCATTTTGTTTGATTCCAGCCTGGATTTTTAATCCTGTATATTCTGGAGAGGAGGCAGTGTTGCTGTTCTTTGCCTGCTTTCCCTGAGCTGCAGACAGGAGTTAAGCCTGAGGAGGATCAAGTTTTTGGATGATGTTGTCCTTCAGGAGCTGTGGCTTGAGGAGTGGCATCTCCTCAGGCTGTGGAGAAACCTCTTGTACTTGGGGGAGAAGGTGGTGACAAAGCACCAGAGACACCTTTTCAAGCCTGAACAAATCATATAAAAATTAAATCTCTCAGGTTTTGGTCAGTAAACTGTGGTTTAAACCCTTCCTTTTGTCCCTGTCTTGGGCTGTAAACTCAGGGGAAGGAATGTGCACCACAAAGCAGCCATTTGCTGGGGAGGTGACAGCAAGATGGATGTGAGTCAGTGGAGGGGTTTGGGAGCTTGGTTTATATCCCTCCTCCAAGTCAGGAAGGCTCCCAGCTGTTTGCACATCTGTGCTGAGAGATGATGGTCATTTTTGTGCTTGGGGTGGCTGGAAAAAAACAAACTTGCTCCCTCCTGCTCCAAGTTCCAGGGTGCCAGTAATTGCCTCAAGTGTCAGCTCTTGTCATTTAAGGTTTAGGCTCTTTAAAGAGTAACTCTAATACAGGCTGTGAGTGCCCACTGGGGCTCTGAGATGCTCCCTGTGACCTGTGAGGAACAGCAGAGGGCCAAAGCAGCAGTGCAAAGATCTCCCATTATGAGGACTACAGTTAATTAATTAAGAACCACACTTGCACAGATGTCACAAGTCATAGGAGTGAGTTTAAAGGAAAAAAAAAAGCCAATGAGTAATCCTGGGATGTCACTTTCTTGCAGTGGATGCTGGGCAGAGCTCTCACAGGTTGGAGCAGATCAAAGTGGGGTTTTAGCAGGGCCTGGCCAGCAGGAGGGATCCCAGCCCCACTGCTTTCTTTGTGTTTCTGCTTTGTGCTTGAGGGGGAAAAAAAATGTTTTCTTTGAACTTATTAGCTATTATTTATGAGTCCTGAGGGTGCTCTTAAAAAATACTTTAATAGCTTGATTTCTAGATGACTTAAAAGTATCCTGTCAAGTTAGGTTTTTATGCTGTTCCTTGGAAAAAGATCTGTGTTCTTGTAACCTCCTTGTAGTCCTTGTGCCTTTTTCCACTGCTGTTCCATGGGGGTGGTTTAGCTGACCTTGGCAATCCCTCCCAACCCTGTCTGCTGGGAATATGGGATCCTGCTGGCCCTGTCCCTCTGTCCCACGAGGAGTTTGTCCCCCAGACACATCTGATGTGGGGGCTCTGTGTGTGCTGACAGCTCCCTCATGGCAAATCCCACAGCTCTTAACACAAACCAGTGCCTGCTCTGGGGCTCCTCTGTGCTCAGGGGGCTTTGCCATTCTCCTTTGAGCCCCTTGGCAGATGTTTTCCAAAAATAAGGCCCTAACTGGAGCCAGCTGCTTGCTCTCTCCACTGGTTTTCTCCTTCTGATTGCATTTGCTCTGCTCTGGCAGCAGTTCCCATCCCACAAGCACTGCCTGCCCTGTCATGGATGCCATGTAAGGAATCAACAGACCCCTGAGAGGAGGGGAAAAAAGAAAAGATGCCAAACTGGGTTGCTTCAAACTGTGAATTAACTTGGGTGTGTTTAGAGGTTTTGGTCAGGGACATGAATATTTGTGTTTTCCTTTGCTGTTCCTTTGCTCTGGTTTTACAGAGCTCAGAAGTCTCAAAGGGGTCTGGATAACCTGACCCAGGGCTCACCCCACTTCAGCCCTGCCTGTAGGGTGTTGTAATGGACAGAATATCAACTCTGAGAATATCTACTTCACTGCTGAAGTGATTTTTGTAAGTGGGGCACTTCAACATCTTCATTTTCAAATAAATATTCAGTGGTTCCTGGATAAAGCCTTGCAAGCTCAGTGTGCAGCATCATCTGTGACACTGTAAAATCCATCAGGGAGAAGGATTTTTTGGCAGGAAACCTTTTAAAAAAAAAAAAAGAGGTTCCTGAATTGAAATTTTTCAGACATATAGGAGTTTTTTTTTAATCTCTCCGGAGCTTTGATGCCAGAGCTGAGGACAAAACGAGCAGGAATGTGTGAGGAATTAAACACCTTGGCAGTGCTCCTGTGCCTCCCAGCTGCAGATTTGGGGGCATTTCTGAGCCTTTGCAGCCCCTGTGGGTGGGGAGCAATGAAGGGCACTCAGATCTGAGGCTGGCACTGGCAGGAACTGGGTTGTCCCACAGCCTTGTTTTGGGAGCTTCCTTCTGCCTGGCTCTTGTCCTGATCCCTCTTTGTGGTTGCCTCCCTGTTCCAGAGCTTGCTTATAACTCAGAAGCAAAGTTGTAGAAGCAAATCTTGTATTTTCTTCCCCGGACAATCCCCTGGAACAAACTGCTCCCCATCAGCCCCGGGTCTGCAGGATGCAAATAAAGGGGGCTGTGGCAGCCTCTGCCTTGGATCTCACTCACAGGGGCCTTCTGGGGACAGCAAAGTCTAATTTTATTAGCTTCATTATCCTTTCCTCAGGAATTAATAGCTTCTGAGACTCGTGGTCTGGTGTGGCTGATTTATGTTGTAATTGAACAGCACCAGGAAAATTTGCTGCCTGGATACAAAGGTCCAGACAGGACACAAACCCCTCCCCACCTGATGGGGAGGATGCTCTGGGTGTGCCTGAGGGTGAGGGGGGCTCTCACCTGCTTTGGGGGGCTGCTGCTGCTGCCCAGAGTGAGCCCAGAGCTCTTGAGGGGGGCAGACACTTAACCAACGCTTTAATTTTTATGGAAAATGTGCTTTGAAACTAAAGGAGCTGGGGCAGGTGGATGGCTGCCTGATGTTCTGTGTGGAGAATGTGGGAACAACAGGGTTTTCTCTTATGGAATTCCAAGCTAAGGAGATGTCTCTGGTTGTGGAATTAGGTTTTCTGGCTACTGGTAAGACATGGACAGATTTCACCTTGTGTGGGAGCTTCTACAGGCTGAGACTGCAGCAGCTGGAATTCTGGAGCTCTTTTTTTTTTCCCCATACAATAAAAAAACTGTCCAGAAGGGCCTGTGTTACTTAAAATACCTGTATTTCAAGAGATATCAGCCTGGAGTAGATGCTGTAACTGCTTCTCTTGAAGTTCCCTCTCTTTTGAAACAACAATAGAGAGGAGGGGGGGACTTGTTATCTATTGAGTTATCTCAGATTTGAGGGAGAGGGATTAAAGGGAGAATTCTCTGTAGCCTTTGCAGTTGTGTTCCAGGAAACAGCACCTCGGTGCCACAGGAGGCTGGGACAGGGAGGGGTGGGAGCTGTCACGTGGGGAACTCAAAAAGATAACTTTGGTTGTGTGGAAATGGAGCTTTGCAGGTCCCTGGTGTTGGCAGCAGAGTTCATGAGACTGGGAGAGACCAGAGGGCCAATCTCAGGATTCCTGCCTTGGGAACCAAAGAGTTCAGACCTAAACCAAGGGAAAAGGTGGTTAAAATCCAAAGGGGAGCCCCCAGCATGTCACACAGGAGCCTGAGGGGCTGTGGAGACCTTTGGCAGTGTCAGGGCTGGCCATGCACTGGCAAGGGGAAGGTCAGAGTGGCAGGAGGGTTAATCCTCTGGGACCCTTGGCCAGTGCAGCCTGGATGGTTAAAATGTGCACTTGCAAAATGAGCCCTGCCAGGCTGCTGTGTGTGGTGAGAGATCCCTTTGCCTTGTCTTGTGATGCCTCCCCAAAATCAGTGGTGTGACCTCAGGGATACCAAGAGTGCAGTGAAGGGAAGTGCTGGTGGGAGGCACAGCATTATTGCAAAACCAGCAGCTGCCAATGTCCAGCCCCTCGTGCACTCATCCTGTCAGCAACTGGGATAATTCCTGCCTTGGATCAGAGGGGAAATGGAGCTGGTTTGCCCCAGGGGTGGGGATGGGGGCCCTGGGGCTCGGGGCTGGAGCCACTGGATGGCACTGCTGCCTTGCACAAATCCGGGAGGAGCTGCCTTGGTCTGGGAGGTAAAAAGGGAACTGCTGCCAGGGACAGAGCCTGGGAGTGGCAGCTCTCACATCACCATGGCTGGGTCCTGCTGCCAGCCATGAGAAGAGGCCTGGAATGCAACTGGGGGTGTTTTCCAGCCAGGAATGGCACAGAGAGCCTTCACCCAGTCCTCTGCAGTGGGTGACTGTGCCATCCTCCCAACCTGCATTTGACTGAGGTGGATCAGCCACCACCCAAAGTTACCCAGGAAGGCTGGAGAATAGGAGGCAGGTGCATCCCAAACCTCCTTTGGATGCACTGGGGTGTCTTCAGACCTTCCTTTGTGCTGGGTGGCTGAAGGGCAGCACTGCAAGGACTCTCAGGGCTTTGCTTTCTGCTCCCTTCTCCAGTCTGAGGTGACTAATGGCAAAGGCAGAAGTCCAAGGAACACCTGGCAGGAGAAAACTCTCAGAGAGAATGAGCAGAGACACTTCTTGGACTGTGCTCAGAAAGTTTTGGGCTCTTAGATCCTGTGTTGGACCAGACACAGCTGGGGGAGCTTCAGGCCTTGGAGACAGAATAAGGATGACAAATCCAGGGAGTTCACAGGGGGAGAGAGACGGATAGAAAAACTTTGTGTGAGATCAGCAAATGAAAACTCAACCACTTGACCTTCTTTGAACTTATTTCAAATCCATCAGGCATGGAGAAAATTGAGGCTATAACTTAGGTTGCTCCTGTTGGTCACATTGCCATTTCCATTACACTGGGCTGTTTGTCTTAATTGAGCTGGAGCCTGTCCTATGACTAATTGCCAGGTCACACTGGCCCTAAATTAAAGAACAGGATTTCTTACTTTTAACAACTTTAAAGTCCAGTTATCATCACATTTCCTCCAAAAGCCTGTGGTTTTTTTCCAGGCAGGCTAAACTAGTGTGCTGAGTTCAAACCAACCCACATTTTTCTTTTTGGGATGGTTATTTATATCCCAATAGTGCCAACACATAAAATGGCCATGGAGGCTGGTCTGAGCCCTGGGAATTCACTATATCAACAGAAAAAAAGGCAAGAAAACCGCTTTCTGCTCAAACCTCTTTGTAAAAGAGGAGATAAGTAAAAGCCAACAGGGGTTTGTCAAGAGAAGACCATGTCAGACCCATCTGGTTCCCTTTCCTGTAGGGTATTTGGCCTTCTGCACGAGGGAGGACAGTCAGGGATCCATAGGTTTGGATTTCAGATGCTACAGAAAGAGCAGATGCTGTCCAGAAGTGGATTGTGCAGGGAAAATGATGTTATCATCCCATCCCAGTCTGTGCTGCTGGGGCCTTGGCAGCTGCTCTGCAGCTGGGTCTGGACACCTCCCTGCAGGACAGAGCTGATTAATGGGTGTGAGCTCCAGGCATGCTCAGAGGGCTGGAAGGGAGTAAAAATACAGTAAAATGTGGTGATTTAGAGTGGGGAAGACAGGCTGGACATGATAGCAGCCTTCAAGTACAGAAAAAGCTACGATAAAGGAGAAATGATCCACTTTTGGTGCCTGCAGTGACCAGTGCAAAGCCCACACTGGGGCACTGGTAGAGCCTCATTCCTTGTCTCCTGGTGGCTGTATGAATGGGTTTTATCTCAGATTTATCCCTCTGTCCAGCTGCCAGTGTGGGGCCATGGAGAAAGAGGATATTTAGGGAATAGCAGGAGCTGCAGAAGAAAGCAGAACTTGCAGCAGCGGGCAGGGAAGTGAGGTGGGAGTGCAGGGTGGGGCTGGGGGTCACCTGTGCAGCAGCACTAAGTGCCCCTCAAAAATCTGCTGCTGGGCTCTCCCAATAAGCAGCTTTGAAAGGGAAAACCCAAGGGATGGAGGAGGATGGTGGGTTCTGTTCATAAATGACTCTGGCCTGGGGAATGTCTGTGAAAACAGAGCAGGGGATGGAGTCCAGTCAGGCAAAGGGCAGTGGGCTGGGGAAGCTGCTCACCCTGAAAAGGGGCTGTTCAGTGCAGTGCTATGGATTGTTCAGTTCATTAAGCAAATACAAGGGCCCTCAGTTCCCTTGGTCTCATCCTCATGCCCCTGTTGGGGTTTCCTGCCTGGGACAGTTCCTGGGGTGTTTGTAAAACAGCAGCAGGGCTGGGCAGGGGGGGTGTGAGCACAGAGGGGGTTTGAGCTGCCCTGGGGCAGAAAAGACCCCTCCTTTCCATAGCTTTTGGGTTTTTTTTCCTATGATGTGTATGTACTCTGGGGCAGGTCAGCAATAAAGCAATATTCTTGTACCTCTTCACCTGCAACTGGAAAAGCCTCCAGTTGTTCAGTTTGTTGCTTAGGGCTGTTGAGTCTGTGTTTGTGGGAAGGACATGAGGGTGAGGTGGACAAGGGCAGGGGCTGGGAGCAATAAAATCTGTCATCTTCCCTTCCTGAGCTTTTCCCACTGCCATGACTGACTGTTATTAGCCCAACAGCAGCCAAATTTTGTCACCTTTAGGACTTTTGGTTGGAAGCTCCAGCCCAAAAGCTGTTAAGGGTTCACCTTCTGACTTTTTCTTTTTTTTCCCCTTGCACTTATTTTAAGCCCTTGGCACTGGGGTGTGCTGGGACTGCACCTTCAGCTGTTGGAGCAGCCAGTTTGCAGGAGCAGTCAGTCCCTTTTGGCTCGGGGTCCAGGCTCTGGGGATTTGGGATAAATGCCAGAGGCTGCTCAGTTCACGAAGGGCTCAGTGTTCAGAGCTGCCCTTGCCCTGGCACCTCTCCTCTGACAGCCAGGGCTGGCACCAGGGGACACAGGAGGGCAGGGCTGGCTATTCTTAGCCTGAGCAGGCAGCTCTGTCCTACCTGCACACCCTGCAGGCCTGGCAGCCAGTCCCTCTGCATTTGTGTTCCTGTCAAACCAGGAGGAGAACCCAGGGCTGGACCTGCAGGAGTCCCCATTATCCCAGTGCACTCATCAGGCTTGAAGGGCCTTGCTCACAATTACTCTCTCTATAAATTGCACATTCATTTAAAATTATTATTACAAGATGGCTGGCTAATGATTCTTCCCCCTTGGTTATTTATGGGGCACTTCCTTCCCACCAGCTGGGGCTGCCAGGATGGGTTCCAGGCTCTGCAGCTCTGGAGCAGGGATTGATAAACCCTTTGTGGCTTTCAATGAGGGAGGAATTACAGTAGGTCTGGAGGGGAACCTGGAGGGAGGAGGGGATGTGCTGCCTCTGGAACAGGGGGAGAGGCTCTCCTGAATTTTTGCTTCGCTGCAAAGTACTCAGAGATGTCCACAGGCAAATATTCTGCTTAAGGGGCACTTATCAAAACAATTGGATAATTCCAGTTACTCCAGTGAAGGCTGAAGCATCAGAGGGTGACCCAATAATCTGGAGAAGGGTTTGTGAGGCTGAGACAGGAGGGACCTCAGTGCCCAGGGCAGCCTGAGACGGGCACTGTGGTACAGGGGGCAAACCTGGGCAGTGAGTCCTTCCCTGTCTGCTCCCAGTGCTGCCATCCCTGCCAGAATTCCCAAAGGAAGGCAGTGCCAGGCAGAGCAGTGCCTGGAGTTTGGGAAGGCCTTGCATTCCTCCACAGCCCTCCTGTGGGACCTGGTGGGAAATTTAACTTCCTTTGTTTCTGGTCTATAAAATGAGGATAAAACTCTGCCCTGCTCTGTAAGGAGAGTCTAATTAATATATATGAGGCAAGCTGATATTCCAAGGGAGGGGATGGCTGGATGTGCTTTGAGTAATGAACATCTGTCATCCCCAGCACTGGGAAGTTAACAGGAATGTAAATGTGAGATATTAATGCACACCCAGACACTTGAGGAACAATCTACCTGTTCACACAGACCAAACTGGCACCTGCTGGGGGAAGTGTTGGGGCTTTCACTCAGACAAACAGATCTTTTTTTTTTCCCCCAGTGGTGTTTCATAGATAGATGCAGTCTCATTTCCACACTTTAGGCAATTAACTGTGCTGTTAAAAGCAAGTTAAGATCATTGAACCAAAATGAAGAGCACCAAAAAAAAAAGAGTGGAATTAGATCTGGCAGCCCAAGGCAAGGTGTGGGCTCTGCATTCCCAGTGTCTGTCACTGGGATGGGACAAGGAACTGACCCTCTCCAAGTTCCTTGGACCAAAATCAGCACTGACACCACTGCTGAGACATCTGTTTGCCTGCACTTTGCTCTCGGTGGTAAACACTTGCATAAGAATGTTTGATTCAAAGGACAAAAAAAAAAAAATAATCGAATTTTAAAACTCTGAATGCTGGGTGATACCTGTTCCAATGGCAAGCAAACTCCCTTGAAGTTTTGCACCGTGGTTGGGTCAAAAAAGTCATCTGCTCCTCACCAGGGGGATGGATGGGGCAACCCAGGTTCTGTGTTCTACAGGGAGCTGAATAGAACTTGAGTATCATATATATTATAACTGATACATAAGGAATACTTATATAATATATATAGTAATATGTAATTATAGCTGAGTATCTTAAGTGATCTGCCTTCCAAAGGGCTTTGAGCCCATTCTGACAGGATGAAATAACTGCAGAAATGCTTCTTGGCCCTTATTCTCTGGGTGCTGCACCCAGGAGCAATTTGGCAGTGCTGCCTCCCCCTCCTCTCCCTGCCCAGTCCAGCTGGACACGAGGCTGCTCCAGGGCTGGGCAAGATAAATGGGCTGTGTTTTGCTGCTGTCAGTGTTGGTATAAACCTGGTCCCTGGGGATTGATGGCACAGGGCAGCTCCTCCAGCTTCCCAATCCATCCTCTGTGTCTGGCAGGTCCTGCAGCTTTGGCTGTAACTCCATCCACACTTTCTGGTCCCTCCATCAAGGTGACACCTCCCTCTGCTGCCCCCTGAGGGTTCCTGGGGAGCTCACTGAACGTCAGGGAGGGGCCAGGTTTGGCCAGACCCTGCTCTGGAGCTGCTCTTTTCTAATTATAGCAGCTGGAACAGCAAACCATTGGAAAAGGCTTTGCACAGAGCTGTGCTGATCTGCACTGCCTGTGGAACTTGCTCCATGAAGATATCCTGATTATATATTGATTAATATAATCCCAGGCTACAAGCTCCTGAACACTAACTCCTTTTTTTCATGTGACTTATTAACATTCACCTGAAGGAGGAGAAGTCCTTTAAAAAGAACAAAACTCAGAAAAACAGCTCACTGCATGAACCTTGTGAAAGCCACTTTACCCTTTACTGTCCCCCAGACCAGTGATTTTGGCTTCACAACAAAGGTTCTTTCCCCACTTTTGTCCTCCCTGAAGCCATCCAGGAGCCAAGGGAAATGCTTGGAAACAAGAGCAGGGGCTGTTGAAAGAGAATGTGAGGGAGTAAAATCCCCTGCAAGAAAAGAGGTCAAGAAATTATCAATAGGAAAGTCTGTCAAGGTGGCAACTTCCTCAGGTTTGATTTCTGTGAATATGTCTTATCTGATTAGCTTTACATCTCTGGGCTATTATGGAAGGTTATTGTGTTGGAAACCATTCTCCAAACTGAGAAAATGCCCCATTGCTTCTCAGGCCCTTTGTGAGAGCCAGGGAGTGGGAATGTTTTGTATCTGGGATGAACCGTGGCCTCTCCTCCCTTCCTGATGCTTGAGAGATTGTTCTCTGATTTGGACACACTTCAATGGACACTTTTTAATAATCTTTCTTCTTTTTTCTTTTTTCTTTTTCTTTTTTTTTTTTGGCTGTCCATGGGTCTTTTGTACATATCCTTTCTTCCTTTTTGAGCCTGAAAGATAGTTTAGAGGATAACAAGTCCATTTGTCTCCTACTTTCTGAAACATATATTGATTTTTGTTGGGTTTCCCCAGCCAACCCTGCCTGCACCTCCAGCCAGCTGGGCAGGTGAGCAGGGCCAGAGGGAGGATGATGGATCACTGGGGACAAGGATGAGCTGGAAAGCAGATGAGACTCCCAGGAGACTTTAAGTTTTCAGCTCTTCCACCCTTTTCTATGTAGTGGGAGCAAGTTATTCTGAGCAGGTACAAAAGCTGGTGCAGCAGAGGCACAGAAAATGTGTTATCCACGTGGAGAAGGATTTGGGATGGGATCAGTGCTTTTTGTTGACTCCTCACCCCAGTTCTGGGTTTGATGTTGAATTCACCTGAAGTGTATTCCCTCATTTAAATAGATGTGTTTTGGGAGGCAGAGGCAAGGAAAAAGCAGAGTAGGGCATGAAGTGATAGTCAGGAAGTGCTGAATTCCTTTCCTTTGGTGTGTCTGGGTGGGTTAGACCCTTGCCTGGGTACAGTGGTCCCAAGAGGATAAAGGTAATTGGATATCTTTCATCCCAGATTTGCCCTGGTGATCTGTAACTGCTGTTACTGTGCAGAACTCTGAGTTCTCTGCAGCTCAGCTTGTGCCTCAGAAGCCTCCATGATGAGGAGCCTCCATATCCTTTCCCACCATGTCCTCACCTCCCATAACTCACTGGTACCATCCCTGTACCTGGCTGGGAGATGGGAAGCAAGGCTTGGATGTGCCTTTGTGTTTGGGAACTGGCCATGACTGGTGTGACACATATCAGTGTAAAAATGGGATTATTTTTTTTTTTTTGTGGTGGAAATAACACTGGCAAAATGTTTAACATGCATTCTCTGCATGAGCAGTGCTTGTCAGTCACCAGTGTGCTTGTGCTATCCAACACTTGTGGGCTGTTTTTTTTTTTTGGTGTGAATTGGGATGTCTGAGTCTCCATCTCAGCATTTTGGTCTCTCTGAGGATTTTCCAAGGAATTTTTTCCTTCTCTTCCTGGGAGACAGGGGTGATTATCTGCACATCAGGGGAAAACCCCCCTCCCTCAGCAGAACTGCTGCTGATTTTCAGGTGAGGGGAGGCAGCTGTCACAGCACACCAGCCCTGGCTTGGATGTGGCACTTTAACAAAGCCACCCCCGGCTCTGTGATGCGTTTTTGTAACGAGCCCGTGAGCATGTTAATTAGATGCAAATCGTGTCTAAATATTTAAACTAAAATCAAAACAAGCCACTTTCCCCTGTTCCATAGCAAGTCTCCAGCTCACCCATGGCATGGCAACCATCCCCAGGAGGGGGGGATGTGTCAGGAGGGGTGGAGGGAACACTTCCAACGTGACCTTTAAAGATTAAAGGCATTTGTTCAGAGCAACACATGGGTACACAAAGCGGGTTTGACAGCTCTATTATGGAATTCTTACAAACTGTTGTTCCATATTGAACTCTCCTAATGGCTGTGTTTTGTGATGCCTTGTTTGTGTGTGTTCTTTTATTTGGAGCTTGTTCCTCGGGAGGGAGGTGGGGAGGAAAAAGAGATCAGGGCAGAGTGAGCTCCCAGACCTGTGTGTGGGCACTGGGCAGAGATGGCACCACCTGCCCCTCCAGGCAGAAACACAGATGTGATCAGGCATCTCAAACTTGCTCTGTTTTCCCAACAAAACCTATGAATGGGGTTATGTTGTAATAAGATGTTTGTTCTCTCCATCCTTTAAGAAATCCAGTGAGGAGCCACTTCAGCTCTGCATTGCTGATGAAGGCACTTTCCTCACTGTGGATTAGGGAAAAGCTTAGATTTTACTGGAGGGGAAACAGTGGTGGCAGCTCCTCACCAGTGTGAGTTCCATGTTCAGCATGTGGCTGCAAAAGAACAGGGAATGATTTAGAACAAAAAGAGACTGTAGGTTGTGCAGGGAAAGCTGGCAGCAGCCTGAACCCCAGGATCCAACTTCCCTCTCATTCCTTGTGATGCTGAGACTCTTAATCCATGGGATGAGGATCCTCCATGTCCTCACCTCCCATAACTCCCTGGTGCCATCCCTGTGCCTGTAACTGTGTGTCCAGGTGCAAGGACTTCACTTCCCTCCAAATCCTGTCTTTGGGAGAATTTGGCTGTGGAACTTGAGCCCTTGAATTCTGAGTCCGTTCATGAACTGAGGGACTGGGTTGGAAGTGGTTCAGGTTGGGATGTTCTGAGCTGGTGAGAAAGATCTGCAGGTTACTCCTGTGGGTTACACACATGGGAATTTCCCTGTAAAACACCCTGGGATCACCCACTGCTGCAGGAATGCCCAGCTCATCCCAGTCCCTGAACTCGGAGCATGGAGTTCATTAAAGTTTATCTTCCCTGCAGCTCTTCCAGACCCCTCAGGGGGACAAGGACTGTGAACAGCCCGAGGCCCTGCCAGGCTCTGCTGCAGGGAGGGATGTTCTGCTGTCACCAGGGGCTGGGGGGGAGCTCAGCCCAGCCATGTGTGGCTCATGGGCTCGTGCCAACGTGTCTGGGAGCCAGGATGGGACACATCTGGTGCTGGCCACACAGATCTGACCCCGAGCTCCACTATGTACTCAAGAAAATGCAGCTTTTCAACACTATTATTTATGTGCTTGGACTTGATCTTGGAGGCCTTTTCCAACCCCAATGATTGTGTGATTCCAGAGAATTTTGGGCAGGCAGAATGTGCCCGGCACAGGGAAAACCAGCCTTTGCAGGAGCTCCCTGCAGGCAGCAGGTTCTTGCAGCCCATCTGCCCTCTCACAGTGCCTGGAAGGGAGAGCTCTGGGCTGGCAAATTCCATCTGGCTGTAACTTTTATCTACCTGTATTGGCTGCTGGTGGAAGTTTAAACCCCTTTTCCCGTGGCTTGGGGATTGTTTTCTTTGCTCTCTGTTTATTTTTTTTTCCTCTTGACTTTGCAGTTTGGTTTTACTCGAAATAGAAACATCTGTGGTGGTGTCTCTCTCCAGAGAGCCAGGCCTGTTTATTCTCTTTCTGGGCTGGATGGAGAAATTGCTGTTCAAGCCAGGGCAGAGTCCATATAACTGCTTGGGTGAACCCTTGGCTCTGCAGACACCAGATTTCTCAGTGGCACAAATGTTTTCTTGAGTGGGTTTGGTGCTTCTCCTAATTCTTGCACTCAGCTAGTAGAGAAAATAAAGCAAGATATGTAGGGCAAAAGAATGACTCTGAAGGAATCACACAGAGCATCAGGGCTGGGTTCCTGCTCTGCTTTGCTGCCTGAAGGAGCTTCTAATTCAAAGTTGTTTCCAGCTGTTGAGCTTAAACTGTCAAAGAATTATCCTATGGGAGCATTCAAAACCCTCCCTCCCTTGTCTGCCTCTTAATTTTGTACCAATGTAGTTTTTGGCCTGCCACTTATTTTCTTTGGTTTCAAGAAAGGAAAGAGGTAAAAGAACTGGAAGTGGGCTGAGCACTTTTTCTTCTCGGGGTTCATTGTTCTGCTGCCCTGCTGAAAAGTTTGCCCCCCCAGGAGGAGGTTGCACTGGTCCCTTGTGACACTCCTCCACCCTTCCCCCTGCATCCTATCAAACCTGCCCAGGGAGCCCAAACCAAGCAAATATTGTTTCCAGAGGATTAGCTTAGCTGTGTGGTTCCTGCCTGTCGTGGGCTGACCCCTCCTGCAAGGGCAGCCCAGCAGGGCAGAGAATAAGGGGCAGCACCAGGCTGGGGGTCTGCACAGGGGATGGGGCCAAACAGCCCCTGTCACTGAGCCCTGGGGGGAAACCAGCCAAGGAAACTGGCCCCTTGTGCCACCAGGGCTTGGAGAGGATGCCCTGGTCCTGTCTGGGATGCTGGAGCCAAGAAACCTTCATAAATCAGGAACACCAAAGCAGTTAAGCCAAAGCTTGAGCTTTAAGGGAAGGTTTGTTGTCCTTCAGGAATATTAATTCTTACACTGACCCAGAGTGCAAAGGACAGTCTAACAAATGCAATGGTCTCTATTTTGGGTGGCTTTTGTTGGAGGAGTCCCAGGGGAAGGCAGGACATGGATCTGTGTTTGCATCTCTGGGTGACACTCGTTATTCACAGGAGTCTCAAGACTTCTGGAATTAACTGTTAGGGAAGTGCTGCTTTGAACTCCTGAAAGCATTCCCAGCTTTCTTATTTAAATCCTGCAAGTGACCAAATCCTCCTGGTGTGACAAGGGCAGTGCAATTCTTCCCACTTGGTAATGAGGAGCAGTGAGTAATTAGAGTGCAAATGAGGGGTCTTGTGCTGACAGTCACTGATCTGGGATGCAGAACGTGGTGCTTGGAGTGGAAGCTGTGAATGCAGGGAGGAGCCATCCCTGATGGACCCAACTGCACTTTAATTGAGGAGCACTCTTGGCTGGAAGTCAAAGAATTCTGTTTCAACATCCGAGGCTGCAAGGGCTCTAAAGGGAAATGAGGGCTAGAAATGCAAATGTGACATGGAAGAGGCACTGTGGGTGAGGCTGGGGGGGTGTTTGTTCCTGTGTTCAGCAGAGATACACTGAAGGAGGGCTGGAGCTGATGATTCCCTGTGTCCCAGCCCACCCAGGCAGCTGTTCCTTGACCCAGTCATCCCTTTATGGATGCTCAGATGGAAGCCACGTGGAAGCACAGGATGCTGGCTGGGTGAGGGGCAATCACAGCACAGCCAGGCAAGGGAGATCAATAAATCCACTGCATGTGCAGCCCCTAAGCTGACTGAGCTTAGCCCAGATCCACTGCCTTGGCCTGGATTACTCTCTGGTTTGAAGCAAGTTAATTCAAAAGCTGTACCTTAGATTCTCTGGTACTTTCTCTCTTCATGACTAAACATTTCAGCCTGAGTTCCTCCTGTCTGCCTCCCTGGACAGCATCACCTTCTACCCAGGCAGTGATGCTTTGATACCTTTCCTTTGCTGCGAGAACCTCCAGCCACCACACTCCTGTTCTCTCTGATTCCACCAGTTCACTCCTCTCAGTGACTCACTTGGACTCAAGTTTGGAGTCTGTAAAAGTAAAATATGAGTGATCTGGGGGGGATGTTGGAGAACAGAACCCAGGCCTTGGACAACTTCATAGCACAAGGTGAACCAGATGTTTGGCCCCTCAGTTACGTGAGTTCCTTTGGAATGAGGATTTTGAGGGAGAGAGAGAAAAACCAAACTGCCATTCCCTAGTGATTGAAGTGGGAATGGAGATTTCTAATGATCTTGACTCTTCCTCCTGTTTTTTTTTTTTGTTTCAATCAATTGATTTACTTGGAGCTGCTGTCCTAAAGGCTAATGAGGCAGCAGAGAGATTTATGGATGATATTTTCCTAGCTCTGATGGGCCTATTTTACTGCCTAATTAACTCTGTATCAAGGCATACCAATCCTCCTGAAACCTGAGCCACTGAGAACCCAGTTCCTGTTCATTTTTCACTCAGGACCTGTGAAATCTGAGTCTTTGCTCTCCTGATTCCCCTGTCAGGGCTCAGCAGACCACCAAGCCCACTGGCCCTGGGATGAGGCTCTGCATGCAGGGGTTTGGGGGTTCCAGTAGAAGATGTGCTGAGGAGTGAACGTGTGAAAAGTGGAATCAGTTGTGGCTGAGACAGAGATTTGGGGGGGTCTGTATCTCCTCTGAGATGCTGGGGGGGTGAAAGGCTGAGCCAAACACAAACAACGTCGGGAAGGCGGAAATACTTTGGATCCCATGGAAAGAACAATATTTGTGGGAAGGCTGGACGGGCTCATGCTGCACATAAACTGTGCCCAGCCGTGTCCAGGAGGACGGGGAGAGCAGCTCCATGTGGTTTGTTTTGAAACAAAAGCCACCCAGAGATGGGAGCTGATGCTTCCTGGCTTTGGCTGTCCTGCTGGAATGTGTCTGTCTGCAGAGCAAGATGCTTCCCAAGTGCTCTCAGGGGATGGAGGCCTTTGGACTTTGAAGCTGATACTGTAATTAAGGCCATATTTATATAGAAGTAAACATTTGGGATGAGAACTCAGAGCTTCCTCCTTTCCTGCTGCTGGTGGATGAGGGGCTGGTGCAGCAACAAGTATTTTGCTTTTTATTTTCTGGAGTTGGCAATCACCAGACTCCTCTCTAGCAGCATATGCCCGGGGTTAGGAGGGATCACTAATTTTCATAAAAGAAGCTGCTGCCAAGTGGTTGCTCATGTGGCTCTGCACATCACTCCTGGCAAATTCCATGCTTGGGAAACGACTCCGAGGGTTCAAGAGTAGGGCACTTCTCTTAAATGTTATTTAGGGGGTGGGTTACAGTAGCTGCTACAATCTGTTGTGTAAAATAACTACACAGAAAATGGAATAGGGAATAGGCTCTTCCTGAAACCATTAGCACCTTAGACTGCAGTGGGAGGAAGGGTGAGAAGGGTGCAAGTCCTCGGGAAAGGAGGTGGCAGGATTGCTTTTATCAATCTGAATCCTGTGTTCTAACAGCACCTGGGCTCCACTCTCCTCCTGGCTCCTCTTCACCACCACAGGGGGGTGACCTGGCCCTCAATTTCTGAATTAATTCTGAATTCCTCCCCATTCACCCACCCCCCTGGCTGTGCCCAGCTGGAGCTGCAAGTAAGAACTACAAGCCTGGACTAACTCAGCTTCTCTTTTTGGGCCACTTGTTTATAGAGCTTGGTAGAAATGGGTTTGGGAGCAAGATTGTTGCCTGTTGATGTGACCTTCAAAAGAAGAGAGGGAATTGAAGGCTGGAGTGCAGGCTGGAATATGTCTTATTTCATCCAAGACACAAGAAAAGTTGGCTTGATTGATGGATAATTCCCTAAGGGAATAGAGTTTTATTAGAGGAAATGACTGCCAAAAAAAAAAAAATCTTAAAAATAATTAATATCAGCACTTCCAGTTTTTAAGTGCTGTGAAGGAGAGAGAGGAAAATGAGAATTTATAATCCAGAGCACAGGAGCTGAATTCAGGGGGCTGTGTCTTATCCAAGGTATTGAACAAGCTGATTGAGAAGCAGATATTTTACAGTTTCAATTAGCACAGATTACTTCAGTACTTTCTAGGCTACCAGACAGTAATTATTTTTGTGATGAGGAAACTCGGTGGATTTTTTTCTAATCACTCACTGTACATCTGGAATGAAACACAAGAATGAACTGCAGTGACAGGAAGTCAGGTCTCTCCAGAACTTTATCTCTGAGTGGATGATAGTTCAAGAAAACACTGAAATTTAACAGCACGAAAATGTCATAAATGTATAATTAGGGAAATTAGTGGTGTTTATTAGCAAATAGGCAGCACTTTTAACATTCTTTTCATTAGGAGCTGTGTTGGGATAAGTGGAGCAGGGGGTGTGTGAGAATGGATTTTGAAGAGGAAGTGGCACAATTTGGAGGATTAATGAATCTGTTCCAGCCACTTGTGCCTGAACTCCCTCAAACTGCCTCATTTCAGTCACTTAAATGAGGAATATAAACTGGGAGCACAGTGGCTTCAGGGTTCTTAATGGGTTCCCATTTATCTTATGATAAGGGGAGGAATGTCCTGGGTTTAGGAGCTGGCCCAGTGCTCCCCCTTTCCCTGGAAGTCTTGGCTCCTGTGCTGGGCAGTGGCAGGTTCACAGTCCCAAACTTGCACCTCAGAGTTTGCTGGATGGGAGCAGCTGAGCCCTGCCCTGCTCAGCCTCTGAGGGAGCAGCTCTCAGAGCACAGATGGCAGATGCTTTTAAGGATTAATAGAATTTAAAATCTATTTCCTCTGTCTTTTTAGGACAGCCTCGTAATTTTTTCATATTTGCCAGTTAAAATGAGAAGAAAGGGTCTATTTGTCTGCCACACATGTTATGTGTTACATGCTTATGAAGGACAGAATAGTTTTTAGTAATTACTTGCATCTTTCCTGTGCTACCACAGCTGCAGGAAAAACCCCGGGACCACTTTCCTGCTGTGCTGGGGGTGTGTGTAAATGTATTTTACAATATTTCTAGTGACAGGCAGCCACAACCACTGCGGTTCTGAGCTCTGGGATCTGTCTGAGGGGATGAAAACCCTCTGTTTCCCTTGAGGGGGCAGATCCCACCCTTTGACTGGCAGTACCTGTGTGTTGTGCAGGACCCCACCTCCCTCCCTCCCTCCCTGCTGCCTGAAAGCACAGATGTGCCCAACGTGGCCAGGCTTTGAGAATGAAGATTTGTTGAGGGCTCTACCCACGTTTGTTACAAACACACTGGTGGCTAAAAAGGCCAGTATGAGATAGGCATGTCTGACTGCAAAAGGCACAGCAGAAAGACTCCTTAGGTGGTAAATTCTGCAGGGCACGAATCTTTCTGCATTGTCTTTTCTCCTCAAGAGTGACCCTGTGTGTTCTCAAAGGAGTCAGCAGTGTTATAGATGATGTGTCTCCAGACCTCCTGGTTGGAGGCCAGAGTAGACCAGTTATTTTGATCAGTATGGCCAAGGCTGAGATGTTGTTTCAGGGAGTCCTTGTATCTCCTCTTCGGGGCTCCTCTCTTGCAGCAGTCGGTGGCAAGTTCCCCATAGAGCAAGATCTTAGGGAGAGGGTGGTTGGTCCTTCATCCTGGAGACGTGCCCTGCCCAGCACAGCTGTGTTCTCAGCAACATGGCCTCAATACTTGTGACTGTGCCTGTTCTAGAACAGATGGATTGGTCACATCATCTGCCCAGTGGATGTTTAGGATTGTACAGAGGCAGCGTTGATGGAGTCGCAGGTGGTGGCTGTAGATGACCCATGATTCAGATCCATATAAGAGAGCAGACAGCACTGTGGCTCTGTAAACACTGATCTTGGTGCTTTTCTTCAAGTGTTTATTTCCCCAAACTCTTTTATGAAGCTTTCTGAAGGCACTGTATGCCTTTGCTCACCTGTTGTCCATTTCCCCATCCATCTCACCATCCGAGGAGATGAGGCTCCCCAGGTAATTAAACTGCTGCACTGATTCCAGCTCTGATTTGCCAGTGGTGATATGGGGATGATGGAAGGCTTCCTGAGGTGCAGGTTGATAGAGAACCTCTGCCTTCTTCAAGCTGACAGATGTACCAACAGGCTGACAATGGAAAACCAGCCCCCGGGGGTGGCTCTTTGCCGGGGGTTGGAGCAATTAGAAGAGCAAACTCGTTAGCGCTGTTGTTCTCCCCCCACCCTGGCTCTCTTTGAGCAGGGGCCAGCACTGAGATGCTGCTGCACTTTGATACTGAGAAAGCAAACTAATTTAAAGGGAAGCAGATGAAAGGCAAAGCAGTTCTGCGTGGTGTTAACTTTTTTTTTTTGCATCCCTTTGGAAGCTTTTATCTTCAGAGCAGCCACCCTCTTTACAATTGCATAATCAGGACCCAGTCGAGTTTAACAAGCTCACGCTGTGATATTGTTGGGAATTCACAGGACTCTGTATTCCTGGGTGCTATTTTGAAGACTAATTGACAGTAATAGTTTCATGCACATGATGGATTCCAGCCCTCAGCGCTGCCAGGTTTTCTGTTGCAGCCTTATTGTTGCCATCAACAGGGAGAATTTCTATCTAATGTCTAAGAAGGGACCTGCTGCTCCGTGTGTTCATCTCTGCAAAGGGCCTGGAGCCCTTTGAAAGGAAGGAAATGGGAGAATATAAAGTTTTATTATTTATTTTGTTATTTACGCCACCAGCAAGGGTGGGAAGTGATTTAAATGGAAGTGCCAGGGGAAGGTGATCTCTTGAACTCATCACTCAGTGCCCTGTGGGAAGATGTGCTGTGGGCCAGCACAGTTTGTCAGGCTCAGGGAAGGAGGGAGCAGAAGGAATTACTTGCCCTGTGCTGGATGGGAGGTCAGCTTGAATGATCTGATAGTGCTTTTTGCCTCAGAACTGCTGACTTGTGTTCATAAAGCAGCAGCAGCCACACACACAGACCCAGCTGCAATGTAAGAGCACTATTTGGGAGTGTTTTCAGCTGTTCCCATCTTGCTTTTTCCCTGCAATATGACCCTTGACTGGAGCTTGACTTTGCACTGGTGGTGGCCAGGGCAAAAATCAGTTGGGTTTGTTGGGGTGCCCAGCAAGAAAATGAAAAAGTGATTTCTTTGCAGTGGTAGGGGTGAAAAAAACTAAATGGAAAAACTGGAATGTATCAAAGCCAAATAGTTTTTATTATTTGAACGATTTCCAAATTTTTCCATGGAAAATTGTGATGGACCAAAGGTTTCTGCTTCAATAGCCCCCTATTTTCTTGGGAAAAGCAGTAGAGAGAGACTGTTAGCTCAAAGAAGACAGGCCCTGGTGTAATAATAACAGGCATTAGAGCAGCTGCAGAGAAACCCCTCTGGCCCTGCCCTGTTTTCTGTGCCCAGGCAGAACTGAGAGTTTATTCTGCCCTGGTACCAATCCATAAAAGTGTGATTGGGAGGTCTGGCTCCAAAGCTGCTCTGGAGCAGCTGTGTCCATTGTAACATCACATCTGCCCTGTTCATGGGCTGCCTGTTGTTCCCTTTCAGGCTCCTCCACTGCCCCATCACCCCTGTGCAAACAGGGCAGGGACTGATCCCCCTTTTCCTGGGGCACAGAATGGAGCCACCACAATTTTATCTGCTCCTCTGCTCCCCTGCAGCTGCTCAGGGCTGTGCTTTCAGCTGCCATCCTTCCCTGAGTAAATATGATTACTCTGAGTGGAGCATTACTAATGAAGGTCCCTGATTCCACATGGCAATTGTGCACATCCTTATCAGCCCCTTCCCAGGGATTGTTTGCCTGGCTCAGGGAAGTCCTGTGTGGAAGATGTTCCTTTTCTCTGCCCCCTGGCTCAATCCTGTGACTGCACAGTTGTGTACAAATGGAAAACAGGAAAACCAGCTCAAACACCAAGGGCTGTGTCTACCCATAGTAAAAAATCACTGTGGTTCCACTGATTTCCTGAACCTGGTGTTTTTTTTTTTTCCTCTGATGTGGTTTTAAGCCCTAAGCAAAACAAGGGGGAAAATTGCCATTTATGGGGCAGACATGATGGCAAATAATGTCACTGTTTCATAAATAAAAAGGAGCTGGATTTGTGAATACTTTTAATCCTCCTGAAGCTCCCTCACTTGGCAGAAGCACCACTGGTTAAAGGGGTTACTTAGGAATACTCACCATGCAGGCCTGGACTGTGGGTTGGCCAGCAAAACACTAGAAAAAACCCTAAAAATCAGTGGTCAATAGTTTGTCTCCCTGCCACTGCTGGTGGGGACTACTTAGGCTGGGAACATTAAGCTTAGCTGTAATGTTTAGCCTAAAAACCAAAGCTTTCTCTCTTTCCTTACTCTGGCAACAATCAGAGCAGAATGCCAGACCTTGGTTACTGAATTGATGTCAGTGGGCACCACTCTCTGAGCATTGCCCTGTGCTGTTCTCTCTCTCACCTGGGTGTTTTGTCCCCTAGAGATGAAAGCAGGGCCGTTTCATGGCTTTTTGGTGTGTGTAGAACTGTTCTAATTTTAGCCCTCTGAAAGTCAGCTGCCTTATAATTAAAGTTTTTGGAGATGTTTCTTTCTTTCTTTGCTTTCCCTCTCTGTGGTCGTGTTTACCAGGAGGAAAACAAATAGGAAATCTCCCAAGACCGACTCTAAAATTGTACTCTTAGAAAATGCTGGGTTTAAATTCCCTGTGGTCCCAAAGCTCTTCCCAAGGCCCTGCCTTGATTTCAGTTAAGAGCAGCACTGTAAATAAGTACCAATAATAGTAAATCTCCAAGTAATGTGGTTTTATTATGTAGCAGAAGCTCTGAGAATCAGCACAAAGATGCTTTGCAACTGCAAACTGCTCTGTCAAGTACGCTAAAGCTCAACTATGTAATAGGTAAAGCCAAATACATCCTACAGCCTTAAATTTAATCTCCACAAGTTCATTCTGTGCCATGAGTAATAATTTATTAGTGCAAATTACCAAAATAGATGATTAATTGCCTTGCATTAGCACTGTGTTCCACAGTGAAATTATCACTTCAGCCATGGCAGAAAAACATATTTCATCTCCTCTGCCCAGAATGAAAACAGTAGCACGTTCCTGTGTGTTAATCAAGCCTTCCATTAATCAGGATAACACCCCCTAATTGTGATTACAGTTAGAAATCAATTAATGCTCACCTTAAAGTAAAGCAGTGCTTTCAGCCAGGCAGGGGCTGCAGCCTCTGGCAGGGACCACTTTGGTGTCCATGGCACCTCAAGCCCTGCCTGGCTTTGTCATCATCTGCACTTATTTGTTACCTTTTCACTTCCCCACTTCAAAACATTCCTGTGCTGCTTCCAGAGCAAACAGTACTGGAGCTCAGGGATATATAAACATTCCTCAAAGGCACAGAGAGGTTGGTTGGCTTCTGTAGCTCTCAGAGCAAAATGTTAAATGTGAGGGTTTTTTGTCTCTCCTGATCCCTGGAACTAATTCCATTTTTGGCATCCCTGCTCTGGCTCTCTCCCCCTCTGCAGCCTGAATTTTTCCAGGCTCAGAATTCAGTGGAATCCTTCAGGTCAATGTAAACACTTGCAGTGCAGAGGAGCAGGGCTGGTGCAAGGCTGGGGTGTCACACCGGGCTCGAGGGGCTGTTTGTGCACTTTGTACCAACCTCTCTTTGTTCCACTTCCAGACTCCTCAGAGATTCCCTCTCCAAGGCTGTAATTCCTGTGTGTGCTCAGCTCTCCCCACTCTCCTGACAGGAGTGGCTGAGGCACAGTGTGACCACCCAGCAGGAGAACATCCCTCCTCCAGCCCCTGCTGGGGATCAGCTCCCAGAGGGGACTTCCAGGATCTGTCTGGAAGTTCTTGGGGGAAAGAAATCAGTGGCTGAAATGCTTCAGGAGGCCCCTTCTTGTGCTGGTTGGCAGCAAAGGGGGCTGAACCCACTTCTCTGGCTGGGATGGGAATGGACTCGGTGTAAAAGCAGCAGAAATCCCTGGGTTTGGGCAGCCTGACCCTCTCAGGAGACAAGAGGGTGCAGTTGTTTCCCTGCACGAGGGTTGTTCATCCTTGGTGTGCCTGCAAACAGCTCCTTGTTCCAGTGAGTTTGTGATGGGCACCACGGGCAGTGGAACCACCAGAACACCCAGATTCCAAGAGAAAAGCTGGTGCAGGGAGAAGGCAGAGTTTGGGACTGTTCTTTCAGTATCAAACTATTTATTTTATTTATTTATTTTTTAAGTAAGCTCCCAAAAGCGAATCCCGTTTATTTTAAGATCTAGAGCTGATGAGAAAACTCCCTTTTTTATTTTCCCCCTGTAATCTCTCTCCTTTCAAATCTCACTTCCTTCAGTTAGGGCTGCTGCTGTGTGTGGATTATTTCCCCGAAGCAAAACTACTCCTTTTGGCCTCTGGGAAGAGCTAAAGAGTAGAAATTGCCCTACCAGCATCACCGACACCTTCTGTCCCCTGCCAAGGAGCCAGATGGAGGTAGGATGTAATCAGGTCATTTAAGAAAAGGGCAACTGAAAGACTTGGAGGAGGCAAGAGCTGGGAAAGGCTATCACAGCTATTTTTGATTCTTAAAGAGGAGAGATTAATTTAGATCGTCTGGTGTACACAAGGAAAAAAAAAAAAAGATGTGTTTGAAAACAAAGGGGCCCAGTTCTGACTGTTCTTATGGTCTTTGTCATTAACTGTGCTGATGAAAAGAGAAACAAACGGCTCCTGCATCATTACTGAGCCCCAGCCTTTCAAACAAACAGTTCCAGACAGGGGGCTTTGTTCAGAGCAGAAAGGGAAGGAACAAATTCCCTGGATGCAACGGAGGCAGAGAGAAAATTCGGTATCTAATGTGGCTGATTAGGGGAGACAGAAGTTTTACATTGCCTTGAAAAACTGTGGTGCTGGGGCACTGTGAAAGTCAGTGGTGCATTAGGACCCCAGCCCATAAGAAAATGGTGTTCCAAGGTTTACAAATTGTGGTTTCAGGTTGAGTGCTTGTCACTCTCAACCAGGGAATTGGTGAAGCAAAGCTCAGCAGCAGCTCTCTCCTGAAGAAACAACCCCCAAAATGCTGCCAGCTCCCTCTCAGCTGGTGGAAACTGAGGAATGCTCAGGGATACTGAGCTGAAAAATAGGGGAGAGGGCTAAAATCCTCTGATTTTGGTGATCTTTTCCCCTTGCAAGTATTTGAGCCTGGAAGCATTGATGTAAGAGCAGAGGTGACCCAGGAAGGAGCTGCAAAGGATTGTGCAACTGGAGGAATCACAGCAGTTTGGGTGTCACATTTTAGAGCTCAAATAAGTTTAGAGTGATCCTGGTCCTTGTGACTGAGAGAATTGAGGGACTTGCAGCATCAGGTGCCAGCAGTGCTGAGCAATCCCTGCCATTCCTGCTCCTTTTCCTGATCCTTTTCTCCCCCATGAGCTGATTTTTACCTTGCTGGCAGTGGTTAATGGAGCTGTGTGATTAGTGAGATGCTGAATGAGTGGAAACTGCTAAAAATAGAGGTGGAAGTGTTGTAAAGTAGATAATGGTGAGGTTGGGTCTGGTTCATAAGCCCATTTCAGGAGTTCCTGGTCTCTGCTGCCCCATTCATCAGCCAGGGCTGGGTGATCTCCACACAGGAATTCTGACACAAATACAGCAAATGCAGTGAAAACTCAAACTCATCAGGAGGGGCAAAGCCCTGTCCTCCCTTAATTCGTTTGCATCCCCTTTTTCCTCTCAGAGCAGGGAGAAAGGAGATGTGACAACAGAGGGAGGAATTGAAGTGACCTTTCCCCCCTCCTGGTTAAGTTTAGCTCACCCTCTGCCCAAAAGCTCTGCAAATCAATTAGGGCTGCCAAGCCCAACCTGAAGTGCATCAGCAGGGCAAATGGCAGTGTCTGGGCATTAAGGGAGATTCTCCAGCTTTTCTGACCTTGGAGGAAGTAAAAAGGCTTTTGTAGCACAAGTAAAAACAGAGAAAATTGTCTCTTAGTGCTCGTCAGGGGTGGAGGAGAACTCAGGCTTCCCACAGCTTTTTGGAAGGGCTGCTGGATTGCTTTGGCTGAGGCAAGAGCTCTTATGGGCTGTTTGGAGGAAAACTTAATTTACAGCACTGCTCGTTTCCATCCTTCCTGTGAGGAGGTACCTGGAATTTCTCTGAAAAATGCAAACCTGGGGCTCTCCCCTCCTTGGGAAAATGATGTTTGGTCAGGATGTTGAATGCCAACGTGCTGAGGCATCCAAGGAGTGGCTGGCACGTGTCTCCCAGCCCATCCTCTTCCTTTTGGGGTGTAGATAATTCCTGTTTATTGGGTTTGCCTCTTGGGTGCGGGGAAATATTTATTTTTGTCTGCTAAAAAGCAGCCCCCTGATCTGTGGTTTCAGAGCTGCTGCTTTGAGGGCAGGGCCATTGTTTCGTGACAAATTGCTGCTTATTGGCATCACTCTGATGAAATAAGTAAAGCCTTGAGGAACTTCAAACGTGTATTACTTTTTAATATGAGGAACTTTAATAGAAAGGCTGAAATGTTTCTTTCCATTGCAGTGCCTCAGCATTTCTACAGCCATAATTTTTTTTCTCTTGCCAGTCTGTTATTACTGATGTATCAATTCTTTCTACTTCTCTGAGCACTTAAATTGCAATAAAATAAGGTTTAGGCTTTATGGATTTTTAATTTAATGAAATTCAGCTTAAAGTTGTAGAAAAAGTAGTTCCTTGTCATGGAGTGCTCCTGCCCCTGTCTAAAGCCCTCAATAAAGCAGAGCAGGAAGATGGGCAGATGCAGGGAAGGACTTGGAGCAGAGAATTTACCTCCAGCACAGGCAGAGAGCCAAGTGTGATATTTGTAGGAGGGAACAAAACATCCAAGTAAAAAAAAAAAATCTCACCTTTTATAAGAGTGAAACAGAAAAAACAAACAAAAAAAAAGGGGTTTGCTTTCTTGGGATTTTTTTTTTTGGTGGTTTTTTTTGCACTTTGAAAGGCAAGTGAGTTTATGGGACTAAAAAGTGTTAGTGGGAATGGATGTGGGAAAACACAGGAGTGTGGGCATTTGGGGGGCTTTGGGTGAGCATTCCTGGGAAGGGAGCTGGACTTCAGGACCCAGAGGCTCTTTCCCAACTGTCCAAGCATTTCCTGGCAGCAAGGAGTCCAGTGCAGGATGTGCCAAGGATCGAGGCCAAGGTGAGCATAAAATAAACCATAAACTTGTTCCCAGGTGTGCCAAATCATCATTTTCATTAAATGACAAGGCAGGTAGAGGTGAACAAGACAAGAAGTGGGTGTGAGGCTTCTCCAGTTGCTCTCCTTGCAGGGAGAACACTCAGCACAAAGGTCCTGCATCCCAGCCCTGTCCTGCTTCAATATTTTTATTGTTTTATAAAGTCATCTGAGTCCTCAGGAAAGCTCTGAGCTGGTGAATCTATGCATATATTTGTAGAATGTATTCCCCATGGTTCATTGGAGCCTTTCTCCACCCAGTGTTCCAGGGGGATTACAGTTTGCCCAGAGGACAAGTGGATTGTCCCGTTGTCACTGTGCTCAGTGGGACTGTCCTGGCCCCGGCACAAGATCCATTCCTTTATTGTTCCTGCTCATTTGGGGCTTTTAGTCAGTCATGAACTGACACAAAATGCTCTCAGCAAGCAGTAATGCGTTTAATAATGATGGATACAATGCTTTTCCCTTTGGAGAGGGGTCAGGGAAAGAGGAGTTTCTCAAGCAGGCTCTGAGTGGGCACAGAAATGGAGTTTGGAGCATCTTTGGGGTCACTGGAGGGGAGTCTGAGGATCAAACACGGGTCCATTTTGCAGCCTCCTTATCCAGCCTCACCCACTTAGACATTAAAAAGGGACTGCAGCAGTTCTGCTCCTGCAGACATGGAGATCTTCTGGATGGCTCTCTGCTGGAAGTTGATCCCCAGTGGTGGGGAGGCTTGTTCCTCACTGGGGAGCAATCCTTGGAACACTCCTATAATCAAACCCCCTCCCCACCCCCCCAAAAAAAAAGTAGATAAAATTTTTGGCTTTACTGCAGCTGAAATTTTAATTTAAAAATAGGGGGGGGAAAAAGTGGTTTAGATCAACCTGAAACTGTTTGTTCACAAATTGGTTTTTTTTTTTCTTTATTTTTGGGCATTGCTGTTTTGTCTCAGGGCAACAAATACTTGGGATGTATCAAAATCTCCACCCCTGAGGATTTGTTCCTGACCTCTGTAAGGATTTGTAAGATGGAGTGTGATATTAGTTTCCTAATAAGGTTAATTGGTCCTTCGATTTTTTTTGTTTGTTTGTTTCTTTTCCTGTAAAGAATTTGGTGCCCTTTTGATTAAAAGAAAGCAAAGCTTTAGCTGACCCTCCCTCCAAGCTCTTTCCCAGCCCTCCTGGTGCTTCTAAATCTGATTTGAAGTGTCCTCAGTCAGAATCACACAGGCCCCTCATTTGCCCGTGTGTGAAGGTGCCAATTTACTCTGTGGTGTAAATAAATAAATTAAAGGATAAAAAACCCCTCCAAACAGTAAAATGGAAATATCCAAATTCAGCAAGTGTACAGGAGAATATCCTGGGTCCAAATACCACCCAGCAGGGAGGTGCTGATGGCAGGGGAGGTTCTTCCTGGCTCAGGATTCTTGGGGAAGGACATCCCAGTGTCAGTGAAGACGTTCAATGGAATCGTTATCAGTTTGCCCAGGGAGTCCCAGGAGTCCCAGCCCTCCCTGGCTGCCTGTCAGGAGCAGGAATTGAGCAAATTGAATCATCCTGGGGGTGCTGGGCTGGCAGGTGCTGCAGGGTGCAAACACCAGAGAGAGAACCAGGGGGAAAAGAGGATGGGAAGGGGGAAAGGAGGGAAAAGGATGCCCACATGAAGGCTGTGTCCAGCTGGGAGCTTTTCAGACTCCAGAGGAGCTCTGAGACATCTGTCCCTGTGTTCCTGCTCCCCTCCACAGCCTCTGTGCCTCCTCCCTGCCCCAGCTCTCCCTTTTCTGCCCTCCCAAAATTCCCAGTCTGGCACAGGTGGGGCTCTCCCTTTGCTCCCTATCCCGTGGTCCATGACACTCGTTGGCCCAGCAGGAAAAGCAAACCTGGAACATTCCAAGGCTGGGTTGGACAGGGCTTGGAGCAACCTGGTCCATGGCAGGGGGTGGGACTGGGTGGGCTTGAAGGGCCCTCCCAGCCCACCCCACTCCCTGATCCCATGGTTTGAGGTGTCCCTCTGCACCTGGGAATTCAGTGAATGCTCTGTCAGTGGAGCAGCAGCAGCTCAGAACCCCCTGCTCTGGTGGGGTATAAATCTACAGACTTTAACAGTCGAATTATGGAAGCTCAGCATAAAGGAAATTATGGTTGTTCTGAAGCCCCCGTGACCCCTGATGCATCAGACTCTGGCAGGGGGCCAGCCCACCACTTAGTGGGATGTTTCTGGAAAAAAAAAAAAAGGAGGCTGAATGACATTTTTCATATTAATATCTATTCTTTCCCCTTACCCTCAGCATGTTAAATTCAACTTTGCTCCAGCCCTGCCAGTCCAGGCTTGTATTTCCATTTCCTAGCTGGGTTTTGGAATAGTATATTAATCCAGAAACAATTAAATAAAGTCCTAGTGCTAGCTGTTAATTAGAAGGAAATAGGGAGTTATTTGAGTAATCCCACTGTTGTGTTCTGGTTTTGCAGCTTCTGCCTGACATAGTTGCTTTAATCAGACAGGAATAGGAAATCAAGAGGTTTGGAAGAATCACAGCACCCAGGAACTTTCAAACCTTTGGGCCTGTTTTCCTTTAGGACTTAACCCAAAAGCTTTATTTTAAAGTTGTGCTCACTATGTGGTATCATTTTTTATTGAACTTCTGTTCCATTTGGCAAGTTTAGCAGCTCATTAGGGCCTCTTGCTTTTCTTCTGACTTGGGTAATGAGCACTGTAAAGAATTGTGAGTCTCTATTGGTATTAATAAAAATTACAGAGCAGGGGTCAGAGCAGATAAATCCTGGTCTTTGAATGGTGTGAGAATTATGCAGCAAAACAGCTCCTGAGTGAGGATTTAGCTCTGAGCTCAGCCATGGAGTGCCCAGCTTTGGAAGTGATGCTTTGCCTCTGGTCCAGCCCAGGACACGGGGCAGGGCAGGTTTGCTCAGATATTCAGCATATCTGGTGCTCTCTGGAGCACTGGGGCAACAGGCAAAGCTCTTGCCAGTGCCTGCCATCCATCCTGCTGTGCCAGGCTGCTGGGGAGCAGCAGGAGGGGGAATCCTGGCCCAGACTGGGCAGATGGCACGAGATCCCTGCACGGGAGGCTCTTACCTTGACTCAGGACTTCTCTTTCGGGGTGAATTAGGGACAAGGAGGACAATCCCTCCTCTGCTGCCTGTTCCTTTTGGTCTCTGGTCTCAGGGCCCTGCAGTGCTGCCCCTGTGCCCCTCCCTGGCACAGCCTCTGCATTGCTCTGGTCGTGCCCCAGCAGTGGTGGTTCCTCTGTTCCTGTGGCAGGGGCTGCAATCACACATTCACACTCTCTGCTGTCACCTCTGGAGCCTCTGAGCACGTGGGGCTGCTTTTCCTGCAGTCCCTGCACATAAATATTTAATACCCACAATGGAGCAGTGGGAGGAATCCATTTAATTAATCCAAGTGCCCCCGTTCCTCTGTGTCAGGTGGATTTGCAGCACTGAAGGAGGCTTTGGGTGCTGAGCTGTGACCGTGGCAGGGCTGGATTCTTGGCTGCACAGAGAGGAGAACCCTGTGGGGTGTCCCTGCCCCACATCCCTCTGCAATGGGAGCTCCTGTTCTTCCCTCTATCGAGGGACAAAACAAATCCAAGGGACTCTTGAAAATGCAAAGTCTCACAGGGATCCTCTGCAGAGGGATCTCAGTCAGACACTGAATTGCAAAAGCAGGTGAGATCCTGAACCTGCAAATGAAACCACATTGATTTTTTTTTTTTTTTTAATTAAGTCTTGAGCCCAGGCTGGTCCAAAGGAGCTCCCAGAGCAGCTCTGGAACCAACCCATGAGCTTTTCTAAAGGCATTGCATTTCATCCAGAGGAACTTGCAAAAAAAAGGAGAGAAGATTCTTCCCCTCCCTTGCCCTCCTTGGAAGTGTCCAAGGCCAGGTTGGACAGGTTTTGGAGCAACCTGGGCTGGTGGAAGGTGTCCCTGCCCATGGCAGGGGGTGGAACTGGATGAGCTTTACAGTCCCTTCCCCCCCAGGCCATTCTGTGATTGCATGAATGTCTGGAAGAGATTCCCCAGGGATGGGCTCACACAGCTCTAGGATATACTGGAATATGGATGTGTGCTTGTTTTTGAGGCTGCTGCTGGATTTGGCTCGTGTTAGGAAAGCTTTGGTCTCCAGCTCCTTTGAAACTCCACTTGTTGGGATAACACAGCCCCCAGGAGCCAGGCTGAGCATCCCCCTGGGAGCTCCTATGGGAACTGGATGCCTTCTCTGGGATCACAGGGACTAGATCCAGCTTTGGGAACACCCCACAGGACCAGGTGTGGGGAGGAGACAGGACCATCTCAGTGAACTGTGCCCATCACACGAGCCCACAGAGAGGTTTGGGTGCTGCTGCTTCCACAGGGAAAAGCCCCTAGGGCCGTGTCACCCCCCTCTTTGGGGGCCGTGTCACCCCCCTCTTTGGGGGCCGTGTCACCCCCCTCTTTGGGGGCCGTGTCACCCCCCTCTTTGGGGGCCGTGTCACCCCCCTCTTTGGGGGCCGTGTCACCCCCCTCTTTGGGGGCCGTGTCACCCCCCTCTTTGGGGGCCGTGTCACCCCCCTCTTTGGGGGCCGTGTCACCCCCCTCTTTGGGGGCCGTGTCACCCCCCTCTTTGGGGGCCGTGTCACCCCCCTCTTTGGGGGCCGTGTCACCCCCCTCTTTGGGGGCCGTGTCACCCCCCTCTTTGGGGGCCGTGTCACCCCCCTCTTTGGGGCCGTGTCACCCCCCTCTTTGGGGGCCGTGTCACCCCCCTCTTTGGGGGCCGTGTCACCCCCCTCTTTGGGGCCGTGTCACCCCCCTCTTTGGGGCCGTGTCACCCCCCCTCTTTGGGGCCGTGTCACCCCCCCTCTTTGGGGCCGTGTCACCCCCCTCTTTGGGGCCGTGTCACCCCCCTCTTTGGGGGCCGTGTCACCCCCCCTCTTTGGGGGCCGTGTCACCCCCCTCTTTGGGGGCCGTGTCACCCCCCCTCTTTGGGGCCGTGTCACCCCCCCTCTTTGGGGCCGTGTCACCCCCCCTCTTTGGGGCCGTGTCACCCCCCTCTTTGGGGGCCGTGTCACCCCCCCTCTTTGGGGGCCGTGTCACCCCCCCTCTTTGGGGGCCGTGTCACCCCCCCTCTTTGGGGGCCGTGTCACCCCCCCTCTTTGGGGGCCGTGTCACCCCCCCTCTTTGGGGCCGTGTCACCCCCCCTCTTTGGGGCCGTGTCACCCCCCTCTTTGGGGCCGTGTCACCCTGCACCTCTGCAGGATCCACGACATTCCATTATAAACCACATTTTAATCCCCCCCCAATGTACTGTCAGAGCAAACATCTGTGCAGAGCTGCTCTGCTCCAAGGAGGCTCCACAACCTCCAGCTTCCAGTCCTGGAGATCACCAGGAGTTTATCTCCTGTTGTATTTCTGTTCAATCCCTTTTAAAGCATTAATGCCCTGGGGGTTTGACTGGGTATGATTCCCCCAAAGAGCCCTGAACAAACCTGGCTGTGGGAATGTGCTCAGCTCCCTCATTCTGGGAAAACACGTTGGAGCTGCAGCATCAATCCAGAGCTTTTCCTGGGCTGTTTAACCACTTACCTCCTGAGCCTGCACTGGGAATGTTCTGCTGTGCCAGGAAGGGGGAGATGAAAGCAGACAGATGCAGCAGGCAGAGATCCCTGAGGGAAGTCTGCTGGCTCCTGGAGAGTGGAATTGGAGCGTCACTCCAGCCCTGCCCCAGCTCCCTGTGTGCCAGGGATACTTGAGTTATTTTGGTAATTCATTCAGCTCTGGCTGTGATTCCTCGAGTGCTTTTCTCCACTGCAGCCCTGAGTGTGCAGAGAACTCTTCCTGTTGGCATTAACCCCCTGGCTGCTGGAATTTAATGGGGCTGCTCAGCACAAGGGTGGTTCTGGGGGGGTCTTCTGTTCAGGATTTACCAGACACAAACCCCAAAGGTTTCTGTCAGTTTTTCCAGTAGTTTCAGGTATTTCATAGGAGAAGTCCCAATTCTGATGAGAAAAGAAGTGGTGAGGTGGAAGAATTAGGAGAGACCCTGGGACACCCCGTGTTGTGTTTTTAGGGCACTCAGCTCAGATATGGGATGGTCAGACCCCGTTCTGGCTGCTTGAATATTGGGATAAACCACAAGCAGAGGGATCTTTTCTGTTCCCAAAGGAAAAAGGGGTGGAAGAGGCTGTAACATGAGGCAGACAAACCCCAAACTCATCCTGTGTGAGGGGGATTTTCAGCTGTGTGAGTTCATTATGTGGACAGTTCATGTCTGGAAAATGTGCTGTCCTTCCATGGGGGGCTGTGCTGGAGCAGCTGGAATGATGCAGGGTGGGTTGGAGCAGCTGGAATGATGCAGGGTGGGTTGGAGCAGCTGGAATGATGCAGGGTGGGTTGGAGCAGCTGGAATGATGCAGGGTGGGTTGGAGCAGCTGGAATGATGCAGGGTGGGTTGGAGCAGCTGGAATGATGCAGGGTGGGTTCCAGCAGCTGGAATCTGGAGGGTGGGTTCCAGCAGCTGGAATCTGGAGGGTGGGTTCCAGCAGCTGGAATCTGGAGGGTGGGTTCCAGCAGCTGGAATCTGGAGGGTGGGTTCCAGCAGCTGGAATCTGGAGGGTGGGTTCCAGCAGCTGGAATGATGCAGTGACTTGGAGCAGGTGCTCTGAATGATCCTTCCTGGCCTTAAAAATCTAGGAATTTACACCAGCACACACACATAAAAGAGGCTCTTTCCTGGTTTTTCAGGAAGGCTTTTTTGTCCTGGCTGGTTTTTTTCCCCCAGTGCTATTTTCTGCTTTGCTCTCTCTACCCACCTGACTTTCCCTTTTGGAATTACCCCCAACAAACCCATGTTTTCTGGCGTTGTTCAAAGCCCAGGGCTTGTTCCTTCCTTCCCAGGAGTCTCTCTGACATTATCTGTGTGGTGTCAGGGAGTATTTTTATAATGTCTGCACACTCTTCTCTCCCCACCACTTGATCTAATCTATCAGAAGGTTGGGGTTTTTTTTTTAAATCTTTTGTTGGGAAAAAATTAGTAATTTTCTCTGCATTTTCTGTCGTCCTTAAAGGCAAGCAAGGGACTACTGTCACAGAATTGTAATAACTTATCTCTTCTTGTTCCCTGTGTTAGGTATTATTATTAATACTTATCAGCCTATTGTGTGTAGGAAATTAAAAGGCCTGAAGTGGCCTGGTGGGACTGAATGTTTTATGTTAGAAACTCACTTTAGAGAAATTTGTACCTTGGTCACAACCATAAGGAAAAAATAGTGATTATGTAAAGTTTAAGAACTATATTTCAAACTGATTTTTTTTTTAATAAGCATTACAGAGGCTAAAAAAAAAAGGAAGGAAACTCTCCCTTCATCCCCAAAAAGGGCAGGAAGCTAAAGGAGAACCACCCCCTGCCCAGATTCAATTTAGTACAAAAGCCATTAAGTAGATTTAACTGGAGATCCTCTGTGCAGAAGGAAGTTATTTGAAGTTACTGTGAATAAATAACCTATTTCAGTTTTCATCAACAGCTAATTTTCCTTCCCAGAAAACACCCAGGGCAAACGTTGCTCTAAAATTGTTTAATTACTATTTCTTGCACTGAGTTATTTGTTATGAACTTTCTGTCTTTCAGCATCTTTCTCCTCTCCTATTAAATCTCATTTTCCCACTCAGATGCTGTGGTGTGAATGGAATCAGCTTTTTCTGTATTTAGGATGAATCTGGGTTTTCTGCTTTATTAAATAACAGGAAAAACGTTTCTCAGGAATCCTGAGGCTGTTTGACTTTTCTGTTTCTTGTTTCCAAGAGCCATAAATGTTTTTTTCAGTACCAGACCTCTGCAAACACAATGAGTTGGGCACAATTATTCTCCAGCTGCAAAAGGAATCTTGTTTCAGCCCCGTGTCCTGACCTTGTCTGGCTGGTCCAAGGCCACAGCTACTCATAATATGGAATATATTCAACACTACTCTGGGGTTTGACCTGAAAGGTTAATATGAACAAAACTGACCAATTACCTTGAGGTGGAATCTATTGGCACACAAACAGAAATCAATATGGAACATCCATTCCTGGCTTTGGGGGTGTATAAATATAAATTAGTATCACTAAGAGAACCAAGAGCGAGCCCAGAGCTGTGCCTGGAGTTGATTCTTGGCTGTTTAGGTGTCAGTACCTTGCAGGGTTTCGGTGTGGGTTTGGGGGATGGAATTCCCTTTCTGTGTTTCTCAAAGTTGTTTTGAACAGAATGTCCTGGGGGCCTTTGGGGAGCTCTGACCTCTGCACTGAGGAAGGTTTATTTCCAACAGTGAGTTTGCCTTCTTCCCCTTTCTGTCTTGCAAGCTGGGAGTTGGAGTGAGTTTGTAGGTTTAGCACACATTTTGTACTTCTAATGAGGTTTTTGGGCTGTGGGAAGAGAAATCCCATCTCCAAAGGCAGTTTAAAGAGGGGAGGGCTGGTTGCAGTAACAAGCTGCTCACAGTGGCTCAGTTCTCATTCCTGATGCTGTCAGAAACCCTGGATATCACAGAAAAAACACAATCTCAGAGCAACCAACCCTCTCAGTGGATATTTGTGGATATTCCTGTCTATAAACAGCCAGCTCTGTCTGCAAAAGCAGCAGTAAAACATCAAACCCCGTTCCACAAGAACCAGTTAAAAGCTATATTTTCTAATTAATTTTTTTTTTTCCACGAGGAAAGATTATCTTTTAGCTGTCCCAAACTGAGCCAATGGCTTCCAGATAGGGCCTCATTCCAGATACCAAACAGAATGGAAAATTTCCCACCCTTTCAAATAACAGCCAAGTCAGCACAGACCTGACAGTTTTATGCAGAGCTGGGACAGGATCTATTAACTTCTATCAGCTGATCTTGTCTCTGAGTGGCTGCAGAACCTCGGGGCTGCAGCTTTGGGTGTTTAGCTAAAGGACCTCAGCTGAAAAGGGTTTATTTTTCCAGTGGTGCCCCAAGCTGTCTCCCAGACGTGCTGTCTGACATTGATTAGACAATGGTTGTGCTGAAGCCAGTACATTCTGTCAAAGGGGGCTTGTGTCTTCCACTGGAGCAGGAAATGTAAAGCACTTTATGTGTAAAAAGAAATATTAATATTTAAGCTAAAAGTCACGGGGGGAAAAAATTCTATTAACCAGAAACAGCTTTAGGTGCAGATTCCATTTTTTTTCCCCTGAACTTGCAAAAAGTTTAGGGGCTCTGTGTATCTTGCAGTTATTAAAAGTAAAGCACTGAGGGCCCTCTAACGTAGCACAGACTCTGCTGTGTTTGGAAACAAGAAATGTTTGATTGCTCCTGTGGGAAAGGCTTTGTCTTGGCTGCCTTGTGCCAGCCTGGTATCAAAGCTGGGCTGGATTGCTTGGCTTGTCCCTGGTTCTGGAGAGTCTGGTAGGGCTCAGGGAGCAGCTCTGCTCTCCCAGATTCACTGCACAATCACATTTTATGGCCAGTGTGGCTCAGGGGGTGATGCCTTTACAGCAGATTGATTCAGGTGCTGCAGTGGCTTCAGGGGGATCTCAGTAGGGTTTCTTTTTGGATGATTCAAATGCTTGAAACCCCCAGATCTGCCACGACAAGAAATGTTTTCTCTCTGGTGTCTTTGCATTGAAATCATCTCAAAGACCTGAGCAACGTTCCAGGCTGGACCTGGGACTGGGGAGGATCCCCTGGGACTGGGGAGGATCCCCTGGGACTGGGGAGGATCCCCTGGGACTGGGGAGGATCCCCTGGGACTGGGGAGGATCCCCTGGGACTGGGGAGGATCCCCTGGGACTGGGGAGGATCCCCTGGGACTGGGGAGGATCCCCTGGGACTGGGGAGGATCTTGGAGCTGTGCCTTGGGTGATAATCCAGGGCTGAGGCTCAGTCCTGCCTGTGCCACCACCTTGAGGTGAGAATCCCATTTGTGTGTCAGAGCAAACTGGGCTTGTGATCCTGCCTCGGTCTGGTTTGTGCCTGTGGTAACTCCTGGGGGGGTTTAACCTGGACAAAAGGAGGCTCAGGGGGGACCTTCTCCCTGGGGGGGTCTGGAACCAGGGACAGGAGGAGAGGGAACAGCCTCCAGCTGTGCCAGTTTACCTGGAACTGCCACTTGTCACCTTGTTGGGCTGACATGGGGAGGGGGCAGGAGGGTGAGGGGACCCTGGGCAGAAACCTGCCACTTTTGGTTCGTTTTTACTTTCTGTAAAACACGAGGAACAACGCAATGAAGGTGCCACTGATTTGCCTGCTGAAAGGATGCATTTGTCCCCCGAAGTTTTGTTATCCTGTCTCTTCCCATTCTCTGTTGCTCCTGACGCTCTTCACACCTCCATTTGCAACGCTAGATACTATAAATTACCTGGTAACAAATCTTCTCTAACCCTGCTGGTAAACGTTTCTCTGCTATCATAAATTCAGCCTGATAACCAGATTGGAGGAGTGTAAAATGCCATATCAGGCAGATAGCAAAAAGAGGAGATAAGGGGATGAATAAGCTTGTCCCTGCAAACAGGTGTTTGATCATTTGTTATGCCTTGTCAGAGCAAACAAACCTTTAAAAACAAGTAAATGGACAATCTGTCCTTTTCATCCACTTTATCTTGCAGAGCTGTGTCTGCTCTGTGCTGGGAGATTCATAACTCACCCTCCTTGTGTCTTGCAAATTGTTTCTATTATTCATGATTAAAGTCCGGAGCAGAAGGTCCCTGCATATGTAAGGAGACACTTGTTAGAGACATCCTGATGCTATTAAGACATAGATTCAGTCAAAGGTCATTATGAGAGCATCCAAATGTAAAGATCACACGGGAGAGAGAGGAGGAAATTAGGGCTGAATATAAAAGTGTGAGGATGGGAGTCTGATGGGGAAGCAGGGAGAGGATGGAGAGGGGACACAACCCAGGTGCTGTGCTGGCCCTGGGGTGCTGGGCAGCTTCTGGGGCAGGAGGAGGAAGAGTGAAGAGGTCCAGCCCATCACTGTCCTCTCCTGCCTGGAGTTTAAACTCTAATACCCCACACAGTTTGTTTCCAGCATCTTTAAGATGGGTTTTATCCAGGCAGATTCTAAGTGCAAAGCCAAACTTAGGGCTTCTCTGTGACATTCAGCACAAACCCCTCCACGCCTGATGGGCACATACAGATGTTCTGAAGCCTCACAGGGGCTGTGTCTCTAATTCCAAGCCTCAGCATCCAGCTGGAGGCCTTGCTAATGTGGGAATGTGCTGCTGCTGGCCCAGGTGAGCCCTCCAGGCTGTGCCAGCCTCCTCCTGGTTGAGCTTGAGGTGTTGAGAAACAGTTATTGATTCATTGATGCTTGTTCTATGGATGTGTTCCAGTTAAACAAGAATAACTGCAGCTCCCAGGAGTCCCAGAGAATCTCTGGGCAGGTGCATTTGTCGTGGTGGGGACCATACTTAGTTAATATGGAAATCTATAGGGGAAATGAAGGGTATTTGAAGACAAGCAACAGATTCCCACACAGCTGGAAGCAGATTTTCTGCCTGCCAGGCACCTCCTGGCTCTGTCAGGGGACACATTTCTGTTTCTCAGGTGTTGCATCTGAACAGGCACTGGCATGGGATGGGTGATTTGGCAGAGGATTCCGTGTGTTCCAAGGGTGGGAACACACTCCCTGTGCCCTGGCTCAGGGATTTCCCAAGGTCTGGAGTCAAAACAGATGCCATGGAGGTCTAAAACATAATTATTCAGTGACAGAGCTGGGTGCTGTGCCAGCCCCTGCCAGGCTGTGGGAACAGTCCAGGTCGTGTGTGGAACTTCTCAGCCCCAGAGAATGTGGGGCCCCAGCTCCCCCTTCCCTTTTGTCCGTGGGTAATGACACCCGACAGCAAATGCAAACAGTGCCCAGGGGGAGCTGCTGCCTCTGCAGGGCTTCAAGAGGCATTTCCCCCCCTCTCCTGTGCCCTGTACCAGGGGGAGTTCCCACACAGAGACCCAGCTGATTTTACCAGGGTTAAGCCATCAGCAGGTTGCAGAAATGTGCTTTCCAATGCTGGGCACGTTGTTTAAGTGACCACCCTGGTGTTACTTCTGATTTGAAAGGATCTTAATGACAGGTCAGGTGGTTTTTTAAAGCTGTTTACCTTGCCTAGAAGCCCAGGAAGCCAAAAGCAGATCAGTCAGACTTCAGTAAAACAAAAGTGGGTTGTCTTCTGCTCGGTGCTTTCTAACAGAGTAACCCCTCTGTCTGTCCAGCTGTGCACATGAAAGAGTATTTCTTGTTCATCCAGAGGCATAAACCATATTGTCAGTGAATGAAATCAGATTTTTTTCCCATCTATCATTGCATCTTCCCAGCTCCCACTCACTAAATGGATCAGACATCAGCATTCACTGGTGTGTGTTGCCAAAACCTCAAAGCACATCAACACGTCAGAGCTGCACCGTGTGTCTGGGGCAGAGGCAGCACATCCCATCCCATCCCACATCCCAGCGTGTTCTGGGAGCAAAGGTGGCTCTGGGTGGGTCTCAGGGCTCCCTCTTGGGCTCCAGAAGTTTCAGAGTAGGAGCAGAGCCCTGGGGTGTGCCCCCAGTCCCTGTGAGGTGACAGCCCAGGCTGCCTGAACTGGGATTCCAGAGTGTAGGAAAGAACACCTTAAAATGACATCTCCTTAATTTTCCTGTGGCTTTGGGAATTCTGGAGCATCTGGCAGCCTCAAGTTTAGAGGCCCTAGATCAGCATAGACCAAACATATTGGCTGTGCAGAAAATGAGATTAACACAGAACGAAGCACAGTCCAAGGAGGATCCCGAGGGATTTCCCCTGACTTGCATTCCATGTTTTCTCTGGCATTGATTCCCATCGATTTTAGGGGGGAAGGTGGCTGATTGCTGGGCAGCTGGAGAGCAACCTTTGGAGTGGGAAGGGGCTGGGATGACTCAAAGCAGGGAAACCCAGCCCAGCTTTCCCTTCAGTCAGGGGGCTCCTGGTTCTTGTTTCGGTGTCACCCAAGTGCCCAGGGAGTGACCTGGCCAGTGAGTTGGGATCTAAAACAGCACTTTAAAATTTAAATTTAAAAAAAAAAAAAAAAGGAAAGGAAAGCATTCCCATTCCCTATTAAAAAGGCAACATCAGCCTCTTTTATGAAGTTTATCTCCCTGCACAAAAGGCTGTTTTTAAAGCACTGGTGGGGTTGGCACAGGCATTGTGGTGAGAATTAACAAACACCCCATTGACAACAAGCCATTGTCTGTGGCCTCTTTATAATGTGATTTCAGGAAACTGCCAGCAAGCCAAAATTAATGCAAATGAGTGCAAATTCACATATTGCAAAAGGATTAGAATATCATTAATGTGGGCATTAAATATTTAAACAATATCTCTATGAAAGAATTATGAGCTTTCAAAGCTCGTCTGTGTTTTATGACCACATTAAAGTGGTTGTAATGACATCTTCTGTGCTGGGACCAGGAATGATCTTTTTGGAATATCTCAGCCCATGATCATGCCCAAAGCCAGCAGGCTGCCCCCAGGTCATGGTGTGGTTTAGCCAGCTCTGAACTCAGGTGGGTGTGTTGGGTTAGATGAGGGAGGAGTGAGGAGTGCAGGGCACTGCAAAGCCACCCAGCACAACCAGCAGAGTGTCCAGAGCCAACAGCACTGATTTCTGGAGTCAGAGCTCATCCAGGCCCATGTTTTATCCACACTGGAGGGTTTAACCTGCTGGAGAGCTGGTGATGCTTTCCTGGCTGTGGTGGATCCTCAGACCTTTGCTCCCTCTGCTTTGCAAACTGCTCACCTTGTGCTCAACCTCCAAAGGATCACTGCAGACAGAGCTTTGCATGGACAAGGATGATTTTAGTGCTGGTGCATCCAGGGAGTGAAAGTTCTCCTTCAGCCTGGGGGTTCCTTACTCCTGGAATTAGTCTGATCTGTGCTTTATTTACCCACTCAATGCTCAGAGCTGCATCTGACCCTGTGCTTTCCTACCTAAGCCAGGCTTAAGCTGAGTGGTCCAGATAGTGATGAAATAGGGTCTCATTCTATAACCAGCTGAAGGGAAAAGTTCTGATTTTTGGAACAACTGGCTGGAAAGTCTTCCCACGTGCAGTTGCAGCTGGGGATATTCAGCTGCAGGAGCGTGGACATGAGCAGAAAGATTCTCAGAATGGCTCAGCTGAGATAACAGTTTGCAGAGGAAAAAAAAAAGATGACCATGATCAGTCCATGGGACAGATGGAGATCAAGGCAATTGTTTGAGTGGTAAATGTAAAAACAGCATGATCTTGGATAGTTTTAGTGAATACTCAGCCTATTGAGAGCCTGTCACACCTTCCTCTGGCTCAATTCTCAGTCTCTAGGCACTGTGTGATCTGAAAGGATGACTAACAGATCACCTTAAATATCTGGGATTGTCCCATCACCTGCTCTGATGTTTCTATGCCCCAGAGGGCTGTGACATGCAAGTCTACAATGGCATCTCAGCTCAGCTCCCCACTCCTAAGGCAAAGCACTTCCTAACTGCACCATTGCCATTTTAAGCGGTGCCATGTGTGCCTAACAAAGGGGTTGAAATAAAAAATCAAAGGGAATCAAGTGCATTATTCCTCTGAGGGAAAGAAGAGAGGAGTGAAGAACCCACTTGTGTGAGTTAATGCATTTTTCAAGGAGCTCTCCTCCACGGTGGGGAGGGTTGTGTGGGAGAGACTCAGTGGAAGGAACAGCTCCAAAGGCTGTTGAAGGCAGGGGTAAGATCTTCATTGATGTGAGTGAATTGCCATTGAGGCCCTCGAGTCTTTGCTGGCAAGGCACTTAACTCTGCCAAACGCTGGGAGCTCTGCAGTGGGAAGAGCAGGAAAACAGGGTGGGCTGGGATGATTTCAAAAACAACTGAGTACATTGTGCCTTCTGTGCTTCAAACCTTTTGCTGCTCCTGACAGCTCGTTCCAAGTGCTGAAAATAAACTGGTCCTGGAGCTGTGGGTTGACAGAGTCAGAGCTGCCACTGAAGCAGGGCAGGGGAGGAGGGGGTTGGAGGTGTGGCAGGACCCCAGGCTGGAGCTGTGTCAGGGAGGGTCAGGATGGATCTCAGGGAAAGGTTCTTCCCCCAGAGGCTGGTTGGGCACTGCCCAGGCTCCCCAGGGTTTGGTCACAGCCCCAAGGCTGCCAGAGCTCCAGGAGGGTTTGGAAAACACTCTCAGGAACAGGATGGGATTGTTGGGGTGTCTGCAGGGCTGGGGGTTGGATCAATGATCCTTGTGGGTCCCTTCCAGCTCAGGATATTCCATGATTCTCTGTGTTTCTTTACTTGGGGCTGGGAGCTTTTGCTGTTTTCCCCTGAGCCCCTGGCAACCAACCATGGCCCAGTGTGGATGGAAGGTGGTGGGAGGAATTGGCTGTGGAGGGAAGGGAGGAGCAGGAGGACTGTGATCTGAATGCACAGGGCTGGTTGTTTAGCACCATTGTAATGTCATTTTAAACCACCCTCTTCACCAGAAGGTAATTTCCTTGTGTTGTTTTAAAAGCCAGAGTGTGAAGCTGGAAACCCCACACCTGAAAACAGGGATGGTCTGGACTGTTCAACCCTGGAACTCTCAGGAAGGGGTGACCTGCAAGCTCATGTTTCATGGGCCCTACAGAGTTTCTCTGGGGCAGAGAGGGCTTCAGACCCTGCAGAATTGCTTGTTTTCCTCTCTGACACCAGTGCAAAACAGTACAGAATGCAGAACAAAACAACTTGTCTGAGCCCTTCAGCTGCTGGGCTTTTTAACTTGCTGACTAAGGATGGTCAGATGTTCTGGAAATCAATTAGAGTGACTAATCTTATCAATTCCTAAATTTATTCCTTGTAATCAGCAGCCTCTTTTCCGTAACTACAGGAACCATGACGTGACCAGTGCCTGGTCTGATTAAACACAACATGTTAATGATCCCCTCTCTGAGTTTGTGATCCTTAATGAGTGGTGGAACTGCTCCACAACTCAGCTGGGTTTGGTTGTGGTTTGGGTTTAAAAATTTTCTCTGTTTAATGGCCAGATAATGAGTGATGAACCCGTGCATGACACTCCTGCTAGATCCTTGATGAAAACTGCTCTGGTGCCTAAGAAAGGCACCAAGCCCAGCTAAGGTGGTAGAAATTATAATTAATTCAGCTCTTGCATGAATAATAGCTGGTCAGAGGCTCAGCTCTAGGTCTGGGCTCGCTTTGGCAGCTCTGGGTTTCCTGTTTGTTGTCATATCCACAAGTACAGCAACTGGGAGCTGGGGGATAAAGCAGCAATGACACCTGAAAGCTGCAGAGTTATTTACTGGAACATCAGCTGGGAGATTTCCTGTGATCTGTTGGAAACCTTGTGGTAGATTAAAGGCAGACTCTGAAAGGTTGGAGACAAAGCTTGGTGTAACTCGAAACAATTCCATAAATATTTATTTATGCACAGCTGCTCTTGCGGGTGACTTACAGGTGTCTGTGTCTGCACCAGGGACCATTCCCCTTCCTCTGCTGCTTTGTACAGCCCCAGAACTTGTCATTTTTTTCGGACCACTGCTTTTTTTAACAGTGCACTGGGTAAATTCAGCAGTGTTTGGTTTCAAGTAAGGCATTAGGAGAGGGTTTGTAGCTGTAGGATTGTTTAAGGAATAAGTGGTTTGAGGAACTGGGAGGGTCTTTATCACACGAGGGAACAGACTTTCTCAGCAAGGGGTCAGGGAGGGCTGATCCTGCCTTGGGGCAGCAGAGACCAGATAAGCTCTTACAGCTCCTCCTTGCCCTAGTTCTGAGAAATCCATCAAATGTTTGTTGAATCTCCTCAGCTGTTGATGTAAACTGAGAAATTCAGTCCTGACCCTCGAGGACCAGCGTGTCCTCACACGGGAGGGACATCCAGGGAAAACAGGCTGGGAAATCTGCTTTCTGTGCTGGTGGCAGTGGCAGGTGCCAGGAAGGACGTTTAGACAGGGAGGTTTTTTGTTTGTTTTCCCTTTGTGAAGGCTGTTAATTGGACTGGTTTAAATCTTTCATCGAGCCGTCGGTCGATCCTTTGCTGCAGAATCCCCGGTGCTGCTGCTGTGCCTTGTGAAACCTGGATTCCAAAGCGTGGGTTGAGCTGGGTTGGAGCTCCCACGTGCCAGGCAGTGCCTGCTGCTGCAGCTGGGAAGCACCAGTGCCAGTCAGCACAAAGCCACCCCTCCGTGTGAAGGAGGGGACATTCTGGCTCCTCTCGGTGCATCCAGCCCGAGCTGTGCCTGTCTCAGGAGGGAACTGCTGGTGGCTCTGTTTCCAGGTTTTCCCAGAGGAGGGGGGAATGAGCACAGATAATTAGATCGGTTTTCCTCTCCCTGACAGGCAGGCAAACCTCCATCACGGAGGGTTTTTGGTGATTGTGCAGGGAACTTGCTCAGACTGACCTGATGAGCCCGATGGTGCCCGTCAGGGTTCAGTGGGACTTTGGACAATGCTCTCAGGCACAGGGTGGGAATTTGGGGTGTCCTGGGCAGGGCTAGGAGTTGGACTCTGGTCCTTGTGGGTCCCTTCAGACTCAGGCTATCCTCTGATTTCCCATGCTGCCAAATGTCAGGGAGCTCAGCCCCTGTCTCAGTGCAGCTCCTTGCACTGACTCCTCATCCTCAGCTTCACTGGCACAAGGAGAGGGGAAAAACCCTCTGGAAAACCAGCATTTTGGGATGTGGAATTTCCCAGGAGAACCTCAGGCAGCTTCTGCTGAAGTGCAGCAGCACAGGGAGCAGTGCAGAGCAGAAAGGCCAGGGCAGGCAGGGATGGGAACCCTTGGGGGTGTGGGTACCTCCCCAAAACCTGCACTCAGCACTGGCTGCTCAGCACTTGGCTGTTGGGCTTTGAGCACAGGTTTTAAATGTGTATTCATAAATCCACAAAATAAATAGGCCAGTGCACACTGCTTTTCCTCTGCTTTGATCAGGGTGTAGCTCCTCCAGAGCTGTCCTGATTAAATCAGAATGGTGATAAATTGAAAGGGCTCCTGTCTGATTCGTGAGACTCCTTCAGGTGTTAAGGGGGGGAGAAAATCATTCCAGACTGAGGAAAGGATGGTTTTACCATTTCATTGCCAAATGACACTGTGTCTTGCTAACACAGAGGACATTGTCTCCAGGGATAGGTGCTGTAGGATTTTGTAAAACTAGGTGGGAATTGCTGGTTCATCCTCATTAATCTGTTTGAGGCACCAGTAGTGGAGAGCTCTGTAGGGAAATGCAGAACCCAGGATCCCTCACATCAGCCCTGTGACCTTCCAGGAGGAAGGCTTTGTGTTCCCAGCATCCATGGTCCCTCCTGGTGGATGTAGGATTGCATGAGAGCCTGACTGGGACTAGAGCTGCTCCAAAGGGAAAAAGCTGTGATGATCACTTAGAAATCTGTCCCACAGCTGGTACCCCCCAAACCTGGCACCCTGTGACAACCTTTCCATCTGATGTTGGCAGCAGCAAAATCCATCTCTGGACCAAACCCCAGCACTTTGCTCACTGTTACTGTGGGATGGAAGATTTGTCTCCACTTCCTCCCTTGTCATTCATATATTTTGCATAAAGAGCCCAAGGAATGTGTGTCTTCAGCCCAAACTAAATTCACTTTGAAACAAAGGGGCTTTACTAATTTCACCCTCATAAATAAGTAAACACTCTGAAAAATTCAGTGTCTTCTCTGTGCATGTCAAGGTCCCGTGGATCACTTGGACAGGGCTTTTTGGGAAGTGTATTGTCCTTGTGTAATCCTGATTTCTCAGCCTCCATCAACACTGCTCTCCAGGTTTGTGGGTGTTTGTTCTCTGGCTTCTTGGCAAATATTCCCCAGTCAGGGCTTGGGGTGGCAAGGATTTTTCCCTTTAAATCTCCTGAGTCATCTTTTGTGCTCTCCCAGAAACCTGCCTTGTTTGTATCTGTCTGTGAGAGAGAGAGAGAGTTCCTGGGATTGCTGGTTGAGCTGAAATCCTGAGCCCTCTGACACCTCCTGATGTTACAAATCCCAGTTACAGCTCTGACTCGCTAATCCCAACTCCAATATCAGTCTCTGGGCAGGTAATTACAGGATTTATTGAGCCTGAACGTGTGGCAGGTGGGGAGGGACTGAGTTCTCTGAGGAAAGGCAGCTTTGGGCTAAATTAGTTCACTCTTTGTACAAAATGGTGCAGAATGAGGTGCAGATGAAGGACCTCAGTGCCCACCCTGGGCTCATTTTGGGAAGGTTTTGCTGTCAGTCAGAACCTGCCTTTTGGCCTGTTGGGTTCTGGCTCACATTAAAAAAAAAAAAAGAAAAAATGTTCCCCTGCTATTATTACCATGAAAATTAAAATGAACTGAAATAATCTCAAATGGAACCACTTAATCTAGAAAGAGATAGATAAAATAATTATTTTTTTTTTCCCCCTGAAAAGGCTTGAGTTTGGAACAGGCAGGGATGGAGTGGGGGAAGGTCTGAGCTGAAAGGGGAATTGACTCTGTTTCCATTAAAGATGTTTGTAGTGGAAGAAAAAAATACAATAAATGTATCAGCTCGAGTCAAAACACGAGGAAGTTTGTCAGCAAGAATCAAAATATTGATTTAACCCAAGATTTTTATCTCAACCTCACTGCAGAGAAGCAGTTTCTTCATCAGTTTCCCTAGAATTAATTTTCTTTCAGGAAACCCCCTATTATTTTTTTTCCCCCAGAGAAATCCATTTGCAGTAACACTTTGGGGCTGTTCAGGAGTTTGGGCTGGGGTTTTGCAGGTGCCTGAGCTCTTGAATCCCAAGCTGCAGGTTCCCTGAGCACTTTGGCTTCATCCTAAATGGACATTGTGTCACCCAGGGCTCAGTGCACCCCATTGCTGTAATGAGCTGCCACTCCTGGGTTAATTCATTGCCCTGCCATCTCCCAGGTTATTTCTGGATGGGAGGCCTGTTTTTCCCAAGGGATTGGCCACTTCCATGCAGCACAGCTGGGGCAAGGGGGGTGTTCAGCTATTGGCAAAGATTTTGGGTAGTTTTCCATTGTTGTCTCTGTTATTATCTCTATTATTCTTCTGAAGAACGTGACTGCCATGTCAGGGGCCTCAGTGGGCATCTCACTGAGATACCCTGGGTATCTCAGTGCTGGGGAATTCTCTGTGCTGGGTGATTTGAGCTGCTTTCACTCCAGGATCTTTGCTCCTCTCTCCAGTTTTGCTTTGCTGCCTCTGTCCAGAGTCAGACCTTCCCCACATCCCACTTGGAGCCCTCCTGTCCTGCCTGGCTCAGGGCTGCTCTGCTCCCTTGGCAGTTCATTCCTGGCAGTGGAGAGGAGAGGAATCTCTGAGGAGAAAGGGAGGGTTATTGCTCAGTGACACTGGATCCTGCACGAGGAGCTGCTTTTACTGAGCTGGGCTTTATTGGACTCGAGCTAAAAGACCTTCTGATGATTTCGGGCAGCCAAGGTAAGGAGAAAAGAGCAGGTTGTGTAACCTGCAGGGTGGGTGTCCAGTGGAAAGGAAGGTAACAGTGGTCACTGTGACCAGTATTGTGGAATCCCAGGATCACTGAGGGTGGAAAAGCCCTCCAGGATCATCCAGTCCCCCCCTGTGCCCCAGCCCCACCCAGAGCACTGAGGGCCACGTCCAGTCCTTCCTTGGACACCTCCAAGGGTGAGGACTCCAAAGCTCCCTGGGCAGCCCTTTCTAATGCTTTGACAATCCCTTCCATGAAGAAATTCCCCCTGATGTCCCAAATGCCAACCTGCTGTGCCCAAACCTCATCACCCAGCAGGCACCAGCCCGGATCTGCTCCAGTGAGGAGTCCTTGTCCTGTGATTCCCTTGGAATCCAGATGCTGCCAGCTGTGCCTGGAGCTGTGCCCAGATCCGGGCTGGGTGTGCAGGGGCCAGGTGGCCTCAGTGCCTCTCTCTTGGTTATTTCTGAAGCTGCTTTACCAAGTTTGCTGGGGAAAACAGGGGCTCCCTGGTGTGCCAGGAGCTGCTGGGGTGTGCAGGGCACGGAGCTGGCAGGGGCAGGAAGGTTCCTGCTGGCAGGAGGGTTGTCAGAGCTCACCAGGGGCCCACGTTTTCTTCAGCTCCTCTCCTCCAGACCTGCCAAGCTGTCAGTGCCAGCAGGCTCCTCCGAGGAGTGAGGGACTGCAGAGCCCTTCCAAACACTGTCATGATCATTAATAGCAGTGCCAGTTGATAAATAGCTGCTCTGGTCAAATTATATGACTGTCAGCTCACACAGCAGCTCTGTCTAGGACTTCTTCTGTTTCTCTGTCTAAACACCCTCTGCTATTAATAGGAAAAAAAAAAAAGGTGTCAATTTATCCACAATTCTCTTTATTCCTGTTCTTTAAATCCTGTGACTCCTACAAATTATAAGCAAAATCAGAACTTTGGCTGGTAGCCTTCTTGAAGTTTCTACTTCTTGTAACAAGCTCTGGGCAGAGTTAAGGTTTTTTTCCAGTTATTTAAACAAAACTTGCCTTTTTTCAGTCTTCATTTGCACATGGAGTGGTTTCTGGACTCCTTGAGGGCTTCCAGGTGCTGCCACTGCACACAGGAATGAACTGATTTCAGTGTTCAGGTAGGAAAGGGTTAATCTGCTCAGGAAAACATCACAGAATCATCAACAGGGAGCTGGAGAAAAGGTAAAAATACTGGCAGGTGAATGAACAGGAAGGATGAGGACTGGAAATGATGGGAGGGGAGCTCCAGTCATTTATTGGTGCCTGGGGGGGGTGCAGTGTCAGCAGCAAAATTACTGCCAGGGAGAGGAACACTCAGCTCTGCCCACACTGACCCTGCTGGGCAGAGACCTGGCTGGGGGTGGATGGGATGAGAAAAAATCCTCCCTGGAATTCTACAGGGCTTCTTGGAGTCGTGTTCCCTCGTGCACCTCAGAGAGGTGGGGAGTAGAGAGCAGGGCAGGGGCTCAGCCAGCCCGAGGGTGTGGTGGCTGCAGGCTGCAGGGAGGGAGCAGTCTGGGGGTGTGGGAGAGCAGGGGGATGTTACCTGGGAGGGATGGAGGGGGTGGAAGAAGAGCAGAGCAGTTCTCCCCTTCCCACATGCCAGGCTCAGCCAGCACTGGCTCCAGGAGCAGAGGGGGGTCACTCAGGGCTGGTGCAGTGACACTGGGGGACCCTCCACTCTTCCCCAGCCCAGGAATGGTGACAGCACCGGGGCCACCCCAGCCATCCATCTCCCTTCCCATTGTGGGCAAGGGATGTTCAATTCCCGGCCACAAAAAGGCTCTGCAGGGATGATTGAGTCCCTGGAGTGGCTTAAAAGCTGCCTGGCCCAGAGAAAGGCCCTGCCAGGCAGGGAGGGCAGGTCAGAGGTGCAGTTCATCACCTCTCTAATAAAATTAATCAAGGGGAGAAAATCAGAACACGTTTGCTATTGAATGTTGGGTCAGCACTCGCTGTAAAGCATCTTGGTGTGGTCCCAATTTAGAATTCCCAGATGGGAATGGGGAAGACTTGGGAAAAGTCCAAAGCAGGAGGAAGAAACCCTTTTTTTTTCTCAGGAGGGAGAAGAATGAAAGAGGGGGAAGAGAAGGGTTGGTCCAGAAAAGCCACAGGAAACATAATTACTGTCGGGTCTCCCTGCTCCTTCAACCTTCCATGAGGTCCCAAACGGGATTAAATCTGATGAGGGAAATGGGAAAATGAGAGGAATAAACACCAAGAAGGTAAATCAGACAGAGGCATCCTCACAGTCCTTGTGCTGACAGCCCAGCCAGGGCTCTGTCCGTCCTTGGGGCCACGGTGTTCCTGTGCAATGGAACAGGATAAACAGGCAGACTGGAAGTTTCTCCCCTTCCCCTGTTGTTCAGTGAGGAGGAAATCTGAGAGGGGTGACAGACTTTCCCCTCCCTGCCCCCTCTCCACGTGGCTGCCCCTGCCTCTTGCTCAGATCCCTTTGCAGTGGGGGAGCAGAGGGATGTGCAGGCACAGCCCCCCTTCCCTTCCCAGTCCCCAAATGCTGATCAGCAGCTCGGCTGGGCCGTGGAATTCTGCAAAAATGATGCTCTCCCTCTCCTGATACCTGCCCAGCCAAGTCTGACATACCAGAGTGATGCAAAAAGCACTTCCTCGTCCCTCCCTGCTGGCTCCTTCCCCTCCCCCTGGATTTGCTGGAGCCAGGCTGGGATGGACCAGGCTGGGATGGAGCAGCCCAGGGCAGCTCTTTGGCTGCTGGGAGGCACAGGCAGAGCTCAGTGCTGAGATAAACACAGATTTCCCTGGATGAGGTGAAAGACCTTCAGAGGCTCTTGCCACTGGGGAGGTTTGTTCAGGAGGAGGCTTTGTTTTTAAGGTGAAATGGAGGAGCAAAACACGGGATTGAACCTTTTAGCAAACCTTGCTGCTGCAGAGCTGCACAGCCCTGCTCTCTCCCTGTGGTTATCCTCAGCCTTTCTGCAGCCTGCTATTATTCATGGCCCAGATTTCCTTTTTCTCAATGGGTTTCCCAAGATGGAAACATGCACTCTGAAAGAAAAAATTGGGAGGGGGGAAGAAGAAGAAGAAAAAAAAAAAAGGTCTGCTTCTGCTTTGTAACAACCAGGCTCCCTTGGAAGCCTGTTTTTTAAAATGAGAGGCACATTTCAAGTGCACATGCTGCCTGCCTGACTCTCAGCTTGCTGACTCCCAAAAGCTACTTGTCAAGATTACGGAGGCAAGGGTGGGAGGCCAAGTTACAGTTAATTTGACTATTAGACAAGCATGCAAAAGTCATGGTGTTTTCCTCCCCTTTTACAAACAGTTGTGCAGGAATCTTTTACTGCTGCATTTGATGAACTTGTGCTGAGGTTCAGGGTTCTGCTCTGCAAACAGAGCCTGGTGCCAAGGGCAGAGCAGCAGAAGGCAGAGCTGTTCAGGTCTCCTGACCAGCCATAAACCAGAGTGGCTGCAGAAAAGCGAAGGCAGAGTAACATTCCTGTCCTCTACTTTGGAGGAAAAGCTGTTTTTGAAACGAGGCCACATCTGTTGATTGCATCCAGTGGCTGAAGGGAAAGAAACTTTGGACAAAGACTCCATCTGGGAGCTGTTCAGTTTGGATTTGCAGGCAGGCTGTGTGTTGCTTGAATTTCTTCTTCATTCCTGCCTTGACCCCACCGTGAAAATTGGCAGGTCTGCTGTGGAGATTAGTGTGGAATGGAGGGAATGGAGCCTCCAGCCTGGAAACTCCTGGAGCTGAATAAACCCGAGATGTTAAAGCAGCAAGGGAATGGCCAGGCCTTCAGCTCTTGGAGGGTTGAGGCTGAGCACTCCTGTGAATGGATGGAGGCAGCATCAGCTTACACATTCCATAGGAAAACACACACACAGGGGCTGTACAGGAAAATATTTCCTTTCATCTTCTCAGGTACTTTCAGCACTGAACAACAGCTCAGGATTCCACCTCCTGCCCTGGAGCTGCCCAGTTCTACACTTACTCTGCACTAGGCTTGGGCTTTACCACTTTCCCAGTTGCATCTTTGGCAATAAAAGCAGGGCTGAGGAGAGGGGGAGAGGAGTAAAATATTAAAATAGATTTATTTTTTTTTCCCTCTAGGATTTATGCTGAGAAAATGTGTAAAGCACTGTGTTATAACAGCTGGAGCCAATACTTGCCAGAAGTGTGAACTCCTGGACTGGGATGGTTCACAGCACATCTGGGCAGCAGGCAGGGCCTGTCAGTGTGCAGATGAATAGCAGGGATCAAAGGGGGCTCCCAGCTCAGAAATCAGGCTCCAGTCCTTGGCAGGAGAGCTCAAAACCCACCACAGCTGTGTGGGGACAAGGACAGAGCCTAAATCTTGCCTGGGGAGGGCTCTTGGCTTTCCCTGCTGGAGCCAGAGGAGCAGCCCAGGCTCTGCCCCCGGTGCCCAGGACACCAGAGAGGGGACAGACCCACCAGGCCACCCCCAGGGATGGCTGGGGAGGCTTCTGTGTTTGTTCTCCCCCAGGGAGGCTTTGGACCAGGGGCTGTTAGTTGTGCTTTCAGTAGCTCTGCTGCACAGCCCAGCACTAGATTTGGCCCTGGGTGGTATCAGTGTGCTAATGGATTGTGCCAGGGCTCAGCACAAACATGCTGTTTAATACAGGAGAAATGGAAGTCTGGAGAACATGTTTACCAGACACACAATCTCAGAGATGCTGCTCCTCCTGTTGCCATGGTTACTACAGTTGTCTGACAATATTGGGAGGAAAATGTTCAAATCGTTTCCCCCCCCCCTTGTTTTTCCTTCTGACATAAAATCGGGTGGCTGAGAATTAAATTAGTCCCTGGTGTAGCTGCAGGTTGGGTTGCAGTGCAGTACCTGGGGGGGCACATACACAGGATACATTTTTACTCTTTGGACTTGCCCAGCCCAGAGCACTGCCCCAAATTCCCCATTTGCCACTGCTCCTCTTTCCTTCACCCTTTTGGCTGCTGTGCTTTCCCTGGGAAGGATCATCCCAGGTACAGGGGAAGAAAGATTATCTGAGGCACTGACTTTATTTTTTTGTGTGTGTACTAGAAGGTCAGTGTGATTAATTTCAAGGCAGAATTTTCAGACAGTGTTGCTTCATTGGTGCTCAAAGGAGTGTGGGTGCTCTCATTTCATTTTATAACTCCAATTCAAACTAAGTCAGCTGGGAATCCATTTAAGAGAAGTGTTAAGCTGAGTTTCCCCGTGTTGTACAGACAAGTGTAATCACAGTAAATGGAGCTTCCCCCTTCTGACCTTGTTAATGTAACACTTACTCAGGCCTCTTATGGACCAAACAAGGAGTATCCCATCTTTCCAGCCACTCTTCCATCCCATGGGCCCACCTGGCCTCTGTCACTGCTGCAGTTTGGAGCAGCATGAAAACTGATGTGAGCTGTGCTGGGACAAAGCTGCTCAGGTCTGAGGCAGTGGAAACACAGGAAGGATGGAGAGGGACTCTGGACAAGGGGAATGGCTTCAGGCTGGTAGAGAGTGGGTTTAGACTGGATACATGGAAAAAATTCTTTCCTCTGAGGGTGGGGGGGCCCTGGCACAGGTTGCCCAGAGTTTTGGGTGCCCCATCCCTGGGAGTGCCCAAAGCCAGCTTGGATGGGGCTTGGAGCAACCTGGGCTGGTGGGAGGTGTCCCTGCCCATGGCAGGGGTGGAAGGAGATGGGATTTAAGGTCCCTTCCAACCCAACCCATCCTGTGATTCTGTGACCACTGGCTTTGGAGCAAGGTGGGCTGATTCCTTCTACCCCCGTGGCACTGAGCAGCCAGGATGGGCCCAGGGTGGGGCTGGATATCTCAAAGGGCTCATCAATTCATGTGATTTGTCTGTAGTGAGTGACAGATGTGAGTGTTCCTCCTCAGACCCCTCTTCTCTCCCTCCCTGCCGTGTTCTGCATCCTCTTGCTGTGTGTCCTGGCTCCCCTCCCCGGTGCTGTCTCACCCCCTCACACAGTCTGTGTGCACTGAGGTTTTCCACAAGCCAGACCCTCCTGTGAGAAGCTCCTGATCACCAGCTCTGCTGCTGGTGCAAAGCCCAGGAGCCCCGTTTGGCTCCTGAGATCCTTCTGCTCAGACCTCACAAGTGGCACAGGAGGAAACTCAGGAGCAGCCAAGTGCAGGGGTGGAGGAGGGAAGGGTGATGCTGCTCTGAGTGGAGCTGGCACAGAGGACAATGAATGGAAGAGGGAGCTTAGCTTCCCTGCTTAGTCATTAAAATCAATCTCTCCTTATTGGAATCTCATAACCCTAAAAAGCCCCAAGCACTGAATGCTGAGGAAGAAAACTTGCTGACTGCAAAAGGCTGCTGCTTCCCATCCATCCCAGCAGCTGCTGCTCCTGACCCCCTTTTGAAAGTAACATTTGCACTTCCTTGATCCTCTTCCTAAACCAGGAGTTTCACTTTGCCAGCTTACTTCTGACATGGGGCTAAAGTGATACCAAGGAGCCACAAAGCTGGGGATGGGGTTGGTTGGCAATCCCAGCACAAAGATATCTTGGAATCACTGCTAAGCTCCAGCACTTCAGCTCAGCTGAACCTCATGTTCCTGTCACAGACTGGCACAAACTTCTTCAAGCATCACTTGAATGTTTAAACGTTAAACATTTAGATATAAATATACTTAAAAGTCCCAGGCATTTCTTTTGCTTAATCTTTGTCCTTTAACTCCCTGAGAATCTTTTCCACACACATTGAATAGGTGAGGCAGCAACACAAGGTTGCAAATACATTGATATCACTTTTACCTTTGCTACAGCAAATGAAAACCACCTGCCAGTAATAATCCCCCTAACCTGAGGCTTAATGATGCCATGAACTCTGCAACTGGAGTTTCTGGAGTTTGAGCCAATTATCCCTGGCTAAAGTTGATTCAGGCAAGAAAGAGAAAGATGACACCCACCAGCCAGGGCTCTGTATCATTGTATGATCCCACACAAGACAAGCCTTTGGATGTGATGTGCCACAGACATTTATTGCAAAATACAATCTAGACAGACGAGGCTAAAGGCTGAAGAAAGAATTTCTCATTCCCTCCTCTTACCAATGGGAAAATAAGGTGCACTGATGCAAAAGGCCCTTTAAAAGGCTCTGCAGTGCCAAGCTCAGCTGGAGGATTCTGGGATGGCTGGTTTCAATCCTGCCTGCAGAGAGATGCTCTCGCCTGTCTCAGTGGCTCCTGTTCTTTCTTCCTGCTTTTAATTTACATTGCACAATTTAACCATTATTGTGGGCCCTTCAGGCTATTTGTTCTTGGAGAATAAAAGCTGAATGGGAGCAACGTGTGCGGGAGCTGTGACAGCTCATGAACACTCCCTGCTGCTCCCGCTGCCGCCTGGCAAAGGCAAAGTTTGCTCTGGCTTTGGACTCAAAACACTTGTCAGTAAATAGGGCAGGTTGTCCAGAGAAGCTGTGGCTGCCCCATCCACCCCTGGAAGTGTTTAAAACCAGGTTGGACTCGGTTTGGAGCAACCTGAGCTTAGTGGAAGGTGTCCCTGCCCACAGCATGGATCATCTTTGAGGTCTCTTCTAACCCAAACCATTCTATGATATAAAAAAGCTGTTTGTAATTTCCCATTCAGATGTATCTGAGAAGAATTAATGTGAAAATGCTCTGTGTTTTCCTCCCCCCCCTTCCTGTGATATTTAAGCTAATAGTATTCTTGCAGCAGAGAGAGAGAGGTGTTTTAATGGAACATGCTCAGCAGATGGGGTTGCAGTGGCTCTAGCTGATCTAATTACTCTCCATCTCAGCCATACTTCATAGCCTTGCATATTTCTTGTAAATTTTGTGATTTTACAGCCCTAAGAAATGAAACAATAATGTTAATTGATTTGGAAAGCTGCCCACTGCCTGCCCTAATAAAGGTAGCAAAGCAGCTCGTGGTGTCGGTAAATGAATGCTGAGAGGAATAAGGAAAATTAAAGCCCATCATTCCAGTGACAGCCACTCACTCTTATGACATCACCAACCCTCCTGCATCTGGCCAAAACACGTCCCTAGACACCAGAGATCCAGATCCTTCAGCTGGGTCATTTCAGGAGGGATTTGTAAAACGTGGCATTTTTGCACAAGCATCCTTTCCTCTGCAAACAACAGATGCAGGAGAATACAAAGGGGGAAGAAAAAAAAAAAAATCTGTTTTGGTGAGTGGGCCTGAGAGAATTCAGAGCACATTTGTGAGTGGGATCCCTTGGCCCACGTGCTCAGAACAGAGCATCACTCAGTGCCTGAGCTGGCTGTGTGTCCCCCAGGGCCGTTTTCCTTCTGCTTCCCATCGTCTTTGTCTTTTCTTCTTCAGCTGAGCAGGAACATGTGCTCTGGAAGGGGCAGGAACCAGGTGCTTGGCCTGGGTAGAGGCTTTGTCAGTGGCCAAGCTGGGATCTGCTTTGTGAGGCAGTTCCAGCTCCAAACATCCCCGTGGGCAGCCAGACTGGGCAGGGCCAGCAGGGACCATCTGCAGCGGGCTGACAGCCCCACATTGCTCAGCCAAGCATCCCTGGGGCCTTTTATTCCAAGGGAGTCTGTCAACACTGAGCCAGGAGCGTTGGGAAGGTCTTGTAATCCCACACATCACTCCAGCAGACCTTTCCCTTGCCCTCTGCAGCTCAGTGTGTGGAGAGGAGCCCGTCATCTATTTTGGGCAGCTGCTGGGAAGCAGGAGGCAGATGCTGGGCTCCATAATTGATTTAGTTCTCCTCAGCAGGTCTCGTGGAGGCTCCCAGGGCAGTCTTGGGCTGGGAGGGGGCTCTGCTGGCCCCCTTGACAACTGACATGATGGAGAAAATTGCCATGTCACCCCTCATTAGGGACAGCACTTCCAGACAGGACCCAGCCTGAGCCTGAGAAGGTCCCAGCCCAGGAGCTGGGAATCACCTGGGGCTGCTGGCCCTGGGCTGGGTGGGGGATGTTTGGAGGGACAGACTCTGCACCCAGGGGAGGCTGCTGGGCTTGGGGGGGGGTATTAGAGCACGTTTTCATGCTTGACCTGCTCCTCACCCCTCCCTTTGCCAAGAGACACAAGGAACAATGTGCTCCTTTTGGAGTGAGGATGCCTTGATATTTTTGGCTGCTTCCTGGGGATGAGCTCACGGAGGGAACTCAGAGAACAATTCCTGTTCTCCCTAATTAGAAAGTATCACCGTCTCTCGCCCCACCAGGCATTTCTCTGGGCCTGTGCAAAACCACTTGGCTGGCTCCTGCAAAGCCCAGGATGTGAATCCTGCTTTTAGAGACACAGGGCTGGGATGAGCTGGTTCCACCTGCAGCCTCTGCCACTAGTTTGGGAGACTCTGAGGGCATCAGTTCTCTGTTTATCAGCTCCAGTGCACCCTCTATCACCCCCTTTCATTAACTCCTTATGCCTCCACATGCTCTGTTCTCTATTAGACAAGCAAGGACTTTGGAGAAGGGGCGAGGAGGGCAAATAGCACCCTGAAATCTGCACCCCCGTTAGGCCTAGGAAGCCTGTAACAATGCATTAACACTGTTTGATAGCAATATATGAACATTCCACCTGACTGGTACCATAGGCAGTTGCCACCCTGATTACTCACAGCGCAGAAATGTCTTCTGACAGGTTTGGGTTGCCTTATTTACTCACACTAATTGTTTCCCTGGGAAGCCTGTAGCAAGGTTAATATCAGTCCTAAGGAAAAGAGAGCAGCTGTCATTAAAAGTGTTTGTAAACAGCTTTACCTGGGCTATGTCCTTGGACACCCCCATTGCTCCTGCACAGCTCCCAGTGCCAAGGGGCAGTGGAGGGAATATCCCTGCTGCTGGATTTCACTGGGAACGCCAATTGTTCTCCCAAATTAGTTTAACCTCTCACACAGGCTCTTAGCAGTGTTTAGCAGAGCTGATGAGGAATCTCACCAGGGTCAACAGAGAGGAAAAGGGGTTTCTCCTAAATTTTCCCATCTGTTTAGCCCAGTTCTCACAGTTCCCAGGGCCCTCTCACTTCACTTGCAAACGTGTTTGTCAGAAATCAGGGCTCGGCTCCTGCGACAGATGAAAACATAACAACCTAATTGAGAGCTCATCCTAATCCCCTCCCAGCTCATTAGATCCCTGGATGCCTCCTGCCTCGCAGGCTGTGTGTGGCTGGGCTGCCTGGGACCACTTGGAAATCAGGATCATCTCCCCCCCACCCACCCCAGGCACCCAAAATCACGGGTGAGCCCCCCACACTGGAGCAAACTGGGCATACTGGGCACTGGGTTTGGCAGCCTCGTGATGGGGTTTTCCTTGTCATCCTTGTACCATTGGGGAATTTGATGTTAAAAGGAGCAGAAGTTCTGTGAAGGGGCAGCAGGGCACTAGTGCAGGGACGAGGGGCAGAAGAGCAGGGCTGGGATGGTTTCCAGGGAGGGAGGGAGGGATGTTCAGGAGTCCCTGCAAGCCCCTCGTTCTCCTCTGCTCACAGCCCACAGTGATCCTCAGGGCTGGGGGAGCTGCAGAGAACCTGAGCGAAGGAGCAGCTGGAAAATGTTTCTGTTGTCTAAATCCAGCTGTCACCGAGGCACCTGGGTTTGCTTCCCCTTCCTCGCCCTTTCTATCTTGTCTCTTTTAGCTCGTGCCTCAGGAAAAAAAAAAAACCAACCAATTTTCTTATTCCTGCGGGCCCAGCCTGCAGAAAGGAATAATCACCATCCCAGACCAAACAGATTTAAAAGGATCTTTAGTATGTGGAAGTGACACTAACAATCCTCCCCATGAGCAAGGGATGGTTCCTCCAGGAGGGCCAGGGGCAGACTGAGTGCTGACAGTCAGGCACTGCATTTGTGGTGGGGAGAGAGAGCTTTCAAAATACTCATTGCCCTGGGAAGAAATATTTGCATAAATATTTTACTTCTCGCTGCTATCACATCTCCCCAAACCCAGCCCTGCCTGGGAAATGAAATGAAGGGCTGTTTCTTTTTTTTTTTGCATGCCGTGCACGGGCAAGGTAATGGGAGATCTGGGACTCTAAATGGAGATAATGGAATCATGTTGGGCAGGTGAGAAATTGCCTCTCACTCTCCTACAGCCACGATCACGGTTCTTAAACAGGGAGGTGGGTTTGGCCAGGGAAATTATCTCCCTCGCCAGAAAAGTGTAACAGCTTTTTAAATACCAGGCCTGGAGGCAAAGGTAACTCGTAGGGAAGAGCAGAGCAACACAACAGAGGAAATCCAGATTAATACTGAGCAGGAGCAACTGGTGCAACAAACTCCAACGCTGTGTTTCCCCCCAGAACATTCTTTTCTCCATTTATTGTTCTTTTCCTTCAGCTCAGCTTGAACCCTTTGCAAACAACTTAGATGATTGCAGGTGATTCTTTGCAGACAAAAGCAGTGATAGACTTTTTTGGCACTCACATTCTTCCATGTACCACTGACAGAGGTACAGATTGTGTTGTTGGTACAGGTACAGTTCTAAAAATCCTTCCAAATAATTGTGGTTTTTTTGAAGGAGCCATTTTGAAATTTGTCTTTCCTATTCCTTGAGGTTTCAGTTCTTGTCTCCGTTCCGAGGTTGGGTTTTCAGCCGTTTCAGTATTTTTGGTTGGAATTTCAATATGGTTCTAATCAAAGTAAAAAATGTTAATGGCACACACAGTGTCCATAAAAACAACAGCAGCACTTCCCCAGTGACTCACTTAAAGCAGGAAAGTGCATCAGGTCGTGCCTTTATGTTAAAATAGGCTGTATGTGGTGTTTTCCCATTTTATTTCTTCAGGCCTGGCATTCCCACCTTTGGAACAGGCTGTGACTGAACTGAGATTCAAAACACAAATTTTGAAACGGCCGAAAACCCGTGAAACTTTTACTGTTTCCCTTTTCTTGGTTGTCAAAGGACCATTATCTGTGAGGAAAACAGGGCAAAAATTGGGAGTTCTGCATCCCCAGGTCAAATTGCTCAGTGCTGTACAAACGTGGCAGGGGAAATAAAGGGAGCTGTAATCAATATGCCAACACAGCTCCTGTCATTTGGGACTGGGTTTGTTCTTTTGCTACAGTTCACTCTGAATTCTCCTCTCACTGCAGTCTATCCTCTCCTGGCATCAATAACATATTAATATATTCCTGTGTACTAAGCAGCACTTAATAATTACCTCAAACCTTAATTTGCAGAGAGTCAATTACCCCAGCAGCTCATTGACATTGTTAAGGTTAATAACTCAGTGATTCATGGGACAGGCCACATTACAAATCACATTGATTGTAGTAATTGTTGCAGCAAACCCTGAGAACAACAGACAAAGTGTTATTTGGCAACACTGGAGCAGCAACTTTCCCAACAGTCCAGTGCCCTGGGAGAGCTGCAGAGGTGCAGGACAGTGAAATCCAAGGAGCTTTGGGTGTCAGAGCCTTTCCTGAATCACAGGGAATTCCCAGCCCAGCCCCTGTCCCTGCAGGAACACCCAGATCCTGGATTCAGTACAGACAGTGGGGTGGGCTGGGAAAAAATGCCTGGTTTTCTCCCTAATACAACAAATTCCTTGGTGAGGGGAAGCCCACAGGTTACACAGGTTATCAGGGCAGCTGCCCCAGCAGGGCTTTGGCCCTTTGCTCTGGACATGCCCTTGAGTAATTCCACCTTCCCCTCTGCAGAGCTGCAGTGAGGTGGGACCACAGCTCTCCTTCCTCCTCCTCACCATCATCACCCAGCAAAGGGGTGATGGCTTAATGTATGTGTTGAAGTGACTCTTGGAATGAATCTTAATCATATGGGCTAATTAGAGCCTGTGTTTGTTAATCAGATGTGAATAGCACTCTGATTTCTCTATTTAGATAAATGTCTGCTGGAAAACCTCTTGGCAGATGGGCAAATGTTTGCTCCCCCCCCCTCAAGCCTAAGTGGGCATTTTAGCAGGTTGCAAACATAATTTCATAGCTAATTAGGGGAAAATGAAAACAGCAATTCTGGTGTCCACCCCGGGATCCCAGACACTTCCCCAGGCGTGGTGGGAGGCGGTGAAGAACAGCAGGGTCTGCATTGGGAATTCCTGGTTCCTCCCCGGACTAGGTGCCATGGATGGTGCCAAGCTGATGCCCAAGGATTGCCCAGATCTCTCTCCCCCACAAAGTAAATCAGAGATTAACTTGTCTCAGTGCAAGCCAGCCTGGGCCTCTCCCAGGCTGAGAAGGACCAAGTTAAACAAGAACCAAGGGAAATTGTTGGGGTGTCCTGTGCAGAGCCAGGAGTTGGACTTTGATGGTGTTTGTGGGTCCCCAACTCAGGATATTCTGTGGTTCTAAATAACCCTAAAGCCTTGGGAGAGCAGCTGCAGCTGATCTTGTGCCCAACCAGACTTTTATCCAAGTTTATAATGCCCTAAAGCCCTTAAACCAAGGGAGAAAGGTGCATTTGGCCCCAAAAGGTGCTCAGGGCTCTGTTCTGGCTCTGCAGGTGATGTGGGTACTTTCCCTCCTGCCAGCCCTCCCTCCCCATCACCACAGGGATCTGATGCAGGGTGAGGAGTTGGCCCTGGCTGGACACCCTGCAGGGACATCACCATCCTACCGGGGCCTGCAGTCAATAGCTGAAACCAGAATGAGATTTCTGCACTCTCAAGAATTACCCTGAAGAGTATTTAAATATCTCTCTCAATAATTACACTAAGTTCCCTGCTACCAATATTCCCAGCAGCTCCTCTGCCAGTGGAAGTGCTAAGTACCCTGGTTTTATCGTGCATACCTATGGATTACAAATAGATCTTATTAACTGCTCCAAACTGACATATCTATTTGAATAAAGGGGCTCATTTCTTTGCAGGCAGTAGAACAATCTTGCTGCTATGCTAATAAATACAGGCATTTGCATAAATGTAATCAGATGTTGAGTCTCAGGGCATATGTAGCCCAGCATTATGTGCCTGAGAGAGCTGCTCCTGCAGGGAGGCTGCAAGGGCATGAGAGGGAGAGTTACCAACTGTCTGAGCTGGGCAGGGGCTGGGAAGGGAAAGTGAGGGCCTGTCCTTCCAGAAATCCATCTCTGCTTCCACAGGGACTCCGTTATGGAGGCACCATATCATACATTTTGCAGCCTTTTGTATTATGCATTGTATACATTATATATTGCATTATAGATAAGAAAAGGCAATTTTCTCAGTTTTGTCTGGAAGAGCTCTGATTGTGCTGGACTCTCCCTTTTGATTAATAATGGATCAGGCAGTGTTGCTGCTTTGTGCACTTGCAATTCCTGCCCAAAAAACTTGTGGCACCTGGCCCTGGCAGGAGGAGGGGAAAGTTCTCCCCTTCACACCTTTCTCTGTGCCCTGGTGGTGAACAACCACCTTCCCCCCAACCTCAGGCAGATAAAGAAACCAAGGAAACGTTCTTCAAGTGTGGGGTGAGAAGCTGCTTAAATGCTGGCAGGACTCGTGATGCCCGTGACCACAGGAGGGTCTTGTGTCTTGGGCAGCTCTGCCTCAGGTTGGGCTGAAGGGGCACAAAGAGGCAGTTCCTGCAGCCTCCTCCTTTTTTAAGCTGGTTTAGTGCTGTCAGTGCTAAAAAACCTGCAGCTCCTTTCCCAACTGCAGCAGCAGTAATGGCAAATGTATATCCCAGCTTATCCTGCTGCTGCCTCCCTCCTCTGCCACCCAGGGCTTTACCCTCCAACAGTCCTGCATTTGCTTTTGGAGGGCAGGGAAGTGCTGCCTTCCCTTTTACCACATGTGCAAATGCTCAGCAGATGCTGCTGCCCTGTGTGAAGCCTGGCATGGGCTGGAGATGAGAATTCATTGAGCTTTAATAAGGAGGAGCTCATTTGGTTTGAGATGCAGGGAACTGGCAGGTGAGGCCAAGGTAGACTTCCAAGACAAAAACAGATGCCCCCTCCATGCAGACTGAGCCTTAAGCCACGTCTCCCACATTGCTCTGCTCCAGATCCCATCTGGGCTCCTGGCTGGGAGTGTTCCTGACGAGTCCATCCCTTCCCAGCCCTCCCTCCCTGGCTGAGGAGGGGCTGGGACCACGGGGCTTGTGCAGGATGTGTGCAGTTCTTCAGGCAGAACAGCCTGAGAGCTGTTATTTATTCATTTGAGAAACACTCCCCATCCATTTCTGCTTGCTTTAGAGTCAGAACTGCTGCAGCCTCGCTGGGGCACTGCCTGGGGAGTGTCCCTGCCGGGTGAGGGTGCTCCCAGGACACAGCTGGGGAACTTTGTGCCAGGAATCCCACCTGAGAGCAGGCAGAACAGGCCACCAGGGTCCTCCTTCAGGGCTGCAACCCTGACAGGGACACCTTCCACTAGCCCAGGTTGCTCCAACTTAGCTTGGGACCCTTCTAGGGATGCCACAGCTTCTCTGGGTGACCTGTGCCAGGGCCTCCCCACCCTCCCAGGGAAGACAGAGAATTCCACCTCTGTCCAGACCTGGAGAAGCACTTTTCTACCATGTTCTCTTTTCAGGCTCAGTGCTGTTCCCAGCTGGTTTTCCCACCTAAATCCCCAGAAGTGGCCACAGACCCCCTGCTTCTCTTCACCTCATGGGAGGTTTTCTGATTAATGCCTTTCTCTCTACACTGGTGCCTTTCCCTGGCACTGCCAGCTTTTCATTTCCATTAACCCCCCCCCTTTATCCCCTCGGGGAGGGCTGAACCACCAGGCTCTGATCAGGACAGGTGTTTTTATCTCCTCAGCTCTGTGTTTTAGGTACCAGGAGCTTCCCTTCCCCTTTGCTGGGAGCAGATGACAGAGGAACCCTCTCTGCCAGTTGCTGCTGGAGACTCCCTGGCATTCAGATGAGCAGCTCCATGGAGGGTCTGGCTCACAACCACAGCTGGGAGGCTCTGAAGGTGCCCCTGCTGATGGATCACCTTCAGTTCCTGGGGGTGTTTGAGCCCCAGAGTCCTCTGCTCCCCAAGCAGAGCTGGGAGGGGGAGTGTTCCCACAGCTGGGGAGTAATAAAACCCAGTTCACCATCCTATAAAAGAGGAAGGTGGTTTAATTTTCACACAAAATCTCTGAGCACTCCCACAACCTCTGTAATACCTGTACAGTGTGTATAAACCAAAATACTCATGTCCAGGTGGCTTAGGGCAGGATCCCTTGTGTGCAGCACAGAGCTTGGGGTGCAGTGAGGTGGCTCGTTGGCTGAATTTTGGCTCTTGTCTTAAAACCATCCAGTTTCCCATCATTCCCCCACCACAGCAACTCTTCCTCGTGGCAGTCACGGGTCAGACAATGAGAGCAGCACTAATGTACGGGAGATAAAAGCAGCCCTGGTCTCCACATCTCTGCAGGATTCATTTCAGAGCCAGGTCATTCATCCCAGAAATGATGACCCAAAGCTTGGCCATTTGGTGTAGTTCCAAGAGGCACACACAGAACATTTGGCTTGGAATTAATGCAGGAAAGGACTTTCAGACATTTTAACAGGGCAGAACCCTGGAAGGGACTGGAAAGTATTCTTGAGAACATTCAATGTCGCCCTAAATTAGACCATAAAAAGTAAGTGCTTTTTAAAAGCAATTTTGCACAGTAGGGTCTGCATTGTCAGAGCTTCCTGGTGATTTAGAGGTTCTCCTTCCTCGTGACTCCTGCAAAAATTCAACGAATGGGAGTTTGGCTGCTGTGAAAAATACCCTTGCCTGTAAATTTAGAGGAAAAGCTATATATATATAAAAATGTGATAAACATCTATAAACCAGAGCCCATAAAACTGGGAGTCTGACAGCAGAGGTGTGAAGCACTGTCATGGGAAGAGCAAACCTGTATTTTAACCCTTTTGGTTTCACATGATGCAGATGGAAAGGTTGCTGATGCTGGGATACTTTTCCATGGTCTTGCCTGTGGAATTTCCTTTTCCTTGGAGGATCCCACTGACTGTGGGGGACAGGAGACAACCCCCCAGCACAGGAGTGGCTCGTTTGACATCAAGCTACTTTCTTCCTTGATCTTTCTGCTGCATAATTGGGGTTCACCCCCAGAGCTGCCACTTGGTTTCCAGCATTTCCTGAGCATTTTGTTGTCCAAAAATCAGCCTTGTGGGAGAAGGTGCTGTGAGCTGGGACTGTGCAGCTGGGCAGCCCCTGGCTGGCTCTGTTCTCCTGCTTGGGGAGTGGTGCCTTTCCTGCTGCTCCACACCCCCAGTGTGCCTCCTTGCCTTCACAGTTTGTCTCCTTTGGTGACAGGGATTTATTTAAATGTATTTTAATAAGTATATTCCATTATATTTAGCACTGGATCTATGACAGCTGCCTAATGATGCTGCCCTGCATGGCCAGCATCTCTCTCCCAGTGCCTCTTACAGAGTTTTCTTACCCCCTGAACTCCTCTGTCACTTAGTCCACTCCTGGCCATCAACTTTAATCTGCTTTTGCCTCTCTCTTGTCCGTGGGTCAGCTCTTATTAGCTGCAGTGCCACCTCCCTGGCTGGCCCTGGGATGCCCAAATCAGTGGGAACTGGCTCAGAAGTGGGACAAGGCTCGGGCTCAGCTCAGCAGAGGCTTCAGTGGGTTAAGAAAACAATGTGGAGAGGAATTAGTGCAGGGCAGCACGAGCCTGGCCTTTCCCAGAGTCTCACTGAAAAGCCCTTTCAGAGCCATTTAGTGTCCCCTGTCAGTGGATGGAGGGGCTGACCCAGGGCACAGGAGCCCCCTCAGTCCTGGGGGGTACCTTGGTGCTCTGGGTCACCTTCCAGGGTTTACATTGTGCTGAAAATGTGCACACAGACAAAAAAAGAAAAAAAGGAAAGAAAGAAAGAAAAACCCAGCCTGGTAAATAACATTCCCTTCCCCATCAAGTGCTTAACAGGGAAGGACAAGACACAAGCACAGCTCCCAAAGCCTCATTCTAATCTCTCATGACATACCCAGCCAGCAACAGGCTGAGGAGCAGCTCTTAAACACAACAGCCAAGAGCAGGAGAGAGCAGAGTAATTGTTATCTCTCTAGTGCTTTTGTCATATCTATTAGGGCAGGTCTTAATTGTGGCAATAGGAGCTGTGCCTTGCAGCTCTGCCACTGGATCAGGACCTTTCCTGACTCGATTTCTCAGTCCCAGCAGTGACTCAGTGTTCTGGTGAGGGCTCTGCAGCCACACAGCTCAATTAGTGCAAACTGGAGGGGCATCTTCCTGTACTTCAGGACATGGGTAACCAGCAAATCTGCACACTAATTAAATGTTTTCCAAAGCACTGGCTCGTTGCTCATCTCATCTCCTGTCCCTCTGCCAAGGGCTCAGCAGTGGCAGCACTGCCCAAGCCAGGCTGAGCTGGCAAAACCCTGGGGGAAAATACCCAAAGTACCCCCTGAGGGGGAGAGTACCCTGGGTGCTGTCACTGCTCCTGAGGACATTTCTGCTGCAAGGTGCTCTTAATGTTTGCTTAAACCCTTGCACTTGGGAAGGGAAATAATCTGAGCACACAAACCTTTGTGAGAGGAAGGAGCAGAAGGCAGGGGGAGGCAGGACACAGCTCTGGGGCAGGAAGGGTCCCTGCTGAGGAGGGATCTCAGGGCTTCACTGAACCACCCAGAGCTGAACTTCAGCTGGGAAAAGCATCAGGTGGAGTTTTCTGGCCTGGGGTACTGCAGGCCAAGAGCACAGTGATTGCAGTTGCCACGTCTGGTTGAAATCTGTGAGGGAAAACCATGAATCAGGACAGCATCCAACCTCTGCCTGGAGAGCGAGGCAGAGAGAGCTGGGAACAGCTTTGGGGACCCAGCTGGTGCCACCCTGCTCTGCTGCCATGCAAGAGAACCACAGGAGTGCCAAGTTATCTGAACAACGTGGTGAAGGGTGGGCAGGAACTGGGCAATTTGCATACAAAGCATCGAGATAATGAAAAAGTCAAATTAAAACCATAAATCAGGGACCTCATGGTTTAATCATGAGGACTGGCAGAACTACAGTGTCCTTTAGAGCTGGAGGTGACTCTGCAGTGGCAGGGCCTGGAAGGGTCTCTTTGCTGGAGGAATCGAGGTGAATTCTGACACCCAAGACAAATCTACACTGGGCTTTTCCTTTTCCTTTTGGCTTTTAAGACATCTTAAATTAGAATCAGCCCTTGTTACCACGTCAGGAACGAGTCCAAGGATGGTGTCAGTGCTTTGTGTTTTGTGCCAGCTTTGCAGTGTCTGGATTGCAGAAACAGCTCTTTTCCCAGGTCCCTAAATCATTAGTTCTGGAGCTTTTAATTGCAGGTGAGCAAAGTAATCCTCTGCCAGCCACTCCATCCTTTCCCTATTCATCTTGCCAGAAAGGAATAAAGAAATAAAGGAGAAAAGAATGATCCTGGAGGTGTTCTCCAGCCTTAATGACTCTGTGATTGTGCAGTGGGTGGCTGCAGATGGCCAGCCCTGTGCCACGGGCTTTGGTGCCCTGTGTGCCACCAGCCAGCTCAGGAGGGGCTTTGATCCCCGGGAAAGCCTGGCCTGCAAGCTCAGACACAGGTGGCCCAGAGCAAGGCAGAGGTGGATGTTGAGCTGTCAGGCTGCACTGGCTGTGTGTGCACCAGGGAGCTCCACTCTGGGGGGGGAAAGCAGCGTTTAAAGCCAGGGAGGATCTTTCTCTCACAGCACCCTCGTAGAAGTTCTTTTATCTGTATTATTTATTATCACATTATTTAATGTGAAAGACCACTTCAGCCCTAGGCTCTGGCAATTAGCACTAACAGATGATTGCAGAGCAGAGGCAGTACATAAAGGCTGTTCATCAGGCACTGCCACGTGCAGCACTCATTGATCTGCTCCTGCCAACCTGCCAGGGCAGCAGGGCTGGCACACCTCAGCCACTCCTGGGCAGTCAGCACGGGGGAAATCCAGCTGGATCTTCTGCCTGACACACCCAGGAGTGCTCACACCCAGGAGTGCTCACACCCAGGGTGCCCCCATACTCAGGGTCTGAAATCATTCTTGTTGTTCCTCGCTGGAGGTCACAGGCTCGTGTGTTGTGGGTTTGAATATGAGAGGCAGAACGCTTTTCAGCGTGGGCATCAATAAATCAGAGGCTCCTGCAGTGACTGGAGAGCTGTTCTGAAGGTAGAAGTCCAAGGGTAGGGTCTGGAACAGAGAAATCACAGGCTTTCTTTTCCCTGTTTGTCACCACAAGACAGGCTGCTCACTGCTTTGTTGGCCTTGTGATGCTCACAAAAAGGTGACACATTGAATTTGTAGATCATCCTTCAAAATATTTAATTTGTACAGAGATAACCAGAAGAGGAATTGGTTGTTTGGGTTTTTTTTTTCCATTTCAGTGTGACCAGAACCTCTCTCTGCTCCCCTTGCTTCCCCCAGGGAGAAGTGTCTGCAAGGCTGTTGTTCACAGAGCTCTGACTGCTCTGGGGACAAACACAAGCCAAGGTGGCAGCCTGAATGTGGCAGCCAGACCTTGTAGTGGCCTTTGAAACGTTTCCTGCAAAGGGCTCTGTCCTGAGACTGTGAGAAGAGGCAGAAATCTCCTTACTCCAGCTGAGCCAGTGCCAGGGATTTGCCTTTCCTGGTTAATAGGTGTGGAATCAGATTCCCCCTCCACCTGCTTTCCTGGCCAGAGGGGGTCTCTGGGCTGGGGTCCATCCTTGTCTCCCGTGGCTCAGGGAGCATCCCCAGGAGCAGGTGCTGCATTTCATCCCATCCAGCCAGGCTCAGGTCCTGAGGAGAGTATTTCTTGTTCTAACCCCCTTTCTGTTCAGTGTCCCCCGTTATCAGCTGGGTTTGTACCCATGGATCCCGTGTGTGCCATTCCCAAATCCCTCACTCCTGCATCCTCAGGGATGGGGAGTCCCTTCCCAAGGAGCAGAGACAACCCAGTGCATCCCATCCCTGCAGCCAGGGCTGGGTGAGGACAGGGGGGCAATGCCTGTCCTGCTTGGCTGCAGATAACAGGGAGTGTTCCTCACAGGAAGTAATTTGGGAATTGCACAGGTCATTTAATTTTCCCGATGGTTTATCCAGGATCTGTTTTCCTCTTCACTCCTGCACAAATACCCTGCTGTAGACAAAACGTAATAGAAAGCAGCCTAGGGGGGATAAGCAGAATATTAAGTGATTCAGGAATCCTCAGGGGATGTTTCTGCTTTTATTGCCGAGTCACCACCAGAAAAAAAATGTAAATCACTTATTCTCTGCTTTCCTCTCTCTCAAGGCCTTTCTATTTAAAAATGTAATTAGATCTGCATGTTCCTTGTTTTTAATTTTAATTACGTGTCTGGAAGTGTGTTGTTAAGGTTGCTCTATGTCAGTATCTAAATGAAAATAACCCTGCTCCATCCTGAATATCACTGCACTTCAAGCCATTTTAGATCAGGGAAATATATTATTGAAAAATAATAATAATAAAAAAAAGCTTTTGAAGATGTTTAATGCATATTTTCCCAGGGCTTTCTCACTAGATTAAAGAGGCTGATATTATTTACAGAGTTTGATAACAGACAGACCCTGCAATCCTCAAAACTTCCTGTGTTTAGAAAGAATGGAAGACACCAAAGTTGAGCAAAGCATTTTATTTGCTGATTTAATTATTTGCTGTGTAGTGGGACCTCACAGCAGCAATTCTGCCCCGAGAGGGCACAATATGTGGAGCTGCACAGAGAGCAGGGAAATGCAATCAGTTCCTCCATGGGAAGAGACTAAAGACATTATGGGTCCCTTCCAACCCAACCCATTCTGGGATTCATTTTATCAATCTGTGGTTCCAAAAAAGCAAGGCCCAGGGAAGGAAAGGCTGGTGGTGTTTGCAGTTGTCACATCAGAGGCAGCTTTTAAGGAGGAGCAAAATCTCTGCTCTCTGGTTTTTTTGTCCAGAGTGATGTGGACTGAGCTGGGCTCCTTTGCTCTGGGTGTGAGGCAGGCAGGGGAGATGGCTGATGGAGCTGATGGCCAGGAAAGGTGTCCCACCTTGTCACCACACTGTTCTCCAATTCTATCATCCCTTTGCTCATCACTCCTGCTGCCAGTGTTCTCTGAAACATCAGTGGCCAGGCTGTGGGAGCTGCTCCATGATCCCTGAGCCCAGCTCTCCATGATTCCCTGGGCTCAGCTCTCCAAGTTTGAATAGTGTGACAGTCCTGAGCCCAGCTCTCCATGATTCCTGAGCCCAGCTTTCCATGATTCCTTGGGCTCAACTCTCCAAGTTTGAATAGTGTGACAGTCCTGAGCCCAGCTCTCCATGATTCCTGAGCCCAGCTTTCCATGATTCCTTGGGCTCAGCTCTCCAAGTTTGAATAGTGTGACAGTCCTGAGCCCAGCTCTCCATGATTCCTGAGCCCAGCTTTCCATGATTCCTTGGGCTCAGCTCTCCAAGTTTGAATAGTGTGACAGTCCTGAGCCCAGCTCTCCATGATTCCTGAGCCCAGCTTTCCATGATTCCTTGGGCTCAGCTCTCCAAGTTTGAATAGTGTGACAGTCCTGAGCCCAGCTCTCCATGATTCCTGAGCCCAGCTTTCCATGATTCCTTGGGCTCAGCTCTCCAAGTTTGAATAGTGTGACAGTCCTGAGCCCAGCTCTCCATGATTCCCTGGGCTCAGCTCTCCATGATTCCTGAGCCCAGCTTTCCATGATCCCTAAGCCCAGCTCTCCATGATTCCTGAGCCCAGCTCTCCAAGTCCTGGGCTCAGCTCTCCATGATTCTTGTGCCCAGCTCTCCATAATTCCTGAGCCCAGCTCTCCATGATCCCTGTACCCTCTAAAACCAGCTTGTTCCCAGTTTGCACACACACAGAAGTGCAAAGCTTCTCTATTCCCTAAAAATCCTGGTTGTGGGACAGCCACAACAGGGCTCTAGTTGTGGAAAATTGCCAGGGCCTTTTTTGATGCAGGAGATGAAAGCACATATCACAATATTGTGGGGTTTGCCCCTGGGAACTTTGTCTGGAACGTCTGTGCCTCTCAGGAGTTGGGAACTCCACTGATGTTTTGGGCTCTTTGGAAAAACACAGCTTCCCTGCATTGATCTCAGAACATGGTGCCAGCTCAGCTCCAGGAGCAGTGAGAGGAGTAAAAGGCAAAACTTTAAAAACCATTGAACTGATTAATAAAAAAAAATAAAAAATAGAACCTGCAGAGAAGTGCTGGATCCAGGTACCAGAGTCCTGCCCTCTCCAAGCCCCCAGCCCAGCCAACCCTCCTTGTTATCCCGTTGGCACATCCAGCCTATTAAGCAGAGAAGTGCTTAATTCCTTGGAATGGGAGTTGCTCCACCTGCTCCTCTGGAGGAGTTCCCCTCTGAAGCACATCCCTGATTTGCAGGCAGAGAGGTGGCACTTTGTAACTATTAATTTAATGAGCTTGTTCCAAGATCACCCAAGCAAGGCAAAAATTACCTCGTGAGAACCCAGGGAACCTGAGGTGACTGGGGCCTCTGCTCAAAAGGGGCTTTATCAGGGCTCTGCCTTCAAGAGCTCTTTGAAGAGAGTGCTTTAAAACAAGGGCTGGAGTAAAGGAGCTGTTAATGAACTGCACTGCTTCCTCCAGGATCTCCTGTTCTTTGCTGCTGGTGGTGGTGTGGGGGTTTGTTTGCTTGTTTTCGTTTGGTTTGTTGATTTGTTTTTATACAACCAAGAGTGAAACAGGCAGAAAGTTGTCAGATAAATGGATATATGGCACTGACTGGGAGTGCTGTCCCAGCCTTTGCTTGGCTGACACAACTGTCAGTCCCCGTTCTGCTCCCTTTGTTCTCCACTGCAAGAAGCAGAAATGCTGGTTGTGTGCTGGCAGATTTTAGGACTACACCAAACCTGTTGAAAACCTATTTTTCAGCCCTGTAGGAAAAAAACTCCATGGGATTCTGGTGTGATCTTTCTGGGGCCGTTTTCATGTTAAGCAACGACACCAAAAATAACAATTTCTAAGTTACAGGGCCAGGAGGTGCCTTTGAGAGGGTTCTCTGGGTAATAAACTTGCACAGACTCGGAGAGAAACATTAGTGCAAAGAGTTAAGTAAGATTATATTAACTAAGGTGACACTTGGTCAGAAGCAGCTCTGGGAAATCAATCCATGACCACTCAGGTGGAAGGGTGGTTGTAGCTGCCCTAAAATGTTCTCCCCCTCACTGGGGCAGGAAGGAAAAGGGAGAGAGAAGCTGCTTTTGGTTCAGGGGTCAGGCATCCTTAGTAAATGTGAAATTATTGCTCAGCCAACCCGAGGCATTTGCAGGGCGACTTTTCCTCTAGAAAGTATGAATTTTTGCTAATTGACAGTTGACATAAAATGCCTGCATAAAATTGGGTATAAAATCTGACATAAAATTTCTCTGCAGAATGACAGACACAAAGTTTGCCACCCTAGCCAGCCGAGAAACTCTCCACTTTGCCCTCTGGCCATGTCACAGCAGCTGAATAATTTGGTGTGTCTTTTGTAATAGTCCTTTCCCTGCCTTGTTTCTCCTCCTCTCTTTCTGCCCCAGTACTGAAGGAAAGGGTTTGTTGGTTTTTTCTTTTCCTTTTTGTGATGAGAATACTTAGGAACAGAGTTAAACAAGAAAAATTCTAAGTTTTTCCAAGGAAGGCCAAACTGTGTAAAGCAGGAATTTTTTCTCATACATGGTGCAATCCTTCAAGAGCCAGGTACCTCCAACTCCATAAATTCTTGTGTCAGCAGAGCACTGACACGTGAAAGATCAAGCCCATAACAGGTACAAGAGTGAGAGACATGGAAATGCTTCTGCAGGTTCCATTCATCTCTCACAAAAGCCAAACTGAGCACTGCCCTTCTCTGTCTGTATTCCTGGAGAGCCTGGCAAGGAAGGGACTAAATCTTTGGATGCAAAAATAAATAACAAAAAAAAAAAGAAATTACGATCCTGGCCCTGGAATTCTGAGCTCAACTTTTTATCCTGGAGCAGAACTGCCACATCCCAAAGGAAAATAAAATGCCCAGCTGGGTGGGGCAGCTGCTGCTTTGCATCAGGGAGGGTCTGGGAGTCATCAGTGCACAGGGCAGAGGGTTTCAGGCCCCCAGTCCTGCCTGCAGGTCCTTCCCCCCACTCTGGATACATGGAATTCATCCTGCAGGGCTTCCTGTGGTACAGAGCCAAGGTCACTTCCTCTTGTCAGGGATTCTCCTGCCCCAGAGGGCAGCATCCCAGAGCCCAGCAGAGCTTTCCTGCAAGGGAAGGTGGTGATCAGGTGTTGAGTTGGGCCAGTTCTGCTCCCAAAATATGGGCTGGAGCTGCAGAATTGCCCCCAGGACAAGCCCAAAGGGGGGTGACTGGCAGATGGGGTCACTGCAAACAGCACCAGAGGAGAAAATCCTGAATTTCTTAATGCTTTCCTCCCAGTTTTCTGCAGCACAAAAGCAGGGAAAAAGGAGATGCAAGATATTCATGTCTAATACTGACTCTTTTACATATCTATGCTGTGGCTTTAGTTTAGTTTCCCAAATGCTGCTTGGCTGCTCCAGTTTATCAGCCCAATCTCAGCTGCAAAGGATGCTGGCAAAGGCCTTATCATTTAATTTTGCTAACGTCCCTCATTTCTAATTTATAAAGCCAGCTCTATGACAAATTGAATTTGTATAACACAGTAAACAAAAGGGCTTCTGACTCCACTTTCCTGTAATGGACTAACCTTGTTGGAAACACACATTAAGTGGAACAGGCAGACGTGGGGAAAGGGCTCAGCTTCCCAGCTGGAACTCACAGAGGGTCCAACCTGGTTATTTTGCAACAAAGACAACAGGACTTTGCAGCTGGTGTGATTATTTTTTGCTGATATTGGTTATTTCCTAAGCTTTATGCAGCCTTCTGGAGGGAAATGGGGGAAAAACCTCTCCATCCAGTGACAGACTGGCAGGTGACTCGGGGTTGTTCTGACAGGGGGTGATGGGGAGGGGTTCGTTTGTCCTGAAAACCAGCTCCTGTGCCTGCCCCTGCCAGCTGGGCTGTTTGTCATTCAGCACAAGACATGGCACCAGCCATTGGCACAGGGACACTGAGCAGATACCCAGAGATCTTGGCAGTGGTTGCTGGAGATGCAGCCCAGCTTGGAGAGCCACCAGAGGAGGCAATCACAGCCTTATCTCCCCCACTGCCAGATAAGCCTGTGATCACCTCCCCAGGAAAAGGCCATTAAAGGAAGTCCCTGGTGGGTCTCTTTGCCCTGAATTAAAAATCGCTGGGACATTAAAATAGGTGCCTTTGACTCTGAAGAATCAGCTCCTCGTTAGCTCAGCTGGGGTGTGGGGACAGCCAGGGCTGAGGATCAAAGCCATGAGTTTGTCTCCAGGGTGTCCCCAGTGTCAGACTCCAAACTGTGCCCAGATCCCTCCTGACACCATCTGAAGTGGCCTCAGGTTCAGGGTCCCAAACTCAGGCACTTGCTGGGAGGACCATCCTTGCTCCAGGCTCTGACAGCTTCCCTGAGGGCACAGTTTGGGGCCAGAGGGGGCTGGCTGGGGAAAGCCAAGGCATGTCCACAGTTGATGGGGATGAAGTGTCCCTGCAAAGTCCCCCCCAGTGCCCCGTGAGAGTCCCAGCCCCTCTGTCCATCTCTGCTCCCTCCTCGCTCTTCCCTGGGCAGCAATTCCTGCTGCTGCTCCATTTGTCTCCCCTCACCAGCGTGTGTTCACCCTCCTCCCGTGCTCAGCCTTTTAGAATCCCTCTGTTTATTGTCATTCTCTCCCCTGGGAATGGGCTGGTGGTGGCTCAGTTCCCTGAGAGTGGATGGGAGCAGCTCCACTGGCTTCCTGATTTAGCACCTGGAAGCAGAGCCCGTGCCAACAGCCCCTGCTGTTCATTAATCTGGCAGTTGTGACCCGAGAAGGCATTTTTTTCCCCTTTTTTCCTCCCATTTCTGTCAAAAACCTGGGCTGCTCCCACCCTCTAAATGTAGATTATAAAGAAAATGAGAGAGAGAAACACTTGTCACTTCTTTGCATCCAAATACAGAATCCAGGGAGACAAAGTCTAATTTTAGAGTACATCAGAGACAGCAGCATCTGAGTAAACTCATTTATATGTCTCCAGCAATGGCCCCCAGGGAGGCTGCATATATACCTGCAGGAGACTGATAATAAATAACATACGAAGGTAGAAACAAAAATAAGCAAATGATTGTTTTCTTTCCATGCCCAGGAGCAGCTTCTCCCAAGGCAATCACATTTACAGAGGGGCTGGTGGTGGCAGACAGTGCAGGGGTTGTGCTCTTGGAGTGATATTTAGAGGAGCAGAAATGTCTGTGTTGCCTGCAAATGGAAAGGGCATCGTTTTGAAGGCACGTTCCTGTGTCAGAGCAGGAGAGCACCACAAATTACACCCTCCCTGAAGCTCATCCTGGCTGGATTTTCTTCTCCCTTTGAGGCTTTGGGTTCAAAGGGAAGGCAAAATAATCCCAGCAATGGAGAAGGGATAGTTAGCCTTCCCAAATATCTGAAGAAAGGAGATTTTCCTTCTGGAATTCGCCCATGAAAATGATATAAATGCACATTTGTGTCTCAGACAGTTGAGACAAGAGGAAACCTTTGACCCAACCCCCTGGGTTTGCCTCTGAGGTGGGCAGTGATGATGCTGCACATTAAACTCCTGGGAATAACATCCAGCTGGTCTGGAAATCCAGGAGCAATCCAGGTGGTCTGAAAATCCAGGAGCATTCCAGGTGGAGCAAGGGAAAGCTTTTGTGGTGGAAGGCACCGACCTGGGGCTCAGGAGCCCGGTGTCCAAACCCCACCTGCCACATGTTCACCCTGTTAATATATTTCTAAGCATCAGTTCTGAACTAGAGCAATTAAATCCTCCTTTTCCCCACCTTTCCATACAGTTTTCTGCTTAAATTGCTAAAAAGCAAGAGCAGCACAGTCTTTTAGTGGAAGAGGTGATGCCAGGAAATATCCCCCCTGTCTCAGAGCAGTCAGGAAGTTTTCAGGAATTGCCAGGGAAGCAGAAATAGCTTTTGTCTCAGGAGGCAGAGACTCTCCAGTGCATTATTTCCTGCTTCTCCCCTTTCATAATTACCTGTGTGAGCTAATGGAAACATCAAAGGTATCCAAGAGGCATTTCTCCTGCATCCACGGGGTGCCAGGGAGCTGTTATCAGCAAGTGAGGTCTGCAAACAGAACCTGTGGGTAAATAAGGGCAAAATAGGGTCTTTTGTACAGAATCCCTTGTCTAACTCCCAGAGATTAAAAGCAGACCCTTCCACGACTTTGAAGTTGAGAACTGCAGTTCTTTCTGCAGTTGTTTTAGAGCCAAAGTGGGCTTTGAGTGGGCACAAATATGTCTTTAAGGCTTTAGACCTTTCCCACAAATTCTGTTTGATGCTTTTCATGTGCAGTTCCATTGCCATTACACGGGCAAATGAATGAGCCACAACATTTCATAGTTTCAGTAGGAAAATGGTCACTAGGTCTGACTCCTTCCTAATGTGTTGTCAACACACAAAAGGGGATATATAATGCCAGTGTTGGCAGATTAACAAATTGCCTTGTCTGGTATTATATGGGATGTCACAAAACTGCCAGGGAAAGGCTGAGACTGTTATCTTTAACAGGAGCTGCAAATGAGCTGCCCTTTGCATTATAGGGCAATTTAAGCCAAAAAAATGTAGGGCAAATGTTATATTTTTTTTTTATGCCAGGTGACAGATTTAGAGCCCCCACTTGCTACTTGGAGGATGCTGAAGCATCCCAGCATCCAGCCCAGCCCTGGGCATGGAAAAGCTCAGCAGCAGGAGCTGTCAGGTGTTAAATGCTTGACTTTAAAAGTGTCACCCACACAGGGAGGGGGCAAAGGAAGAGGTGGGGAGTCAAAACTCACAGAGTGTGCTCTGGTAAATCTAATTCTTCCAGCCAAGCACAGGTAGTTTAAATCCTCTCATCTGCACCCCAGTCCATGTTGCTGCTGATAAATGCACTGACGTCAGCCCTTAATCAAATCTCCCCCAGTGCAGTCTGGAGCTGCAGCCCTTCCAGGGGAGATAAGGTTCTAACCAAGTTATGCTTGAGAGCTCCATGATGGAATTACTGATGTCACGTTGCTTCCTGGAGTAAGAGAGGGGCAGTTTTCCCTGCCCTCCTCCCTCTGGGCTCTGCAAACAGCAGCCCCCTGGCCCCAGAGCCAGCCAGGAGCAGGGCTGGGCTGCAGTGATCCCACATTCTCTGCTCAGTCTCCCTCTCCCTGAGCTGGAGACTCAGATTCCTCCCCTGCCACACGTCCTCCAGCTTGTTTTAGCAGCTCTGAGGGTCACAGCAGTCTGATGAACTGCTGGGAATTAGGAACTGGCTGAACCATTCTTGCAGCTTTTCTCCGTTCTCGTCAGAAAACTTCCCCCTGAAGTTGCACCCTCAGCTCCCGGTCTGAGGGATCCCAGCACAGGCAGAAGGGCCCAGACTGAGGCTGCTGAGCCATAATTTCTGTGCAGAGAGCACTGTGAGGGTTTGTCACAGCCTGAGTGGATGGGAAGCAGCTGAGAGCTGTTTGCCAGCACAGCCTGGGCTGCAGCTCTGCCCAGCCCTCCACGATGTGCAGGAGCATCATCTCCAGCCAGCCTGGTGCCTGCCAGCCCCACACCCCTCCCCTGCCACCCCCACACCCCTTCCCTGCCACCAACCACTGGCTGGGAATTCCTGGTGCCACCAGCAGCAATCCCCAGCACACTGCAGGGAGTACAGACACAGAGCCTGGACCTGCAGCAGGACACTCACAGCCCAACCCAAATGTCGAGTGAAATGCTCCCTTCAGGAAAAAGATCCCCTGGGAGCATCAGGAGTGATGGCTAATTTAAGCCAGAAATGGATTGTTCTCTGTGTTGTCATCCCTCTGGCTGACACGTGGAAGGAGATGACATTTCTTCTTTCCTCAGAGTGAGGGTTTGCTCTCGAGATCGGTAGAAGGAGTTTCCATTTTTGGGTGTATAAATAAATCTGTAGCTTTAGAGGGTGTTAGCAGGGCTTGGCAGACCTGCTGCACTGCTTCCCCTTTTGCTGCTGCAGAGACACTTGGGACTTCTAAAACACTCTCTGGAATGAGTTTTAGTATTTTCAGTTGCTCAGGAAAATCCTCAGTGTTATCAAACTCTTGTTACCGTAACCTGGGAAACTTGGAAGGCTCATTTCCAATCAGGGAATCCTGAGCTTGCACAGAGAAACAGGATTCTGGGAATCAAGGGATACCGCTGTTGTTTCAGCTAACAGTAAAATGGATAGAGAGCTTGTAACACAGTCAGAGGAGAACCCCACTGCCCTGGCCAGCATTTTCTCTCTAAATCCACAGATTTCCTTTCCTGTTGGTGTTTGCACTGGTTTAAGCCCAGATAAGGAGGAATATTTCATGGAATCATGGAATGACAGGATGGGTCTGGGTTGCAAGGGACCACAAAGCCCATCCAGTCCCACCCCTGCCGTGGGCAGGGACACCTTCCACTGTCCCAGGTTGCTCCAAGCCCTGTCCAGCCTGACCTTGGGCACTTCCAGGGATCCAAGGGCAGTTTCCAGGCTGTGATTCAGCCTTGACAGTTTCCCTGAGCCAAGTCCTTTAAAGTGTCTCCAAATACTTTGAGGAATTAAAAAAACCAGATGCTCCTGGTAAGCTCAGGGAACTGCTGAGTGTCAGGAACCGAGAGAGAAGCACCAGGCAGTGCCTTGGAGCTCCTTTTCCATCTCCTCCAGAGGAGCAGGGCAAAGGCTGAGTGGGAGCTGCTGGTAATTGCAGGTTTCAGAGGGTGTGATTACAATTTGTCTCTATTGTGGAAGCTCAGGTTTGGAAAGAATGACTTTGTTTAGCCTCAGCTCTGTTCCTTCTGCGCCGCATTCAAACCCCTCCAGAGTGTCTCTGGGGCTGCAGGTCCATCAGTGCCTTTGCAGAACAGCCCCAGCAGCACAGCACTGGCCCTCCTGAGCTCGGGCTGTTCCCCGAGTCAAACACAACCCAAAGCTTTGCTGGCTCCATTAAAAGCTGCACTATTCAGACACCAGCCAGCCCCGGGGGTAAAGCCATTAATAGAATTAACAGCCCCAGTGCCGTGTTTGTGTCTGCTGAGCTCTCCTTTCACAGCTTTTAGGGGGTGGAGGTTTCAGCTCTAACAGCAGCCGCTGGTTTCTGGGAGCATTGATTTGTTCTGAGGAGCAGCAGCAGCTTTCTGAGATGGGCCTGAGACGTTTCCTACCAAGGAAACGAGTAAAACTCCCGAAACCTCACTCTGGCTTAAAAAAAACCAGACAAGTTATTGTTGCTCCAAACCTCAGTCTGCATTCCCTTTCCACCAGGGCAATAAACACATCATTTACTGATTAATTTGGTTACTCTGGCTGCTGACTGGATACTCTCCTGTGAATTTGCTTTCTCCCTTCACACTTTGCTATTCTGCTTTATTCAGCAAAGCACTTGACTCCAAGTGAGAGTCTCGTTCTCAGAAGGTTTGTGCTGTTCAGCCCTACAGCCCACAGATACCCCCTGTCACTAATTTGGCTTAAACCTGCAGGTTACTGCTTGTTAGAAGAATTAGAAGAGATAAATAAATCCCTGCCCTTCAGTTTTAGGAGAGCCATTGCAAACCACTCCAGCAGGAGACAAACTGTGCTCCCCTAACACAGCTCAGTGCTGTGCCTGCACCTACTTCAGCTGCTTTCACTGAACAGGCCGAATTTGCAAAGAGAAAGCCACTAAAAATATATGTAAAAAGCTTCTAGCAGGGGGATCTTGATGTGTAGATGGAGCCCCACATGGATAAGTGGTAAATAGAGTTGTTCTCTCTTTTTACTAACTCCATTCTTGCCCATGCTTTGGTAGTTTTCTCTTATTCTCAGTTTTTCCCCTTTCAAATCCAATATACTTGTTCAAATGGGCTTGTCCAAAGTGAGTTATGAAGTCCCCAATTGCTTTAGGGTTCCCAGGTGTTTGCAGGCTCTGAGCTGTGCAATATTTTCTGCTCCATTTGCCAGGGGCTGCAAACCCCTGGTCCCCCCTGTTAGGACTTGACTGTGCAGAACAGTCTCTGAAAATATTAAATTAATCCGATATTTATTTCCATGCCCCTATTTTCCTGCCCTCTTACACCTTAGAGAGGAAGATGGCTGAGAAGAAGTTGTCCTTTCTGCCTCTACCTATTACAGGGCTTTGGGGTTTTTTTTCCTTTTTATTTTTTTTTTTTTAAATCCATCCCCAAACTCCCTGAAAGTGTGAGAGAAAATCCAAGGAGCAATTAAACAGCACTGAAACAGGTGCAAAACCAGGAGCTGCCTTTTGACACACTAATCAAATTATGAGGCATGAGTTTCTGTTTGAACTGAGCAGAATAAACACTCTTAACCCAGAAACACTTAGGGGGGAAAAAAGTACCAGGAGACTCATGAAACCAGAGCTGCAGTATTTGCATTGATAATTTTAACTGGCACTTCACAGGGTGGCATTTCCTCCCTGTACTCAAGGCAAAAAAAAAAAAAAAAGAAATCTATCCCCAAGTCAAAAAAGCGTTAAAGGAAAGAATGGATTTCAATAAAACAGGATATAAAAACAAGAAGTGGCTGTAAATGGAATTGAAAGCAAACTGCAAAAGCTCCAGAGTGAGCCTTTCCTTTCTATTCCAGAAACTTCACCTCTTGGAGCTGCAATATGTTTGTACCTATTGACTAAGGATTTACTGCTTATTCATAATAATTTATGAATTTTAATTCACAGGTATTTATCTGGTTCATTTCCACATCTCCTAAAAATTAACCAGGAGCTGGTATTTATTAAATATTAAATATTTAAATATTCCTCTTCCCCCCATCTGATCTCCCAGTGCTGGAATGAACAGGACAGAGTCCAGGTTCAGGCCACAGCCCATTCCAGCCATGTTCCATGGAAGAATTGTCTTCTTCCTGTCTTCCCTTTCTATATTTAACTTCCCAGGGCTCATTAACCAGCAGCCTGTACCTTGTTACCACATCAATTCCGGGGAGTTATTTTTCGGCTGCAGTTATGCTTCAATTTGGAGTATTAATTTCCTTTAACACTTGCCCTATTAATCACTTTAACAATCAAATTAAGACAATTAGTTTAATGAGTTAATGGATTATACAGAGCAGACGCTCCACATTTATAACCACTTGTGCCAGAGCACTTTTATAAAAGTCAGCCCTGTCAATAATATATGAGACCATAAATGTGCTCCTGTAGGGCCTGGGGAGGGATGGGGAGTGTTCTGGGAGACTGAAACCCCTCTGTCTCTTCTCTGGGGCAGCTTTTATGTGCTCTGGGCCCGTTCAAATCGAGGGAAAGGCAGAGCTGTTATTTTTGGGGGATATTAGTGCTAGATGGAAATTCTCTTTCAGATTGCCTCGAGCGTGGCTGCTCTGGGTGTGGCATCAAAGTGCAGCTTCTTTGCCACGTTTTTTCCCACACATTGGTGCCACACTACAGCATCCCACCACCTCTCCCTGGGTTCACAGCTCTCTGCTCCTGGGCTGGAATATTTGGCCTCGGGAAGGGGGGAATTCTTCAGTCCCAACCTCCTCTCTGTGGGTGTGAAGCTGTTCCCCCCTGTCCTGGCACCACATTCTCTGGTCAATAGTCTCTCTCCATCTTTCTCGTCGTCTCCCTTCGGGGATTTTGAGTTCCCTGCTCCTCTCAGGTGGAAGAACTTGCCTTCCACCTGCAAGTTCTGAGTAGCAGAAAAAACCCAATTCTCTGCCTTGTGCCCCTTTGCAGAGGGAGCCCTGTGGCCCCTGAGAGAACAATTCCCTGCTCAGCCCTCCCCTGGCTGAGCCAGGAAGGCTCTTGGCACTGGGATTTCCAGGTTCCTGACACTCCAGATAGAAAGCAACTGTTTAAAATGTCTTTCTAATGGCAGAGATACATCAACAAGGCTTTGCTTTCTGCAGCCCAATCCTATGATTGATCAGACAATTTCATTGCACAAAAATCCATCTATATTCCCCAGGCAGTTTGTGCTAAGATAATACTTCAGTTATGTGCCCATCTATACCAATAAACTCCGGGGCTTACAGATCTATTGGAATCTTTACAAGGGATGTGCCACGATGCTGGGGAGATAAATGGCATCTTTCCAGTTTGGAGCATCTATTTCCAGCAGGGAGGGATGTGCCTGTGGGTGGGATAGGAAAACACATCAAGGAGGTGCATATCAGAAGTCAAAATGACCAGGATGAGTTGGGAGGGGCCAAAATGCATTTTATTTTAATCATATGATCCTGTATTCCTTCTGCTTGATGAAGAATAGAAACCACCCTTCCCCTGAGTGATGTGTTTGGCAAGGAAGGGATGCCCACTGCCCTTCAAACACTCAGGAGTCATCCCCTTAAAATATTTTCATGCCCTTGGTGGAAAGTACATTGGAAATAGAGAATTGAACCTCACAAGCCATTAATCTACATGCAAAAGCAAACATGCAGGTATTTATTATTTGCCAACAACCCCTCTCTCCTGTTAACAGCCAGAGCGAGTGGTGCTGTTCTCTGCCCGGGCAGTTAGGGAGGTAATGGGGTGAGGAGAGGGAGCAGCCACTCCATGAATCTTCCTTTGGAAATAAAACAAACCCCAAAGGCAGCCCTGGGCTGGGGACATTCCCTGCTCCTGCAGCACAGCAGGGATGACACAGGGGTTATTGCCACCTCCAAAGGCAGGAGGGGAAGGCACTGCTGGCACATCTTGGAAAAGCAGACTCAGTTCCCACCTCCTGCCTGGCCTTGGGCTGATTTTCCCAGTTTTCCTTTCCCTCCATGTCCTGGCCCTTCCCCTCTCCTTCCACACACGGGTGGTGCCTTCCCGGGCAGGAACCTGGATCCTCTGGAATTTTATCAGCATTCTTTTAAATCATTTCCCCCTGTTTAAGTCCTTACTGGGAGATGCTGTGTCCTAGATTTCGCCTGTCAGCTCGTGAGCACAGAGGTTCTGAGCCTTCAAGGTGGTTCATTAAATATCCTGCTCCCAGACAACCTTCCTTTTCAGGTTGAGGGCTGGGAAGTGCATCTTTCAAAGCTACTCTGTTCAACACATCATTTAAGCTCTGATCTAAACCCATAATGTGATTATATTCAGATACATTTCATTTTCAGCTTTGGTCTTTCACACCTATTACTGTCTCAAATCCCAGTTACTTCAGAGTGACTTCTTAATAGCAAAATCAATTTTCTCTAAGTAAAATTTCATTATCATGGAATTCTCATTAAAAAGGTGTCTGATATTAAAAAAGCAGAGGATGGGAATGAGTAAAGTGCAAATCATTGCTGGAGTTCCCTTCCAGCTTGGCTTGCACTCTGAAGAGATATCCAGCACTTGTGGTGGTGCAATAAATAGTGACCAGCACCTAACAGAGGAAATTCGGGCATCTGTTTGTTCAGGATCCTATTTAGGTATTTAGAACCATTTATAGGTTCTTCCTTCATGTCATGTACTTTTCTGTCACAGGAGCAGAGAACCAGAAGGGCCCTTTTTATTCCATCCAGTCCCCTGCTAAATCTAAACATAATATTTTTCAGATAGAAACGCTGGCAATTCCCACAGAGCCTTTTCCCTGTCAATTTTGATGTTACTTTTAAAATCTGATGAGATTAAGCTCTTGTTGTACATACACTTGACCTCCAAATTGTGTGACACCACTTTGACACGAGGGTGCTGGCAGTGGAATTCACTGCAGACATTCATTTATTCTGTGCTGGGGGCCATGGCAGCGCTAAAAATGTGGGCACAGAACCAAATTAAAATGAGAAGGACATTTCTAAGAATCCAGAGATGCTGTTAGAGAGCCAAGTGCATTAAATTCTGCGCTTTCCACTTCCTACCCCCAAAGCTTCCTTGTTTCCTGCCCTGCACAGCTGCTCACAGCCACTGTTGCCATGATTTATACCTGGTTTGCTTTTATGGACACTCGTGCAGAGCCCCTGGCTGAAACTAAGGAGATCATAAAAAATCATTGCTGTTATTTATCACGGGTGTAAGTGTGAAACCTCAGCCATGACTTACTTCTGCCTCCCCCAAAAAAAAGTCCAGCTGATGCTTTTCTCATTCCTGGAGCTGATTTGGTTGCTGTTTGAGGTTCCCCAGCAACGTGGCTTCCTTCAGTTCTTCCCGAGGCCAAGACAAGGCCAAAATGATCCCTCCTGCCATTTAATCTCAGCCTTGTCTTGCAGGGAGTGAAGTGGACAAAGTCAAATGTTGTGGTCTCGTGGCTTTCCTTCACTCCAAAGACAATCAAAGTGCAGTGTGTGTTGTGGGCAGTCAGGGCTGAGTTGGGGTGGGTGGCAACAGGTGGAGGGGCAGTAAATGAAAAATCCCAACCATTGTCCAGGGTGTGAAAGTGGTGTCAGAGAGCAGGAGCAGATCCCAGGGAGAGGAAAGGTCCCAGGGGTATCCCAGATGAGCAGGATGGCTGTTTTCTCTAAGTCCCTCACCCTGCACATGAAATGACCTGTGTTTCCTTGTCAGGGTGATTCATGCAGAGTGTTGTTGTTCAGGAATCCTCCCCATCAGAAACTCTGCAGTATAAACCATCTCCCTGAAATAAATGATTAACAAACTCGGACTCCCCCACGACAAGCACTCGATTAAGCAGCTGAAATAGAGGCCCTTCAGGCTCTGTCCCTCTTTATTCCTCCTCGTGATCAACTGCATAATAAAAATTTTATTAAGTGGGGTATAAATTTTATGCAGACACATCTAAATGGGGAACCATTACAACTACAACAATAAACAAGAGGCGTTTTTTGGTGGAGTGTTTCAGTGCAGAGTGATCTGCACTGGGACTGCTCCAAACCCAGATCCCTCCCAAACCCAGGAGCTGCCAGGACTGGACACCCCCAGCTCCCAGCCCATGTGTGTGTGTGTGTTAATTCTGGCAGCTCCTTGCACAGGGTTCAGCCCCTCTTAGTTTTTATTTGCAGGCTTCAGCATCCTCGGAGGCCCAAATGAAAAGCAGCTCTAGGAACAAAGCTCCAGCCAGGGAATTTTGGTCCTAATCTTGCTGCAAAACAGGGATTGGGGTTGTTTTTTGTTGTTACTGGTATCATTTCTGCTCCCACGACCCGGTTCCATTTTTCTAGAAATTGGGACAGTTCAGCAAAATGGACAACATGAGTGAGGTCAATACTCTTACAGTTCTAGCAGTACTCAAACAAAAAAATGATAAATACAGGTCCAGAGGATTCCATATCTGGAGCCCAGAGGTTAAAGCAGGCATCTGGCACAAAGTGTCTGCCAGAAAACACGTGTTTGCATTCAGAAAAAGTAATTCCCAGCAGCACCCCAGAGCCATGTGTTTGTAAGGACACAGCCCAGGTCATTCTGTCCCATTGACACGGGAGCCAAATCCAGCCCAGGGGCTGAGAACCCCTGATCTGACAGGAGGGACAATGGTCAGAGGGGCTGCATTTGCCATGGAAACTCACTGAGGGGTTTGCCTTGTCTATAAAACATTTATTTCATCAGACTGTTCATAAATCATTGGCAGATCCCAGACAGGTGAGGCTGAATCCTTTGCAAACGCAGACCTTGGTGATTTTAAAGGAACTGCTGAACCCAGTAATGAATTTTGGAGGGAGAAGTCACTGACCTTTAGCATAAAATCCAACTCCTACAGCTCTTGAATTCCATCCCAAGGTTTTCTTTGCCCAGAAAGTGAAGAGAATGGAAGTTGTGTTGAGCTGAAGAGTAGCTGGTTGAGCTGATGAGCATCTGCCCCTCCTGCATTCAAAGAGGGGTGTGCAGGAAACCCAGCTGGAAATAAGGAGACATTGATCCAGAAGTTCTTCAAAATAGAAGCAATTTCTCCTGTCGTTCCCTTTGTTATTCTAGGCTGTGTGCACACTGCTGACCCGTGCTAACCACCCCAGGAAAATAAACTGGTGGTCTGAAAAGGTGCCAAGTCACCTTCTCAGCCTGCCCCTGCAGAGCCTTGGCTGCTGTGCTCGGAGGCACGGCCAGAGATCTCTGACTGCCTTTCCTTGGGGCTGCAGGAGCTGGTTGTCAATCCCTCTTTTACAGCAGTACACAGAAAAGCATCTCTGAGGCTCCAAGCAGGAGAAGAACTTTCCTCCTCTGGCCTGTTTCTGGGTGACTCTGCAGCTCTCCCGAGGTCCCAGCTCAGGGTTTGAGCTGGTTCAGCTGGAACACCTCAGGCTGCTCAGCAGCATCTCCCCACGGGGCAGGAGCTGCCCCAAAGGCCCTGCTGGAGGCAGCCACTCACAGGAATGGCTCCAGAAGGTCCTTTTGGCCCAATCCCATCCCATAAACTAAAACTGGGATCGTCCCACCGCGCTCCATAAATGGACTGAGGGACCAGCCTCCACGAGGTTTCTTTCCCCTTCTTTTATGGGCTCAGCCTGAGGCTCTTAAAGCAGAGTTTGGCAGCTAATAACTTGTCAGGGAATCTTATTTCAGTTCAGATCCTCTTGGAAAGGGCCTGCCTGTGATACAGGCAAAGGCTGATTTTATACTAGAGGTGTAGGATAAAGAAAAAAAAAACAAATACAAAACCAGATTGTTCCTGCCTTAGGAGTCAGTTGTTCAGTTTTCATGGTGAACCCTCCTTTTCAGATCACTTAGAATTTGTCTGCTTCTGGCAAAATTCCTGAATTAACTGCTTCTCCAGGATAGCACAGCCTGACTAAGCAAATATTCTCCCTAGTGTGATGGCAGCATCCACAACAAAATTTGGGAAAAAAAAATAAAATAAAATTAAATAATCACAAGCAAAGCAAACTCCAGGGTTTCTACAAAAGCTGTTTTCTAATAAAACATTATCCCCTCAGGAAATTAATTTGTATGCTTAATTGGTTCAGAGAAATAATCTTCAGCATGATCCCTTAAGGGCTTTGCCATAATCTTCTTTTATTATCCCGTGTTTGCTGGGGGGACCTGGAGCATTTCCCGCTCAGTTTTGGGATCAGGATAGGGCAGAATTCCTGTTTCTTTGGGATCAAACTGCCCCAGAGCCAAAGGTGACCTGTTGGGCAGAGAGCTGCTGGAAAAGGGGCAGAGGCAAAGGGGTTTTCCAACTGGCACAAAGCTTTGCAGAGTGTTGGTTATTGTTTGGAATTTTGAGAGCAGTTTCCATCCCGTTTGTGTGAAACGATCTCAGATGAGCTGAAATCCTGCAGAGGTTTGATCTGTGCAGAGTTGCTCCAATTTGACTCGGCAGCAAAGACACCCAGAGACCTGAAGCACGTTTGCAGGTCACCCAGACCCTGATTCCTGTTTGAGATGTGCTTTAAGGAGCCCTAGAAATGTAAAACATGTCTCAGATATCCGAACTATTTTTGTTTTCATCACTGAATTTGTTAATTTTGCGATATCAGGGTACTCAGCAGTTGACAATGGAGATGTAAAAGGAGGAAATAAACCCCTAAATTCCTCGAAGAGGGTTAAAATCCAGCAGGGCAGTGGCAGGAGTGAATCTGCTTTTCCAAACACAGCTTTCAATGTGCTTCTTTTTCTAGATGGTGATGAGGAAGTTAAAAGATTACTCATGTTTGGTTCTGACCAAACCAGTAATTCCATACCAGATGCTGGGTCCACTGCTTACCTCATATGTTACCACAAAGACTTGTCCAGTAACTTGATAAAAATTGGATTTTGGCATTTGTGTCCATAAATGGGGCTGGGTTTACCCTCCAACATTTAATAAAGATCAGCTGTGAGGAGCATTAAGTGTGATCTCAAGGAAAATAACGTCAGGACATATTACATTCTATGGCTTTGTGTTTGCTGAGGAACACTTGGTTTCTGGAGTAAGCTCAGCAAAATTCATTTCCTATTTCAGTTTTTATTGGTGGCACCTGGAGGCATAAACCAGGGATTAAGGGCTCTTTGTGCAAGGTGCTGTTCAAACATACAGAATAAGGAGGTAATAAATAGAGGGTGATTCTGTTATCAGCCAGAGACATTTAAGAACATTAGTAGGGCCACGTGTCTGCTTTGACTTAGAGCTGCCGATGATTTGGAATTTCCACTCAAAAAACAAAACCAACCAAACATAAAACAAAAGCAAAACCAAATAAACAACAACCCAAACAAACAAAAAAAAAACCCCAAACCAACAACAAAAAACCCAAGATGGGCTCACAGGATTGTTCTGGGTTTGTCCTTTCGTGAGGGAAAGGAGAAATCCTGGATTTCTGGAGCTGCTCCGTTCCCTGTGGGAGCTGGCAGCAGGTCAGCTCCTCCTGCAGGGCCAGCCCAGGTTTGTCAGTCGTGTTTCCAGCTGCCAAAGCTGCTGTGCCCTTTTTTCCACTCACCAGAAGAACATCAGGCTGCTGATGGATCATCCACAGCCAAGGCTCAGGAGGAATTCCATCCTGCCTTTGGATTAGCACCAATGTGGGCTCTGCTCTGCTGCATTTACCTCGATTTCCTCGGTTAGAGATCAGAAACCTTCCCAAAGCTGCTGTAGCCCCCCCAGCTGGGCTCCTGCTCTGGCTGAACCTGGTCCCGTTCCTCACATCCTCAAATCCCACAGCTCTGCCTCGGCTCCCCCGGGGCAGTGGCAGGTCAGGGGTTAAGCAGCGAGCATCAGATCACTTGTGAGGGGGTAACACTCCCTCCCTGCCTCGGGATTCCTGGGGCTTACACCGTGTCAGATGAGCCCCTGCACTGAGCCCTGGCTTTTTGCAGCTCCTGCTTCACACGGCGAGTTTTACTCCAGGAAATGCTGGAGAAAAAAAGACAAGACACAAAAGCAGATTTTGTTGCAAACCTCCACACGAGTTCCTTCTGAATCACTGCCTGTTCCCACCAAAGCATTGCCTCCTTGCTCAGGTGCTCTCACTGAGGCTCAGGGTTGTCTCTCTGCCTCCTGACGAAGCTGCAGAACAGTTCCCTTGCACCCGAGGCAGAGCAGCAAGTCTGGCTTTCCTGAAGCTGTATAAAAGCAAGGAGCTGCTCGATTCTCTTTATTCAGAGGGCTGTTTGCAGCCCACACAGCGTCTGTTCTGCAGGGGGATGAGGTCCCAGTGACACCCTGGCTGCTGGGATGGCTGGGTTGGTGTTATGAATGAAACAGCCCCAAATCATCTCCTCCCCTCCCAGCACTGCAGCCCCTCAGGTGAGACAGGTGAGGCAGAGGGGCTGTGGGTGCTCTCACCCCGTGCTGGGGTTGGGAGGTGACAGTGGGAGTGTTTCCCTCGTGGGGGCTTCTTTTTTCCTTGGATTACGTGAACAAAACTTGGAATTTCCTTGGATTGAGTGAACAAAACTCCTGTCGAGGGAGGTGACTGGGAAAAGCTGCCCCCTGAGTTTGTGCCTTGCTGCGATGCCAGCGAGGGCTCAGTTTGAAGGAAGAGGCACTGACATGTTAAATATTAGGTTTGACAGCCCCGTGCCCACAGTGCAGCTTCCTGCAGTTCCTCATGTATGAACTCCATATCAGAGTTCAACTTTTAACAAAAAAAAAAAAGTAGGAACGGGAAGAGAGAGGCAGGAGTTGATTTCAGCTTCCAGGACTTGGAAGAGAAGCCCAGATCATGTAGGGCACGTTTCATCTGCATTACAGCTGGCCTCTTTTTTCCTATTTATAGGTCAAGAAAATACGTTTTTGAATCCAGGAGCTGAGGCAGTTGCCAAGGGAAACTCAGTATTCTAGAGAGAAAATTGTTATTACATTTGCAAAACTTGGAGTTTCTGTAACAACAAAATGTAAAACAAATGTGACATAAGGAGGGGGAAAGAGTGGGTGGGAAAATGTGAGGATGAAGTAGAAAGTCAAACCAGGGTGTAGTGTGGAGTCCTGGAGTCAGCTCTGTTCCTTTCCACTCTGAATTTGCAGCTCTGAGTTCCCTGGGAGCTGCCAGGGCAGGGACTGTGTGTTGGTTTAGTTTTGTGTGGCACAAACGAGCTTGGCTCCTCTGCTGCTCACAGTGAGTGATGATGATAAAATAATTTTGGGTGTCACAGGCTGAGGAAAGGGGCTATTTCAGGTCAAAGTTCTCGAACTGTGCTGAGTTGCTAAATATGCCAAGCACATTTACACACAGTTTTGCAGGCAGACATGAGCTCATGCTGCTCGTGTTCCAGAGCCTGCCCCAAAGCACAGATTAAGCAGCTACATTCAGAGGTGCTGAGCTCACCCCAGTGCTCCTCGTGTGCAGTTCTTGTCCTGCAAGCCAGCTCAGGAAATGCTGTCTCTGCTATTTATAGCACTGGGGTTAGGTTTGGGTTTTGTTTTCTTTTTTTCTAATTTCCAGGCAGGAGAGAATGGATGTTTTACAAAGACCTGGAAGGTTTACATGATGAGAAACAGGTAGTGCTGGTGCATCCATCCCAGTCCACCCACACACAGTATGAGGCACTGAGCTGCTCTGGACATGGATTTGAGAGGCAAAGAATGGAAAATACACGTAAAGCTGCACCAATCTGCTCCTCTTTTAAGGTAAATGCCAAACCCAGCCCTGTCCAGGGCAAGGAGGGGGGTGATGCCTCACACAGTGGCCACCCAGGAGCTGTGGCAGCTCCAAAGGGACGAACCTGCCCTGCCAGAACAAACCTTTGTGCAGCCCCTCACCTGGGGCTGGTTTAGAGTCCAGGTGACAGTGTGCAGGATGGACACGTGGGCAGGGGCTCAGATCCAGGGGTTCTGGGGCTCAGATCCAGGGGTTCTGGGGCCCAGATGGAGGGGTTCTGTGGCTCAGATCCAGGGGTTCTGTGGCTCAGACCCCAGAGCCTGGGGCTGGGACAGTCTCTCCCCAGAGGCATTGCTCTGAAAGCACGACAGGATTTTCCATTCTGTCACGTCCCCCTCCATTGATTTTTCACTGGCCACAAAGGCTCTGCTTTGGGGCTGTTTTTAGCTGCAGATTGATTGGGTTGGAGCAGGGGTTGATGGTGCCAGCCCACTGCTCCACCTCCCCAGTGCTCACGTGTGTGTTTTCCTCTAGCCTGCTCTGGGCTGTCATCGTGCCCTCCCTGGCACAGGGGACTGTCCCTGTGGCCTCAGCTCAAATCAAGGGATTTAGGGACATGTGAACATCAATGCTGGCAAGTTTTGGGGGGGCTCTGTCCTTCAGAGTTTGGGTGACACAACTTTAAATCACAGGACCTGCTGCTCGTCCTTCCCTCTGACATGAAGAGCCTGAGAGATACTGGGGGGTTTTTTTTCCATTTCACTGTGTACTCCAATAAATGCTTCTCTCTCTGTTGGAATGGATGTGTTTTAGGAATTTGTGTCGATTCTGGCAACATTCCCCATCCCCACAATGGAGGTGAAGTGCCTCAGTGTCAAAACATCCAGTTGTGATGTTCTCGGAGAAGTTTGAGGGGTTCGTTTCAGAGGGTTGTTTCAAAATGAAATTTGTTTTCTCAACAGCTCAATAATTTGGAAAATTTGACAGGCTGAAGTTTGTAATGGTGCATCTCAAGAACTGTTTCGTTCCTATTATGTAATGCACAAAAATGTGAAACTTTTAATGGCTGCCATTTCTAAAGAAGTGGAAAATCAGCCTCCCCCTCCTCCTGATCTGGAGGTAACTGCATCAAAAACATTTGTTGTTTAGAACTTGTTATCTGTCCTCCACTACTAATGATGTTTTCTTCCCTGTATCTCACAGCACAGACTATACCATTTATGGGAAAAAATTAATCTCTGGAGCTTCCAAGATACCAAAAAAAAAAAAATATTTGACAGCTGGGAACCAAAGAGATTAAGGAAGAGATTTTGCCACCTAAAACCAGGTAAGTGTGTGATGTTGTTTATAAGAATGCCAAGGTCAAAAAGATTGCATCTTCAGGGACCAGAATAGCCCTGTAATCTACCTGAGACTTGCACAAAAATCCATAATAAGGCTGAAAGCAGATCTTTCAAAAGATCCTCAAGGGTGAAATGTTGTCTGCACGAAATATTCCCCCAGACAGGTGGGTGCACAGAGCAGTGGAGGCAGGAGAGCAGGGAACTGAGCTCAGGGTGGCTGGTCCCTGTCACAGGGTTTCAAATACCCACCTACTCAACACAAGTTTTGTGACATGGATAAATATTTGCAGTATAAAAACACGGCCTGAATCCCCGACTTGCTTCGACGCTTGGGAAAATCTACTCAAGCCCAGTTAAATTTTTTGAGGCCAGCCCCTGGCATTCCCTGGATGATCCACATCAGGCCAGGCCAACCTGGCAGCTCTGGAGCAGGGAGACATTGATTTGTCCCAGGAACAGACACATTTGTCCAACCTGTGCCCACCCTACCACTGAACAGATGCACAGGACAAAGTCTAGTGGGACATAACACTCTTGTGGAAGGAGCATTAAAAGCTTTCTGGAGAAGGAGACTGTAAAACAATGGATTAGAAAAAAAATATCCCATAAAGTTTCAGTATTTTTTGATACAACAGCAAATTTAAAAAGCCATTGACTGGTTGTAAGTGCGAAGAAATTAATGTATGGTTTTAACTAAGAAATACAGGGTGGGTGATACTGCCCCATAAACATTTCTGCTGGGCACAGGGAGACTATTAATTTTCATGATTCTTCCCAGCACAGGACAGCACAGTAATCGTTCAGGTCATGTATGATGAAATCTGATGCTGGGGGATAATTCCTGCCCATCGATCGGGGCCTGGCCCAGCTGGGGTGATTTATGGCAGCAACTGGCACAGGAGCTCACTGCAGTGTTGCAAGGGCCAGTTGAGTTTATGTGCTGTGGTGGTGCTCAGAGTTAACAGATTTTAAATTGTAGGCTCCTGCTGAGGCAAGTTTGCCCTGGGGGTGTGGGCAGAGGAGGTGGGTGGTGGAGCAGCGGCTGGCACAGCTGGCAGAGCCCTCAGCAGGGTCACTGGGGTATGAGGAGCTGTCAGCAGGAAGGCAGAACCATCAAAGCAACTTCTGATCTCAGAAAGAGTAAATAAATAAAAGTGGCTACGACTCCAGGGGTGTAAATCAGAACAGATTCAGGATCAGAACTGGGCAGTCAAAAATCGATGGGCACCGATCTGCGCTGGGCAGGGCCTGGGTCAGGAACCTGAGGACAGAGAGGTTAATCCTGCTGCTCTCTAACACAGAGATGAAACCCAGGAGCAGGGCTCTGCTGTCCAGAGCAGTGTTCAGAGGAACCACACTGCTGAAAGCTGGCCCAGGAATGACAGCACTGCTCCCCCCAGCCCACGTTGGCCTCTGTGGAGACAGTCCCAGGGCCAGACAGGGTCGTGCTGCTGCTTTTGGTCCAGTGATGTGAGGGTGTGGAGGGCCACAAAGAACCCCAGAGAGGCAGAGGCTCCTGCAGGGACTGAGAAGGCTCAGCACTAACTGAGGTCCCTGTGCCCTGCATCCAGCTGTGCCCTGCATCCAGCTGTGCCCTGCATCCAGCTGTGCCCAACCCTGCTCTGCTCCTCCCACACAGCCAGCACCAGCGTTCAGTGCCTGACAGCAAAGGGAGGATGAAGATCAGTCTAAACCCATTCCTGCTTTTTTTTTAACTCTCTAACTCTTCCCCCTGGTTTTTTCTCCAGCCTCAGAGGTTCTGCTGGTTCCACCTTGAGCTCTCCCTGCTTTGCCACTGAGGGACCTGGGGGCTGCTGTGTCCCCTCCTGTCCTCTGAAGGTGCCAAGGAGTTAACCTTTGCAGGGAAAATAGATTATTGCTTCCTGTTTGCTCTGGCAGTGAAGCAGTGCAGCATTTACAGCTCCTGGCTGTCCTTAGGGCTCTGAGCTACGGCTGCTGCTCAGGGATCTCAGGTAACACTCATCCATCACCTGGAGGAGCAGCCCAGAGACAGCCCAATCTGGAGAAAGCAAGTTTATTGCATCTCTTCTGACATCTATAGATTAGACACCTGCCAGGAAGATACAATAAGGTGCTTCACCAGGAGTTATTTTCTGAACCCATCAGGAATCGCTGATGAGAGGAACAGGTTCCAGCAGCCACGTCCCCACTGAGGAGGGAGCAACAGGGAGCCTTCCCTGTGTGCCAGGGTGGGGTTAATGCACAGAAACACAGAGCCACAGAATGTTTGGGGTTTGGAAGGGACCTCTGGAGACCATCCAGCCAAACTCAAACTGCTGTGATGTCCATGAACAGGAAGGGAATGGAAATGGATGGAAAAAACCCAAACCCACAACTTGTCCTTCCAGAGGCACTGTGTAAAATATCCTGGGATTTCCCACCAGAGGGGACACCCCTCTTTGATTATCCTGGGCCTGGTTGTCCCCTAAACCTCCTTTTACATTAGAGCAGTGTTAAGAGGCCAGGACAAGTTCTGGACATGATCTTCTTCCTCAGGTGCAGTTTCCCATGAGATGCCCTGGCACAGCATCCCAGGGAAGGAGAGCCCATCCTCTCCATGGCTCCCAGACAGCAGGATATCAACTGCTGGAGGGGGCCCAAAATCAGCTGGGGGGCTTTATTTTGGCTTTTTTTTTTTTTTCTTGCAAACCAGTCCCCCCAGGCACACAGTCCCTTCCCTCCCAGTTTTGGGCCATCAGTGAGTTTGGGATGGGGAGTGCAGTGGGCAGGAGCTCCAGGCTGCTGGAGGCTCCATCCTAAGGTGTCAGTGTTCAGCCTTCTCACTGCCCCAGCCCTGCAGGGAAAGGGGTTTTCTGCCCTGGAGTCTGGTTACCCAAGTGACCAAAGCTCAGAGGCAGCTCAGAGATAACAGGAGGCAGAGCCTTTGAAGAGACTTTCTATCCTGTGTTAAGCTCAGTCTAAACTAATTGGGCCTGAGGGGTCGGGTCTTTGTAAACACTTAGGTACAGTTAGAACTCCAATTCCCAGAGCTGCCTGTGAAAAACTCCCTCAGGCTCATCTGAATCCTGAGGTGCTTCACCAGTTCCCAATAACCATCCCAGAGCCTCGAGTTCTGCCCTCAGGACACCTGAGCTGCCACTGACAAATCCTGCTTTTCCCTGGTGATGGGATTACTGGAGGAGTTCTGCAGTAGCTTTGGAAAAAGTCAGTCTTTCATATCTATACTTCCACCCTGAGATGTGGGGGGAGTGACATACAAAAAAAAATCCATCTTATTAAAATGAACAAAGCCCGTCTGTGTGAAGAAACTGAATCCATTTTCACTATTATTTTGTAGACAAACCAAACATGACAAAGGGATCCTGCAGCTCAGGGCCCTTGGAGCGACATCGATCTGTTTGCTGTCGTGTGGATTGCAGGGAATTTCAAGGGCTGTGTTTGCTTCCTTAAGCTTTAAGGGCAATTTTGGGCAGCCTCGCCCTCGTGTTGCTGTTTTATGTGTGAGATATTTGCTGGCACCACCATGACACGTGCCCAGAGACATTGTTTAATCCTCTTAGGACACAGGGTGGCATTAAACAGCAGCAGAGATCACCAAGAGGAAGAAATGTGGTTGGAGTTTGCGAAGGGAGCTGCAGAGGGTCTGGCTGGGGGAGAAGGTCTTTGCAGGGAGACATGGCTGGGCCAGCTGAGATCATGAATCCAAGAATCAGCCCCAGGAGCTGCTCAGGGAAGTGTGATGTGCTCTGTGCACACAGGGAAGGGGGATGAGCCCTGTGACACAGGATAACGTGATGAGCTCTGCCGGGGAGAGGCGGAGCAGGCTGGGAACGAAGGAGGAATTAATGGGAGGGAAGCTGAGAGGGTTTCCCCAGGTCGGGAGGTGGGTTCCCAAGGAAACTCCAGCACGTGGGGATGTGACACATCTCCTGGGATGTGCGTGGCACACCCAGCCCGGTGCCTTCACTGCCAGCCTGGAACATGTGGGCAGCAGCTCGGCGGGAGCCGAGATGAGCGGGCGCTTCCCAAAGCTCTTCTCCTGGCAAGCTCAGTTCCCTGACCCCTCCTCGGAGCAGGGAGGCAGAACACTCCCTCTCCGGTGCCAGAAGGATTCACAGGCACGGTCTTGCCAAAGAGGGAGAGGAGGGAGTGTGGAAATTATTTTCAGTCTGTGTTTTAGCAAGTGCAGGGAGAGGCTTCCCCCGCTCCCCATCCCCGGGGCTGCACACGCAGCTCCGGCTCTACCGGGGAGCACATGGAGCCAAAAACAGCTTGAAGCACCTTGTGAGACCCTTCTCTGAAAGGGAGAAGTGTTTTCCTTTCTCCCACCAAGCCCTAGGAGGGAAGTAACTGTGTTCTGGCACTCGGGGAGGTCAGGCTGCACTTGGATGGCACCGCTCACACCTCACCCCTCAGACGGGCTGAGCACTTGGAGGAGCAGCACAATCTATGACTGAGTGAGGGGATGGGAGGAACATTTGGGTTTAACCTCCCCACCAACAGACATTTTAAAATACTCCTGGCAAGCTGTTCCTTCTGATAGCAAGACTCTCCCAGGAGCCAGTGGGATGCTGCCCCTCCCGGGATCACTGGGTAGGTGAGAGCACAGCTCAGGCCAGGCTGGGGGGCCTGGGCAGTCCCTGAGAGGAGATGCTCCAGGGAACGTGTCCCATGTCCCACAGTGTGACTTTGCACACCACGTTGCTTTGAGGTCTTTTTCCTACAGAGAAACGAGAAGATGGAGCTGGGATTTAATCTGGAAAAACAGATGGATCTGCAGGTGGCCCGTGCAGAGCTCAGCAGGTGGGACTTCAGCTCTTGCTCTCCCTGTGGCGGGCTGGGTTTTATCCTCTTTCCCTGCAGAAGGGAGGCTGGTTCCCCCCTCTCCTGCCAGCCCATTCTTCTCAGTAAAGCACTGGCACTCACGACCCCTCAGATAAAAGAGGAGAATACTAATTGCTGGAAACACTCCACAGAAAATGGACCTGAAGTGGTCTGGTGCTGCACAGCCCTGGAAATTGCAGCGTGGGCATCATCAGAATCCATCACAGCTAATGAGATTAGGGCAGATACCACAGGAATTCCTAATGATCCACTCTGGGCCCCCAAATCTATGCCAGTGCATCTGAGTCATGCTTTGCTCCCCTCCTGCCCTCTGCTTGCACACTTTGAAGGGCACAGACAAGGGGGGACCCCGGGAGCCTTTCATCCTGCTCTGTACCTCTGTTATCCAGCCCTTGTCTCTGATTGTGTGCAGGCACAACAGCCACGGCACTGACTTCATGGCAGCCCCCCCGATGAATAAATCATCCCAATTCGGAGGCACAGGGAGCACAACCATCCACTGTGTCATTGCCATGAATCACGGTGATAAAGGGCCCTGCTTGTTGAGACGCTGCTTATGCAAATGCAGACAGCGCTAATGAATGTAAGCAAAGCCCTGCGGTGCCAGGACACGGCAGGGCTGTGCCAGAGCTCCCAGGAAGAGGCTGTTGCTCTGTTCCCAGGGATCAGTGCTGGGCTGGGGCAGGGAGGCTCTGGGGAGCCCGGGGCTGTGCTGCTCAGCTGCTGCAGACCCAAGGTTGTGGTCCTTCTCCTCCAGGAAAGCGCTTTCCTGCCAAATATTTCTGATTTATAAGCAGGAAAACCTCTGTCTTTTGAGTTCCTGGCAGTTGTGACGGGGAAGGGGGATACCCTGACCCAGGATGATGCAGCTCCTCTGGGAGGAGGCAGCAGCACACTGGGAGTGCAGTGTGAGGGGCTGGAAAGGACCCACAATACTTTGGATTTCCTTTATTATCCTCCAAAGCCTGATGTGATTTAACAGCTCCCTTTGCTGAGGAGGTGCCTGTGCCTTCAGACAAGTCTCCCTGTCCCAGTGTCTGTGCTGACAGTGACACCTTGGTGCCATTGTTCCCATTCTCCAGAAGCTTTAGGAGCCACCCCGAGCCAAGCAAGGCTCAGTGCTGTGCTGGGAGATGATTTAGGGGTAAAGTGTAAGGAAAAGCTCTGCCAAGAGCAGCCAGAAAATAGCTGGGAGAGGGGTAGGACAGCAGGGAAAGGAGGAATGGCTTCCTTGGGGTCACACCAGTGCCAGCCCGGAGCTGGGAACAGGCTGGATGACTCACAGGGAGTGCAGGGCATTGTCCTGCTGAGCCAGAAGTCTCTGATATCCCTGACTAACACACCACGTGCAGGAATTATTTCATGCTCTGGAGTTCTCTGGCACCAAGCACCAACCAGAAAAAGGCCTGGGGAAAAAAAAAAAAAAAGGATGTAACTCAATATATGTTTTCTAGTCCCAATAGGTGCCAAGCCCAAACAATTTTCCTTTGCATTTGCTCCCTTTGTTAGATGATGTCATGGACTATTTATCTCTGAGAGCATTAAATGATACAAAGGACTCGAAGCCTGTTTTTCCCAATTACTCTTCAAGTCTAGCTGGTGCAAGGAGAAAGGACCATAAATTTCCAAAGCTTGAAAGCCATGGTTTTGCTCTCATGCAGGGGCTGCAGCTCTCCCACCCTTCCCAGCTCTTGCAGTCAAGCATTTGTGCTCACTGCTTGGAATTTGGGGAGTTTGACCCACTGAGGTGTGTGTTGGTACCCCCAGCACGCTCCTGTGCTTTGTTAGGTTCATGCAATCCCCCTTTTCAGCCCCAAAACAAAGCCCAAACATGCCCCAAAGCACCCTGAGAAAGGGCTCTTGAAGGCAGGCAGCTGGATCACACAGCATTTCACAATTAGCACGTTAATTCTGGACAGTAATTAGGGCGCTGCTGTTCGGAGAGTTCAGTTCTCATCGACCCACTTACATTGTTCAGAGGAGGCCTAAAGAGACCCTGAAGTTTGCAAATAAATCAATAGAAGACATGAAAAAGTCACCAGAGCCGGCTGCTGGTGACCTGGGAAATGCTTCCCAAAACCAGATTTGCTTCCTAGAGCAGGGGGGAAGAAATATTCCAGTTCCAATACCATGGCACTGAAGAAACAGAGGCACAGGGAGGGGTTTCGTGTGCAGGGGACAGGAAAGGCAGGTGGGAACCCCCAGCCCAGTGTTGGTTCACAAATAGTTCCCCCAGGCACTCTCAGCAGTGGCCCCATCGAGCTCTAAGGTGCTTTGAAAGCAGCATTATTCTTGTGCAAGAGCAAAAACGTTACTTATTGGGAGGTGTAAACACAATAACTAAAGCCAAAGCCTGTAAAGAGGCTTGGGTGTGAATTCATTATTAATGCACTCTGGTGAAATGAGATTTACTGGCTCTTGTTTATGTAAAGGAGTGGAATGAAATCTGGAAATAAAAGCAGATGGATATCAGCACATCCCAGCCATAACATAAACAGCAGTGCTACTAAGCAGCAGCTACAGGTGAGGCAACAAATCTATTTCTCCTGAAGAATTGGAGGCACTGAAGACACCCTCTGCTTTCCAGGCGGATAAAAGCCAGGAGGAGGCAATTCCTCCCAAGAAAGTGAAATTATAGGGAAGTCAGGTGAAAAACACCCCTCCCTCATGGAGACAGCAGAGTGGATCCTGTTTGAGGGTCACTGTGTAGATCAGCCAGGACAGAGCCAGGCCAGCCCTGCAGCAGGGTTTGGAATGCAGAGGGCACTGGAAGCTTTGCAGGTTGAGGGGGAGTTTTGGGGGGCAAAGAGAACTTCAGCAGGTCACACCTGGACAACCTTCCTGGCTGGGAATGAGGACTCCACTTGGTCAAGGGGCTCCTTTCCTGCAGGAGGTAACACGTCCCACTCCCTCTTTTTTTGGAAGCTGGCACGGAAGAGGCAAGAGCTCAACCCCTGGGAGTTCCCACTGGAGCCCTGCAGGAATGTCATTCCTTTGCCTTTATGGAGGAAAGAACCAAACTGCTGTGGAGAGCTGGGTCCCATTACTCAGCTCTCTGCATGGTGTTCGACTTGATTTAAGTGGCACAAACCTTAATGAGGGCTCTAAAGAGGCTCTAATAGTGCAGTTGGAGCTACTGGGGAAGAAACATTTGTCTGATCAAAGCAAACAGAGTTTCACTGGTTTCCCCCGGGGACACAGGGAGGGAACCTGGAATGACACAGGGAAGGCTCTGAGTCCAGCAGGACACAGCTGGATTATTCCTCTGGTAGCCTCTTTATCTCCTAAAACATCTGCCCAGCCAGCAGAGAGCCTTGGAACCCACAGATGCAAAAGATTAACTGCAAGAGAGGGCTGGGGGAGAAATAAAACTTCTCATCTGCACCAGAACAAATCCATCAGCTTGGAAGGGTTAATCCAGGCTCAAGGAGCTGGAAAATAACTCAGAATAAAACCTGAGGACCAACAGTTACCCCGAGTCAGGGTCATTTACAGAGGCAAAACCTTGCAATGTTCAAAGGTGCTGCTTGAAGAGGCTTTTTGGAGGTTTACATGTGATACACAGCCTGCAGAGCTTCAGCACTGCCTGTGCCCAGGAACACATTCCAGAGGATCTGCAGCTCCCTCAGCCTTGCAGGGAGCAATCCCTGGGAAGCAAACAGAGGGAAAACACTGTCCTGCTGCAGCACTGAGAGGAGTTGCAATATTGAACAGGATGCAGGGAGTGGAGGATGCTGAACCCAACCGTGTGGAATGGAGGTGGGGCTGATGTGAAAAATGAGTTTTTAGGAAGAAACCATGTGCTGAGCCCAGTGCCACTGCCTGGGGGAGGCTGGAAGGGGCAGATCCTGCCCCAGGCAGCTGGGAATTACCAGCCCAGCTGATGGCAATGGGGAGAAATTATTTCCCAGCTTGGTGAGCACCCTCGAAAAAGCAGTGTTTGCTACTGCTCGTGTTATTTGAGTCCCTGGTAGAGCCACTGTTCAACGTGGTTCTGCTCATGTGTGAAGGGATAATCCCAGGGCTGGAAAGGATCTGGACATCTGGCTCTGGAACTGCTGCCTCTGCTGAAACTTTGGGGTTTTGAACCATGGAAGAGCCTTTGAGACACGAGGTATCTGATGGGACGGGGAAAACACGTTTTTGGGTGTGAGCTGGTGGTGTGAGCAACCAACAGGATGAACTGGAAGCCTTGGCCAGCTCCCAGAGCCTTGGTATCACTGGTATCACTCAGACTTGGTCTTGTTCTCTTCCTAAAAGTTTTGTATGAACTTGCTGTGGGAAGGGAAAAATGAGCAAAGCAGCATATCTGATTTACTGTCTCCAGGAGCCCAGATAACAATGCAAACAGGCCTGTTTATTTTACAAGTGCCTGTACACACAATATTAAAATCAAATATTGGTTCTGCAGCAGGGACTCATTATGGGATAGGGGTGGTTGTTTTTTTTTTTCTTGATGAATAGCTGGGTTGGTTTGAGGATTGGTATCAGGCTCCACACAAACAAACCTAAAGCAAATATTTGCCCATCTGGGGTAGATTGACCCTGGCTGGGTGCCAGGTGCCCACCAGAGCTGCTCCATCCCTGCCCTCCTGAGCAGGACAGGGGAGAGAAAACGTGATGGAAGGTCGAGGGAAGGGCAGGGGAGATCCCTCATCAGTTGCTGTCCCAGGCAGGACAGGCTCTGCTTGGGGAAATCAGTTTAATTCATCACCAGTGGAACCAGAGGAATAAAACCTCACCTCAAACCCCTTCTCTCCCCCCCCTCCCTTCTCCCCAGGCTCAGTTTTACTCTCATTTTTTTTCTCTCCTGCCTCTCCCCGGGCAGCAAAGGGGGAAGGGGTTGGGGTCAGTTCTTCACACCTTGCTAAAAACCACTTGGCTGGTCTTTAAGAGTCGCTGTGTTTGTTTTCTCTAAAGGAAAAAAACCAAATACTTAGAAGGGTCCAAGGCCTGCAAAGAAAAGGGCTGGGATTTAACTGCAAGATGCTGGAAAGGGAATCTGTTGCTGCCCTAAAACTGAGTTCTTACTTCTCCCTTCCTCGAGATTATTCATTAGACTCTCTCTTCCCACTCTGCATCGCTTTCTATACACGGGTATATAAATACAGCTCCTATTTTAACTGCCTTTTAAATACAAATGTTGCCAATTAGACAATGTTTTGCACGATGCCTGGAAAACATGAAGTCAAAATATTCCTCCAAATCCACATATGGCCAGATCCTTGCTTGGTGTCAGTGCCTGCAGCTCTGCTGATTTTGTTGGAGCTGGGCCACTTGGTGCCTGGTGAGGGGATGGCTGAGCAGGAATTCAGCTGCAGAACTGGCTCTGGCTTTTCTGAGCTGGAGATCCGGACTGTGGGTGTTACAAATGCCCTCAAAACTCTGCAGTGGGGCAGCTTTTGGGACTCCTGTTCAGGTAAACAATCACCTGCTGGAGTGTTTCCCTATTGCCCCAAACCCCGTGGAGCAGAAAGTGTGAACCCTGTTCTCTCTGCCCCTGTTTATATTGGGACCCATAATGCTAATCTTCAGATTTAATTTAACATATGTCTGAAAGTTGCCTGGTTGCCCCAGCCAAAAATTGCAGTTGGCAGCTGCAGTTCCTGGCAGGGCTGAATTCAGGGTGGAATCTAAAGAGCGAAATCTAAAGCACTGGTGAGGCTGGAACACAAGTTGTTCCCGGACATGTGCCCAAATATTTGTTGTTTAATCACAGCCCAGGTCAGGAAAGTGTGGAAGGAGCAAATTCTGCTCCGTGTTTAGTGGGAAATGAGAAATCACCCACAAGTCTGTGCCATCACTGAATAAAAATAGGACTTTAGCAGAAGATTAAATCTGTGGAAGTTAAGATTTTAATCCATGTCAATTAAAATACTGTGTTTCTTTCCCTAAAAATAATACTCTCAAGGCAGCATCACTTCCACAGAGCTCGTTGCTGGACCATGAAGCGGAAGTTTTCCTGCCTGGCTCCAAGCACAGGTTTGTCAGTTGGAGGAATAAATGGAGTCGAGCATGAGCTGAACTCACCAAAGGGCATTTTCAAACCAGGAGAGGAGGGAAAATGGAACATAAACCCACCAACAGAAGGACAAACAGTAATAATGCCAAGGAAGCAGGAGCAGGATAGGTGATCCCTTGGGAAAACAATCAAACAAACAAACAAAAGCCATTTGAAATAAGATTGCTGGAGGTGCATCTCGGGAGGATTCTCCACACCAAGGTTCATGTTGAGAGAGAGGAGAGGAGAAGACAGGAGAGGAGAGGAGAGGCCCCACGCTGAGCCTCTCACAAAGGCTCTTCAAAGGCTCCCATTTTGGCTGCAGATGTGAGGAGCTGGTTGGGGAACAGCCCTGGGGGGGTCTCTGGGCTTTGAAGCCGAGTGGCAAAAGCGATGGGATGTGACAGCTCCGTGTTCTGCCCCCTCAGCTGCATCCTTTGGGAATCAGCCTCTGCCTCAGGGCTGCTGGGAGAGAAAGGAATGAAGAAATCCAGCCATCTCTCAGCCTGGCTTTTCCACCTGGAGTTCCTGGAAGTATCTTCAGTCTCTTCCCTGGGCAGTTTTGTGCCTCAGTTGTGTTTTCCCGCTCAGGGAGAGTGGAGAGTCCTGCACGGTGGATCTTGCCCTCCCTTAGGAGGTGCCTTAAATATGTGAGGGGTTTTCAGATTTTTAAATGAATGTGCCCTTTGCAAGCCAGAAATGACTCACTTTCTGTAGAACTGATCGTGAGATACACCAACTTTTTGGGTTTTTTAATTGTAATTTGGAAGCTGCTCAGAGAAAGGCAGAGTTGCATGAGGGGGAAAAAAGAGTCATGTTTTCAGGGTCATATTTTCAGGGTCATGTTTTCAGCAGTAAATCAGGGACCCCATGTCAAGCCCTGCCTGCTGAGAATGGGGGCAGAGCTGCTCTCGAGGCGTGAATGGCCCGTTTGTAATTGGGAAATAAAACCCCGTTTCAAACAGAGCCCAATTCCTGTGAAGAAAGAATGCACGAGGCACCCAGGACTTGGCTTTCTGCAGAGTTCCAGCCTCCCTTGTTTGCAGAGCACAGAAATGAGGCTGCACACACACAATGTGTCGTTCATTAGGGCCGTTTTTACTGACGGGGCAGATTTTGGGCTCGGAGGGGATAACGTTCGGACGAGGGGTAATGGCAGCTCTGAGGGGGAGAAAACACATGGAAAAGAGGAAGAAAGTAGTCAACCACATCCTGGCTTTGCCCAGAATTGCAGAGTTTGGGCCTGCAGAGTTCAAATCTTGGGTTTCTGAGTCTGATGACAGTCTGTGCTGTAGGTTTGTGACCCAGGTAGGGCAGGTGCTGCTGTTATTTTTACTCCAAAGGACTCTGCACAACCGTTTTCTGTGGGCACAGGCACAGGAGATGCTCTCTCTGGAGCTCTGCATGTGCATATTTATGGTTATTAATTATTTATGTGTCACCAGGAGTGTACGTGGCACTTCAGACACATCAAACAAGCTGCTCCCTCCTGGGAATCGTCTCCCATCCAAGTGGAGGAGGAATTTGGAAACCCAGCTTTTTAATGACAAACGTGCTGATCCCATAGAAATCATTTGTTTTCCCACGGAAATCATGGAATGGCTACCAGAGCAGGTTTGGGGATGAAGTTTTCTATTTCAGGAAATCTTTTTTTTTGCTCTCTACCTTATTTTTTTTTCCCCTCCTGTTTATGAAATGGTTTATTTCTATTACCAAATATCTTGAAAGCCAAGAGCAGAGCTGGGTCCCTGCTGTGCCAGGAGCAGAGGTGGCTGCAGCAGCACCAGGCAGGACAAAATCCATCCTGCCCTCCAGCTGCTGCCCTGAGTGCCCTCCGTGCCCCTGCCTGGCTCCAACTGTGTCACTCTGGGGCTGAAAGGGGCTGAAAGGAGAGGGGAGATTTGCAGATGGAGGGGTGGGAGGACACTCGTGTCAGCGTGGCTTTGGCAGGGACTCAGAGCCCCCAGATTCCTGGGGGGAATGCTGCTGCACGGGCAGGATAAATCATCCAAGCCCCCAACCTGCAGGCACTGCAGAGAGCTCTGGCTGCAAACCCCACTCCTGTGCCCTTCAAGTGTGGCTGGGAGGCTGAAAGAGGGGCTGCAGAGTCTCCAGCCCCTGGCAGGTCCTGCTGGAAGGGCTCAGGGCAGAGCAGCAGCAGAGTGGGGGGACACGGAGCTCTGGGAAAGCTCCAGCACGGAGGGAAAGAGGAGAAAAAAAAAATTCACGGGTGGGTTTTTCCAGGGGCTTTTCAGGGGGTGTTTCAGCAGCACAGGGGGAGCTCGAGGAGATTTTACAGCCCCAGCACGGGAAGAAAAGGAATTTCCACAGCATTTAGCAGCGTGCTGGCAACTGCTGGCTCCAGACAGGAGGGGCAGGCAGGGGAGGGCAGGCAGCTCTGCAGGCAGAACAGCTGATTAAAGGGGTGTGCTGGGCACTCCTGGCCCTGGTCACATCCCCCCTGACGTCAGGGCATCCACCCCTGGGTGACAGAGCCCCAGAGAGGGAGAAAACCCCCCCTGGCTCCAATAAATCAGCCCGGGGCTCATCAGCTCCCATCAACGAGCTCCAACGTGTGCAGGGAGGGTTTGGCTCAGGGAGAAGGTCCCAGCCAAAGGCACAGGGCAGGAGCTGGCAGGGGATTGTCAGGAGAGAACAACTCCAGGCTGCATTCCCACAGAATCCAGCCTGTCACACGCACTGCCCTGGTTTTCCTGGCAGCTCCTGATTAATGCTGGGATGGCTGTGGCCATTTGCTGTGGCTCCCTGAGCACTTGCTCACTGTTGCAGTGGGAACAGGGCAAGAGAGGGGAAATATTGTTTTGTTGCCACTGCTGAGAAGCCTTTTAATGAACTCTTTTTATTTCTTTTTTTTATTAGAAAAACAAAAAAACTTGCACCAATTTTCCAGTTCTTTCAGGGGGAGGAAAAAAAAACCAAAACCCAACTAGCATCCCTACAGCCCAAAGAGAGATTGACTTATTCTTAAAAATGGGAAATATTTCATAGCTTTAAAAAGGGGAAATGATGTCAAAACAGAGATCATCTTCTTTTAATGGAATGCTCAGCCTGTCCTCCTCGAGCAGAGGGGTTTTTGTAAACACACTTCCATGGGTTGGTGCCCTCCTGCCTTTCCAGGACGTGATGGGAGCCCAGTGCTGGGAGAGCTGACAGTGCTGGGCCCTAAGGAAAGGCCACTGGAGGCTGGCAGGGATGGTCCTTTCTTTGCAGCTGATGGATGCTGAAATCTGTCTGATCCTTGAAAGCCTGGGGAAAAGGAAAACCAGCTTTGTGGGCTATCAGACAAACTTGGTGGCTGTTTATAAATAAGTTCTTCCAATTCTCTCCAGCTCAGCTGCAGGGGGTGTTCAAGCCCGGGCTGCCCACACTGGGGTGCTGTGGGATGGATCCCTTCCGTGCAGGGAGGGGGTCTGGGCTGTGCTGGGCACCCCAGAGCTGCTGGAGGAGCTGTGGGAGCAGCTCTGCCAAGGCAGAGGTCCAGGGGCTCTTTGGGAGAGGCTGGAAAGCCTCTGGTGGGACACATGGTGTGGCTCTGTCCCACGGGGTCCATGGCTCGGGCTGTCCTGGGGCTGGAAACCAGCCCAGGGCTCACCCAGATCCCATGATTGTCTGACAGGAGCCTCAGGAATACCCAGGTATTCCTTACCAGTGCTGCAATTCCCAGAGAGCCACAATTCAAAGCCTGGGAGCCACAGGCTTCCTTGGAAGGGCTGTTTATCCAGTGCTTTCAGGGATGAACCTCTTTCCTTCTGGCTGCAGAGCATCCAGCAGGGGCAGAACCATGGAATGGTCTGGAAGGGACCTCAAAGATCCTCCAGTTCCAGCAGAGTTTGCAGTCACACAGGTATGTCCAGGTACTCTCAGAGGAGGTGGGATTGCTCCCATCCCGGGTGGGATTGCTCCCATCCCGGGTGGGATTGCTCCCATCCCAGGTGGAATTGCTCCCATCCCAGGTGGAATTGCTCCCATCCCCTGACAGGGGAGGGGTGCAGAGAGCAGCTCACACTCACATTAGTTCCTTTTCCCTGGATTTTCCGTGCCTGGGCTGAGCTCAGGGGTGCTCAGCAGGCAGGAGGGAGCACAGTGTCTCCTGGGCTGTGGTCCAGCACACTCTCCTTGTTTCCCCCCCCAAGCAGCCATCCCAGGAATGCAGCTGGCAGTGCCTGGCTGCAGCAGCAGGTTTTATTGGGGCCAGATGAGAGCTAATTGTGTCTGTGCACAAAGCACAGGAGGCTCCAGGGAAAGGTCAGGCTGTCAAAGGCTCCAGCACGGGGAGGTGGGAGCTGCTTCCAGTCAGGTGAGGAGATTCCAGCACATCTCCTGCCTCCCTGTTTCTATAGCAATGCTGGGCTCCACAGGGACCCAGACAGCAAATGGAATAACCCCCCACAAATGTGAGAATCACTGCTCCAGACTGTCCTGGGGGGTGGGCAGGGCTCAGGAGGACACTGCTCCGTGAGGAGTGCCTGGTACAGAGAGCTGTGTGGAGGAAAGGAGAATTCTTCACCTGCCAATCATGGGGGAAATGCTGTGGTGGGGATGGGAGGAGGCAGGAAGGGCCCCAGAATGGAAATAAGAGTTTTAACTAGAAACACCACCAGCCTTCTAGTGGGTTTTCTGTAAGATATTGATGAATTTGATTCTAAGGATTTCTTCCTCTGAGTAATTTTATAAGATGTCCCAATTGAAAAAGCAGCTACAATTACCCCAGGAAACCTCTTTGGTTTTGCTTCCCTGGTCTCCTCTCACTTTTGGTGTTTGTTTTCTGGTGTGACTCAGCAAGTGCATGATGTGTTAGCACCCAAACCTCGTTGGAGAGACTTTAAAAGAAATCAGGGAAGGCGACATTTCCTTGGATACGTGCAGAGCAAGAGGCCTGCTGTGCTGCCCCAGCAAACCCAGCCTGTGCTGGGAGCTGGGATTGTCCATGACCAGGCTCTGCTCCTGAAAGAACACAGCATGGAACCAGGAAAATCAAGCAAGTCTGGGTGGAAAGAAGTGCTGTTGCCTCCTCCAGCCTCCCTGTGCCCTGGGTGTTTTGTCAGGATGGTTCATTCCCTTCCCAAAGCAAACTGATCCCTGGGTGCTCAGCCACAGTCAGTGCTTCCCTGGCAGCAGCTGCTCCAGGTGGGAATTCAGTGAAATCCTCAGAGTCTACTCAAAAGTCAGATGGGGAATTTATTCCTGGTTTTTTGGTGGGTTGGCATTTTTCTTTCTGGTCCTGGCAGTGATTTCCCACTGTGTGGGACCTGACAATCCTGCGGTCTCTGCTCTCTCATGGCTTTCTTATCACCCCTCTCCCTGTTCCCTCCTCTCCCCCCTGTCAGGAACTGCCACATTATGTTTTGTCACCTCTCAGCAGTTCAGCCCTCAAACACATCCCCACACCCAAGGACCTTGGAAATCAGGGAGAAACTTATCTCAAGGTCTGAATTAGCTGAACATTCCCCACCAGACCGATCCCTCCACTTCCAGGCTGGTGTCCTCCCAGCCTTGTGGCCACAAAGTCCTTAAAAAATCCTGGGTGCTGATGTTGGTTCTGCTTTGGGCCAACAGCATCCCAGCAGCCCCAGCCAGTGTTCCCAGCTCCTGCTGCAGCTGCTCCCTGGGCTCAGACAGGCATGAGAAGAGTGGCCTCCATCCCTGGCTGGTTAATTAGTGCCCCCTGTTACAGCCCTGAGGCCTGAAATAAATATTTTTCCGTGCCTGGCAGAGCTAAACATAGCCTGGTGCTCCATTCCCAGCTGACTGCTATCTGAATTTCCCCTCCAGCTCTGCTTTTCTCTTTCATTTGCCTGTAAACACCGAGCCCTTCAGATGATTGTGTTTGGGAAGCTGGGAGAACCTTCCTCCCTCCTGGCTCCACTTCCCAGGGGATCAGGAATGCTCCAGCATTGAGCTGCAGAACGTGGGTGACAGAGGAAGGGCTGGGTGATCCCCATGTGGGGAAGAAAAAAGCCTCTTGAATAGCCCCAGACACTGCCCTGCTGGGGCTCTTGAGTTTCTTTGGGTTTATTGTTGTTATTGCCACCATTTATCAAGTGTTTTTCCCTTCATCCATTTGGGAAGATAACTGAGCTCTCAGTCTGAGCTGACTCTTGCATCCTGGCCTGAATTCCTATTAATCCTTTCTCCAGGTCATTTACCCTCAAACCTCAATTTCCTAATAGTTTGTTCCCAAAGTTAATGGCAACAGATCAAGCTTTTTCTCCTCCTTTTCTCCTCCTTTTCTCCTCCTTTTCTCCTCCTTTTCTCCTCCTTTTCTCCTCCTTTTCTCTCTTTCTTTTCATTTTCTCTTCCTTTTTCCTCCCTTCCTTTCCTCATCCCTTTCATTTTCTCTTCCTTTCCATTTCCTTTTCTCTTGCACTCCTCTTCCTCTCCCCTCCCTTCTTTCCTTTTCTTCTCACTAAGCACCACGGGGTCTCCAGTTGCTCTTTTCCTGATGAATATACAAAGTGCAGACATCATTAGGAGATAATTCAATTAGATAAGATCAGCTATGAGAGCTAATAAACCGATGCAGAGAGGAGCCCGTGCCAGCCAGCAGCAAAGCCAGATGAGGAGGGAGCTGCTGCCCTGTTAATTAGTTTAAGCAAATGTGCATCGGGGTGTCCCTGGTGTGAAATCAATCCTGGGCAGCCCTTTGCTGGGCTGGGTGTCCCTGTGCCAGCCCCCCAAGTGCCCAGCCCTCACAGATGTGGCTGTCCTGCTGTCCAGGCTGTCCCTAAGCCTCTCCTGGGCTGCTCCTCCACCCCACTCAGCTGCTTTGTCCCCCTTGGAATCACATTTTATTGGTGGTGGTGCTGGAGCCCTGCAGGGGCTCCTCTCCAGCTCGAGGAGAGCAGTTGGATGGGAAGGGAGAAGAGGAATTTCCATCTGCTGCCAGTGGCTGCAGTCAGGAGAGGCAGAAAGGAGTGCTGCCTTTTGAAGCCTTTGCAAAGCCAGGCCTGCTGGGGCTCGGCTTTACAAAGTCCAGCCCAGGGCTGGCTGGGTTTCAAGGCACCAGAGAGCAGCACAGAAGTGAGGGGATGTTAAAGCAGCATTTACCCTTCTGACCTGCATTTACATTTTAACATCTCTCTCCCTCCTCAGGATTCATCTCCCTGGGCTTCAGGAGCAGTGGCAGAAACAGGAGGCAGGAAACTCTCCAGAAATGCAAAATACCCCGAGTGGGACACAGCTGGGTGGGAGGTGCAGCTGCACTGCTGGGATTGTCTGTGCCCAAGATAAATCCAGGTGAGTGCCCTGAGCCCCTGTCAGGGTTACCCAGCAGGGATGTGGGTGCTCCAGCCCTGGAAATGTTCAGGGTTGGACGGGGCTTGGAGCAACCTGGGCTAGAGAATGGAATCCCTGCCCAGGGCAGGGGGTGGAATTAGGGGAGATTTAAGGTCCCTTCCAACCCAACCCAACCCATTCTGTGACTGCTGTTGAAGGACTCAATAGCTGCCTTAAAACTATTATGAGTCATTAACTCCTTATAAACTCATTTCAAGAGCTGTTGTTTCTCCTGCACTGCCGAGGCCACATTTCATTGTGTCCAGCTCTGGGCTTGGTGGATTGGGTTCACCAGAGATGGGGAAGGGACTGGAGCATCTTCTGTGTGAGGAGAGGCTGGGAAGGCTGAGGGTGTTCAGCCTGGGGAACAGAAGGCTCGGGGGAATGCTGAGCAGGGGTTTATTGTTGTTCACAGTGTGCTTTATTTCTTCCAGCCTCAGCTTCAACACCCACACCCGCACCCCGATGTTTGCACACACTTTGTCAGAATATTTCAGGGTTTTCAGCGCATGTTAAACCCTCAGTGGAGCTGGGGGATGGTGACACCTGTCCTGCAGCCCCTCCCTCTCTACCTGAGGTGTCACCTGGCAGCAGATCCTGTGACTGAGCTCGACCTGAGCTGCCTTTCATCCGTGGGTCTCTGACAAGGTGATTTTCCTCACCTGGTTTAAGATTCCCACTCCTTGCATATTTAAATCCCCCCTCAGCTCGTGTCTGTTTGCAGAGAGGACCGGCTGTGACTCGAAGGTGTTTGAAGTCGCATTTTAACTGGTGTTGCCCAGGTCCAGCCTCCTTCCAGCGGCTCCCTCCAGTGGCTGGCTCCAGGAGCTGGTTTTTCCTGCAAAAACCTCATTTTTGGGGAACCTCTGTTTGTAACAAGTGTGACAAACTCAAAACCCGAGCAGACAGCACTGGTTGTGTCCCAGGCACCTCCATGCTGCGTTCCCAAGGTGCCGGGTAACAAAATCCCCAAGGATCTGAGCTCGGGGAAGAAGCACTCAGCTGAGTTTAACTGAGCCTCTGCAGGGTGAAATGTGGAGGTGGAAGTGTTGCAAGGTGACAGAATTTGTCACCAAAAGGCCAGAGCCTCCAGCCTCAGATGGAAATATTAATGGGCAGCCTGTTCCCTAGACCAGGCAGCGCTCTCAACTTGACTTTCTTTTTCAGCCTGGATTGAGCTCCACTAAAACATGAAATCCAGAGGAAATACAGCACCCCCAGTTTTGCTCCCTGCAATCCCCAGCTCTTCCCAGCCTGCAGTTTGGTACCACGGGGGTGATTCCTCGGCTGGAAAACAGGGGCTCTTGCTGTAACATTCCAATGGGAAGAGGAATGCCCTCCTCACCCGGGCTGTGCTCCAGGCACAGGCAGAGGAGCTGAAAACGTTCACTCCCTGAGCTCAGGCACAGCAGGTCAGAGTCAATCATGTAAAAAATACATCACCTGCACTCAATAAGTGTTTTAAAAAGGAATGGGAGACACAGACTGCAGGAATAAATCCCAGCAGAACGGGGGTTGCTTTGAACCAAACCTGTCACTTGCTGTGAAAGGATAAATATGTTGTTCACTGTGAGCATTTCCCCAATATTTACCAGGTGACTTGGCAGGGAGATTGGGCTCAGCTTTGAAAGGGCTCTGTCTCAAGCTTGGAGAAATGGGATTGAGGAATTGGGGGACAGTGGGAGGCAGGATCAGAGCTCCCCTTTTCCAGACACGGCTCCTTCCTAACCTTCCTCAAGAGGCTTGAATGGCAAACTGGAGAGGGAAGGAGAGTTTCCTCTGGCACTGCATGGAAATGGTTGCTCATATAAAGCTCAGCCTGGTCCTGCAGAGGAGACAGGAGCCTCCTGCTCCAGGGATTCTCCTCCAGGGAGGGTCTCAGCACAAGGATCAGCTTTCAGAGCAGAATCTCTGCAGGGTGACTCACCCCTCCACGTCCCCACTGCACATCGGTCGTGCTACAGGGATTGAACCAGAGGAGCTGAAAGCACATTCTCTCCCTGGCCAAAGCCAGGGACGTCGAGCCATGGGCACAGAACACTCCAGCAGACACAGGGCAGGAGCTCCTGCAGCTACTCCTGTTTGTCAGAGTAAATCAGCCCAGCTCTGCTGACGTGGCTGCACCCTCCCAGCCCACATCAGCTGAGAACTCTCCCCTTTTCCATGAGATAAACACAACTCTGTGGGATCTCCAGGGGCAAAAAATGCAGCTGAGTCAGGGCTGCAATTAAAAGGATTACTCTGAGGCAGAAGTGGAAGGTAAAGGGTGAGAAGTGAGACAGGGATTGTAGGAATAGTAGCTGAGGAACCACAGCCACCATGAAATAAGAGACCTGGGACCAGTTCCTCCCAAGAGCAGCTCCTGGATTTGCAGTCAGGTCTGTTTGGGTGGTGTGTATTCAAGGGTGTGTTGGGGTGGACAGAACTGGAGCTACAGATGCAGGTTTGTTGTTGAGGACAGGTGAACTTCTGAGCACCATTCCCACCTCCTGAAGAGGGTTCCACCCTGGAAATGGGCTGGAGCCACAGCCCAGTGCAGGCAGGTGACACTGGGTGAAAAACCCCTCACAGAGGGTGTGGAAGAGCATCCTCCTGTGTCCCATCTTCCATCAGCACCCACCACATAAACTTCATTTAACTGGAAATATTTGGAAGAAGGAAATAAAGAAGAAAGGAGCAAAGACTAAAAAGAGCAAACACTTCTTCCAAGAGTTAAATTTCCAAAGCAGTGACTCCCTGGGGTGCTGTGCCCTGGTTCAGGCACAGGAACCCAATTGTCAGGTAGAGATTTCACGTGGATTCAGTCAGCAGGCTCTGGGAAGGAATAGTTCCCACCTCAGCATTCCTGGGAGTTTGGCAAGAGGCAGGAGCTCCAGAGAGAGCACCTCTAATGCTCCTCATTTCACAGTTGGCTGGGTGAGTATTGCACCAAAAGAGGTTCTTCTGCCACACCAGAGCTCTGTTAGAACTTGTTCTTCTCTCTCCATCTCACTCAGTCACAAGGAAGACTGGAATAAACTGCACAGGCAACTGCAGGAGAAAGATGTTGTCTTGTAATTCACGCTCCAGTTCTCACTTTTTCATTTGAAAGGAGATTTCTTTTGCCCTGTTGCTGCCAAGTTTCTGTTTTTAAACAGCTTTCCCGGTTCATAAATGAAAAATGAGTCCTGAGGGCTGAGTCAGCCTGGACTTCAGGTGGCTGATTTCGGGATCAGCCCAGAATCAAGAAGCAGCTCCACATGTTCCATGTTTGCCACATAAAGCAGCCTGAACTCAGGCTGCCAGAGATGTCCCTGGTCCCTCAGGCAGGTGACACTGGGCATCTCTTTGGAGTGGCATGATTGTAGGGCAGATCCCACCCTGAGGGCAGGCACGAGGGGCTCCCATGTGCAGGCAGCCCCTGCAGGGATGGGCAGCGTTTGGGGGGAGTTCCCCAGGTTGGCATTTCCAGGCAGGAGCTGGTTCATGGCTTTGCTTTGCTTTGCAGAAGTTGCTGGTGGATCACATGATGTTTCTGGCACCAGGGGGATGAGCTGGCACAGAGGAGCCCTCTGAGGATAAAGAGGAGTTTTGTTGTGTGTCAGGGGCTCCCGGGGCTGGCTGAGCTGAGCCACTCCAGCAGGAGCAAATGGCCAGGCAATCCCAAAAGGCATTCCTTCCAAAGCCCTGCTGCAAGGCTGGGCTCAGGAGAGGGGAGAACAGGTGGTCCTGGCAGATGCTCAGTGGTTTAAAAACCCTTCTGTGCAGAGGATGTGCAGGGGACCAGCGAGATCCCTCCTGTGGGATGTCCTGGAGGACACTCAGGTGACCTCCATCCTACCTTGGCTCTGGGTTTGCTGCAGAAGGAGCTTTAAGAGGAGCATCACTCTCCCACTTTGGAACAGGAAATCAGAGGGTGTTGAAACACAGGGGTTTAGAACTCACACGTGCTGTCAAAAATTCTCCTTCCCACTGTAATATTCCCAAAGGAAAGAACTAAAGGGAAGAGGGCATTTTACAAGTTACCAGTTAGTTTTGAAAACAGAAAAATCAGCTCCTACCCCAGACACCAAGGTGCCCATGTGTGTTCTTCTTTTAGATTTAAGGGGAGTTCCTGCTCTGTTTGGAAAGCACCATCCACTGATCCAGAATTACACAGAAACTAATGAAAGCTTTTCCAGATAATCTCTGAGGAGGCTGAAGCTGAAACCTCAGCCATCCCAACATACAAACCACGAGCTGTGAACCACAGGGCTCAAAATCCAGTGTGGTCCTTCCCTGCAGCCTTTGTCCAGGAGTGCTGAATTCCTTCCCTTTGTCCCCAGAGCTGTCACTGGTGATGAAGTGACCAATCTGAGCAGCACAGGCAGCAGGGCAGGGGGGCAAAGATCAGGATGGCACTTCCAGGGGGAGCAAAACCTGCAGCTGATGAGCAAGGAAACGTTGTGGTGGGGGATGTTCAACCCCCAGAGTTCACCCCGGATATTGAAAAGAGATGTGTTGGTTGCTTTAGGCCATGAAAGAGATACCAAGAAAATACTCTGAAAATGGTGCCTCACTTATCAGAGGGACAAAAGCACAGGTTACCTTGTCAGGGAGCTCTCCCCCAGGCCCAGGGAATAGGAGCTGAATTAACATGCTGAACATGCAGCAGGGAAGGCATCAACTCTGCAAACTCAGTGCAAAAAAAAGCCCCAGCGACTGTGGGAAGCTCAGCCATCCTTGCACCTCTCCTGGCTGTGGGTTTCCCTCTCCATCTGTGGAGCAGGAAGGGTTTGGATTGCACGTCCTGGTGATAATCCAGAAAGACACACATGTGGGGTTTAGCAGGAAGCAAAAGGATAAGGAAAATATCAACGTTCTTTAGGAAAGCTAAAAGTGGGTTTTGGCAGGTGGGAGGGGTGGCAGAAGGAAGGAGCTCAGGTTTTCACAACTTCTGTGTCTGCTGGTGCTTCTGTTCCACATCAGAGGAGCCCTGACAGCTACTGGGGAAGGCAGGAAACACTGAACACAGTGGAAGTCCTGCACTTTAATTCATTAAACTTTCACAAATATGGAGCAGAATTACCCTGAGCACGGTTCACACTGTTCTTGGGGCTGAGCAGCCTTTAGTCCTCAGAAAGGACACACAGCCAAACCCTGCACCCCCACAGGGGCAGGAACCTTCAGCATTGCCACCCTGGGGGCAAATCCAGGTGATCCTTCCCTCAAAGGCCAGCTCCTTGTTTCCACCTCTGCCAATTCCCCATCCCTCTTTTTCCAGCTCCCAGCCTGTGTCTGTCTCCTCCTCCAGCAGCACCTCCTGTGCCAGACATCAGGTGTCTGGACCTGACCGAGTCTGTACCTGCAGAATATTGCCCTGATCAGCCCCTCAGACACCCCCCAGCCCTTCCTTTCAACCCAAGAGCAGCTGGGGCTCCTTCCCTCCCCGAATTCCAGGCAGCATTAACATATCCCTGACAGAACCAGCTGCTGCCTGCCTGGCATGGGGTGTCCTGTCATGTCATTCCCGTTGGCAGCACTGGTTAGTGGCACTTTGGGATGTTTTCCAGGCTCACCAGTCTCCAGCTAATCTCCTGCTGCCTGTCTGGACCCCCCTGCACTCTCAGGACACTTGACAACCCAGGCAGTGAGTGTAAATCAGCATCAACATTTTAAATGGGGCCACATGACACCCACAGTCATCCTCAGCATTGTGTGTCCCAGGAACAGGAACCTCCACCTGCAACATTTCCTTAAATATTCTGGAGCTGCTAGAAACAGCTATGCTGTCTGCTGCATGGTTCAGTAAATGCAGTGGATTCATTTAATCAAGTTTAATAATACATTTCCTTCTCTGAGGCAGGTTGTATCTCCAGATAAAGCACTGGTAATTCTTTCCATGTGGGACATGAGAGGGATCACCATCTGCAGCATCAAAGTGCTGCCATCAGTTCATGACTTTCCCAAAGGTCTCAAGGAACAGCAAAAATTGTCACCTGGTGCTGTTTAACTGCTAAAACCAGCTGGGAGGCAATGAAAGGTGGTTTGCAAGAACCAACGTGGCCCATTCATTTCTCAAGAGCAGTTTTTGGAGAACACAGTCCCTGTCATTTCTGTGCTTCACTGGGAACAGAGACCTTTAAGTGATGGGCCCAGACAGGTCTTGGCACAGGGATGATGTGCTGGGAGTGGGAGCCAGAAACTGTGTTTCAAGGTAAGGATGGAAACAGCAGGGACTGTTTATCATCTTATTAATTAGGGGAAGTGAATGTGAATGGTCTCCCTGAGATATGAGGCACCTGTGAGAGGAGTAGGAGGGCCTGGAGTGGAGCTCAGGATGAGGGAATCCAGGCAGGAGGTGGGAAGTGTCTGAACAACATCCACTTGAGATCTGTGCAGCTTGTCTCAAGATTTTAAATATTTGCAAATCCCAGGAGTCACAGGTGGCAGTTTGGGCTCGTTTCTGCTCTGACTGTGCCAAGGAAAATGAATTTCTTCTGTGAAGGAACAGAACAGAACCTGGGAAATGGTGAGTGAGTGGAGAGGGTGATGCCTTGATGTCACACCAATAACAATGGGGGTGGCTTTGAGCTTCTCATTCCCCGGGGTGCAGTGCCCAGTCCTGCCAGCTCTGGACCCCCAGGGCAGCACTGCCCAGTGCCAGCCAGGAGCTGTGCCCAGGGAAAGCTGGGAATGAAGGAGTGGGAGGGAGGAGCTGTGTCCCCCAGAGCACTTGTGGGGCTGGGAGTGGGGTGGGCACAGAGCAGACCACAACCCCCCCCCAGCAGCCAGGCTGGGGCAGGGCAGCAACAACTGTGCTCAGGGAGGGAGTCAGTGCCAGCAGCAGCTGCTGCAGGATTTATCTCTCTTTCTGAGCCCTTTCTCTGTCACCAAAGGCAGTAACCCCAAACCTGTCAGCTAAAATCAAGTTGTCTCCTCGCTGTGACAGGACTCTGCTTTCCATGTTTCTCAAACCTTCCGGTGCCCAAAGTAACACAGACACTACAAGGCTTAAATTATTGATAATTTTTGAGCTGCATTCAGGTGGAAAAATGTTTTGTGGGTTTGGTTTTTTTTTTTTTGTGGGAGATGTGACTGTTTTAATCAGTAAATTGCAGGGCTGAAGGCAGCCCTGAGCTGCAGAAAACAGAAGCATCTGCACAGGCAGTTGTAGCAAAACCCAGTCAAAAGCTGAGTCCAAAGAGCCAATTCTCTTCATGTGTGAGTTTGTCCTTAATTCAGAATAAATTCTGACCAGGAAACTTTTGGAAGGGGTTCATGTTTTTCCTTTAAATGCATCTGCATGTGCTCTGAGTGATTAGTTTGCTCAGCCTGGCTGCAGCACTGCCAGAATATTGGAGTTATAAATGCTCCCACACTTCTGGAACCTCATCCATAATTTACAGAGAACACTGTGGCTGAACCGTGGGCTCAGTGCTTTGTCCCACAAATCTGACAAGGGAACTGTGCAGGAATGTGGGAACATCACTCAGGATGTTTTGGACAACCCAGCTCCTGAATTAAAATTGTAACATTTCCAGGTTGTGTTTTTTTTTTTTTTTTTTTTTGCTTGAATTGTTTTGCCTTTTACGGTCAAGTGAAGAAATTTGGTCTTGTTTAGCAATAAGACAGTGGGATGAAAATAAAAATAATAATCCAGATATGAGTTTCCTGCAAAGGAAAGCATCTGGTCTTATGGCAAAGCCCATAACTAATCAGGGCAGAGACTGGAAGTGCAGCAGAGTGGAACCTCAAGGAACATCCTGGTACAGCTGCAGACAGGATTTCTGGGCTTGTAGAGGAGATGTTTGATCCCCAGGGTGAGGCAGTTACTGCTCCTCACAGAAACCAAGTCTCCAGTCACCCAACTTCAAACACCATCACCTTTTCCAAGGAATCACCTGCAAAGCCCCTTGCTCAGCTCAGGGACTGATGCAAACGAGCTGAGCTCATTGATTTACTGCTGATAAACTTTTTCTTTAGACATGCAGTGACTCAGGAAAATAATAGAAATGATGTGGTTTAACCTGGGCATAAATTAAGTGTGATTTCCACAGCGTGCAGTTATTAGAAGCAATTAGCAGCACAGTGGTGGCTGTGAGGAATCCTGATCCTGTTCTGTGGCACACTCAGCTGTGGATCCTGGGCAGAGGCAGGAAAAGCTTGTTTGCAGGGGACCCTGGTGGGTTTGGAGTTTCTGTTTTGCTCCTCATCTTGTTTTGGCTTCATCAGATCCTCTGCCACAGCTCTGCTCCTTTAGTCCAGGGATTTCTGCACACCCCAAAGTTGCCCCAGCCTGCAGGGTGGAGGAGACTGGCTGGGCTTTGGTGCCCAAGGGCTGAGTGTTGTGGTGGAAGGCACAGGGCATGAACAACTTTGTCCTTAAAAAAGCAGGATCTTATTTACAGTCCTGTCTCAGAGCTGGGTCCAAACCCAATTTAGGGATGGCAGAGAAGTCTGCAGGACAGGATAGGATATGGAAGCTTTACTTACACTTATTCATCTGTTCCATGAACACTTCAGGGTGAATCAGAGACCAAAGGTGATGGCTGAGCTGATGTGAGCTGGAGCTGCTGGAATAGCTGTCTTTGTGTTCACCTGGGGGGAAGAACAAGTGTTATTGAACCTTAAACACCAGCCTGACCAGCTCCAGGGAGAGCAAACGTGACTCAGGTACCAGCACAGAGCCCTGCTCAGGCACAAACCAGAGCACTGTCAAGCTGATTAGAGTTTCAGGGAAAGGAGCCTGTTAAAAGATTCCAAAGTATGGGAAAGATGATTCTCGAGAAATAAATCTCTCCTTGCAGCTCCATGCTGGTGGTGTCCATTCCTGGTGCCCATCTGAGCCTGCACCTCCCCACAGCAGCTCTGGCAGAGCCCCAGGGCCCTGAGAGCAGGGCAGCTGATGCTGCAGGAGCAGAGCAGGAGCAGGGAACAAACACAGCAAGCAGTGATGGCCCCTGGCCCTGTCACCCCTCCAGGAGAGAAAACAAAACGCCTACTTTGTCTCCCAGCCTGGGAAATGGGATTTAGGGACTGGCAAACTGCAGGGTTTGCTGGGAACACAGAGGTTCCTTCATCCCCTGTGGAAGTTCTCCACCCTCTCCTGGGCTCCCAGGGTGAGATGAGAGCACAGAGCAGAGTGAGCTGTGCACAGAGGGGCTCTCCTGGGCTGCTCCTGTGTTCTCAGCAGAGTCTGACAGAGCTGCACGGAGCCTTCAGCTCCTGTTTGCAGCTTGGCCCCAGTGCTGAGAGGGAAAAGCTGGTTCAGTGCAGTGGGAGAGCAGGAAGGGAAGGTTTGGAAAGGGAAGGGAAGGTTTGGGAAGGGAAGGGAAGGTTTGGAAAGGGAAGGGAAGGTTTGGAAAGGGAAGGGAAGGTTTGGAAAGGGAAGGGAAGGTTTGGAAAGGGAAGGGAAGGTTTGGAAAGGGAAGGTTTGGGAAGGGAAGGGAAGGTTTGGGAAGGGAAGGGAAGGTTTGGGAAGGGAAGGGAAGGTTTGGGAAGGGAAGGTTTGGGAAGGGAAGGTGCAGCCCCTGAGCTGGGCTGTGCCCACAGTGGTTCCTGCCCAGCGTGTGCCGGGGCCGTTCCGTGTGTGAGTTGATTCCCAAAGCCCTCCATGCACAGATGGTTTGATCTCAGCTTTGCACTGGCAGCTCCAGGAGTTGGTCCAACAAGCCCTGGCTGTGTTTCCACCCAAAGATCCGTCCCACTGCAGGGTTTGTGTTCACGACAGGAACATGAAAAGCCAGGGGTAGTTTTCATCTTTTCTTTGCCTGTCAGTCACATCATTAATTGGGGCTCCAGCCCTAAATAATCCCCCTAATCTGTCAGATCACAGATTATGAACATGAAAGAGATGAGCCTGAAGCTCCCCAGAAGCAAATCAATTCCTGGGCTGAAAGACTGCAGAAGTAAAGGCAGGGAAAGCTGAGGCACAGGGGGGCTGAGCTGGGACTGACAGTGTTGTCAGAAAGGTCCTGGCTTCAAAGGTTGGAAGTGAGGGGCAAGTGGGCAGTGAATTGGGTTGTGATTAACAGGTTTGCTGAAGTTCAGTGTGTGCCAGGAAGAGTGGTGTTTGTCCTGGGGAGAGAGATGGCCCCGGGGGGAAATTCCTGTTCTTTCCACACCCATAACTATTAAAAAAAAATAGTTAAAAATCCCTCTTTTTTCATCCAGAGGCCTTCAGGAAGCCCAAAGCATCAACTAGTGTACTTTTTTTGTCCTTGAGGAACGAATCAGATTTGATTTCTTCCCTCAGAAAGAAGCGATTCAAACTCTCTGAATCTCCTAGAGAGAAACTGGGACAATGGGACACTGAAATCCCGTGTTTACCTGCTTGTTCCTTGCTTTCCTGCCTGTTCTACACCTGCTGTCTGGCACCTCCGCTGCAGCCTGTCCCTGCCTGGACTGGGATTTAATCAGGACATGTCACTGTTGCTGGCAGTTATTACCATTTCACCTCCCTGAAAGCAAGAGACAAGAACCTCGTGGTGCCACATTTCAAAGGCCTTTCAAAGAGTCTTTAGTCCAGATAAGACTTGAAGGGTGAGGAGGCAACAAAAAGCAGCTAATCCACTTAACTGCCACTGCAACTTCACCAGCCAAAAGAGCAAGTTATTTTTTGGAGTGACTTCTCCTCAGCCAGATCCTGGGGACTTCCAGCAGCTGCACCGTCCTCCCTGCCTATGTTTTCTGGTAATGAATACTAACGATCTTTCACTTCTGTTTTAATTGCCTGCCTATCAAGCTTTGTTGATCTTCCCCATTTTCCTTAATCTTTCATCTCGTCACTTTTTCTTCCCCGTGTTTCTTCTGTGTTGACAAGGCATTTAAACATTTCACTGAGCAGGAAAAGGAGAAATGAAGGAAGAAAAGAAAGGAAGGGAGAAAGGAATCCTCCCCTTTGCATCTGGAATGCTCATTTTCCAGATTAGAAAATAAGTGGCTGTGGTATCTAATTAAAACTAATAGGTAAATTAGTGGATGTTTAGATCTCCATCCTTCCCAACCAGGAAGGCTGGAGCCAGCAAAGCCAGACTGTGTTCATAACCTGAGCAATCCTTGCAGTTAGGACAGGGCTTTCTTCCAGAGGGAACAACAGCATTTCAGCCAGAATTTCCCCACGTGTTTGATCTGTGTTTTGCTGGATGAGAAAGGCTTTGACCGGAGTCACTCCCTCAGAAAATGCTGCTGGCTTCTCCTGACGTGTTCCTTGTTTCCCCCCAACAACCATCTGGGAAGAGCAGTTCTCCCCTGTGGGTTAATCACTCCACATGCTGAAGGGAAGAGGATGAGGAGGTCGGCTCAGTGTGGTTCAAACTCAATGTAGAATAAGTTAGTGCAGGACAAAGCCCATTTTTGCTGAGCATCCCTGGCTGTTCCCATGGGGTGTTGGCCCCATCCCTGAGCACAGAAGCTGGGAAGTGCATCCAGCTGAGGGTTCTCCTGGCCCCAGCCCGTGTGCATTTGTCATTGGCTCCAAGTCTCTTTCTTTTACCCTTGAGCCTTTTCTCCCCTGAGCAGTTCCCTCGACGAGCAGCTCCCTCCTGCCTGGCTGTTCACCAGAATAGACTCAGACACGCAGGATCTGCTCTGTCTTTCCAGGGAGCTGCTGCTGTGTGTGATGTGAGATCTGCATCAGCAAATGACATCAGGGAGGGGGGAGAGTAAACAGAGCCAGGGCACAAAAATAACTCGCTGTGCACCTTGTCCAATTACAGAAATCTGATTTCAAAATCTCTAAAATGAAGATCCCGTCGCTCCAAACGCGTTTCTCCCTTCTCAGAAACCCTTCGTGGCAGCCTCAATGACTGAGCTATTTTCAAGGCTTTGACAGGTTTGTCACTGGCACAGTTTGCTGCTGTGGCAGAGAACCAGCCATGACAAAAGATGCTGGGGAGTTTTGGGGTATGACAGAGCTTTCCAGAGGGGCCTTCCCTTGCTTTTCCCAAAGCCATCAGGTGACAGATTTTGAAGCCCGTGGGATCACCTCTACTCCTGCTCTTGATGGTTCCCCCAGGACATACATTGCTCCAAAAACTCAGAGGGACACGTGGACATCTCAGCACAGCCCTGAGAGCTGAGAGTGAAGAATGACATCACCCCCCATCCGTGTTTTTGGGATTCAAATCGTGAAAATGAATTTAGGCAAAAAGTGACAGAAGAAACGCAGCTTCTCCTTCCAAGTCCTAAAGTCTGTTCCTCAGCTGTTGGTTTTTGCTGTAACATTTGGATCATGTCAGCTTCCCACCACTAGGAAATGGGATTCTTCCCCCATCCCGGGGTAAATCAGGCATGACTGCCCTGGAAATGATGGTGCTGCTGCTGTGACAGGTTAATTGGTCCCTAAACATCGGCTTTGCACGGGGCTGGGCAGGGAATGGGAATTCATCCCTGATCCTTCAGACCAGTGGGGTTTGTCCTACAAAAAATAACATTATTTGAAGCCAATGAAGCACATTTTCGTTGGAGGGGAAAGGTGGGAGGGTTGTCCCAAACAAAAGACCCTGAAGCCAGCCCAGCCTGTGTCCTCTGCTCCAAGGAAAAGGACAAGAATCCTCATTTTTGGAAGGCTGTGAGGTAATAGATGCTTCATGTCAGGTCTGTCCAGAGTTACTAGAAATTGGACACTGATTTAAATGAGTTTTTAAGCACTAAATACCCCCTTCAAATGTGGGATTATCTCTGCTCCCTTGCCAGATCCTGCCATATTCTGGACTTGCTGTGAGGAGCTCCACAGTGCAAACAGTATTTTGTGTGAATATTTCCATCTACAGCTCAGACTTTGGAATTTCTTCACAAAAAAAAAAAAAAAAAACAAAAACAAAACACCAAGAAAAGGTACCAAAGCCTCCTGGGACTCTCTGTGTGGCTGGCCAAGCAACCTTGATTCTGAGCCACGGGGAGACTGAGGGTTACTCTGGAGACAGACACTCAGGAGCAGTGACTGTGCCCAGAACTGACGTTCCAAGCCCTGATTGCAGCCGACCTTCCCTTCCCCTCCCTGCAGACCTGCCAGAAAGTCCTTGCAGGGGGAGCACCAGGCAAGGGACGGACTGAAGGACACCCAGTGTGTGCCAGAAATCATTGGGAAAAGGGATTAACTCCCCCCTCTCCCATCCCCTCGGGGCAGCACAGTGAGGACAGAGCCCTCCCCGGGCAGGGTTTGCAGGGCACTGCCACCCCTGTGCCATCAGCACCCAGCCCAGCTCCGGGTGTGCACAGGGATGTGCTCCTGCCAGGGATGGGACTCTGCTCCCGTTCTCTGTGCAGCTCTGGGAATGAGCCCGGGGAGGAAGGCTGGCAGGGGAAGTGGGTCAGCCTTGGCAGAGCTGGGGGAGGAGGAGGAGGAGGAGGAGGAGGAGGCAGGGAGCACAAAGAGGGGCTGTGGGCGCTGCTTCCAGGGCTCTCCACGCAGGAATGTGGTGAATTCCCACTGCTGGGGAAGTTTGCACAGCCCCTTCCCACCCTGGCAGTCGTGCCAAGGAGGAGCTCGGTGCCCCAGAGAGAAATGGGAGGTTTTTAAATTGAGCTGCAGATTCAGGATGAGATTTTTTTTTTATATATATATACTTTTTTTTTTCCCCCTGAGAAATCTGAAGGAGTGTTTGTGGCCAAACCCCTCTCTGTGGAGCTGGGGCACACACAGCCCAGCCTGCTGGGTCCTGGCCCAGCACACGGGGTGAGGAGCTGCTGGCTCTGCTCCTCAGTGGGGAGGGTGAGGTACCTGAAACCCTCCCCACCACCTCGGGCTCCCACTGGGACTGGAGTTCTGTGCCTTGTTTACACCCCAGTGTGCCCTGGGAGTCCCTGCAGGTACCAGGGCTGTGTTCTGAACTCCCACTGCTTGTTGTCAGCACCGGGAGCCTTCCTGCAGCCAGGCAGCTGCTGCTGCCTCGATTAAACCTGCTCTGCCCAGCTCCTAACCAGGAGTTTAGAGCAGCAGCAGCAATTACAAGCTCTTAATCCATTGCAACGTGGGAGTGGGAGAGTGTTTGCTCACGAAAATAGTTCTGCAAACTGGGCCACAAAGCAGTGAAAGGAGAATCATGGGATGAGGGAAGAGCCAAAGGAGCTGGTGAGGATTTGGGGGGACTGAGAGTGATGCAGCAGAGGGGGGAGCACGAGGCAGGGGCAGCAGTAACAGTGAGCTTGAATTTTCAGCTGCTGCAGGTCAGAAAATGAACTGTAATCATCTATCAGTCCATACATGACAGTTCATCAAGTGGATGAGCTGCCAAGGTCTGTGATGCTGCAGAAGAAGGGATCGAATATTCCCACGAGAGACGCGCGTGTAGAATTCCCCCTTCCCGGCTCTTTCCTGCCCAGTTTTTGGCAGCCCAGTTTATCTGGTGCTCTCTCCCACCTTTCATCATGTCAGCAGGAATACAGAAAACCTCTGATGTCACACAGGAACAGCATCTTTCCCTCGTCCAGGGGACAATGTGTGATGGCAGCTGGAAGCTTTTACGAGGCTGCGAAGGCAGAAAGAATTATTTGCTCTACAGTTGGTACAGCTTCTCCTCAGGACTGAGAAATGCAGGCACAAGTGAATCTGTCGTACTTCAAACACACACAATACTTCACCAGGGACCCAATTCTGAGCTGCCAGTGGGAGAGAAACTTCTTGAATTTGAGAAGGGAGGGAGTTTGCCTGGTTTCACACACACAGGTGGCAGTTCTTCATGTTCACCTGAGGAAAAAAAAGTCTCCTTCACAAAACCAAGTCAAGGTAAGATTCACCAGGCAAAGTGTGGGAGTTTCCAGGAGGAGGAAATTCAGAGCAGGTAATGATGATTTCGTATTTTAGGTATTTAGACGACATCTAGAATGTTTTGGCACTGATATTTAAACTCTCTACCCAGTCTGCCCTGGGTTGGAGGAAGAGGATTTGGCTGCATGATAACCTTTGCTTGGTGTAAAAGAAAACTAGGTGTTCCATTTTATCTTGTTGATACATTACAGTTTGATAGGGAAATGCAGACAAATAAAAAGAGATGCAAAGCCAGTTCATATAAAAATTTAATTGATTGGTCTGTGTGGCACCACATCAAGAAATAAGGTCAATGGTCTTAAATCAGAAGGTCCTGTCAGACACCTCCATCTAATCATCTGAAAGGAAGGGTTGCTCATGTGATTCCTTAATTCTGGCTCAGTATAGAGGCCAACCCCCAAATTCAATTCAAGGTAGGGTTCAGGTCGTGACTGGTGGTACAATTTCAGTACTAGATATAATGTCTCAGGTTCTCATGTCTCAGAGGCTAATTCTGCTACTTCTGCTGAATAGGAAAATGAAAAACAAAGGAGGGGAGAGGGCACATCCTCCCCCAAACTCCCATCAAATGCTCTATAGTAAAGTACCTGATTAGCTCCTTTTCAAAAGGCAGAAAATGGGCAATTTGCTCCTGGCCCCTGCCAGAGGTAGGAGACTGTGCTGGATGGAGCTGCAGCACAGGGAGGGTCACACCCAAAAGGTAAAAAGTCACCTTCCTGTTTGACAATTATTCTCACAGCAGCTGAATGTCAGCAAAGGTCTCGGAACAATGTGGTGCTGGCTCTGCTAACCTGCTCCACTTCAGCTCTTCATGTTCTACATCAGAGAAATTACTCAGTGCCACAATTAAATCCCTCTCGGCCCCGCTGGGGCTGTGTCACAGCCTCTGTAGGAAAAAGGAAGGTTACTTTGAGCTCTTCTCTAAAAACTCAATTACATTAGGAAGTAATTGCAAATTATTATTATTATTTATTACTTGCATAACAGTGCATGATCTGAATGCTTCCAAGCCTTCCCTGCACTGAAAGATGGGTTCCTGCAGGCAGATATATTGCCAGAGGTCTCTGTGAGGGAGAATACTTTAGAAAATGCCAGGTTTATTTCTAGTCCTTTGTTTTTCCTCCCTGAATGGATTCTCTGAGCTTGTGGTGGCAGAGGCAATTAAAACAGAGCTGGAAGGAGGTGAGTCCTCTATAAAAACACAGCTAAGCAGAGGACAAGATGTATGTCCCTGCTCCTTCCTCAGGCAGGGGGGTGAAGAGGGATGTTTGTCCTCCTTGTCGGAAAAGAACATGGCATGGGATGATCTCACTGCCAACCAGGAGGTGAATGATGGGGTGTACAACAGGGATTTGGGTCCAGAAAAAGGATTTCCAGTTGAAGGCCAATCTCTGCCTCTGAGAACCACACAAAACTGCCGTGGGTTTGAATTCCCTGTGCCCATCTCAACTTGCAGAAGACGGCTGTGCTGTTTTCCCATGGAAACTATTTTCACCAGACAGAAGAAAACACAGCTTTATCAAATCATCATCTCTCCCTGCAGATGAAAAAAGTCCAAGCCCAAGAGGTGTGGGGAGTCATTTGTCAAATATTCGAGATGTTTAAGGTGTGGAGGATGAACTGGATCATCAACATGAGGCTCAGCACTCCCACCTCTCTGTCTTCTCCACGGGTCTTTCTCCTGCTCTCTCAGGTAATTCCTGCAAAGATTGGCACCAATAAACATCTTCCAGGTCAGTAATGTCCCTCAGAGCATCTCCAGCCTTGGGGCTGTTCTCCCTTGTTCTCTGAGGGGGGACAAGTGGGACACACATTCCTGCAGGTCCCCCACAGCTCTGCTGGTTCCTTCTGTGTTTATTTGCTTGCAAACAAAGAGTTGCATTCCTTTGATTCTTTAAAGCAATGGTAATTTCCACCCAGCAGCATTATTCTCACCATTAAAAGCCCTCAGATACCTCTGCACTCCCCCCTTGCTGCTGCAGCTGTTGCAGAGCCTGAAGTGGCATTTCAGCTCTGACTCAGGCAGGATTCCAGTGCACCAGCACATTTGGGGAAGTGGCCTAATCCCTGTCATACCCACAGTGAGAAACCCATCCTCTGGGACTGCAGTTAACCCCGAGCCTGCCAGCAGTGACCCTGCAGGGCAGGAGAGGAGTGGAGATGACTCCCAACACCCCTGACCCCATCCCGTGGGTGCCAACAGCGGTGTTCCCTTTGCAGCTGTGCCTCAGGGTCAGCAAACTGGGCTTTTTACCCAAGCCCTGACAGTTGTGTTGCTCCAAACCAGCAAGTGCTTCCCCTTCCCTGCACTCCCCTTGCCAGGCTCTGTTTCCAGGTGTGTTCAGCCCAGTCCTGTCGCAGCGGCCGCAGCGTTTCCGAAGGCTCTGATCCCCTGTCACTGACAAATGCTCTGCAGTAAAGGCACAGAGACACTTCTGTTGGAGCTGTCACTTCCCTGATAACAACTGCAGCTCCAAAGGGAGCCTGCTGCACTGCAGGTGTGTTTTCCCAGCACACCATGAAAGCCCCTCAGATGTGGCAGGGAAGAGCAGCAATCACGGCGTAGCTTTGAGCTTGTTGTGTCAAAACACTTTGCTTGGTGCTCTCAAAACGCTCTTTAAAGGCCTCCTGTAAGGACATCAGCACATTTAATGTGCCAGGATGTTCTAAGAATATCTGCTGCTTCTCTGTCCCACAGCCTGAGGTGACCAACAAACAGGTAAGAACATAACTCCACAGCTGGCAGAGGTGACACTGGGGGTAGGAATGTTTGAAAAGCCTGGGTGGTGGTGCCTGTGTCAGCAACCCCATTCCCAGCTCTGCCGTGGCTTCTGGTAAAGCATCCAGATCCTCTGAGGCTCCAGCCCCTTTTGGAACATGGCACAGCTCCTTCCTCTGCCCGCCCAGTGTTCGGGACAAGGGCTCTCCCCGTGTGGATGTTCCAGTGAGAGGGGTCTGCCCTCTCCTCTGGCTGCCAAGGGTAACTGGAATATGGGAAATAGTAATGAGCCTGCCTTTCTCCCTGCCTGGGAACTAGGTGAGGGACAGCATCCCACTTGACACTAAAAGAAAAAAGGCAGAGAAAGGAGATGGGATTTGCTCCAGGTCACACAGCAGATCAGTGGCCAGGAACAGAAGCCAGCTCCCACTTCCCTTCCCAGACCCCTCTTCCTCCTCTCCCTGCAGACCTCCTCCCTGTGCTCTTTAATCACCAGACCATGTTTGTTTTCGTGGCCCTGCATTCCTCCAGCCAGCACACCCACACGACACTGGATCCTCTCTGCCCTGGGGGGCAGGTGGGTGGAGAGCAAGGGGGGAATTGTCTGTTCCCCAAGTCCCTTCCCAGTCAGGAATTCTAAGGGTGGTTTCTAGACTTTGTGACTCCTTGTCCCACCAACACTCCCCTGTCCTGGGGGAGAGGAGCCCTGCAGAGCAGTCTGAAGCTGAAGTGGCAGACAGGAGATGCAGTGCACTGTCTGAAGAAGACACGAGGTGATGAGGGACTGAAATGTGCAGAGTCCTGAAGGGAGGGAGGGAGGGAGGAAAATAAAACCCCCTGCACAGCATGTGGATGCATCTCTGTCACTGTAATTCAGCCTGATGTGTGCTGGGAAGGGCTCTGCACTCCCCTGTTAGCCCAGATCTGAACTCTGGTGAGAAATGGGCTGACAGCCTCCCTTGGCTCCCAGCAGCACTTCCCACTTGGAAGTACAGCACCTTGGACTTGATGATTTCCGGGGTCTTTTCCAGCTGAAACGATCCCCTGGTTCTAGAGCACCACTAGCACTGCACAGGGTGAGATCACAGCCCAGCAACGAGAACAGGGCAAAGCACTGGAATGGTAAGAAAAGGCACTGCTGGAATCCTTCCTGCTTTGCCTGAACCAGCTGTACCTGTGGGCTGGGTGGTGCATCAAACACACGAAGGAAGCAGCTGAATTCCCAGAATGTGCTTGGATACCACTGAGATCAGCGACTGATGGGTGGAGTGAGTATGGAATCACTGTGGAGAGAGGGAGGACAGGGTGACAGTGCTGCTGCTGCAGTGCTGGGTGTCCCTCCTGCCCCTCCCTGGCCAGCAGCCACCCCTGAGCAACAGCATCGCCGGGCACGGAGCAGATTCCAGGCTCTGATCCCCATGGATCATGGTCTGAGCAGATTCCACAGGCTCTGATCCCCCTGGATCACGGTCTGAGCAGATTCCACAGGCTCTGATCCCCTGGATCATGGTCTGAGCAGATTCCACAGGCTCTGCTCCCCCTGGATCATGGTCTGAGCAGATTCCACAGGCTCTGCTCCCCCTGGATCATGGTCTGAGCAGATTCCACAGGCTCTGATCCCCCTGGATCATGGTCTGAGCAGATTCCACAGGCTCTGCTCCCCGGGTATCACGGTCTGAGCACAGAGAACCCAGACCCAGCCCAGCTGAGCTGAACTTAGTGAGGCCGATGCCTCCTGTGCCACATTGCCATGGCAACAGCCAGGCCTGTGCTGGAGAGGGTCTCACTGCTCTCCACCTTCATCTTTGGGGGTTAAACCATCACGTTTTCATAGAACCACAGGGTCAGTGAGATTGGAAACGACCTCCAAGAGCCCTGAGACCAACAATCCCCCAGCCCAGAGCACTGAGTGCCACGTCCAGTCATTCCTTGGGCACCTCCAGGGATGGGGACTCCACCACCACCACCCTGGGCAGCCCATTGTCACCAAATCCAAAATATTCTGTGGAAATAAGAAGTGATAGGGACGTGGAAAGAGGCGTCTGGGGAGGCAGAGCCAGGCAGGTGTTAGGGAAGCCCTGCACACCCACTTGCATCCTGGGGCTTTGCTCCCTGAAAGCTTTGGACTCTCTTTTGAAAAACTCCTCCTGAGTCACTTCAGAGGGTCTGAGCGAGGCTGAAACTCCTGTCATCACACACCGGGGTGTTTGTTGTGGCAGGAGGAGCAGGAATTGGAGCCAGCAGGCTTTGAAGCTGCCTGTCTCCCTCAGCAGTGTGTGCATTCCCCAGGGATGGGCTCCTGCAGGGCTGTACCCTGTGCCATGGGCTGCCCCACTGCTCTGGAACCCAGCCAAAGCTGCCACAGGAGGGGCATTCACAGAGCTCACCCTCCTATCCCCTCACTGCCTCAGCAGAAGCTGATATGTTCAATTAGGAATTTGGGGCAAAATTACCCTTTTCCAACACTGGATGTTTTCCTGAGACAACCCCCCCACCCCTGGTGCCATCAAACCCTGTAAATTGGGTTTGCTCTTGGATGCCAGTGCCAGCAACCCCGTGGCAGCTAATTGCAAGTTTTACTTGCAGGCTGCAAATGATGAAAATCTCTGCTACAAAAGAGATTTCTGATGTTGGGTGCTCTGTAAATATTTATGTTCTTTCTGTGGAGGAATGCCTTGCAATCAGACAAACCACACAAAGGCAAATGAACTCATCAAAAGGAACCACAACTGAAAAGCAAACATTATAAAGAAAAAAGGGGGGGGGGGGGGGAAAAAAGCCTCTCTTCTGAGAGAACACAGGGCCCAGGTGGTGCTGGGGGGTTTCCTCCAGAGAGGATCTTCTTTTTTTCTAATTTGCAGGTGCTTCTGGATCATGAACAGGATGGGAAATCTGGCCCAGTCCCTCTTAAGCCTCAGCATTTAATGGAATTTCGGTGTTCTGTCAGGCACAAATGAGGTAAAGGCTGTAATTACTGCCCAGGACATAATCACCACTCACACTCAAGCACTCCAGCTTTCACCTGTGTCTTTTGTAAACTTCAGACCTGCCCTGAACCAAATATTTTGCCTCCCAGTCACAGTTTACACTCTCTGTTCCTAAATATTTGGTAGCAGCAGAGAGGGAAAGTTTGTGTTTTGTCACTTACAGTTTCTTTATTTCAGCCTTAGTTTTTAACAGTATCAAATATCCCCAGCACCAAAACAACATTAGAACTTTGTCAGAAGTTTGCTGCTGATACCAAGAACTATAATTACACCTATTTATCTTCCAACTCCAAATTTTAATGGATTTTTTTTTTCATTACAGATAACAACAAGGGCACAACGGGCCACAGATACAGTCACACCGAAGCAGAAATGTGGATTTTTCTTTCACTTGAGCTCCTCTTGGGGGAAATACAAGCAGCACAGGAGGACCAGGATTGAAGCAATATCCCAGGAAAGCTGACATCTGAGCCCAGGTACCGCTATCCCTGCAGGAAATTGGATTACACCATGAGGATGTAAATCAGAACTACCCTTCACTGCCAAGAGACTTTGGGAATAATAGATTTCCAGGGCAAAATATCAGAGCATTCTTTCCCCCAGTTTAGGACCCTTTCCTTACTCAGGATTGTCACACACATCCCAGGCTCCATTCCCTGAGGGATGAGCCCGTGCCACAAGAACCTTCCCCTCCCAGAGGAGGGACAGAGGGACACTGAACCAAGGACAGGGAAGAGAGGTGGCTCCCCAATTACTGATCAAAGGCATGGCCAGAGGTTCTGCCTCCAAAAGCAGTTCCTGCTCTCTCTGCAGCCTTCAGCATCCCTCAGGCAAGGAGTGGAGCTGGGGAGCAGTGGGGCTGCTCTGGCTCAGCACACTCAGCACTGACCTCTTTTCTCAGCATAACCAATGCCCCAGCCCAGAGAATCCCTCAACCCAGGCACTGCCTGCAGCTCACAGGCCCCTTTCCTTCCCTTTTCCAACTGCTGCTGGAATGGTTTCATCATTGCAAATGAGTTTTGAGTCCCAAGTGCAAAGACCCTTCAGCACAGCAGCCCTGGCCACCCCGTCCCACATGTGGGGTCACCGGGAGAGGGGGAACCATGGTTTGGTTTTGAGATGTCCCAGCTCCAAGGGGCAGAGGGGGGTCAGTGAGGTGGTTTTTTTGAAATGCAGAGGTACCAACACCAGGTGAGGGGTTCAGGTCCTCAGCACCTGAGGGCTGGACTGGAAAATCACCCTGCTGGGCGGGCAGGACCCCCTGTAGAAAACACCCCAGCCTTGTGCTCTGCTTTAGTCCTTCCCCAGGAATGACCCGGGCTGCTGTGCACAGAGCCTCTGCTTCCAGAGGGCTTCAAGCTGTTTGCCAGCAGAAAGCACCTGTTTGGGAATTCAGAGGCATTTCAGGGCATTAATCAGGAAAATCCAGAACAGAAAAGGCTCCTAAAAAAACGGCCCTGCAGCAAACAGGGAGGATGGGCCATCATTTCAGTGCCTCCATGGGAAGGCTCCAGCACTGCCCTCAGCTCCCCAGCTGAGCAGCCCAGCAGGTTGGGATGGAGTCCAGGGCTCCTCCAGGGCAGGGGGAAGGTTTTGTTTGCTCCAGTGAACTCTGAACTCGCCCCACATTCAGTGCAGCACCAGCAGCCTCGGATTCTCAGCTCCAAGGGCTGGATGCCATGTCCTGTCCCAGCTTTCAGCTTCACAGGGGCACTGGGATGGCAGAAACGTCGGGTGCAGATGGTTTCAGTAACTTCTTGTATGTCTGTAGTAAATCTAATAATTTTTGTGCTTTGAGCACCCCCATAATAACACAGCAGAGTTCTGGCTCAGGAACTGTTTGGAACTGCATTTTACTGCCAGAATGCAGCTTGCTTGTAACAAATCCTGGACTTTTCCAAGTTGGCCTCTGTCACTTTCTGCTGAGAGAGTGAAACCTTTCAGTTTTAATTCCGTGCTTTTTTTTTTCTTTGCAATTTATTTGTTTCTCTGGAAAATAAGACAACTGAGTCAGGGTGCACTCAAATGGAAATCAGTCTTCCAGAAAGTCTTGCAGATTTGGAAGAGGTTGAACCAATGAAAACTGGGAGCCATTATCTTTCCAATACCAGCAAGTGTGTTGCCTTGGATTAATGGCTGATCTCAGGAATACATGCAATAGTGCAATACATCATAAATGAGATGCTAAATTATCAGCAATATTCCCGTTCTTTATTAAACACTTTGGCTAATTAGTCTGGGAACGTTTCACAGGCTGAGGCTCTGTGGAGTGCTGCAGAAGGTCACAGCAGAAGGCAGCAGGCAATGGATTAGTGAACACGAGAACCCAGCAGGTCTGTTCAGCTTCTGAAATGCAAAAACTCTTGAGGTTCCTGAGCTCCCCAGCCCGCTTTTTCTACCTGGGAGTCTGTGAAATAAAAGGGGAAAACTCTGATTATGACGGTGACGAAGACCAGGAAAACTGTAATTTCTGAAGAGGCTTCCACGGCTGCCAGACTTCACTGAAGAACCAGCACCAGAGTTTGTGTAAATCCACAGCAAACCCACACTCCATAAAATCCCTGGAGCAGCTGGCTCAGCACGGAAAGGCAGGTTTGCAGCACAGCTCTTTTTCTTCCCTGCCCCCCCTGCGGTGATCACGTCACGTTGGTGAAATTCACTTCCCAGGACTGACCTGGAGCATCCCTTATTTCCATGGCACCCTCAGGTAGCACCTTCCCGGGCAGAAAACAAGCTGCTTTCCCCTGCCAGCAGCACATCCCTGTGCTGGAAGCCTGGAATGCTGCAGGATGGAACAGCCAGTTCCAGCAGCCCCGGGTGCTGCCATTGCTATTCCCTCTGCATCCCGCTTGGTTCTCCTCTCCATAATAGACACGGGGTGGGAAGCAAATGCCAGGGCCAGGCCACTGCAAGGGCTCTGCTCCTGCCTGGTGGGAGTGTTTGCTGGGGAGGAATTTATCCTGCAGTGGGACAGTGACCCAGCAGCTCCCACAGCCTCCAGCACTGGGACAGGGGGTGTTCATCAGTCACAGAACTGCCCTGCCAGGGGTGTCCCTGCCCAGGGGCAGCAGGGTGCTTTGAGTTGTGACTCCTTACATATGAACACAGCAGCAGAGTGGAATCTGTTCAGGCTGCAGAGCCTTTTGGGGGTGGTGGGAATGCCATATTTTGCCTCCATCTGCTGACCTGCTGTCACGCTGGAGGGGTGTGAGCCCGCAGACGGAGCAGAAACCCCGTGTTCTTACCTTACCCAGCCACTGCCATAAATTAATAACATTAAAGCTCCCATAATGTTGAACATGACAAGCGTGGTGTTGATCTAATTCCCTTGGCAGGGGCCCAAGCCAGGTAATTATCCTCTGCCTCCCTCAATTTGCTCGGAGTGGGCAGCGCCTTGAAGGTTTTCTGCGGGACTGTGAGCCACCAGCACCCTCCCAAAACACCCCGAAGGCAAACACGGTGCCTTTAAGGTTTGTTCCTCTTGCCTTCTGCAAAAAACACGTTGGATTTCGAGTGACATCTCTGCTTAGAGATCAGTATTCCAGGGAGAAATGTGTCGGAGCGCTCATGTGGGATTGTTTACCCGGCTCTGCCCAAAGAGCTGACAAATGCTCTTTGTAGTGCCGGGAATGGGGGAGGACAGCAGGGAAAGTGATGCCTCTATTCATGTGGAAGCACCGCTTTAAAACCAGGGTTTTGCTCCGAGACATCCAGAAACACAAAATTATCCCTCTGCTGAAGTCCACCGAGAAAGTAGAACTCGAGTGTTGCCGTACAGAGATCAATATGAAAAAAACAAACAAGTAAACAAAAAAACTGGGGCTGATTACAGCAAAATCTGGTGAGTTGCATTCTTTAGCCTAAATTTCACAGGAAACAGATATCAAAGTAAAAATCCGAGAGAAAATCCTGGGACAAATTCCAGACATTATTGCTGAAAACTATATTTTTCCTCGTGAAGTCAGAAAAGAGAGAGAGAGAGAGAGAGAGAGAAAACCAGTCTCAGCTGACAATTCTGTCATTTGGCTGATCTCAAACGTGATTCTTTCCCAGTTCCAAAAGCTGCCTAATGGCAGCTCAGCACACCTAAACCCTGTGTGTCACCTGAATGGACTGGAAGCACAGCACAGAAATGTGAAACAGAACCTTCTGCTATTGTATTTTTCTTTCGTTTGCTCAATTTGCTCTGTGATTTATATGGAGAACACAATTTGGAAGATTGCATTGTACCAGCAAGAAGACCACACATTGACTCTCCTGAGCCCACAGGAATTATTTTGCAGCTTTTTCCACGCTGTTAAATCACAAACTGGGCAATGGGCAGAAAATGGACCTGTGATTAAACTGGATTTTCTTTTTCATGTAGGTTTTCAAATTCTGAAATATTTTTGATTACAGAATAGAAAGTACTTCAGGAGGAAAAAAAAAAAAGCAGCAATTTATTGCAAATCTATGATTTCCGAGGGAAGAATAGCTCAGATTTTGGGGGGGACATAAATCACCTTGTGCAGCACCTCTCTCCCCACATCCAGGGTGAGGCAGAGGGAAGTGCCTGACTCTGCTCCCTCAGTGAATCCCACAAACCTGGATGAACTGATGGTCAGCAACGAGATGGGCATTTGGAATATTGTCAGTGCCATTTCCTCGCCCAGTGCAACAGCTTGCACAACCATCCTGCTGTGTAGAAGGTAAATGCTGGTCTCAAACTCAAGCCCATCCCAAAGGGCTGTATTTAATGGGCTGGTTTATATGGATATATCTGAGTCCCAGCAGTCCTGGGGAAGGAGGGCTCTGCAGCTATTGATTACCAGGGCAATCGTGAGTCATTTCCTCTGATATCTGCTCAAGGTTAGGGTGCCCAAGGGGGTGGTTTAGGCATTAAAAAACCTGGGAAATACAAAGGCAGCGTGGGCTGTAGAATGGCAGTGACTTCCATTCAGAAAACATCTTTGCACCACAGTTTGGCTTTGAGGAGGAAAACGTTTGCATCCCTTCTAATATGGAACTGGAATAACGAGAGACAAACCTCTAAATGGCAAAAAAAGGGCAAGGGCCCAGACTTGCAGAGGCTTTGAAACATTAAATACACTCGAAAGAACAAGTCACAGTTTAGATTTGTTGCATGAAATATGACATTTAATAGCCTTTAATACAGTTTGATGTGGAACTATCAGGACAATTAGCATGTTCTGGGCTGCTGCTCCCCCTCAGGAATTGCTTTTCATGGATAAATATGTCATGTGGCCCCTGTTTTCTCACATGGAGCTTCCTACATCTGTTCTGATTGTCCTGTCAATGGAAATAAAATGTTTGACTCGGTGCACGAGGAAATAGAGGACGATGGAAAATTGTCTCCCAGGTCCTGGCAGGGAAATCAGCTGGAACGTTCGTGGGCCTTGCTTGGATGCTACAAACAAGTAGCTGTGCTTGCAAATGGTGATCCAATAAATACTTCATAAAAAGAACCCTCCCAGAGGAGAGTGAGCAGATCCTGTTTGAACTAATCCCTGTTGCCAAAGTCCCCGTGGTGGGCACGTGGCCCTGAAGGGGCAGTGGATGGAAGGCAGGGAGTCCAAATCCAATACGAGACCCCAATTGCTCTGCCAACCTCTTCATTGCTCCCATTACTGCAACAGAGCTGCTGGGAAAGTGGATGAGGGAGAGGGGAAATGATTTTTTGTGTTGTTCTTGCATTTAATTCCATCCCACTGCTTTCAGTATTGGCCTTTTGCTTCGTGGTTTAAGCTGAGGCTCAGGGGAACAGTTTTCAGCTTCTTTTTGGCCACGTGTCCTCCAGGGAAGCACAAGACACCAAATCTAATCCCTGAAAACCTTCAGCTGAGGTGAGTGACTTTGTTTCATCTGTTTTGACTGTCAGGAGGAAGGGCTGCTTCTTGCTGTGCTCTTAAAATACCCTGAGTTTGGCTCCAGAAATCACTGCACTAAAATGATAAGGACTGGGGGAAACCACGTTTTGCATCAGCAAGAGAAAACTAGAAATGCGAAATAATGAAGGAGGATCTGAATGACAACATCTTGCAGAGCAATCTGCACCAGATGAGCTGCATTTAGGGGTAATGATATGTTTGTCTTGGGGAGATTTATCCAGACAAGTTTCACACCCTCGGGACACACCTGATTGCCAAATGCAGCGTCTCTCCCTGCCTGTCCCACCTGACTGGCATCAGAATGCCTTCAAAGAGGATCCTGACTGTTCCCAAGCCTTCTCTTTTCTTCTTTTATTTTCCACTCCCATAATGAGCTTCTCCAAACCCTTCTCCAAACCAAGCTGGTGCAGCTGGCAAACATCTGCAGGAGAAATGCATCATCTGACATCATCTGGCACTGCTCCTGCTCTGCCTGAGCACAGCCCCACTTATGTGCTGCCCAACAATACCTCTGTGAAGGGAGCTGATGCCACACAGCCAAGATGTTCCCCTAGTCCTGTTTGATTCAATGTCCCTAAAGCCTAAATTTATGCTGGTCTAAGACCTTCTAACCTGCAGATGTAGGTACAAAGTGCCCCATCTATTATTGTGAAATGCTTTATCCAGCAGGCAGTGCCCTGCAGAAGTGCCTGTCTGTGTGTTATCATTTCATGTTTAGGAGACTATTTGATATTACATCGATTGGGATGGGAGGTTTGCAGCACAAGAACAGCAGCAGATTTAAAAATCAAGGAAAGATTCAGGAGAGAGACCTGTGGAAACCAGAATCTGGATTGAATGGGCAGCAGCTGCCTCGTGATGCTCCCAAGGGAATTTGGCCCCCGTGAGTGGCAGAGATTGAAGTTCAGATGTGGTGCCCAAAGGGTTCATGGCTGAACTTTAACATCCTGAAAGAAGCAACTCCCCAGATGTGCCTCAAAACATGCTGCTCTGCTTCCAGGATATTACATATCCCACAGCCCACAGCCAGTCTTTGGCAATAAAGCAGAGGATATATTCAGTTCAAGAAAAAATGATTTTGCCTCAACAGCAAGAATTTTTCAGGATCTTTTCTTTCACACTGCATTTCAGCACCATCTTAAGACCATTATTCAAAAATAGAAGCATCACTTTTCCTCATATTTTTACCCTCTCTACAATATTTTTAGAGAAATGTGAGGCTGACATAACACAAAATCAGAGACTGATACCATTACAAGCCCTATTCTTCCATGCCTTAAATCGAGTCACAGCCCAAAATGCAGAGGAAACATCAGCTCTGCTCTGGGCTGACTTAAAAAGGGAATTCTTCCTTCTCCTGTTGGAAGGACTGTGCAGCTCTCTACCTTTCAGGCAATCAGCATAATCCTGTTGAGTTGCCTTTAAGCTGGAGGGAAGTTGGAGGCACAGTTCTGCCTGAGAGGATTTGGGCTGGAAAGGAGCTCCCTCTGCCCTCTTCCAACAGGAGCAAGTGGTGAAGAAGAAGAGGAGTAAAGAGTTGTAAAAGACCCTTTTTTTGCCATCTCTGGGTAATTGTTTGTTATTGGGGGATGGAGGAACCTTCCTTAAGTTACTAAGTAGAGCCCACTGGTCATTTATGCTTTAGATCCACTTCCATGGAAAAAAAAAATCAAGTTTATTTTGTTCCTAAACGTGCAGTGGAGCTCCATGTCCGCAGAATGTGGTTCCTCATGACTTTAATTTGTGCTTGAGCATTCCTGTCAGGCATATTTATACTTTTTAAAATAGAAGCAGATTGAGGGATGGATTTTTTCAATTAGGAGAATCATTTATTTCTTGCTACCAGAGACACCCTTGTGTTTTAGTCTCTTCTAGTCTAATTTTCCATATCCTGGTTTTACACTTGTATTACTCCACATAGTGTGATGGTGAGTCTCATAATTAAAGTTAGTATAAATAAAGCAGAGCTAGAACAGCTGTTCTTTTAAAATAGCCAGGTATTAGTGATGCTTATGGCTGTTATTTGGAGGCACTGGCTGATGGAGGTGCTTTAAAAGCCTTGGCTAATCAGAATATTTCAAAATAAAACAAATACTAGTGACACCATGGGAAGAGTGCAACAGAACAGTCAATTAATACTGATGTACTCTTTACACCCCTCTTATTTTCTGTGATTCTCATCAGCTGAGAGTCTTTTTTTCCCCTGAATTGAAACATCAGAGCTGACTGGGTAGATTAAAAATATTAAAATGAGACATTTACCGCACACTGGAAGTATAATGGTTTCATACATGGAAGCATACACATCAAATTTGAAATTTTAACTTCGAAGGTGGGAGATTTCTTTTCATTTCCATAACTGCACGGAGCATAACTGCCAAATAACTTCCAGGGATGCCAGGAGCTGGGTGCCATTCGAGCTGTGAGTCAGGCTGACGGAGCAGCTCACGAAATCCCTGTCCCTGGGTGTTCCCCTGGCTGAGCTGGCAGGTGCCACGTGCACATCTCCTGAGCTCTGGGCGTGCAACAATCACCTCCTCCAGGACCCCAGGGCAGGACAGAGCCTGAGGTCGGTGCTGGGGCTGCTTCCAGGGGTGGAGGTAAAGCACTGATGTTTTGAGTGCCAAGATCCTGCATTTCTGGACTGTGATTTCGCCTCTCAGATCCTCACTCCCTTGTTCTTGTGGCCTGTGACCTCACCAGAAGAACATGAGCAGCTCCGTGAGCCGTGTTGGTTAAACGAGGAAAGGGAGATGCTGTTCTTTTCTTTTTCCTATATTAAGACCTACAAAAATAATCTGTGCCAAAGAGGATATTTCGAGGGACTCTCTCTGCTTGCCTTGCCTGCCTGTGGAGAGTATTGATTTGAAGGCATTTTGCATGGGGTTGTTATCCATCATCACAAATACCCACGAAGCACAGAATGATCCCACTCTGAGCAGAGACAGCCCTGCAGTGCATTCCCCCAGTGTGCCCCTAATTGTGCCCATTTTCCATAGCCTACAAATAAGGAATAAGCTTATTTTGTGGCTTATAAATCAGGGTCTAGTGTTTCCCCCAGAAAATCCCAAGTAATTCGTTGCAGGCTCCCTCTCCTTAATTATGTCAACACGAGAAGGGTGTTGGTGAAAACGATCCCTGGTGCTTTTCCCTGATCAGCAACAGAAAACATTTGTCATTACGTTGCCAGGGTTGTTGCTGCCCTGTTGCATCAGGTTGGAATCTTGGGATTTGACCTCACCAGCAAATTCAGGTTGCAAACCTTTCTCCTCAAAGACTGACTACAAAACAGACCTGTCTGCTGGGTTCTCTCTTTTTAGCTTGACAGCTCAGGCCCTCTCTTGACCCCACACGATGCTTTAATGTCATAGAGAATTTCCAGTGTTTCTTGTAATAACCCTACCTCAGATATCAACCAGGATTGGGGAAAGGAGGAATTCTGGCTCTAGAGAGGGTTATTTAAACAATCTCTATATGATGTTGAAGGTGCAGATCCTCTGTGAAATGCCCGTGTGGTTAAAATTCACTTCTTCTTGTATTTGCATAGTAGAAGTGGAATTAATTTGACAGATCCCATCGCTGCTGTTTGGAAATGTGGCAGAAAACTTGGTTCAGATTTCCTGTTCACTTTTATGCAGAGTACCCATGAAGTCAGTAACTGAAACTTGCAGTTCAGTTATTGATTTATGTGATTTTTTTCCCCTTTTCATTTTATAGATTAACAAAAAGAAATGCTTGGGCACGGCCCATAAACCTCTGTTAACGGCCAAAAAAAAGGGAAATATTTCAGGTAATGTACTTGGAGCACCTCATTCAATTTGGATGTGCTCGGGACTCAGCTCCATTGGATTTTCATCATAAAAGCCACGATTTTGTTTTTAAATTACTTAGAGGCTTAAATTCAGACTAGATAACGGGTGTGTCTTTGCTGTGTCAAATATTTCAAAGAGAAAAGCCCATATTTCTGCTACAAGTGGAATGGTGTCCCCAGCTCCTCCTTTGTTCTGCTCTGGGTTTGGGGTGGTTTCTGCACTGCTGACTTCCCTGGGAGTGCCTCCCTTTATTTACCCTCAAATTCCCTTATCGTGGACTAAATTATTGCTTAATAGGAGTTCAGACCCGCTGGACATCTCTAACACAAACAACTGCTCCTCACAGGGTATAATAATTCACGTTATTTGTTGTGTGCAACAGTTTTTCTTTACAAATCCTTCTGTCCCAATTTTATGGGACGTCGGCTTTCACAGGGGAAGGAGCTGCCTTCATTGATTTAATGTTCTGTACCAGACTAGAGTTCAGCACGTAGGAATTTCGCTGGTTTTGTGGATTTTTGTGGAGATGGCTAAGTTTTCACGGAAAAATCCCGGTGGTGGTTTGTAAGATGGACAGCTGTGCATCAGGAATGAGTGTTCTGGGCTCCTCATTCCACCCACAGTGGCTGTGAGTGCCCGTGCTCCCCAGGGATCTCTCATTCTGAATGCTGGGAAGGTGATTTTGCAGGATTCCTGTCTGTCTGCACGGTCTGTGTAAGGAATTTTTCAGGATCTCTGTCTGTCTGCACGGTCTGTGTAAGGAATTTTTCAGGATCCCTGTCTCTCTGCATGGTCTGTGTAAGGAATTTTTCAGGATCCCTGTCTGTCTGCACGGTCTGTGTAAGGAATTTTTCAGGATCCCTGTCTGTCTGCATGGTCTGTGTAAGGAAACAGGCACTCCTGTCAGGCCTCTGGAAAGCAGGACTAGTCCTCCAAACTGGTTCTGGCAGCACCAACAACAGTGGGGCAGCTCAGCCTCTTCCCTCTGGAGGGAATGATTGGGCACTGATCTGGAGCTGATCCAACTGCTCACGGTGGAGACTCCAAAGTTTCCCGGTGGCAGAAACCCAGCTGGTGTAGAATCATGGAATGGGTTGGGTTGGAAAGGAACTCACAGGTCGGGAAGATCCACCCCCTGCCATGGCCAGGGACACCTTCCACCAGCCCAGGTTGCTCCAACCTGGCCTTGGACACTCCCAGGAATGGGGCAGCCCCAGCCCAGGGGGACATTTGATGGCAGAGAGGAGGGGACAGCCAAGGAGAAGCAGATGGTTTCCACCACGTTATCCATGTTTGCCAGCAGGCACTGGAAAGGCTGGAGAAACAAGGTGGGAGTCTTGCAAGATGTTCTGGGAGCTCCTGCCTCTCTCCCTTCTCCGAGGTTGTGTGCCAGCTGCTGTAAACTCGGGGTGCTCTCCATGGTGAGGGAAAACGTGTTTAATGGACAGAAATCAGGTGGAAAGGTGTTTCTCTGAGGGCTTTTATCCCAAATGCTCTCAGGGCAAGGCTGTTTTTCTGCCAAACGGTCTGAGCTGAGCACCTGTGTGACCTGAACACCTTTACCGTGGATATGTGAGTGAGTGACCCCCGGGGAGGGACACAGAGCCCAGTCTGCGGGGCAGTGGGGACTGGTGTGAACTGGGAGAGCGGGAGGGACTCCCCCCAGCCCTGGGGGGGGCTGCACAAGGTTTCTCTCTGCAGATAATCAATCCAAGGTGAGGCCCCGGGCAGAGCCAGGGAGCAGGGAAGGTGTGTTTTCAATCACAGTGCAATAAGTGATATTTGTTGTTTCTTTTACAGGAGGATTTTTTTATGAAATGGAAAGGGGGGGGAAGGGATTTCTCAACAGAAAGGAATAAAATAAAAGAATATGATCTGGCCTGGAATGATCCTCCAGAGCACTGACAGCAAACTCCTGGAGTGGATGTGCTATGTTAAAATATTGTTGAAATGCTGGTGTCAAGTCGTACTCAAAGAGTATTGTTCCTTTATCTAGGAAAGCATCTTCTGCCTAAATGGTTTTTCCTCATCAGTTCTCTGCTAATAAAGCCTCTGTGTCATTACAAGTCCTTACGTGCTCCCAACCACTCCAGGTATTTTATTTTGAATTTCACTTTAAAGTAGCAACTACAATTAACCAACTAAGCCAAATTATTTAGCATGACAAAGGTCCACTTGAGCTGAAGTGCTGTTCTCTAATACAACTGAAATGAAAACACAGACTTTGGGCTACACCTGAATGAAATAAAAGCTGCTTTTTTTTTTTTTTCCCCCTGGGAACTTTCTTCCCTTCAGAGCACAGATCCCAAAGCAGGTCATACATATATTACATACTCTATTACATGCAGTATATATAATATATGTATTGTGTATGAGATATATGATATATACTTCATGTTATATATTTATAATATGTAAAGTATCTAATATATAATATATGATCTGTATTTAGTGTTATATATAGATATATGACATTGCTATATAACATATAGTATACATAATGTCATATAGGATATATAAAGTATCTGGTATTTAACATATATTATATGATATGTATTATATGTTATATATAGAATTGATAGATATTGATATATAATGTATATGTTAATATATTATGTTATATATAATTTTATATACTATATGTAATGTATAGGCATATATATTATAGTATGTGATATACTATGTATATGATATATGTTATATATTGCTATATACTCTTGATATGTAACATATGTTAATATATCATATGCTATATATAATGTTATATATTAGTATATATATTATAGTATACATAATGTTATTAATGTATTTTAATAATATTATTATCTATAGTATTATACATTGCATACTTTATGCATGATATATAATATATATAGTACATATATGTTATATATACATACGTATATTATATACATATATATACACATAGGTATATATACATATATATGTATATACATACATATATATATGTTATATATACATACATACATTATATATATGTATATGTAGTATATATATGTTATATATCCTTACATATATTATATATATGTATATGTAGTACATATATGTTATATATCCATCCATATATTATATATGTATATATAGTACATATATGTAATATATCCATACATATACTATATATATATATATATATATATCTCCATACATATATTACATATGTGCTCTTATATGTTATATAAGATGTTCATGTTATTTAATAATGCTGATGATGGTGATGATAATAATAATAATAATAATAATAATAATTAGTGTTCTATTTATTTATCGATAGTTATTTACTTATTTTATTTATTCATTCATTTATTTATTTATTTATTTATTTATTTATTTATTTATTATCGAGCCCGAACGCCCCCGCGATCCCCGCGTTTCTCCTCCTCCGGTCGCCCCGGCCCGTCCATCCTCCCCCCCCAGCCCCTCCCTCTCCTCTCGGGGGGGGGTGTGTGTGTCCCCAGCGCCCCCCTCCCCTCCCCTCCCTCCCCTCCCCTCCCCTCCCGTCCCCGGCACTATTTCGTGCGGGCGGAAGGACACGTTCTCGCCGCGCCCGGCGCAGGGATCGGCGTTGCGCGCGGGGCGCTGTCAGTCAGCGCGGCGGCGCCGGGACGCGCCGGGCGCAGCGGAGCGGGAGGGACGGACGGACGGACGGACACACGGCCGGCGGGGACACACGGCCGGCGGGGACACCGCGCACCGCCACCGCAGCCTCGTCCGACCGCGCGGGGGGAACGGCCGCCCGCCCCTCCGCCCGCTGCGATGCCGCGGCTCGCCGCGCTGCCCTGGACCTTGGCGTTGCTGGGAGCCGCAGGTAACGGGGCGGCGGCGCGGGGCGAACAATGGGACGGGGCTCGGGGCCGTCTCCGCGCTCCCCGCGCTCCGCCCGCGCCCGCCGTGTGCGGGGCCGGGGGCGGCGTTCGGGGCTGTGTCGGGAGGGGGGCTGCGAGCGGGACCGCGGCTCCCCCGGGAGCGGCGCGGGGTGCGGGGGGAGCGCGCACAATGGGGCGGCGGGGATGCTGCGGGCGCCCTTGGCCGCTCGTGGCGCGGCGCTCGGCAGCGGGAGGAGGAGGAGGAGGAGGCGGTGGCGGTGCGGTGGTGTCGTTGTGTCGTTGTCGCGCCGGGTTCATTGTGGATGTCGAGGATGCTCCAACCCGCCCCTCCCGCCCGGGCGAGCGCGGCGCGGCGAGGGAGGGGATGCGGTGGATGCGGGAAGGGCGGGGGATTGAGCGGCTGGAATAATGGGGAGTGTGGGGGGGAAAGGAATAAGGGGAAAGGGAAAAAAAAAAGGAAAGAAAGGAGGGGCGCGGGCGCTGCCGTTGTGGAGCGGCAGCTGGGCGCGAGCGGCGGGGGGGCCGCGGCCGATGGGCGCGGGGGGGGCCCCGCCGGTGACCGCTCGGGAGCCGCCGGTACCGCCCCGGGAGCGGCAGGTGGGCTGGGAGCGGCCACACCTGGGAGCGGCCACACCTGGGAGCGGCCACACCTGCGCCGGCCCCGCCCCGGCGCGCGTCCGTCCGCCGGGATGCATCCCTGGGGCGTCCGTCCGTCCGTCCGTCGGTCCCCGCGCTGTCCGCCCGCACCGGGGAGCGTTCCCGCAGCCCTTCCGCGCCCGCTCCTGCCCCTGCGAGCGCTTCCCCCCCTGTCCCGTCCTGCGGCTCGTCAGCCCCTTCTTCCACCCCACCCCGCACCCCTCCTGGCCCGAAGCCCCCGCACGGTTTGTCTGTGCCATCGCCACCTCCAAACTGCGTTTGTGCCCTGCAGCCCCTCTCGGCTCGTTTCGCAGCTGCCCCCGTCGCTGCCGGGGGTGCCCGCGGTCCCGGGGTGCCCGGTGCCGGTTTGGGTGCCCGGTGCCGGTTTGGGTGCCCGGTGCCGGTTTGGGTGCCCGGTGCCGGTTTGGGTGCCCATGCCGTGTTACCCCAGCGCTGCTCATTCCCAGCCCTCGCTGCCCGGCTTCTCCTCGCCCCTTCCCTCGGCGCTGTCCTCACCCTCCCTCACTCCCCACGCCGAGGATTCTCCCTCTCCCTCTCCTCTCGCAGTAGCGATCGCTGCCGTGTGGCTCCATCCCAGCCCCGGTGCTGCTGGACCATCGCCACCGGTGTGCTCCGACCCGAGCCACCTGTTTAACGCAGCACAACACCCATCCCTAGCGAGGCACAGCCCTCCCGTGCTGCTGCAGGGCTTCCCTTTAATTTAAAAAAAAAACCATATTGCTGCTTATTAGAGGGGCCGTATGACAAATAAGGGGTGGTTGCGTTCCCGTTTCCAGCAGTTCTCCCCCGTATCCAGCTCTGCATCTGGCTCGGCCACACCCTCCCGTCCCCATCCCTGCACATTCCTGGTCTCACCCGCTCGGAGATGCCAGACTATGATCTGTGATTGCACAGCCCTCGCCTCCCTGACACATCCACACAGGCTTTCTCGGCTGTGGGAGGGGAGAATAAAGCTTTTTTTTTTTTTTTTTTTCCCGGGGAAATAAACGGGAGTAAGCAAAAGAAAAATTATCTGCATATCATCTGTTGCCCCACTCAAATACATGTTTATCCAATAATAATAATTATGAATGTGCAGAGTGCCTAGGGAGCTGCACAGCTGGAACTGTTAAATCAGCATAAAATGGAGAACACAAAAACCAAATAAAATATTAAAAAGCTAGAACAAAGCAGCAGCAGTGTTTATGGTGAGAGCAGCACCCAGCACTTCAGCTCTGCTTTGCACCCTAAAGGATGCTCTGGTTGCCTTTTTTGCCCAGCTGATCTCACTGGGCTGTGATGGGGGAGAAAGGGGTTTGCTCTGGGCTTTGGTTCTGCTGCAGGAGGTGTCATGAACAGGGGGAGCAGCTCTGATGGTGCTGATACAGAAACCCCAACTCCAGCTGAAACGGGAGAGGAGGCAGCAGAGGATGGTTGTAGTGAGGAATCCCTGAGGAGTGTGCTGTCTGAGCCATAGTAGTGGGCTGGGTTCAGAACAAAAGTGTGCCTTTATGGCTTTTGGGATAATTCCACGTTTTATATGTGTCCCTGTGGCCTGAGATAGTGATGATTTATTTAGTCTACGGTTAAATTAAAATATTCTCTGATAATTTAGGGGCTGATTTACAGACACAGCAGATGGCTCATCTCCTTTCATGTACATCCCGAGAACTGGTTTCTTAAATAATAGAGTATTATGTATAAACGTTTTCCTCTGAACCTGAAAATTCCTGACTTGACTGTTGGGGGTTTTTTTTGTGGGTTGTTTTTTTGTTGTTGTTTGTTCATTGGTTTTTTCTTAAGGACGTTTAATATATTAGTAATTTAAGGAATACTCAGTTTTTAAGTGTTAAAGATTGTGGCTGCTCTCCAGGCTGGAATTGCCTTCACTTTTCTTGGCTCATCTCCAGAAACATAAATTTTAACGATAGACTTTCCTGCCACAGGGTAAGTGATTGGTTCCTTGTTAATAGAGAGTGGTGTGGTTTTTTGTGTATGGGGGGGTGGGTTGTTTGTTTGAGAGCTGGGAGGGGGGTGATGCCATGGATTTCCTCCCCTGGCTGGCAGGGAAGCAGAACCAATTGCTGGGGGAGGAGGAGGGGATCCTGCATCTGCTGCCATCAGTCTGCACAGGGAAATAGCTTTAGTGAGAGACAAAAGCACATTTTATGTTCTCATTTCAAAGGCCATACTGCGTTTCTCCTCATTATTGAACACCCCTGGTGATGCTGTTTATACAGAGAATGCAAATTCCATTTTTTTTCTGGTAGGTTTTCCCGTGTGGTTTTTGGGTTTGCAGGGCTGTTATTCCACTGTGACTTGATCTGTCCACGACGATTCTGGTGTGCTCTTAACTCCCAACTTGCAAATAATAAAACAGATAGGATGAAGTTCCCAAAATGCCTCTGGGAGCAGACTGGGAGAATCTGTCTTCTTTGGAAGTGTCATGGCTTTTACACAGGGAACATCAGAAGATTTCAAGTAGGGGCCATGACAGTGATTTTTCAGGTGCAGTGAAAAGACAGTGTCTTTGTTGTTTCCCCAATTTTGTACCTTCACAGGGATCTAAGATGTAAGAGAAAATAAGCAAAGCGACTCAGCTGTAGCCACAAAAGTTGGAAAACAGCGAGGAAGCAAAATTGCGTTGTTTGTCTCGCTCTGTGTAACGGGGAGAATGGGAATAACTGGGCTGAGGGTGTGTCTGTGAAGGGAACTACAGCTCCCAGGCAGCTCCACTCTCCTGGATGGGTCCTTTGCGCATGTTTTCCTAGGAATTAATTAACGTGCCGGTTTTCATCACAACAGTCCTGGAGGGAGGGGAAAAAAAAAAAAGAAGAAAAAAAAAAAAAGAGCCACCAGGCGAGTAGGCTTTGAGCCATTAAAAAAAAAAAAAATCACAGAAGCAAATTTGAAGGTCAGATGCGTGCTGGCCACGGCTCCTTTTGTTTGAGAAAAGCCATTAGGGCGGTGGAAAGCCCCGCAAAGGGATGTAAATGAGGTGGGTTCGGCGGCAGGGCCATTGTGCCCGCTCGGCTCCCGGTGTGGAAGTGCAGCTGCTCATTAGGGGCGATGCCTTTTGAAGTGACCGTGAGAGCCCCCGATGGCAAAAACCCCGCGGCCGCCCCTGGAGGGACGTTGGGATGTGGGGTTTTGGTTTACAGTGGAGGTAGAACAGATAAAAATCGAGGGTAAACTTCAGAATAACATCAATTCGTGGCTTAAAGTCCGGTAGCTTCCCCAGTACCTAAGATGATGCGAAGGCAGGTGATTGCTGTCCATTCCTGCACTGCTGGATCTTCCAAGGATAGAAAAGTGGCGGAGTCACCATCCCTAAAAGTGTTCAGAAAACACGTGGACGTGGTGCTGGAGGCCGTGGTTTAGTGGTGAACACCCTGCTGGGTTGACAGGCTTGATGATTCTAAAGGTCTTTTCCGACCTTAATGATTCTCTGATTCCACGAAAAGAAATTTCGGGAGGGATTTCTTGCTGGAAAGGGTGGTCAGGCACTGGAAGGGGCTGTGGAGTTCCCACCCCTGGAGGTGTCCAAGGACGTGGCACTCAGTGCTCTGGGCTGGGGGACAAGGTGGGCATCGGGCACAGGGTGGACTCGATGGGCTTGGGGGGCATTTCCAACTTCAGTGATCTTGTGATTCCATGAGAAATCTTGTGCCAAAACGCGTGTCCAGGGTAGATGATGATGTGTGTGAAAATGCCCAGGGCCACCTGAGAGCTTCCTTAGAGCATTTCTTGGACCCCCTTATGGGCTTTGACTTCTGAATTTGCTTTTGGTTTAACACAAGCAGTTCCTGTATTTCTCCAAGCAATCTTGGGCAAACGTAGAACATCAGTAACCTGAGTCCTGAGAACTTCAGATCTTTTGGAGAAGCTGATTTTTGGGGAATAGGTAACAATGGAAGGTTTCTCCTGGGAAGCAAGTGCAGGTTGCTGTAGGACACCAGGGTCCTGGGAAGCAGCAGCAGCTGTGGGGTGTATTCACACAGCTGGGTGAGCTACCAAGATCTTTAAGGTCACATCTAAAAGGGAATAACCAGCATGGAGATTTGGGAATCCTTTAGACCTGTGTGTTTGCAGCAGAAGTCAGGGAGCCTTGTTCTGTTTGAAGAAAATAAGATGCTTGTGCCTGAGCACTAATATGTCTCAACTTCCTGCTGTACATTCAAAAACAGCCCTCAGGTTTCAAATGAAGGAGAGAAACTTTCAGCTCAAGTCTGTAATTGTTCACTGCAGCTTCTGTGTTTCTGCCCTGCCCTGGGTGACAGAGGTACCAAAGATCTTCAAGGTTCTGACTGTCCACAGGTAAACTCATCATTAGGGGCTTAAAGCCAGGTCCCAGAGGGCCCCAAATGCAGGGAGGGACAGACAGTGACCCCACAGCTATTCCTGCTGCCCTGTGTCATGGCAGGGGTGAAGCCTCTGTCTGTGAACCTGATGCAAGAAAATTAAGTTTAGGCTGGAGACAGTAATGTGAGACGTGCTGTGGTTGATCCATCATCTATTTGCATCCTGGATCTTGTGACAAGACAGACAGAGAGCTCTGGATGTGTTGGGAAAACTGGGAGTTGCCTGATTTATTACTCTCCTGGTGGAATAATGTGGAAAATATTCTGGAAATCCAGTGGAGTGGTTAATTTCGAGTTTATTTCGAGTTCAAACAAAGAGCCCTCACCTCGTCAGGTCGTTGTTGGTCAGCACAGGATGCACAGAAAGAAACTCCTGCCTGGTTTCATTGTTGTGGAATTACCAGTTTCGTCCTGCCTTGAGTCAAAATATTTGGGCTTCCTTTGCAAAATGTTTGTGTTTAAGGCTGTTCCAACTGTTGGGTCTCTGTAAATCAGGGTGGGCACTTCTCAGAGTTTGTTACTAAAATCAGGCAAGTCAGGTGAGTTCTCTGACGATGCCCCTGCTCATCCCCCAGCGTTGGGAGTGCTGGGACAGAAACATCCCTGGACTTACTGGGGTGAGGGCAGGGAAAGGCTCGGAGCATCTCTGCTGTGGGAGGAATCCAGAAAGGCACGAAGAGAAGACCCAAAGGGATGTTATTGTGGATAAACACCTGGTGGGAAGGAGTGGAGAAGACACCCAGGCTCTGCTGGGGTGCCCAGGACAGGACAGGAGACAATGGCACCAGGTGGAATATAGGAAATCCTGTCTGAACGTGGCAAACAGAACGAACCCCCCTCTTTTTTTTTTTTTTTTTTTTTTTATTTAATTGACCCCTGGGACAGGTTGTCTGGAGAGACTGGCATTTAACACCCACCTGGACACACTCGTGGATAATCTGTTGCAGCTGATCCCCTCTTGGACTGGATGATCTTGAGATGTCCCTTCCAACCTCAATTATTCTGTGATTTCAGAACAGCAACTCTTACAAAAATATTTATAATAGGCACTTGTTTAAATATTTAATTTACTTTTTTTTGTTTATATCAGTGATATGTATCAACCTGGAAACTTTAAGATAAACGAGAGTGTTAATTATTGGCTACTGGTTTATGGTTAATAATTTACTACGTTGACTGACTTGAAATATAATTCCAAAGACATGAATGGGAGTGTTTAAACTTGTGTGAGAAGGTTGGGAAGTGTGTGAAATAAAGGGTTAGGTGAAGGAATGAGTCAGTTAAACATATTCAGGCCCCATTTTGGGCAGAGTAGGGTTTATCAGTGCATGGAATAGGAGAGACCTGGCTGGGTTGTACATGGAACGTGGTAAATCAGGTGGTAAATCATGAAAAGTGGTGATGAAGATTTTAGGCAATGGAAATCCAAACTTGTCTCCAGATTTGAATGGGCTTTTCCATATGTTTCATCTCCTGTCTCAAAAGCAACTCCATAAAAAATACTTTAAACATTACTTGAGCTGCAATATATTCATGCAGAAGTCAGTTAATTGTCCCCGAAATTAAATCGTAAGATTGTAACATTTCTTGTTTGCTGAAGAAGAAAACCCCAAACATTTCTTTAAAATAAAAACAAGGCGCAGTTATTTGCAGTGAGTTCCAACTGCAGCCTTTTTAACGTGAAGATTGATGTGCATTAAGCATTCAAAAATTTAAATCCCGTTTCTTTCAGCGCCTTCATATCTGGGATATTCAAGGCTGCGTTTCAACACGATACAAAAGATGAACAGCCAGTTTGGTGGTGTTTGCACAATATTGGCAAATTGGGCTCTTAATGTGCGGTATTATTGCATAATCTGCTGTTTAAAATAAACAGTGGCAATAATTGAGGGAACCTCGGAATCTGGAGATGCTCGTTGGTGGTTCTTCAGAGCCCACGGAGAGCAGCCTGTCTGTGCATATTAATCACCCTTTCAAAGGAAGTTTGCCTTATTTGCATTGTGTGTGCTCTGAGCAGTCCCACAGTGTGGCTGGGAGAGCAGAGAGGCGAGGGGGGGGGGGCTGGAATTGTTGTTCTCAAAAGGGTTTTTTATTCCATTCAAGTGGGAAGGCTGAATGCGGGAGAATCAGAGCAGTGTTTGGGGCAAGAACAGCCCCTTTTGGGGCTCGGGGAATGTGGAAACCCGGCTTGGAGGGTCTGAGCAGGGACACCCTGGTGTGGTGTCACAGATCCACAGCCCAATGTGCCAGTGGATCCAGGGGTTATGGGGAAGTTGGGGTTGGAAATGAAATACTGGTGAAATCTTCCGGGTTTTGCCTTTTATGGACACGGTTGCAGGCCTTGAACCCTCTGGAAAACATGTGGGAGGTGTAAACACTGGGGAAATGGTCGGGTTGTCTGAATATTTTATCTTGGGGATAACAAGGTTTCTTAGGCTGCATCTGGTAATGTGGTTTTTACCTTAATTCAGCTGTTACTGTGGAGCCAGGTGAGGTGATGTGTTAATGAGCTGCAACCTTTGTATGAAAAAAATCCAGAAAAGGTGAACTTCTGGTTACTTTTCCACGAGACATCCTTGTATAAACAAGGAATGTGTCTGACAGCCTCAAAAAACCCTAAAAGCTCTTCCTTTTCAGGTTTTGAAGCATGAACTTTGGTGACCAGTCGATGTTTTGATCAGTGATGGCTCATGAACTGTTTTGTTTGGTGTTGTGAGAGACATACAGATAAAAGATACATGTGTATAAATATATATATATTTGTGTAGGACACCCTAGTGGCAATTTTCTTTGGGCACAGGGAGGAGGAAATTGCAAATGGAGCCTGTGTTTGCAGGGGTTTTAAGCAGCAGCACCAACAGGTTGATGATGATCAACCTCATCTGTTCCTGCAGTGATTTGTTTCTGCTCAGGGCAGTGGAGAAATAAAGACTTTTGTGGGGAGCTGCAGTTCAGACAGCTCAGATAAGCCCCGTGAGATGTTATCAGAGGGTGCTGCTCACTCAATAATATTGAGCTGGGCTGGTTGCTGCAGTCCTCGACCCCTCTTTGATTTTCCTTCTGTTATCAACCACTTGGGCATATTTTCTGACACGGGAATCATTTTGTTCTGCTGTGAACTGTCAGACAGTTCCCTTTTAGCGTGGAATTCAAGAGTGAGGGACTGTAAACTGTGAAGGTTTTAAGAACAGTTATCCCAGGGCTTTGGAGAGCAGAACAGTCTCCAGTGTGGCTGTTCTGGCTGGGCTGAGGTTGATTTTAACCTGAAAAGGTCTTTGCAGAAGTGAATCACTGGGATGGAGCTTTTGGTGGTTTTGTTCTTGCTCTCTGTGCTCAGAATGGTATTTTCAATGGATTTGTTTGTTGTGGACATGAGGAACTTTTGTGTGAGTGATGCAAGAAGACAGGAAGAGAATTCTCTCAACAAATGTTCATTTTATTGTGTTTTAGTGGGAATTGTGGGGTTTGCAGTGTGTGTGTGCAGCTGGGGGTGTTCTGGGGTGGGGACTGATGGATTTTCATGATGGATCAAAGCTCTGCCCGTGTGTCAGTGCTGTCACCACACCTCCAGTCAGAAGGGAAGACTCCAAACCGTCAGTGCAACACACTTTGCATCACTTGGAGCACTTATTTGCTCCATATTTTCATATAAAGCACGTTGCACTTGCAGCATTTAGAGGTGGAGTGTAGGAGCAAATAATACACCCAGCCAATGTTGATGTTATATTTCCCTTTAGCTGCCTCAGTATTGTTGTATAATTAATATTAATTGCTGAATAGTTGTGGAAGGTATGGCACGGTTATGATAAAACAAAGCACTCAGTGCACACCTGGGTGTGCTTTGAAAGCCTTACAATAACCATTTTTAAACTCCCTCTCTAGTTGTGGGTATAAATAACACACAGCAACGTGCATAAAACATCTTTGTGCAGCTTGGGATGTGTGCAAAATGCATACCCACAGTATGGGCTAACTGTAATTTTTTGGGTGCTTAATTTTGTATTTTTTCAGTGTGTTGGTAGTGAGAGAAAGTCACCAGGCACTTGTGTGCAGCATTTTAGAAAAACACAATCGGCAGCTGCTTGTCCAAGTCCCTTATTAAATTATTCTGAGCCTGCAGAAATCAAAAGAACAGACACAGGAACCGTGTTTGTGTCGTGTTTTCAGCAGATAATCCCTCAGAAGTATAACATGCTTTTAGGGGTTGTGAACAGACTCACAGAATTACTCTGCAGTCCCCTAAATCCTTTTGGAGTTTAATCTCCTCATGATCTGTGGGATGCAACTTGAAGGCATTTAGCATTTATTATTGTTTCCTCCCCGGTGCTCGGTGTTTGTTTAGGAATGGAGCAGGCACGTTGGAACAGCGTTAGGAAAATCAAATGTGTGTCTGTGTTTATTATGGACACAGCCTGCAAGGGACTGAGAGAGCTGCTGCAAGTGGAAATCTTAATGAATGCCACGAGGAGGAATAAATCCTTGGGATTCCAGCTGAGTTCTGCTTAAGGAAACCCGTTGCCTGTGAGAGGAGGGATGGCACATAGAGATTTAATTTCAATGGAGTCCCTTCTAGCTTTGCGGTTGGGTTTTTGGGGTTTAGCTCTGTGATTTTTCTCCCTTTCTCTGTACAATGAATATTTCATTCAATGCTTCATTTGTGCAGTAAACTCAGGGGAGTTTGTGCTTCCTGGCCAGCAGTGATGTGGAGCTGCAGTTACAGGTGTGTCTGTGCCTGGGAGAAGAGTGAGAGTTCTGCTGGGGAACGTTTCTGTGTCATGGAATAAAAGTGATTTTTTTTGTCTGGGTGCTTGGAAATGGGTGTTTCTGTGGGGAGGGTGCTTTTATTCCTGGCAAAGGAGTGGGTTTTGTGGCCATGCACAGGAGGGAAATCCTGCACTTGGGCTGTGCAAAGCTGTTATCAGCCCAGGGACAGCCGTGGATAATATCCAGGAGGGACCTTGTCTCCCCTGGAGGTGTTGAGGGATCACCTGTCCTGGGAAGGTTCCCAGTGGTTCCTCGAGTGGAGAGCAGTGTAAATCTGCAGAGTGGCCGTTTATTTTTAAACAAGCAGGGCTTCCTGGGAGTTGAAACGATCTGTGATGATCTTCCTGGCAAAAAAAAAAACCAAAACCCAAGGCTTTAATGAAAGAGGGAAGAATTTGCCTTGTGAGGAACAGGACCTGCCTTGCTGCTCCTGCTGCAGTGAGTGTGAGCTGTGGATGGGATGAGCTGTGGGTGGGGAGCAGGAGATGCACAGGGATAAACAGGGATCTTCTCCTTGCTCCCACTCCCAGCTCAGCTGAACGGTGGCACCGCTGGTACCTCAGCCAAGCTGTCACCAGCTCGGAGTATTTCACACCTCGTTCTGTTGGGAGAACAGAAACCTTCTTCTCTTACAAACAGCAAAGCTGAGCATCATCAAGCAAAGCATTAAAGAGGCTCCTTCCTGAGATCCTCCCTTTGCTCGGTCTCTGTGCCAGAAGAAGACTTGCAGTGTAGCAAAGTGTTTTCACTCAGCTCTTTTTAAAAATACACTTTCTGAAGCAGTTATATTTCCATTATTTCACTAAGTAGACACTGAATATTCAGGTTAAACAGGCAGCTTTTGCACTTGGAGCAGAAGGACAGCTAAAGTGTGTTCACCTTGTATTTTTCCTGTACTCTGTGCCTGGTCACAGAGCAAACACACTGCAAATATTTGTCCTTTTATCAACAACAATCATTGGTTTTTGCTTATATAACAAGGGTAGAAGTATTTGGACAAAAGCTTGCTGGGTTTGCATGATTTTACTGGGAAAATAATAACTTTTGGTAAATGAGAGAACTCTAAAAGGTTTTTTCTTTTTAATGGGTAATGGTAATAATCCCCTAAGAAGAGACTGAATATATCAATTATCTATAGCTGAAAGTCCTAATGAGGATTTCAAAACTTCACCTGCAGATGAAGAATACTTGTTTGATGAAAAAGGGTCTAGATTTAAATGAAATCACAAACCAAATGTGGACCAACCTGACCGTTTTTGTTGCAGTTATCCATGAATTTAAGGTTGTTTTCCTGTGGCTTTGTAGCTGCAGTCACTCGGGCAGGTCTAGGGAATGATTAGTACCCTATTCCAAAGCTTCTGTGTATTCCCAGTAGTTGTTTTTCATCAACCTAAATTGGTACATACAAAGCAGACTTGAGATAAAAATAGCAAATCCCACACTCCCTTATTTTGTGTGTTCAGGCCCTGCATTATTTATGGCTTTCTGCAGTGTCCTTTGTGTACAAATGCAGTTGTGATTTATTATTTATTGGGACAAGCAGAAGTAGCTCCAAGTATTAAAACCCCGAAAGATAAAGGTATTTTCTTATCAGGTGAATGGTTTTCTTATCTCCTTTTCCTTGAAGATTGCAGGGAGTAGTGGGAGCAGAGGAATTCAGCTGAAGTGGTGAGTGAAAGCAATGCTGCTGATTCCCTTGGAATTTAGCACTTTAAATGGATTAGAACTAAAAATACCCCTGCCTGGCATTGCATCACGTCCAGAAGCCTTTTAAAGTATCTGCATTTACATGTTTGATGTCAATTGAAAAGCGTTTCCACACTGGAGCTCAGTGAGAGCCCCGTCCATGGGGGCTCTCTGGGAATCAGGGTCTGCAACATCTGAGAGTGGGGCATGGCCTCACATTGAAGGTGCATTGGGGAAGGGGGAGCCCAGAAGCAGCACTTTGGGAAAGAAAAGGTGATCTTTGTTCCATACAGGCTGTGCAATTCACTCCTGGGACGTGTGGGAGCTTTAACAAGAATCAGCCTTTTGGGACTTTGGCTGGGGGTGGGATCTTTGAGCATCTTGACCAGCTGTTGATCAACTCTCCTGCCAATTAATTCACCCAGAGCTCCTGTTCTGTCCTTTGGGGAAATGTGGGAACACTGTTAGGGCTGGAGATGTGCCCCTGCTTATCCTCACAGAAACATAAAAATGGTATTTTAGCAGTGCAAAGGGAAATAACTGGGTTTGGTGCTTTTCTGAGAGCCTGGAATTTCATTACCACAGAGGAGGGAGCTTTGATTTAAATTGTGGCTCGTGCTTCTGTTCTGTTTGGACAAACTTTACTTTCACGTGGCAATTAAATGATCTTGGTGCCCTTGTAGAGGGGCTGAAGCAGAGAAATACATCATCACACAGTACTAATTGGGGTCTTTTAAAGGAGGTGTGATGATACCACTATGTCAGACATCCTCATGCATTCTTAGTTTCTAAACTGCTGAGAAAAGTGTTATAAATCCATGCAGTATTTTTTTTTTTTGCTTTATACTGAATATTTCTGTTAATTTTTGGCCTGTATTTACTGTAACAGAAGCTGTGTGTTCAGTAGCTCTAAAGATGAGTCTCTGCTGATGTTGAAGGTCTGGTTTGGGGTTTAGGTGATGCTTCTGCAGGTTTCCAGAAGCTGAGGAAGGGTGAAGTGCCCTGTTATCCTGATGGATTTGATGGATCAGCTGCAGGCACTGCAGGGAAGGGTTTTTGGGTTGTGTCTGCTTTCATCTCACTGAGATGTTCAGAGAGGTCATAAATCAAAGCCAGGTAAGATTTGGGAGCTGTGGTCCAGGTTAACATTTTGGACTCCACTAGATGGCACTGATTTATTGTGCTGTTGATAAAAAAAACCCCACCAAATGCAGTTTTGTGAATTACAGAGGGAGGTTTTTATTTTTGGAGCAGGAACCATAAATAAGGTGATGAGGATGCTGAATACTTATCTACTTGTCATATATATATATATATATATTCCTTCATGACCCCTTGCTTTTGAAGTGAAGCAGTGAACTGATATTTTGGATGGGATGGGTAAATCACGAGCACATCTTTTAAATATTTAGAACTGGGGACCCATCTCAAAACAAACACTTATTTTTTCTTATCCTCTGTGTGTGAACATCCTCTGTTGATCAAAGGCAAGAACCTGCTGCAGTGTGTTGGTGCAGGCAGCGTTGGGATGGATGGGTTGGGATGGATGGGTTGGGATGGATGGGTTGGGATGGATGGGTTGGGATGGATGGGTTGGGATGGATGGGTTGGGATGGATGGGTTGGGATGGATGGGTTGGGATGGATGGGTTGGGATGGATGGGTTGGGATGGATGGGTTGGGATGGATGGGTTGGGATGGATGGGTTGGGATGGATGGGTTTTCCAGAGCTGTGTCTCCAAACATCGTGGGATTTTGGGCAGGGCAGGGAAGGAGCATTCCTGGTGGATTCCAATAATCCAGGTACTGACTTTGGTAGCACCAGGTGATTTCAGTGGGGTGGTGCTGAGGGGCACTGGGTGTTCCAGGAGTGTTTTACTCCACCCTAATGGCCAGGACAGGTATTATGTGCAGTGGATACCCCAGGAGTTCTCCCGGAGCTGTGTCCTGAGAGCCAAGCCCTGGGTGAGGGTCCACTGGAGGGGCCAGGCTGGGACCTGCCCCTGCCATCCCTGAGAATGTTACTCTGGGAAGGACACTGGGATAGTCTGGGACTCACAGCTCTCCATTTTTGGCTTGCTGGCAGCAAATTCCCCCGTGGAGCTGGAGGATGTGTGGCTGGGACAGAGAATTCCCAGCATCCTCCGAGCAGGTACCTGAGAGCTGGAGCTCGAGGGAGGCATCAGCAACTTCATCTCTTTTGCCTTTTTTTCCTGCGTTTTCTGTGCCATCAAATGGCACCACGAATGCCCAAGCCCTCAGTCCCGAGGCAGCCCAGGAGCTGTGCCGCTCAGCGTTCAGGATGCTAATGAGGATAAATTCTGAGGAAGCCTTTGTTCCACCAAACCTCCTTCTCTTCGTGTGATCTCCCTTTCCTTCCAGGCGAGGGGGAGCTGTGAGCAGAGCTGCTGTTTTACCTCGGCTGACTCTGCATCCCCGGCTCGTGGGTGTTTTAATCTGGTGCCACACGAGAGGGATGGAGCTGCTTCTCTCAGCTTTGGGTCTGAGTCACAGGGGGGGTGCAGGGCCAGCTCCCCCCACAAAGTGCAGCCTGTGGGGGTTGTTTCCTTTGTCTCCCTTTCTACTGATTTGGAAGGAAATGATCTTCCAAGGAAATCAGGCTCCCTTTTGCCATTGGCAGTATGTGCTTTCTGGATCCAGCTGGATAAATGGATTTTTGATAACTTTTTCATGGCAGGTGTGGCTCCAAGTGCCTGTGTGTCCCCAGGGCTACTGGGGTCGGGTGTCCTTTGGATAAATCACAAATCAGCCTAAAAAAGGGGGTTTCCTGGAGCGGCTCTGGGTGTGTTTGGTTTGTTGTGGGGGATAATCGGAGCCCAGGGGGGTGGGCAGGGGGTGGGTGATAAGCACAGGGTCTGTGTTCCAGAACAGAAGGTGGAATTGGAATTTATTATCTGCCATTCTTTGCAAGCAGATGGAAAACACTCTGCTCATGAATTTGCAAGGGAAAGGATTTTGGGAGCAGGCTTTGCATGTGTCCTTCCCCCTTCTATTTGCCATCCTTCAGTCCTACCTTGTTATTGGAGGTGAACTTGGGGGATGTTCTGAGTCCTGTTGTTGAGGTGGATAACCGGGGTGAAAAGTCCCCAAACCATCCGACCTGAACATGTTAAATCGATGGAAGAACTGTGAATAAAATAAGGATGGTCGAGGATTCTCATCGCGCAGTTTGCATTTTTTAACGTAGCAAGAACCTCCATCCTGGAGATAATGGTCCCGTGAAAAAGGGGGAGTTGTTGAGGCCAAAGATGCCACGAATTTAATAAATGAGCAGCTGAATAACTGGCTCAACGGGGCACAATTGTGTGTTGGAGTTGGGTCTTATTTGTTTGTAGCTTTTTTCAAGTGGGCGATTAATTAAGTTGATCGTTTGTTTTGTTGGGTTTTTTCCCGTTAAGTGAGTGTTAAAACAGGTAATTCTCACCCTGGGAATGACAAGGAGCTGACTCCAGGTTTGCCTTAGCTGTGTTCTGCTGCAGATGGAGGGCAGATAAGAGCACTTGGGAATTAAGCATTTGTTTCTTTTGGCAATTAAGTGCCCTCTGGGTGTCTGCCCTGGGGTCTTCAGGCTGTGATCGGGCATTGCAGAAGTCCCTAAATATACCAATTGTATAGAAATTGTATACAAATCGTATACCAATTGTATACAAAATATACCAATTGTATAGAAGCAGTAGTAACCCTTTATCATTGATTACTTTCGTGATTTTATTAATTGGGGCAATTTTTTTTTTAAATTTTATTTTTTTATTATTTTGTTTTGTTTTAATTTATACGTTGTAGTAATGTTGCTGGTTGCTCTGGCAGGGGCTTTTTCTGCTGCAAAATAAAAAGCCTTCCGAGGGCAGCTCGAGGTGTGGAATGAGCCAGATGGTTACTTAACCTAAATCCTCTGAATTCCCTGAGGACTCCAGGCCCTCGCTGCTCCCTGGGAAGTCTGGGCTCCTTTAGCTCGTGGCTGGGGCTGCTGGGAGGTGATGGGAGCACTTTATGGAATGTCCAGCTGGTCCCTGTCAGCACCTGCAGGGCTGGAATATCCCAGGCTCTGGAGCCGTGGGGGAGGCGGTGCCAAAAATCAAGGATCTCCTGGATCCAGGGCGTGTGGAATTGCATCAGAAATGGGACTTGGAGCTGTCTCTCTGCAGCTCTGGAGGCAACTCAAGTGAATGTTTGTTTGGGTTTTCCTTCTAATTAAAAAGGAAATAAAAGTATATTATGAATGTCGACAATGGACGAAGTAGAGAAATCTTATTTTCATGCATTTCCATTTTAGTGGAAGGCCTTGAGATCAACCACTTGTACTCTACCATTTCCATTTCTAGTATACTGTGTATATATTACAGTGTATTTTCACCGTTTCAGTGGTGTTTTGTGAAGCTCTGACTTGCCATTTCTGCCTTCCATCATGAGAGATATCACATCATCTCTTTTCTGCCCCTCTATCACTTGGCAGCAGCAGGAAGGGGCAGAGATGACAGAGCAGTTATTGCCCACTGAAGGCTGAGCAGGTCCAGTATTTCCTGATCCCTCACAGATTTCTGCTCCAGAATTAGAAACCCGGGGTATAAATCGTGCTGCCACTTCCAATTAATCACAGCCAGGCAGGAGCTGCCTTGTTCTCCTGCCCCTGAGGAGCAGCTGCACCGGGGACTTTGGTGTCCTGGCAGGACAATGTTCAACTGTTCCACTTCCAACTGCTCCTCCTCGCTCCTGGCTTGGTGGGGAGGGTTTGGTGGGTTCTGAGATGTGAGAGGGAGCACGAGGTGGGGAAAACCCTGGCAGGAAATCGCCTCCAAATGCCGTCGTGGAAACCTCGGCCTTTCAGCTGAGATGCACTTGAAAAAGCAGCTGGAAAATAAATGAGGAAGAAGGAAAAATTGTCCTTTCTGAAAGGGGGGGACACCCCATTTTCAGTGGAAAGTGTATTTAAGGGGGGATTTTAGAGCTGAGGGGTTTCAGGGAGTGATGTGGCTTGTGCTCAGATAAAATCCCTCTGTTTCTGCCTGGTCTTCCCGAGAATATGCCCATGTTTTCCAGAGGGGATTTTATGAACTTCACAGGCTAGAAAGTGTGGAGAGAACTGGGTACTTCCCTCCTGGTTTGTGCATGTGGGTTTCTGCACAGGAAACCTGAATTTCTGCAAGGTGAGGTGCTTGAGAAAACAGCCAGAAGAGCAGAGATAATGGATCAGTTGTTTAATGACATGTTTATAACTTGTATTTAGGTGGTTTGGGTTAATTCTTGGAGATGGCATAAAGTAACAGTGGAAGATTTTTCTTTCTCTTCTCTCACTAAATGCTCCATTACTCGCCTAATCCATCCAGTAATTGTGGCTAATTGAAGCTTAAAAACACATTCTTATTTATGTTTTCAGCAGTAATAATTTTTCCCCCGAAGCCCAGTGAGTCATGTTCTCAGAGGGGTTTGTTGCTGTTCCCTCTGACAGAATTCCTGCTTCCAGCCATGGAGGAGATCCCACATTGCTGTGCCATCTGTTACCAAACTTTGCGAGTTTGTTTTTCCCACTTTGCAGCAATTTGAGGGAGAGCAGGGGAAACAGAGCAGGTGATTAAAAGTGCAGTTCCAGTGGGGTTTCAGTGGTGCAAAAACGTGGGTGTGAGGAGCAGAGAAGGATGAGGATCTGCCTTGGGGGTTTGGTGTGTTCCAGATAATTTCACTCAGATATTGTGACCAAACCTGCAGGTCCCTCCCTGTATTTACCCTGTCATTAACCAATTTCATTGTATTTTGTATTTTTGAAGTGGTGTCTTGCTGTAATTGCAGCTCGTTATCTCTGCTCTGCCGAAGTGGAGGGCTGGGTTGTCCCAGGAGGTCGTGGCTGATGATAAAATCACCTTGCATGTTAGTTCTGATTCCCCACCAGCCTCCCGAGTGCATTTTTTAATGAGCTCACACAGTAGAAAGCTCCATTGTTCTCTCCACAAACAGTTGCTGGCTTGTGCTGCTTTGGAGGGCTCTGCTTGGGCAGAATTCTTTGCTCCTCTGGGACTTGTCATTTGGGTCTGGCATTTTCTTCAATAGATGCAAAAAGGGGAAAAAAAAAATCATCAAAATACGTATTTAATTATTTGTGTGTTAGTGATGTGAAGCTCCCACTTCATTATTTGGTAGAGACAATCTTTGAAACAGAATTTTGAGGAAGCTCAGTCAGAACAAGAGTGAGCAAACAAGGCTTGGAGCAACACTTGGGAGGAAAATGCTTCTTAAAACTCAACTCCCCCGTCATTGATGGGGCTGATTTTAGGAATAAGTTGATTGGACGTGAAGTACATAAATACTGCTGCAGAGCTGAAATTATCTTTGGGTCATGTGGGTATTTATGTCTGTGCAGCTGCATTGCTGCCACAGCACGTGAGCAAAGGCAGTGTCACATCTATGTTTTTGTAGAGAAAATTTTGCCCTCTATTATAACAGAAGTTGGGGGTTTTTTTCCCCAAATATTCAATTAGCAAGCTTGGATTTTTATCTTGTTCTGTCACAAGACAAATCCTACCCACAGTTTGGATTCCCTGGCCCTATTAACTTATGCCCCAAACCGTTTTTCCCCTCCCTGTGCATTAACCAGCACATCTGTCCCCAGATGTTCAGGGGGGTGTTAAACTGATTTACACTTCCATGGTTCAGGTCCTTGCTGAGCTTTGAGTGTGATTTACACTGGAAATAGGATATTTTCAGTGGGAAAGCAGTTCTGATTAACACTTGGCAGAACTTTAAGACTTGCTGTTCGTGTCAGAACTTAAGGAATTTTGTGCTGGGATGCGAAGTCCTGGCCCCCATCAGCATTCACTGCTGCATCTGGCACTTGGATGAGAGGCTTTTGTACACACAGGTAAATTGAGATTCCTCAAAATTCCTGCTCCTGAACTCCCCTGCTCCCGAAACACTCCCTTTATGGTCTTTTAGTGCCTGGTTTCTGCTGTTCTCAGAGACAGTGGTTTTTAAACAGGATATATCACATTTGGCTGAGGGAGCCCCACGGGGTGATTCTGCCTTCTGGAGAGGGGCAGCTAAAAGAGAGTTCTGGGGTGTCTTTTTAGGAATTCTGTCTGTAAATTCTGGCAAACAATCCACTCTTTTTAGAAGTTCTACTGGATTTATAATGTGGTGACTACTGGGGCTCCTCATATTCTGGTTCCAGACACATCCTTAAGGCTTTTATCTTGAAATAGCCTTGACTGTTTTTATTTATTAATATTATTTGTTCTCCTCAAAGGAGTAATACATTTATTGTGAGCTGTGAATCATCTCCTTCATGTATTTTTTTGAAATCTTTGGGGAAGAGCAGCCTGGAAGTTCCTCACATTCAACTTCTCACCTAAAGGATGTGTCAGTGTGTGTCCAGATCCCTGGGAAATAGCTGTGCCTGTGATTGTCATATCAATTAAGCTTTGGCTGTTCTGCTCCATGTAAGATATTATTAGCTGTGCTGAGCGTCCAATCCACCCAAATCCAACAGCTAATCCACTTGTTTGAAGATCATTTTAATTCTGCCCAGCACTAGAAGTGTTTGTTGGTGCATGTTGAGTGTTCTCTGATGGTTTTGCTGTGACTGCAGTGGCTTCAGGAGGGTGGTGGTTGCTGGAATGTCAGGGAATTAAACCAAGGAAGCAGTGACAGCTCCTGGGGAACACAGACCTGGCTGGTGCTGATGTGCTGGAGCTTAACAGTGAGCACTGTCAGAGAGCAGGGGGTGATGTGCAGCAGCTTTAGTCACAGGCAAGTCATGGACAGAGTGCAATTGTTTTTAAAATAAATGCTCACGAGTCTCCCTGGGTGGTCTCAGTAAGGAAGTCCTAAACTCTGCGTGTTAAGAGCTCTTATTCCCTGTGCTTTCTCTCGGGGGTGTGTCTGTACCTGGCTGATAATGCCCACAAGAGCAGCCCTCTGTTTAGCAGCTGGGAAGAGCTCGGGAAATCAAAGGCGTCTTGTTGCAGTGATTCCCCATCAGTGCTGCCCAGTGATCTCCTCTGGAAAGAACAGTTCTTCCAGATAACTTCCTCGAGGTGTGAGAACAGGCTGCTGCTGCTGGAGTGTGAGCCAGGGCAGTCCCTGTGTCTCACCTGAGCTGCTGAGCATTCCTGGATCTGTCATCCAGCGGGTCTGGAGCTGCTGGCTCCAGGTGTCTGCTCTGGGATGATAAAATGGGATATTCCAGTAGGGACAGTTTCCACCTACACTGGTTCTTGATGGTTTTCTGCTCCTAAAAATGAAATTACAGCTGGCAGCATCTTGTTTTCCCTTTATCACTGTAAAAGCATAATTCTGTTCTGCACCTCAGTGTGTTCTGGGCAACCACCTGCAAAGGCTGATAGTGGAATAACACAATGCTCCTGTGAGCACTGAAGGTGTTGTCTTTCCCTGTCCTTGGATACCTTGTTAGACACAGCTGTTAACACCTTTTACAACCCTATTAACCCTTTTTACAACATTTTCTCTGGGTTGTGTGTTACTCTGTTGCTCAGAGAAGCTGTGACCATCTTTATATTTAATTCTTCACCTTCAGCTACTTCTTCAGAACTCTGGGGATCTGATTGCCCCTCGGACTGGAGGCCAAAACAGGCCAAACTGTTTGTTTTGTTTGACCACCTGAATTCCAGTGGGAAGCCACAGCACCCCAGTAAATAACCTTCCCACTGGGGAACTCCGTGACCAGCTCCTTGTCTAACTTGCCCCCAGCAGCTTTATAAAAGGGGTTATTTTCCCCCACTGTGCTCGGATGATGTGAAATGAGCATTAAACCCTGCTCAGCACAGATGCCCTTTTACACAACTGACGTTCCTTGTGCAAGGAGAACCACCCCATGCAGCCAAGGGATGGAGAGCCGGAAATCCCTGGATGCCAGGGCTGGATAGGGAGCTATTCAGCCCTCTGCCCACACAGCTTCCAGGGGACTTGCAGCCAAGACCTCGCTTGGCAGCAGCTGCTTGATTTTTATTTATTTATTTATTTAAAAAATGCATTGAAACGATCATCTCCTGCACACAACTCTCGCCTAAATTTCCTTGTTTTCAGACCTCTCCAAACTGGCCCTTTCCATCTGAAGGGAGTGGGTTAAACTCCTGTGAATCCCTGCCTGGGGAGGGATTTTGGCAGTGCTGGGATTGCTTTTTCTAATGGTGCTGGAATTTTCCACGGGTGGGAAAGCTCAGTCCATGTGTTTTTCAATGTGTTCATTGAAAATCAGCCCAACTGGTGTGGAAGGGGTTGGGAACACGCACTAAGGGCCAGGAGGTGATGGCTTGGGATGTAATGGGGAGGCAGGGAATCCATGGATACCCCTCCCAGCCTCCCTGGGGTTCTGGGATGGACTCTGCAGCATTTGGGATTTCCAGGTGGCTCCCAAGAGGATTGCAGACATCCCTTGTGGCAAAGATTCCCATAACTGGGGAAACAGCTGATTTTGTCCAATTTTCTCTGCTAAAGACACATTTCTGAGCAGTGGGACAGTCGTGGTGTCCCTGGGAACAGCTTTCTCTGCTGTGTGCAGTCCCAGGGCAGGGAGCTGGGACACCACAATCCCGGCAGGAATTCCTTGCTCCTGAGGTCTGGGGAGGCTGCAGAGCTTCCCTGGATGTCTGATGTCTGCCAGGGAGAACTGGTGCAAATTGTGGTGTTAAAATGATAACTGTAGAAACAAAATCACCAATGACCTCCCAGAGGAGAAAGGCTGGTGCTCAGGGACAGGAGGGGCACGTTCTCCCCGTGATAATTCAAGTGTTTGGTTTTCTGATGGACTTTTAATCTGCATGGAACACTCACAGGGGCTCTGTGGGGTTTGAAATGTCCTCCTCACCGTGGCACTGCAATTTCCAGTTGATTTCTTTGCTCTTACTTCGTTTAGCATCACGCAGAAGGTATTTTCTTTCTTTTATAATGAGTATATGTATGAGTAGCATCAGTTCAGCATGTCAGTGGAACAGGGGATTCTCACATTTCTGTGTTGTTACCTCCCTGTCTCAGGCTTCAGGAAGCACAGATTGGAATATTCCTGTGTGAAATATAATTCTCAAGTCATTCATACTAAACCTGTATGTGTTTCCTCCTGTTAATAATTGTTGCTGAACAAAATGCTGAACAAAATTCTTTGCACATCTGCTTGGAAGGAAACTCAGTATTTGAGGGGGTGGAGTTCATGGGCTTGTAATTAGTGGCACTATTGTGGCTGTGACTCTAATGAAGGTGGCACTGTAATACAGATTAAACCCCTATTTCCTTGTTGTTCATCTTCAGTTGAAGCTCCCACAGCTCAGTGAAGGATTTGGCTGAAGCTTCTACCTTGTGATGCCGCAGAATGGATAAGGGAGCTGGTCATAATTAGGGGTTTCCTACAGAAATAATATACAAAACAAAGAAATTGGTGTCACTTCTTGGCCTGAAACGTATTTGAGAAGTTGGAATTGTCATGTTTTTCCTGTTTCCTGGGTTACAAATGAAGAGCTCAGCAGTGTTTGGCTGTCAGAAGCCACCAGGGCAAGGTGTGACTGTCAGGACCCTGCACCAGGGCTGGTGGCCCTTGGACTGAGGGGCTTGGATGGAATTGGTGCCTTTGGGTTGTTCCTTTTCCCTCTGGGAAGTGCCAGGCCAGGAGCCAGAGCTGCAGGTGGTGGAGGGGCCAGTGCTGGGTCATTTGTAGGCTCAGAGCTCAATTCTGCCAGCAGTGCCCACGGAGTGTTCCTTCTCCCAGCACTTCCCCTCCTCACTTCATGTTTATTGCAGCCTGTTTTTTCCTTAGTATTCCACTCTTTATCATCTGTTCCCTATTCAAAATAATTAAGGAATGAAACATATGATTTACTGCAATTATCTTGCACATTAGAAGGGGGGAAAATATCCTATTTGTCTGGTTTCTGTGCTGTTTCAGTTTGCAGAACTGATAAGCAGCAGCAATTTCCTGACACTTTCATTTTTCAAGTTGTTTCAAGAGAATCTGATGTGACACAGTGAACAAAAGACTAATCTAATTTATCTCTCTTTTTTTTTTTAAATTGCTCTCATTCCTGTAATACTTCTGGTTGGCTTGATGCAAATGTGAGTGATTTTTGTGGTGGCATTTCAATTTATGATTGCATATCAAGGCAGATAAGTGTGTCTCCCCCTTCCTCGTGAAGACAGATTTCAGAATAATATAGAAATATTGAAGTAAACCCCTCATTTCCTCTGGGGAAATACTCTTGGTATTTGTAGCCAAGTATTTTGTAGAGCATGTGATCATTTTCAGTAAACAGCTTCTGAAGTTGCTTTAAAATATTCATATTACTGGGTGCTGCTGATGCACTGATTGATCTGTCTGGGGCTGCCAGAGGTGATTAAAGAAAGCCAGGTGGAGTCTGAACTTAATGTTTATTTAGTACTGCATAATTCCCATTATACCCAGGAAAAATGGACAGTTCAGAGACTGAGGGTTGGATTTATTCAGTGAAGTGATAGGAGAAATGAGAGGTTTTGATGTGTGATTTAGTAGCTGGTTGATGAGGTTCTCATCAGGAAATTGGGATGTACAAAAGGGGGTCAGCTCTCCACTGTTCACTGCCCAAAGTCGATAAGGACACAGAGATTATCACACGGGCTCCCTGTACCTGGGTGATGTTTCATAAACCTAAATGAGCAGTGGCTGAGCTGCCAGCTGGGGTTGGACCGTGCCAGAGTTCCCAGCTAATCTGGTTTACATATTTCCATGTCCTTATCCATGGTCCTGTTCCGCCCACGGGCTCCTGTTCTGTTGTTCCTTTATCAGCCTCAGCCCAAGCTCAGCTGCCTTGAAAAGCTTTTTTTTTTTTTTTTTCCTCCCTTTTTCAAGGGGTGAGGAATGAAGTGTGTGTGGCAGGAAGCTGTGGCTGTGTCTGCAGACACCAAACACTGTCCATGTGCTGCTGCTTTGCAGAGCCAGACCCGGACAGAGCCGCAGGGAGTGGCCGAGCCCTGAAAATAAAACACTGAGGGGGGGGTTTTCCTAATCCTGTTTTACCTTGTGGCAAAATCTATTCTTGCATCTGTTGGTTTTTAATAGTGCTGGCCCAGAGCCTGTGGAGCCCCCTGTGTTTTTGTAAATGCCTGGTGGCTGTGGTGCCAGTCAGTGTTATTGGTATTGATGGGCTGTCAGAAATGCAGCGGGGCTCAGAACTGGGGTGTTCATTTCCATAATCAGAGGCTGGAGATGTGCTGGGCAGCTGAGGGACAGGATGCTCTGTGGCACTGGGGATGTCTCCTGTTTCTGTTCATAATTGCAGTGATTTGGATGACAGTGATCCCCAATATCCTGGCAGGGCTGGTGCCCTGCTGAACCTGTCACTAAGTTAAGGGATGGATTAAAATAACAAGTCGAGCTGAAGAGTCAGAGAAGAAGCACAAAGATGTTCAGTGTTTTGCTCGTGGTAATGTCAGTGGCAGAGTTCAGAACTGAGTAATTCAGGCTACAGAAACATTCTGGTTTGTGCTGTTTTACCCTAGGAACAGATCCTGTCTTCAGATACTGTTTGTTGGGTAAGGTCAGTTCATGACTTGTCCCTCAAACTGCCTCTTATTGGCCACTTATGAAACGATTCCATTTAGCAGATTAGTTTCTGTAACTGCATATTGCTTTTCATTAAAATTTCATGGGGCTTTTATTTAACATGCATTGGAGCCTTGTTTATGTGGGACCTGTTGAAAGGCAAGTGGATTAGGCCATTTAAGCCATGTATAATCCATTCCCTATGGACTGTTCTGTGTCTGCTCCTCACTTCTGCTCCCAACTGGCTGCCCAAAGCCATCCATTCATCCTGCTGGATGTCTGCAAGGAGCAGCAGTGCTGCCTTTTCTGTCAAAATAAATTAGCAGTGGTTTAATTCCGTGATAACAAACTCGGTCCAGATCTCTCTTCAGCCGAGCTCCAGTTTTGCTCCTCACTGAAGGCACAATTTTGGGTCTGGAGTGATGCCAGTCCTTGTTTACAAGAGTTGGCTGCTTTTAACGTGTAGATTCCTCCCTTGCTGTTGTGGATTGAGGGTGGATGTTTGTTAGTTCTGAGATTCAAATGTGTTTAATGGTTTGTCCACTGTGTTTAGCTGAGTCTCAAAGTTAATGCTGGGGTTTCAGCCCTTGCCCTTTTTAAGGGTTTATCGTGCCTGTGACCTCATGGTGCTGAATTTGGTGAGAATTGGAGCAATTCTGGGTTCCATACATTTGCAGGGCTTCATTGGGAGGGCAGCAGACTCTTGTTTCATGGTTCAGGTGAGGAAGGATTCTGCATACATTGAATTATGTTACAGCACAAAGCAGTTTTCATCGGTCTGTACTAAGTAAAAAACCCTTAAAATTCTTTGCAAGCTCAGGCAGGGACTGGAGCCAGTTGCACAATATCCCCTAATGTGAGAGCTGTTGATAATAAATACATTTATTGTATATTGCAGATGAAAATGAAACTTTTCATCCTGATTTCCTCACCACCCCCAGAGGAAAGAATTTCCTCCTCATATCCAGTCTAAAGCTGCTCTCTGCCGGGGTGAAGCCATTCCCCCTTGTCCTGTCACTCCCTGCTCCTGTGAAAGGTCCATTTTCCATGTCTGGAAATTGAGTTTGAGCTCAGGACAAAGTGTTTGGCTGCCAAGTGTCACCTGAGCGTGTCCCTGTCCTTGGGGAAGGAGCCCAGGGGATGTGCCCCTGGAATACTGGAATACCAGCCCAGCCACTCTGTTCCCACGTGATTTAATGACCAGTCACATCGTGTGCTGATGAGAGTTCCATTTATAACACACAACAATGCAGGATGCTCTGGGAGGGTATAATTAATGTGGGACTCAGTTCTAGCAAACTGCTGCATCCATTTGGAAGCTCTTTAATTACGGGCTCAGCACGTGGTGTCAGGGAACAGGGTAATTCATGGCTGGTCAGAAATGTTCCCGTTCCCACACAAATACTCGTTTTTAGGGAAAAAGAGAGAAAAACCGTGGACTGTCAGATGTGACTCCACCTTGGGGAGGGGGGGCAGCCCAGGCTGCTGGTTTGTCAGAGTGGTTGGAAGCACTGGAGCACATCTCAGTGCTGAAAGCAGCAGGATCCTTGGGCAGGTTGGTTTTCCCCTCAGTCTCTCCCATTAATTGGCTGTAAACGTGCAGCTTTTAATGGTCTCCCCACTCATTTCTGATGTGGCATTTCGCTGCAGGGTTTAAAATCATTTCTTTCATCTCCCTCCTGATGCCCCTGGCTGTGGGCTGTTGGGATCTGAGAGTTTTTTTGGAGGCTGTTCCAGTGGTTCTGGCTCCTTGGAGAACACGGCACCAACCCTGGGGAAATTCCAGCTGTTTCTTTGGCTCAACTTTTGGTCTCATGTGACCCTCCAGGACGTTGTCAATAAGTGGTGGGAAGCTCACGATCAAGTGTGAAGAGATAAGTCACTGGTGAGGATTTTTGGGAGCATTCCCCAGTTTATCAAACATTCACAAGGAAATTTCCATCGGAGTCTCTTACCAAGGCAGGATCTGGACCCTGTGAAATGGAATTCTGGATCCACTGTGAAGCACATGTTTGAGGTGGCAGAGGAGGAGACAATAATCAGCCATCAGGTGCTGCAGAAGTGCAGGATCCAACCATTGCCTGTGACCACTTCTCCAATTTCTCTGGCAGGAGGGTGTATTTTTAGTCCTATGAATCCCTATCACTGGTGCTGGTGTGACCTGCAGTGATAACAAAGCCAGAACAACTTCTGCTCTGGGCTTTTATTCTGCTGCTCCTGAGTTCCTGTGACTTCAAAGGTGTAACAGGGCCCTTTGGAGGAGCTCTTTGCTACTGAAATAGTGCAAATAAAATGGTTACTCGTGTGTGCTAATAGGTTAATTGTCAGTTCTATCTCTTCTTGATTTTCAGCTGCTTTATTCTCTGAAAGGTGATAAAATAAGGCCAGACAAAAATCCAGAGGCATTTTCCTTTCTAAGCCTCCTTTCTCTAGGCTTCTGAAATGTATTTATGCACAGGGCTCCCTCCTAACAAAGGGCTCTTTGAGGGTCCTGTGGTCGTCTAACATTCCCTCCTTTCACATGAAATTAAGGGCTGTGATTTACTGCAGTGACCTGAGTGCCTGAGCGCTCTCATTTACAGCCAGCCTGGCTTTATTTGATTTTTTTTTTTTTTTTGAGGGGGAGAATGTTTTTTGTGCCTCTTCTGGGTGCTTTAGTTATGCAAACGTACCGCTGGGTATGTTGGTTTGGTTTTTTCTCCCCCCTAGACGCTGAAGTTTTTTTTTTTTTTTTTTTTTTTTTTTTTTACTTTTCCTCCAGTGAAGAAAGGGCACAGATTTATCTTTTTTAATTAGCTGTTCCACAGATTTATTTTAGATTTCCTTAGGGCCAGCTGCTGGTGGAGGGCACGGGGTGGAAGGGCCCAGGCAGCGACGACTGGCACAACCCATGCTCAGCATTCCTGGGAAATAATGATGTTTGTCCCCAAAATTCCGGCTGTGTGTCCCAGCTCCCTTCCCCAGCCTGTTTCTGTTGCCATGGGGAGGATGTCCAAGAGCCCAGAGCTGTTTATTAGACCTCGATGTGCCCAGACAAGGGGATGTGGAGCTCGATTCCCCCCTGGCTGCTTCCCATCCTTCCCCCCAGCATTCCTGGTGTGCACCTGCTGTCCTTGGCTCCTTGCTGGGATTTTGGCCATATCCTCGTGGGATTTATGGGGGATTTGAACAGAACGTGCTCAGGTTTTTCCTTTGCAGCCAGAGGTTTTTTTTTTATGAAATAACAGATTTTGTTCAGGGTGCTGTTTCATAGGGAATGTTGTTTAAATTAAGGGGCCCGTGCTGTTTTTTTCTTGTTGAGCTGAAAGAAAGCCCACAAACCCCCATTATTTTTTCATGAGGACACTGGTTAACCACAGCAGAAACCCTGCAATGCAGATGGTGCCCAAAAGCACCAGGAATAGCACAAGATTTGGCTTATTTTGTAGGGCTGGTAACTAAAACACAGATTGGACCCTGTGGGATTTCTTGCAGAAAAATCTTCTTCTAGGTGGATTTGGCAGGAATTTCGTAGCACATCACACAATGTGGGGCTTCTTCCACTCCCATCCCTCCCTCTGCTGCCACCTCCTCCTCTCACAGTGTTTCTCCCAACACTGTTGCTCCTGTGGAAAGCCCAGGAATTTTTTCATTTGAAATGTGGTACCACATGTTCCTGTGAGGGGAGTTAGGGCTGCCCAGCCTTCCCTGCCCCACTGAGGTTTCCCTCTTGGGAGTATTTCAGGTTGGAAGCACAAGTTGGACTGAACTGGGATTGGGATGTCTCAGGAGGTGTGTGATGGTCACCCCATGAACTCCAACCTTGTCCTCATTATCCATGTTCAGGGTGAATTCTGCTGGAAATCTGTCCCAGGAGGGTTTTTTAAGCACTGGTTGTGACAGGAAAAGGGTTTGATTCACACACTGCTCCCTGCTATGGTCTCTGGAACTCACTCCCTCTCCTGGAGTTTCCTTTTCCCTATTTTTTTCCTTTCCTTCTGGGGGATCTGCCTTTTCCCTGCCGGGCTGTGTGTGCTGGGGAGGGCTGGGCTGGCTCCCAGGGGATGTAACAGAGGGTTCCAGTCAGACCTGCTTTAACTGGTGACTGTTTGTGAGAAATTCCATAGGTGCCTCTCCTGGGAGCTGTTTTATTGCAGGAAGTGTATAAATTCATCTCAGTGAAGGGACTTGAACAGTAGGAAAAGGGAAAAGAAGGAGTGGGGAAGAAGCAATGGCTTCCTTTTCTTTCCTTTAATCATGACCGAGATTATATTGGGTTCAGCTCCCAGCCTTGAGTGTGACATTTATTTTCTGGTATTTTATGCTGCCTTTGGCTGGATCAGCTTTAAAATAAAGGCTGAAAATGCAGAGCTTTCTGCAGAACGTGTGGGGGGGGGTAGGAGAGAGGGGCTGACTGTGAATGTCTCTCTGGCTTGTTCCTGTTTATTATTCTTGGCATACAGTATCAACTGAAAAGCACTGGAATTGCCCTTGGCAGTGGAATTCTTTTGCTTAGTGGTCTGTGGTGCTGGCCTTTGTTTTAAGAAGGTTTTGCACTCCAGTTTCAGTGAGATGCTCCCCTCAATGTGGCACTGCAGTTTCATTGCTCTGTCATCTTCTGTCTCCTTTTCTTCCTCTTATTTTTATCTGTCCTTGTCTGTCTTGTCCTTCACTTTACCAGAAACAAAACCCCCTTTGTGGCCGTAAACTCAGCGTGCCAAATAGTTTGAATAACTGTAGCACTCCAAGAGTGAATGTAAAACATAAAAGCGCCAGTAAATTCCTTTCAATGCCATCCTATAACAACAAGAATTCCCATTTTAATAACTGGGGCAGTGCAGTGGTTGACCTCGTTGTTTGATGCAACCATTAACTTGCTTGGCTCGGTTCAAAGTCTCCTTACATCCCGCGTTTAACTCTGCAGCCGGTAATTTAGTGTTAATGATGCTGCATTCATTAACATCCCAATGAGGCCGCTTTTCTTTTCCACGCTTTTCTTCCCGGGGCAGATTATTCAGTTACCTGAATCTCTGGCTTAATGCAGGCTGGCACTGAGCTGTTTTATTGCCTTTGTTGTGCCCCGGGAAGGGAAGGACACTGAAAGCAAACGGGTTGGTCATTTCTGTGGCTGCAGTTTGTGTTGTCACACAGGTGAATAAATCACTTGAGCTTGGAATATTAAGAATACTGGGTAGCGTAGAAGATTCCACGAGGGTTTTGTGTCATTATTTCCAGCTATGTTTCCTGTTGTAAGCTCCTAAATTGTGTTTTTTCCTTGGTGAGAATTCCCTCCCCTCCCTTCTCTCGTTCATACACTGGTTTGCTTCTTTTAAGGTTGTTGGGTTATTGCTGTGGGATTGTTTTCAGCACTGGAGAGTTAATAAATTTGCCCTGCACTACCTTTCCTCCTTAGAGAGGAAAGAGCACAGATCACACAGGGGAGAAAAGAAAGGAACAAAGATAAATGATTTGGCAGATATTTAAAGAGAAAGGCTGGATTGCAGTGAGCAGAGGGGATGTGGGGGCTCACGGCTCTGGTGGGTCCCAGCGGGGAGATGTGTGGGGAGAAGAACAGCCCAGCTCTGCTGGCAGAGCTCTGCTGGCTGTCAGACACAACTGTGTCATGTCCCTGAGTCCTGCTGGCCCATGCAGGTCGTTTCCAGAGGCTCTGGTTTGTCCCTGGAATGGTGTTGGGGTGGGGGGAACAGCGGGAGTGGGCTCCGAGGGCACGGCTTGGGAATTCCCGGGTGGCAAACGTGCTGCACACCAGGATGGGAGAGAGTGGCTTGTCCCAGGGATCCCAGTGGGTTCTGTTCTCAGGGATTGGGGCTGGGCTGGGTCTCCCTGGACACCAGCTGGGCTGGCAGAGCTGGGAAGGCAGATGGGATCAGGTACTGTCTGGCTGCTCCTCCCCACATTCCCGGGATGTCTGGCTGGCAGCCCGAGCTGGCAGCTCCCTGGGGAGCCCAGAGCAGTGTCTGGAGCACCACAGTCAGGGTTGGGAAGGGGCTCCTTCCCAACAGCAGCTCCAGCTGGTACCACTGCACAGCCTTCCTTCCCTGGGGCATCTTCCAAGGGAGATCTGCAGGAAGGTTTGCAGGGGAAATAACCAGGAGGGCATGGACTGAGAGAGAGCCCCTGCTCATTCCTGGGCAGTTCTGAGCTGGCAGTCTGCAAATGTGGGGTGAGAATCATGGAATCATGGAATGGTTTGGGTTGGAAGGGCAGGGACACCTTCCACTATCCCAGGTTGCTCCAACCTGGCCTTGGACACTTCCAGGGATGGGGCAGCCACAGCTTCTCTGGGCAACCCCAGAAGCCTCCCCACCCTCCCAGGGAAGAATTCCTTCCCAAGATCCCATCTGACCCTGCCCTCTGGCAGTGGGAAGCCATTCCCTCTTGTCCTGGCACTCCAGACCCCTGTCCCAAGTCCCTCTCCATCAGGCATTCATGGGAGCTTTGGTTCCCAGCACCTTGTTAGTGCCCAGGACAGCAGAGAATCAGCCAAAAAAAGTTTCAAACCTTTCCTTTTCCGTTCCTGTTTTGCCCAAATAAGCAGTGTCTGGGAAGTTCTCACTTGCTGGTGACTTTGCTGGTTGTTGCTTCCTGTCCTGACATCCCGCAGTGATTTCTGCTCTGCAGGGGGATGCCAAGCAGGGCAGGGTTTGAGAGGTGCAATCTGGTTTTTGAAGGACCCAGGAATCTGCACTGGTATCACATCTGCTGCTTCCTAAGCTCAGGCCTTGTGTTCTGCCTCGGGGCACGTTTTGAATGCTTTCCCCGTGGGCACAGGAAAGAAAAAGCTTCAAAGCCAAAAATATCTCTTGGTAATGATGAGTTAGTGACCGAGTTGTGGTTTTTTTTGGAAGAACTGGGACAGTTTTCTTCTCAGGAAATTAAAAGGCATTTTGTTGGTTTGTGGGGTGGTACAAAGAAATGCTTGAACTCTCTGAGTGGGGTCTGGAGAGTGGCTGAAGGGCCTCACCTACATTTCTGATCCCAAAATTTAACAGGCAGATACAGAAGTGAAGGCAGTGCTGCACTCCTGCTGGGTTGGGTTGGGTTGGTTTTCCCTCTCCCCTTTTTTTCTGATATTGCAAATGTCAAACCTGTTGGCAGTGTTTCACAGAGAGCTGCTCTGGCATTATTGGAGTCATCATGCCCAAAATAAGGCCGTGATGCAGAGAGGACTTGCTGAGAGATGAAGTGCCCATTGCTGGTGAAAGTCATTGGTGAAAATCACTGTGGCTTCACCTCCTGCTTAGGGAACTTCTGGTTTGGATATAAACTTTGTATTGGATTGACCCAAGCAGAACAGAAGCAATTTAGGATTAGTGGCCGTATTTTTCTTTCCCATCAAATGGCTCTTGGGTAAGAAATGTTTATTATTTTACCTCTCTGGTCTGCATTGTGTTCCTGCCTCTTGCAGACTGTACCAGCTGCTCTTTCCTTCTGGGGAGGGGAGGGTCATCTGGCACACGCTGCTGGAATTTCATTGTGGAATACAGAAATACATTGTGGCTCAAAATAAACCCACCAGTGGCTCTTGACACTGGAGGAAAAAGCTTTCCAGCCCCACCGTGGTCTTCATTCCAGCAAGGCAAGCAGTTGTTAGTGGCAGGAAAAAAATTTATTCCAGAGATTTCTCTTGCTATTTCTGCAACTGCATGGCTGTGCAGCTGTGGAGGGGAACTCGATCACACACTGGTCAGGGGGCCCATCTGCTTCTAATAAAACACGCAGGGAAAGGCTGCAAAAGTGGGAGGCAGGAGCAGTTGTGGGGGGAGGGCTGGGAGCAGAGTCCCAGTTGTCTCCTGGCTCCTTCCCCTCCCTCGGTGCCTTTCTGCACCTTCCTGGAACAACAAAACCCCCCGAGCTGGAAGGGACCCCCAAGGATCAGCCCAGCCCAGCTCCTGGCCCTGCACAGGACACCCCAAAACCTGGGAGCACCCCGTACCCTCATCCCTGCATGGCAGGAATTCCCAGGCAGGAATGAGAGGGATGAGAGAGATGGTGCTTTTCCCTCTCCCTTTCTTATTTCTCTTGAGTGCTGCCTGGAAAAGGAGCTGTAGGAAGGCACAGGGCACAGTCCTGGGAAACCCAGCAGAGAGGGATCCCTGAGCCCTTCCAGGCTCCTCCAGCACAAGCTCAGTCCTGGTTCTGCAGGGGATACCTGTGGCTTGCTTACCTGCTGCTCAGCTCCTTGAGAAGTTCCGTGTTCCCCTCTCAGCTGAGGTGTTTGCTCCTTCTAATAATCCAACTCCACCTAGGCACATCAGGTGGGAGTTTTAATGGAACCTTCTTCACCTCTCCAGAAGTTCAAAACTGAAGTGGTGTAATTTAAGGCATTAGGTAACGAGGTTATTTTAGGGAGAATTTGGAACTCTGCTTTGCCTTTCACAGGAGAGCGCCAGGCTGGAGGCAGCTTTGTCCCAGCTATGACTCAAAATCCACATTATAACTGGGATTAATTGTGGTGGAACCAAGCCACAGAGGGGGTCAGAGGTGGTTGAACCAGGAAGGTTGTGGACTTTGGTCTCTTCACATTTTTCAGGCATTCTGGTGGCAGTGACCATCTCAAACCTGCTGCTGCCAGTGGGAGAAAATGAACATTGCTTTTCCATTACACTGAATTAACTTTGATGTCAGTCCTTTCTTCCTCATGGAAAATGGGAATGTGGGGCCCTTTTTGCCCTTCCAGGGCCATGAACCTTCTGTTGTCTCCCCGAGTCAGAGCCCTTTTGGAATGAGAGTGGAAAATATGCCTGTCCTTGGGTGCAGTGACAGTCCTGGACGGGTGTGTGCCACGTGTTTGTCCTTGGGCTCCCAGGAGATGGAGCCTTTCAAGTCTTGTTGCCATCCTGAGCTTTGGCTTCTGCCTGGGAATTGCTGCCCTGCAGGGATTGGGAGCTGAGGGTTTGAGGTGTGACGTGGACACACGAAAATGAAAAGGTGCTTTTGGAGAACTGAATCTCTGTGGGGTGAAAGAGGGCAGGGCTGGACTCAGGGAGTGGTTTGGGCCAGGTGGGTTCTCTGTGTGGGCATGGCCATGGGAGCAGTGCTGCTGCTGTCAGAGGGATTCATGGCACATCAGCTGGGTGTCTCCGTGGGAATGTGCTGCAGGAACACCCGGTGAGCCGCCAGCCAAAGGAAGGCAGTGCTGGAGAGCAGGAGCAGCCCTTGGGAAGCTGATCTGGAGTGTTCCCCTCCCAGTGAAGGGTTTGCTCCTTCTGGTGACCAGGATGTGCAGCTTTGGGTTTGCTGAGGCTCAGGAGTGCCCAGGTCATTGATTGCTGGTTGCAGCCTTGGAACCCAATTCCCTCTGCACGTGAAATCCAGATTAGCCACAAGTAATGATGTTGTGGCTGGAACGGAGCCATTCCTGACAGATCCTGCCTTCCCTCCTCAGATCCCTTAAAGGAGAAGACAAGCAGAGTTTTCTGACCTTGAAATAGATGAGTTTAGGAGGAAAAACCCCATCCACATGTAATCCTTTCATGTGTAATTCAGGAAATTGGTCCTAGTTTTCATGGCCACTTGCAAAGGACTATTTCATGTACTTGGTGGGCAAGGGAGGAGGGGAGGATGTCTGAATATGTTTTCCTTTTTTTTTATCATAAGGAATATAATTTTTCCATTTTTATGGCCACTGAAGAATGTCAAGGACATTGCTCATCCTGTCAAGACTTTTTTTTTCTAGACCCCAGATCTGCTCTTTGTCCTTTCTGGGTTCCCTCGCCCCAGTTTTCTCCAGTATGTTGTTTATTTTAAAACAAATAAGCAATTGCATTTACCTTTTACTGTCCATTCCATCAAATAAACTAAGTAAGGGGTTTTTTTTCCCCCTTCGTTTCTCCTTCGAAAGAAAATGTTCAAATAATTCCCTTAGTTTCTGCTAAAGGAATTTCTTTGGTCCCTGCTAAAATAATTTCTCTGGTTGCTGCTGAAATAATTCCCAGTGCCCAGGATGAACTGTGCTGCTCTGCTGAGGGGTGAGGGTGCAAGCTGTGGTTAACCTGAATTTACAACCCAACTGTTCCCAGATATTCCTCCAGCATTTATTTGCTTGGTTAGTAAACTGAGAAGCCCCAAAACGTGTGAGTTGAGATTTTGGACCTTCCTGTGGTGCAGTTATTTATTCCTCTCCTCTCCCATGACTTGCTTTGCTGGATGAATCATTGCTCTGCCTTGATAGGGCAGGGCTTTTGTAGCCAAGTTTGCTCAGGGAAAAGGTGATGAACTGTGGGGGGTTTTTTTTGGGGGGGGGTGGATGAGAAAAGGACCTTGCAAATAACTGAGGGACTGCAAATATTGAGGAACACACCTTATTTAATTTATTGGAAATTTACTGTTTAATGGAAATTGTTGGAAACGAGGCTCTCCAGTTTTATAGATGCTCTTAATCACATCCAGAACCTTCTACCAAGGCTGCCTGTCCACATGTGTTGTGGGGAGCCTGGCTGCATTCTGCAATGTTATGTTGTCCCAACATAAGTTTTGTGCTCTCCAAGTTCCCTTTTTGAGCCTGAAGTGAGTGCAAGGATCAGCTGGCTGGACTCTGCCCTGTGTGGATGTTTTCTCCTGTTGCTGGTGATTATTTGCAGAGCTGTGGAGCTGGGTGAGGTTGGGAAATGTGGGGCTGGAACAACAAATCCTGGCTCTCTGTGGTGGAGATGAAAGGCAGGATATTGTATCTGGGAGATTCAGACACTTGCACATCTCACTGGTCCCTGGGGACTTCTCAAAGTAAAGAGCAATTAATCATAGTAACGATTCCACAAGGGGGTTTAGTGGTACAGGAGCTTTTGCTATTTTTAATCATGGCAATACAGTGACACTTGGGTTTATTCTTCCAGCAGAGCCTCCACATTGATCACTTGGTGTGTGTCTGCTTTTGTTCCAGTTTGAGGACATTTTCATTCCTCTTGTGCTCTCAGAGGACATTTGTCTTACTCCTCCTGCATTTTCTGTTCTGCTGTTATGTGTTCTGTGACAGTGCTGGGGTCCCTCTGCTGTTATTTCACGCCCTGGAGAGCAGGAGGGAGTGTGGAAGGAAAGGAATTGAGATGAATCCTCGGGTGGCCCAAAGGTCTTTGCCCTCTCAGCTCACTGAGCTCTCTCCTTCCCCTCCTGCTCCTTTCCAGGGTGTAGTTCCTGCACTACAGTTGCAATGCAAACATTGTAAAGAGCAGCAAAATGTGGTAAACCTGATTCCATGAGCCCTGACAACTGCTGTGTGCAAGGGGGGGGTGAAGGAGAAAATAATTGTGTTAAGAGAAACGTTTTCATTGACTGTTGTGGCTTTTAAGGCTTAAATAGATCCTCAGGTGTCACAGGAGAATTGGAGTGTTCTTGCATTGCCTGGAGTTGTTAACACTGGTCAAATGGGGGATAAAATGAACATCTTTCTTTCTGATCAAGGAAAGGAGATACATCTGTGTTCAATAATCATCTGTGTATTTGTGAACTTGTAGATCTCTGAGCAAAAGTTATCAGAGAATCTCCTGAGTTGGAAGGGACCCACCAGGACCCTCCAAGTCCAACTGCTGGCCCTGCACAGGACAGCCCAGCAATCCCACCCTGGGCCTGAGGGCGTTGTTCAGGACAGAATGAAGGAATTCATATCTACAGGGGAGCTTTAGAAGACAGCTAAATCCTCAGGCTTCACAGAATGTTCCCAGCCATTAGTAAAGAGGGGTCAGGTGGAGTCTGTCCCTGGATATACATTATCCTGGGGATTAACCCTGCCTGCTTCTGCTTCCAAAGCTGCTCCTGGCTGTTGCTGGAAAGCAGGTATTGGACCTGGCTCATCCACACTGGCAGAGCACAGGGGCCACAGTCCCAGAGCAGGGTCCTGTGTGGGAAATGCTCTTTAAATTGTAAACAAAACAGCTCCTCCCCTAAAGAGCTTAACTCCAGTTCCAGGCTGGGTAATCCCTCCTGACAGTTCCTATTTAGGGAACACATCTCAATAAAAAGGTCTGATATTTGAGAGTGCAGAGCAGGAATGAAGCATCTCTGGGCAGGGGGTATTCAGTGCTCAGTCCTGGGCCACACTGGACATCTAAATAAGGAGCTGGGAGTTGAGATTTTTCATGGAACCTGAAGGAGAAAAGCTGCTTTAGAATAACCCTGCCTTTGACTCTTAATTTGGGCCCAAATATTCTGAAAATCGTGGTCACCACTCGAGTGTATTAGCTAATTACATTTAATTATAGTACCACTAATGTTAAGCTCTTGTCATCAGACTGGGCAGCAATTAGAGCACAACTGGATTTTCACCAGTTACCCAAAGTTAACTCTGCATGTGGGACACAGCTTGTTTTGAAAGCAAATGTTGTATCTCATAACAGCTCGAGAGGGACTTCTCATTGTCTTTGTTCAGGTGGATTCATCAGCCAGTAAATAAAAATATAAGCTGGTGTCATTCAGAACCCCATGGATCTCTGACTTCACTGCAGTAATCAAGTCAGACTGGGTTCTGCTGGTTTTATTACACTCAGATCAAGTTTAGAGAGACACAGCCATTCTTTGGTCAAAAGAAATGAAGGAGGAGGGTAAACAAGTGACATTACTATGGAAACAATGCAGCATCCTAGGAAAGACTTGAAGTGTGCAGGGAATAGCAGAGTGAGCAGAACTTGAGACAGGCACTGAACTTCCCAGGCCAAAGTGTTCTGGTGTTTCCCTTCTGAGAGGAGAAGTCCTGGAGGAGACAGAGCAGAGCATGGGAGTGAGCTGAGAGCAAGGCTGGAGGAGAGAAGGGATGGATCCGTGTGTGTGGCTTGACCAGGCTGACTTTGCTTCCCTGGGATTATGGATTTGTTGCTTACACTTTGCTCATGAAGTTTGGTGGGGTTGCAGTGGGTTTAGCACAGATCAGGAAGCCTGGATGGGTTTAAGGCAGGGCTGCTCTTGGTCATGTTGGACATCAGCTGTGCCTTGGGCTGTGCTCTCACCATTTACAGCCTTCACCTGCTGCTTCCCTTCCCTTCCAAACTGCTGCAGTGGAGAGTCCCTGTTTTGGGGGTGATTTGATGTGTGCAGGGGGAGTTAGAGATGCTGAACCTGCCAGTGCCCCGAGTTCAGTCCCTGGAACACCCCGAGAGCCCAGTGCACTGAGGGGGTGTGAATCAGAGCAGGAACAAAGGTGAGCAGCTCCTGTATTTGTGCCTGGCGTGCTCAGATCTGTGCAGAGCAGCTGCACAGCGGGGTCAGAAGGTGAATCTGTGTGTGTGACTTCTTTATTTTGTTTTTTTATTTGGGTTTTTTAGAGACCTGTCACAAGAGCAGTGTGACATGAAGCACCCAGCAGCAGCAGCAGGGCTCCAGTTCCCTGTTATTCTAGTTTTTCCCTATATCCTGTGTTTTACTGCACAGGGAGAGGTGTGAAAATCCAGTTGTGCTTAGAGTGCCCTGGAGGTTTTCTCTTGGTGCTTACATGGAGGAAATTCCTGCAAGTCTTGGAGCAAGTTATTGCAAGGAGTGACCAGGAGGGGTTTGGTCCTGAACTCTGACAGTTCTCTTGATTTTTGAAGCACAAATGTTCAGCTAAAAGGTCCTTTGTCTGACTTGCACGACTTCTGAGCTGCACAGATTGAGTTTCCTGGGTTTCCAGGAGACTTCCCAAAGGGCAGCAGATGAAGCATTTTCCTGCCCTGTGGCAATTTGGTACCTGTTTCTCCTGCCAGTCCCAGCTGATGCTGGGAGGATTCGCTGCCTTTGGGCAGGTTCAGATTCCTTTTGTTTCTGCCCTGGGATCGCCCCTTTCTGGGCTCCTTGGCTGTCAGTGATGTCTGAATTTGAGGTTGTGTAAACTGTTCCTCTGCTCTCCACAGCAGTGCCTGAATGAGGAGGGCACTGATTTACTGCCTGGACTTGACATGAGTCTGACACCCAATAGTTAAAGCAGTGGTGCAGCAGCAGAGGAGGCAGCAAACAAGCTCATTTCCCTCTTGCCTGAAGGGATTTTTTGTTCCTGTGCTTGTTGAGCAAATAAGGCACTGCATTAGCATGTTATTCTTCCCAGTCCTTGGGCTTCTGTTTGCATTCTATTAATGCTTTGGTTTTTATTCAATGGAAAGCTGCATTAATGATGCTGACAGTCCTAATGACCTGCTGGAATTCTGGAGGTTCCAGCAGCGTGGTGGTTGCAAAAGGTCTTCCAGTTAATATCCTGCTTTAAATGTTATCACAGCCTACCCACAAATTACAGTGGTATTTCCAGAGGCACTGATGTGTTCAGGAAGTTCACCAAATTCCCAGAAACGTCCAACAGTCTGCCCTGTGACAGTGCTTTGTCCATGGGGGATGAGTGGCTGAGGTGGTTTTGTTCACCATCATCGAAGGCTTGTACAAAAAATTATAAGAATTATAAATACTGGCATGTTTTCTTGTTCTTTTGCTTCCTTATGCCTTCTGCTGTTCCCATGTGATTTTATACAGTGAAAGAACCTTCCCATGTTTTTAATGTCATTTAATTTTTTAATTAAATTTCTTTTTCACCTAATAGAGCAAGGAAAAACGGGACTGTTTAATCTTGGAATATTAAGCTGTAAGGCAGCGTTGATCAACCCTGTTTATTATCAGTCTAAGTCTATGATTTTTAGCTCTTTCCAAACTATATAGTGATATTCAGCTATCACAGGATTCCCAGGTCTCACTAGGTATGAAAGATTAATAGACACATTAAATGAACTATTGATTCCTGGCACTTTGCACTTGGCAGATGAAGGCTCCAGATATGAATTTAAACTATTAAAATATGTAGTGCTCTCTCTGAAGTGTTTGTGAGCCACAGCTCAGGAGAGGCAGAAAGGCTCTGAATGCAGGAGGAATATTTAAGGACTTGGATTTCCAAGTGTGAAATCCTTTCCTGGACAAAACTGGTGTAAACTCATGTTGGAATTCTTCAAGGTGCCTGGATTTGGATGTTTGTAAGACATCAAAAAACCTCCAGATCCTGGTGTTTTGAGTGCAGAGCTCCTGCCTCCAACCTCGGCTGGGGGGCCTTGAAGGCACACTTAGAAGCAGCATCCAAAAGTGAAGGGCCTTTGGACGTTTTCTTGCCTTTGAACAATCGTGATTCTCTGTCTCCTCAACACTTGGGTTGCTTCTGCCTTCCCCTGAGCTGCCAGGGGCAGATGATGGATGAGCAGGGTGTGACCTGTGTGAGCCCTTCCAGGCCACTGCCAGCAAAGCAGGGCTGCTGTGTCCCAGGATTCCTGATCCCTGCCAGTGTCCCTGTGCTGCCCAGGGCAGAGCAGTGATCAGGACATGACCCTTGGCATGCTGGGGCAGCCACTTCTCTCGTTAATTTTGAGCAGAAACAGTGAGATGTAAGGAAAAAAAAATGTATAGTCCCTGGTGGCAAAGATGTCACAGAAGCAGAGCAGGGCAGGGTGGAGGGACCTGGAGAGGTCACCTGGGTGAACCTTTGGAGCTGGGAGCCTGGCTGGCTGCTCTGCCACAGCAGGATTATTGATGAGGGCTGTGTTGTCCCTGTCACCTTCATCCGAGTGCTTTGGGAAGAGGAATGACCTTGAGCAGAAGTTGCCAAACCTGAGAGCAGGAGAAACCAAGCCCTGTTCTCAGTACAGTCTGTAACTTTTATGCATTTACATCTGATGATGCTTCACAAACAAGCAATTAGGAATTTGAGAACTTTGCTTCTGCCTGATTTGACCTCTTTGGAAACAGAGAGAAGAGAAAAAACCCCTACATTCCATGTTTTCTTCTTCCTTTTAACTGAAGTACAAGAGAAAGTTTTATTTTCCTCCTGAGACGTTCCTGTGTGAATTAGCAAAGGGAGAAACTATTCTAAAATACAGAATGAATGAGCCAGACCTGGAATGTGCCTTCCTGGAGTGAATCAGGTGACTGCAGTTTTGTGGATGTTACACTGGAGTTAATGATTTCTATGAAGTAAATACTGAATTTCGAGCTTTTCAGCCAGTTCAGCTTTTTAACCATTGCTAAAAATACGTCCCCAAAACTACATCACCGAGGTTGGGAAAGAGTTACTTTCAATACTTTAGATCAAAGCTCATGCTAAGGATGAGATGCTAAGGTTAAATGATGGACTGTGGGGGGAATGGAGCTTGCAGGGGGTAGGGATTGCTTCCTTTGGGGAATGACAGGGACCTTCCAGGGGCCTCGGCTCTCACGGGGGTGGAGCTGCTCCTGCCTGGCAAGTGGAGCAATAGTTCTGTCCCCCCCAAATGCAGAGTGTGTGTGCTGCTCACGGGCTGCCAAGAGAAACTGGCTGCAGCAAGATTAGTCTTGAATCAGGAGCTTTAGCAAATCCTGTTTTTCTCATCTTCTCTGGGTCCTTAATGCAGTGTCACTCACCCAAATTTCTTTTTTGGCAGAACGTCGCGGCTTCCATAGTTTTTAATTAAAATTGTCCATACCCTGATTTAATGGCTCCATAAAGCATCTTGGCTTACTCTGCCTCAGGTAAATGAAAATATTTGCTGTGGCAAATAGGACTATTAGTTTTATGATCCGTAGCAATAAAAAGCTTTTATCAGGAATGTCGTCAGAAGAGGCATAAAAACCGTGTTCCGTGTAGAGCCACTGATACGTCTGAGGAGTTCTGCTTTGGTTCCCGAGTCTCTGTAGGAGAAGGTGTTAGCAGCATTTCAATAACTGCAGGCACTCCCAGGATGGCAGAGGGACTGCTGGACGTGGCTTTTGGGGCAGGAGGGAGCGTTTGGGAGCGGGGTGAGTGAGGAGCATCCTCCCCCGTCCAGGTCACCCCGGGCTGTGCTGGGGGGGTTTGTTTGCAGCTGCTTCCCCTGCAAACGGAGCTCTGCTCACATCTCTCTCTTTGTGTTGTGCTGTGCTGAGCTGCTGTTTGCTGCCTCCCCGAATCCTCCTGATCTGATATTCCCCAAAGGTACCAGCAGTCCCCTCCTCCAATTCCTGGCAGATTTAGGGAGTGGTTCCCATGGCGACGGGGGAGGAATTGGATCTGCAGCCCAGCTGGGATCAATCCCAGCTGCCTCCTCCTCCTCCTCCTGAGCAGTCAGCGTATTTTTAATAAAGTGACCGTGTACAGGAGGCATGTCTTTGTCTTGTTAAGCCTTTGTTGTGTATTAAATCCTGAGGGCTTTCACCATAATCTGCTGGGCTCACAAGCTTTACAAATCCTGCCCTTACTCGGAGAGCTGGGGGCATTAGACCCGGCAGAGATTTTTTTTCCCGGTGATTTTTATTTCTGCAATTTAGTTCAATCGGAGAGCTGTTGCTAGAAATGAATGAAAGTAAAGGTACAGTCTTTAACAAGGGAATACAGGGAATATTTACAGCTGATTTCATCCCTGTTGTGCTTTGTTTTATGCTGCATTTTCCCTGAGCCTCACCTGCACGTTGTGGTGATGCACCATTGCAGGGTTGCTATGACAGGAGTGACACGAGGACAGGGATTGCTGCCATGGCAGGGGCTCTGCTGCCTCCCAGGCAAATATATCCCAGTTCCCTGTGTTCCAAGCCAGGAGTGGTGCCTGTCAGAGAGAGCCCTGAGAACCAGGGGAGTTGGGTATTAACGGGGCTCCAAAGGTGAGCAGAGAGCTGAGGTGCTCTTGGCAGAGAGAACTGGCTGGGAAGGGTCTGATGTGAGCCCCAGTGCTGGGGTGAGATGGGACCATTCCTGCTGGGCAGCCAAGGATTTAGATCCTTGTTGAGTTCCAAGGCTCAGATCAGGACCTTGTGAGGGTCAGTGGTGAGTGATGGCAGGCTGGAAAGCAGGGATGGTTTTATGGGAAGGATGGGGGGGATGAACTGTCATTTATCTGTGGACACAACCCCACAGTAGATTTGCACTACTGCAGATTTGTCCTGAGTGTATTTAGTGTTCCAAGACATTCCCTTTGCATGGATACAGGCAGATGTTCCAGACTGGGAGTGTGGCTTCAAGTCACTCACACTCTGCTTCCCTGGAGTCCCTGTGAGTTTGGGCAGACACGGAGCCAATACCCAGCACTGAACCCCCTTCCCCCTGCTGCAAGTGGCACCTTATTTCCCCCCCAGGTAAACCCTGCTGTGTTAGGCTCAGCCTTAGCCCAGCAGGGTACAGCCTCCCTGCCTGTTACCCAAATCAGGGCTTAATTTGAGCTCGTTTCTTTTGTTGAAATGCAAAACTAATTATATTTAACTACAGATGAACAGGAAGTTGCATTAGCAATTTTTTTTTTTTTTTCAAATCAATGGGGAATTATTCAGCATTATTTGGGGGCTGGGGAACTTTGTAACCAGATAAAAGATATGGGGGAGGGCAGAGCTATAAAAAGTGTTATTGTGTGATTATGAAGAGGCCTTTTAGTGCAGTTATTATGTGATGCTAAAAAGGCCTTTATTGCTTGAAGTTGGAAGTGGAATACAAATGGGCTCCCAGTGTCTATTAAATGAAGAGTGGAAAAAATAGTCTCCGTTTGCCTGAACTGCAAAGCAAAAATACCGATTAAATAGTGATTAAAACCCGGGGCAGGGCTGGGTCTGTTGGTTTGCTCACACACTGAGCAGGAAGGTTTAGCGAGCAGGGAGCAATTGGTGGTGTAATTGCAGGCACAGTTTGTGGTTCTGATGGGCCTGTTTATCCAGGTTATGGTGTCAGCAAAGCAAGGGCTGGCTGAGGCAGGCAGGGCTGGACTCTCCCTGGTGTCAGATGAGTTTGGTGGGAGTCACTCAGAGGAACATTTCTGCTCAGATTGTAGCTGGTTCCCACAGGTTACCTTCAGTGTCCCCTGGGCTCTTTCGTGCCCAGTTTCATCTCCAGGGATCTGGCCATTTGTAGGACAAAGCCTGAACACTGTTGGCAAACACCGTGAGGACAAAACCCAGGGCTGGAGCAGCCCCACAGCCTGTCCAGTCTCCTACACAGACCTCCCGTCAGAAGACACAAAAGGCTAAAAAAAGCCAGGTAGAATTTTGTTCCTCGACGTCTCTGGCAGAGTGGAAATGTTGAGGGTTTCTGGAGTGTGTTTTGTGCCTTTAATAAGTACCCTTGGTGTGTTTCTGCATAGATGAGCCCTGGGAATTTCCTCTCCCAGTGGAAACTGGAGTAAAATAGCACTTGAAACAGCAGTTGGGTTTTGATCTACCTTGGGGTACTTGAGCATCTTGTTCCTGGATTAAATTAAAGAAGCTGAAGTGTGGTGTGAAGCAGGTTTGTTAATACTGGCTCTCTGGTTCCTGCTGCTCACCAGGTCACTGTTTCTGTCCCTTGGCAGTTTCTGGGTTTGAAAAGTACCTTCCTGGAGTCAGTAATAACATCAGGAGGTTTCCCCTGTGCCTCCCTCCCATCACAGTTGAAGGGGCTGTGCTGACGTGCAGGGGGATTGGTGGTGAAGGAATTGCTGCCCCTCTGCACAACCTTTGCAGAAATGCTGCTTCTTAGGCCAGTAATGATGAGATTTAATGATAACTTTGCTGCTGGTGGAGCAGAGGGAGCACTGGCTGAGCGAGGCATAACCAGGGATGTCCTTCCTTTGCTCCTTTCTAAGGCTCCAAAGAGTTTTACCTTCCTGTGTCCCAAGGGTGGTTTCTAGGTTTCATTCTCTTGAAAATCTTAAATGCACAGAAGGAGCTGAGCCCTTGGAAAAAAATAAGTGAAAGTGTTGAGAGCTGAGTGTTGCCTGGGCTCAGATCTCTTGCCTGGCCCTTTTGGCTGTCATTACAGTGAGATATTCCCAGGTTGTGTGGTTTCCTCCCATTCTTTGCATCTGCTGTGGCACAGACATGCATAAAAAAAGATGTGAGGTAGAGCCCAGATGCCAAATTTGGGGGTGATGAAAAGTTCAGTGCTTTACACAGAGCCTTTTTTCTCCTTTCTAGCTGTAACAGAAAGCACCTGAGAATGGAATGAAAGGCATTAATAACCCCAGCCTGTGCCACTGCCTTCCCAGCAGGCAGCGACTCTGACAAGTGCAGAAGAGGGCCAGTGGTGTGTTTATACAGTGTAGGGTGGCAAAAAAAAAGAAGGGGGGGATGAATTGATATCAGATTAGCTCAAAGCCATTTTACCAGCACCCCGTGGTCTGATAGCAGTGCTTGCCTGAGGAGAAAGCAAGCTGCTGGCTGGGCTGAGAGCCCTTCCTTGGGCTGAGATGGCAGCTCTGTGGGGAATTCAATCCCAAAATCATTGTGTTCCAGCTGCAGGGCTCAGAAGGGTGTCTTGGATGGGCCAGGAGGGGCTGGAATGAGCCTCTTGCTGTTCTTCAGGGCATCTAGGGGTACTTGAATGTCCCTCTCTGGCAGGCTCTGGGCTGGGCAGGACATGCAGCCTCACGTGTGACAGCCCTGGAGCACACAGTGCTCCCAACTCTGCTCTCAGTTCAGTCTGGGCTGGTTGTTTCTGTTCACTGCTGTACCCCAACCTCTTGGGCTGGAACACCAGCACTTATCAGCACAGCCTGCTGAAATCCAGGGAGAGCAAAGCCAGAGATGTGGCCTGGACCTTGCCCCGGGACCATCCTTTGCAGGGCTCCACTGGCTCCCATGAATTGCTTCCCGTTTCCCTGGGAGCAGAAGTGCTGTGTCACAACGGCTGCTGGCTGCAGGAATGTGCTCAGACCATCCTAATGCTTCTGTCCTTCTTTACTGAGGGCAGGCAGTGCTCCTTCAGCTGTGTGTGGCTGCAGCCTTCATGCCTAACCCCCCGTCCATATGTTTCCCGAGTACTTTAAGGAATGTTGCCATTGGCACACACAGTCAGGTTTTAATTTCTCAAGCAGTGCGTGTTCCTTGAAAACCCAGGTGTGTTTGGCAGCTAAAATAACACCTCTGTGGTCTGGAGGTAAAACGAGCTGCTCTGGGAGAGGGATTTTCATGCACTACAGCGTGAAAACACTGGCAGGGGGTTTTTGAAAGAAAACCTATTCATTTTGGCGTCCTCAAATTCAACTTGACCTGGGCTTGTTAGGCCACAGATCTGCTGTGGAATTAAGCTGTAGCTGGAGGAAAGCCAGAATCCAATTACATTTTCTGCCTAATGGGTCATAATTTATGCAATGAAGAAGGCAGGGATGTTGCTGGGGGAAAAGGGCACTGGACGTGTGTGGATGTGCACTGGGCAGGGCTGGGTGTGAATGGATGTGGAAAGGGGTACCCTGTGCTGGACGTGGAAATGGGGACCTGTGCTGGACGTGGAAATGGGGACCTGTGCTGGACGTGGAAATGGGGACCTGTGCTGGATGTGGAAAGGGGGAACCTGTGCTGGACGTGGAAAGGGGGAACCTGTGCTGGACGTGGAAATGGGGACCTATGCTGTCCTTTCTCACTTGTTCAGTACCAGTGTAATTCAGAACAGAAAATGAGTGTTACACTGGACTCTGCTGAATAAAGCAGCTGTGGGGGTTGGAAGGCCAGCAAAGCTTTTTTGCTGAAGACCACTCCTGTTGTTTAACCACCCCCTGTGTGCTCTTCTCTTTCCCAGCCTCTCTACAAGTGGACATCGTTCCGAGTCAGGGGGAGATCAGCGTTGGAGAATCCAAGTTCTTCTTATGTCAGGGTGAGTGCTGGCCTAAGGCATCGCCCGTGTCCGGGTGGGTTTAATTTGGTGGTGGCAGTGCTTTGGAAGCAGGAGTGTGTGTGCTCTGAGGGGTGATATTTGCTGTGGCAGGACTTGCACGGCCGAGGAGCGCAGGGTTGGGCTCAGTGTGACGTTGTGCTCTCCCCTCTCCCCCGCAGTGGCAGGGGAGGCCAAGCACAAGGACATCTCGTGGTTCTCCCCGAACGGGGAGAGGCTGACGCCGAACCAGCAGCGCATCTCGGTGGTGAGGAACGATGACTTCTCCTCCACCCTCACCATCTACAACGCCAACATCGACGACGCCGGCATCTACAAGTGCGTGGTCAGCAGCGCCGACGAGGGCGACTCCGAGGCCACCGTCAACGTCAAGATCTTCCGTAAGGCCGCGGCCCCGGGGCCCCGTTCTTGGGGCAACAGCAGGGAGGCAAGGCTTGTGCCTCCCTGGAGAAGGCTGGGCTTAAAGGGAGGGGGGAGGAGGGTGAAAAGAAAGGGGCTGTGGAGAAGGTGCAGCCTCCTCCTCCTCCCTGGGTTTGGGGGTTAAGGGAGAAGCAGCCCCGTGGTCCGCCCGCCAGCACGTCTGTGCTGAAATCCTTCAGAAAGGCAGGGCTGGGAATTCTTCAGAGAGCAAGGGGAGGAAGGAGAAGGTTCTGGCGCTTCCTGAGTGTCCAGGAGGAGTACCCAGAGGGAGCAGCTGTTGTGGGTGACAGACATGCTGTGGGGCTGCTCTGGTGTTGAGTGAAGGGGCCCACATGCTCAGCAGGTTTATAATAAACCATCAGCACGTTGGCCAGCAGAGCCACGGGAGCAGCTTCTCCCCTTCCTGCTGGGAAGCTGAGCAGTTCCAAGGTCACAGTTTGCAGTGTAGGTTTTTTAGGGAATGGATTTGGCCCACTGATATTCCTGGGGGACAGGGCTGGAGAATGGGGCAGTGCGTTCAGTCAGACACACCTTTATCCTCCCCTTGGCAACAAGATGATTTCCAGGGCGTTTGGGGCCCTCTGGGATTTCTTTGCTTCCCTCAGGCTTGAGTCAGGAGCACAGCTCGAAGTGTGCTGGGAAAGCTGCAGTGACTCTCTCCTTCCCTTGCTTTCAGAAAAGCTGATGTTCAAGAACGCTCCCACCCCCCAGGAATTCAAGGAAGGGGACGATGCTGTGATCGTGTGTGACGTGGTCAGCTCGCTGCCTCCCACCATCATCTGGAAGCACAAAGGCAGGGATGTCATCCTAAAAAAAGATGGTAAGGTCTTGGTGCTTGTCCATTCAGGGCTCCAGTGTCCATCTCCCATCAGGGCTCAGATCAGGCTCACACACAGAATGGGTGGTGGGCACCAGGGAAAGGGGGAGCAGTTTGTGCCTGGCACTGGGTCACAGGGTGTGAGTTCAGTTGGTCAGGGTGCTGTGTTTTGGCAGTGGCAGGGCAGCAATGTTCCCACAGAAATGACCATCAGGCTTTGACACTGGAATAAGCAAAGAATGCTAAAGAGAAAACAATTAGGTAAAAGAAGTGCCATCAGACAGAAAAGCTGGATGTTGTGACACTCTCCAGCCTTCCTGAGGAAAAGGGGCTAAAAGCTCTTTGCAGGAACCTTTCCTTTCTTCCACAAAGCTGCAGCCAGCCATGCCCAGAGGGGCCTCCAAAGCCCTGATTCCAGCTGTGCCTCAGCTGGGTTTGTCATGCCTACCTGCTGCAGGCACACAGGTAGGAGGGCAGTAAAGCCTTCAGCATATTGCCTGCTCTGATGAAATGTAGATGTGTTCCTGTGGATTATCCCTGAGTGCTTACACTGCCCAGCCCCAGCCCTTGGCTGCTCTCCACAGCCGGGTTCCTTCCTTGGCCACCTCAGACCCAGCTGCAGCAGCATCTCCCTTTGGTGGTGGGAAGGGCAGTTCCACTCCACCAATCCTTGTCTCAACCCAGAAGGGGCCCAGAGAGGAGCAGAAGCTGCAGAGAGCTGCCCTGAGGCCCCCTGGGTGAGCCTCCCTTCTGTCTTTGCAGTGCGGTTCATAGTCCTGTCCAACAACTACCTGCAGATCCGGGGCATCAAGAAGACGGACGAGGGGACGTACAGGTGTGAGGGGAGGATCTTGGCTCGGGGGGAGATCAACTTCAAGGACATCCAGGTCATTGTGAATGGTGAGAGCTCAGAGTAAGGCTGGTGCAGAGCAGGGGGCGAGAACCTCACTGTGGGAGTTCTCATCTGATGGAATCCTAACTGAAATGTCCCATGACTGAGAGTGAGGAATTGAGCTTGGTGGGACTCACAAGTGCTTTTGTCCACCACAGTGATTTTTTTTTTTTTGTGCCTCTCCCCACCCCCTGCCCTTTGTTCCCTGTGCTGGTGGCTTTGGAGAGCTCGTGCATCAAACCTGTTGATTGAAACCTGCAGGGGATGGTGGAAGGGTTTGAGTGACTGGTGACATCTGTGGTTATTGCAGAGATGCACAAGGAGCCTCCCGGGGCTCCCTCTGGCTCAACCTTCTGTCCTTTCTAACTCAGATGTGCATTTCTTCTCTTCCAGTACCTCCTTCTGTGCGTGCCAGGCAGAGCACTATGAATGCCACTGCCAACCTCAGCCAGTCTGTCACCTTGGCATGTGATGCTGATGGTTTTCCTGAGCCAACCGTGACGTGGACAAAGTAAGATGCTGTGTGCAGTGTCCTGGGGGGGGGTGTGAGCAGGGGTGATTCCCCAAGACCTGGAAAACTGGGCTGGAGGGGAAAAACCACCTTAACTGGAATGAAGTGAATGGATTTGATTCACAAAAGAAAGGGTGGACTCATGATGGAACTGAAGTTGGATTCTGCTGTGGGTTAAACCCTGGTGGGCAGCTGAGTCCCACACAGCCCACTCGGGGGGGAGTGGGATGGGGAAGAGAATCAGAAGGGTAAAAAAGCTTGTTGGTTGAGATAAAGGCAGTCTAGCAGATAAAGCAAAAGCTGTGCATGCCAGCAAAGCAAACCAAGGAATTCATGCAGTGCTTGCCCCAGGTGCTCAGCCAGGTCAGCTGGTTTGGCCGTGCCCCCTCCCAGCCTTGCATGGCAGTGCCAGGCAGTGCTGCACACCTGAGGAACACTGTCCTTGGGATTGTGGAGCCTTTGAGTGCTGCTCCCCACCACACCCACGTGCTTTGTGCCCCCAGGGATGGAGAGCCCGTGGAGGAGGCTGATGATGAGGAGAAATACAGCTTCAACTACGACGGCTCGGAGCTGGTCATCAGGCAGGTGGACAAGAGCGACGAGGCCGAGTACATCTGCATCGCTGAGAACAAGGCAGGGGAGGCAGATGCCACCATCCACCTCAAAGTCTTCGGTAGGAATGCTCTTCCCATCCCCCTCCCACTCCAGGCTGTGTTGGCAGCTCACCAGTGCAAGCTGGAAGTAACCTACTTATCCCAGTTAATGCCTGACGGGGCTTATCCAGAGCTGCTGCTTCCCCAAGGAATGCTGTGCTCCTCTGCCATCGTGTGTGTGTCTGAAACACAGCCCAGCTCCATCCTGCTTCCCCTCTGAGGAGAGAAATCCAGCCCTGGGCAGGGGTGCTGTGATGAGGCTCACATGCTACCTGAAATATCTTCCAGGCCCAAAGGGCTGAATCCTGATCCACCCAAAGCTGCTTTAGCACTTCAGTGGGAATTGCTCTAACTTGGACAGGGAGGTGAACTCCACCCCACCACTGTGTGAATGACCTCAGGCTTGGAGGGATGAATCAGCAGCTTTCCTGCCTTCTATGAAACTGGGAGTGTTAAGAAATATAATTCTCCCTGTCCCATATACAGCCACTTGACAAAGCTGCTTATCAAAAGGCTGATTTGGGGCAGAGAAAGTAGACAGGGAGGTGGAAGATTCAGCTGGTAATCCCAGGGGCTGATCACTTGTACACTGTTAAATGGCTTCTACTTCACATGCACCCTCTCCTAGCCCTCTCTTACAAGCCTCAGCTGGAAGCATGAATAGAAGAGGTTCTAGTTCTGCCAAGAGGTGCCTCTTCTCCAGCACCACTCTGCTCCTTCCCTGCATGGCAGTGAGCTTGTCACCATTCCAAAGCCTTCTCCCCCAGTGCTGCCTGTCCCAAACGTTGCTGTAGGCAGACAAGCTTCATCCTGAGCCCCAACCTGAATCAGGGTTGCTTTTTCTTCCCAGCAAAACCCAAAATCACCTATGTGGAGAACAAAACAGCCATGGAGCTGGAGGATCAGATCACCCTGACCTGCGAGGCCTCCGGGGACCCCATCCCTTCCATCACCTGGAGAACCTCCACCAGGAACATCAGCAACGAGGAGAAGGTACAGCCCTTCCCAGAGCCTTGGGATCTGCCTGGGGGGATGAGCACAGCCCCTGCCTGCCTGCCCTGCTCCCCTGGGCTGCATGAGCTGCACGGGGATGCACGTGGAAGTCCCGGGGGTTCCCTCTCTGGGGAGCACACCCTGTCTGCCCAGGGCTCAGCTCCACCCCTGCAGCAGTGCCACAGGGGTCCTTTTGGAAAGAGCCACCTCTTTCTGTAGGAACTGAGGATATGCTTTGTAATTCCTGCTGGATCACTCGGGGTTGGATTAACCTGAAGAGCAGTGGAGTCTAAACCCTCTTCAGAGGAGTTTCCAAAGGGACCTACAGTCTCAGGAAGGTTGTGAAAGGGTTTTTCCCTCCTGTATCCCAGCAGGGAATGAGCACCCTGATGGCAGCGTTGTCAGTGACTGGGAGGGTGGCAGGGCTGAGCTGTGGGGTGTCCCCTCTCAGAGGTGCAGTGGACCAAAATGAGCCTGTTAATTCCTTCTCTCCCTTCCGTGTTGTACTCTGGTACTGCACATTCCTGAAGCACAAAAGCCTGGCTGCCTTTGTGCTCACCTGTTTTGTTGATCACATCAATGCCATTTTGTTCTTTAAAGGCAAAAATAATTAGCAGTTTTTCTTTTAGAGGAGAGTGCTGGTGTTGTTACTGGCTACAATTCCTTCAATTAGACAAGATGAGGATGTGCTGCTTTACTGTAGATGTTTCATAATAGTTGCATAAGTGATCAGCAGGCATAATTTGGAGCTAAAGAAAGCCTAGATAAAAGCTGGAGTGAGGAGTTGTTGCTTATTAATAATCTTCTAATAACAGGATGCTTCAGGGCTCAGCTGCCTTGGCCATGCCAGGGGTTCTGGCTCAGTGTGAAGGCAGCAGGGGACAGACTGTGAAAGTCTGGGAGCAACAGAGGTGTCCACTGTCAGTTGTCCCCACAGCTGCCATCCTGCACTGGAGCTCCTAAATGAGCTTTTTTTTAATTGCCCCCATGATGTCAGCTCTCCCCCACGCTGTTCATGTGTAACTTTATTAATCAGAGTGCCAAAGTTCTCCAGCTTCAGTTCTTTCTCAGCATCTTTGGGGTGGGAGGGCTGCTGTGAATCCCTGCAATGTTCACAGAGGGTTCCAGTGCCCTCAGAAGCTGTTGGCTTGTCCCTGCAGTGTGACTGGGGCACCTGTTTGGACAGGAGGAGGTTATTTATTCGTGGTCTTGTCTCTGTCCAGGAGGGTCCTGGGAGGAGCTGCTGGCTCTGCAGTTTGGGTCACAGCCACGGGAAGAGCTTTGTCAGGGAGGAGAATGTAAAAACTAAAGCAAGTCTAAAGGGGTGGAAGAGCCTGTTTGCAGAGCCCCCTCTGTCCAACCCTCCAGATCTCAGTGGCAAAACTGCTAACTCATTTTTGCTGATTTTTGAGACTCATATATCCTGCTTGATGCTGTGGCTGAGCAATAGTACAGAAAATGGTGATTCTCTGATACTTTCTTATACAGACAGGGGGAAAATCCAAGGTTTGAGGTCCAGCCATGTGTCTCACTTTCAAACCTTCAGGGCAAACACATTTTGATCACATGCCATACACTTTCTAGGCTGGGTTATTTTATTGTGTGTGTGTGTGTGTGTTTTGGTTTGGTTTGTCTTACACTTTTCCCATTCTCCCTCTTGTGCTGGAGGTTTAGGTGGATGGTACAAATATCCAGAAAATCCTCAGGTCAGAACAGCTCTGATTACCATTCTACTCAATGTACAACCAAATTCATACATTCAGGTTACTCTGCCCTTGCTGTCTCTGGGACAGCACAGGGAAATGGATGGTCTGTGATGCAGCACAAACAATACTATTTTTAGGATTATGAAGCTCTACTTTTGAATATTCTTCAGGTACTTGGATGCTTCTGTCTTGCTTCATGTTGTTTACTCTTGTAATCATACTTCAGTCTAGAGTTTTAGAGGTGCCTTTATTCCCATTAACGTTCTGTACTTCAGAAAAAACCTTCCCAAACCCCAAAATAAGCAAGAAACCCACCCTTTCTGGCTCCTGCTCTGCAGAGAGCGCAGAGCAAATAATGACAACAATGATGAAATTCATTAAAAATTTGCTTACCTGGGGTTTCCTTTGGTTGTGAAGGTAGGAACATGCTGCTTAGGAGGAGTGTTTGCCTTGTCAGTGTGGGATTGGGATTGCTGTCTGTCCCTGCTGCAGAGCAGAGGCCTGGGGAGGCAGCAGTGGGATGGTTTGGAGGGGTTTGCCCTCCTTCTCCTGTGCCAGTGCAGGCAGCAGGAATTGGGAGGGATCCCAGGTGAGAGCTGCTCAGCTCCCTCCTCACCTCCAGTGCTTCTCAGCCCCTTGAAGAGCCACGTTTCTCTCACTGCTCTGGCACAAAACTTAACTGTGCCTCAGGAAACGAGTCTTGATGTGCTGTAAGTGGTGCAACAAGTTTTACAGTTTCAGTGCAAACTGTCAGATTTTTGGCTGACACAGTCTCTGGCTGTGCACACACTTCATGGAGCAGTTGTGGAGCCAGTCCTGGGTTTCTTACCCAGCAGTGCAGCTCAGTGGGTGGGCAGGGGAGGGGAGCAGGTGAGGGTTCATACAGGCTGTTATCCTGTGGCCAGGGCTGACAGGAGGGGTATCTGCAGTTCAGGGTCTCATTCCCTTGCACAGCTCACACCAGGTCAAATGACCAGTGCAGTAATTAAAATAAATAAAAACTAAAAGGCAAACTGAGTGACCTGGAGGAGAGTCAGGTACTCTGATGATGCAGGTGAGTGTTGCTGCAACACCCTCAGCAAAGGGATGCAGCACACTTAACATTCCAAATTTAACTTAATGGAAGCCTAATTTCCTGATTGTATTTTGTTTTTTTTCTTTCTCCTAAGTGGGCAATATACCTTGAATACAACTCCCTGTCTTAAATTTGTGTTGTGTTTTGCATCTTAGGAGATGTACATGGGACTATCTTTGGGTTTAATGATCCGGGGAGAGAATTACATTGGCAGTTCCCAGGAACTCCTTTGTGATGAGGATTCTCATTTAACAACTTGCTTCCAAAGGGAAGGGGAGATGCAGGAGGCTCTTGATTCCCTCCCTGCATGGTGCTGAGTAGAGCTTGTGTCTCTCTCTCTGTCTTGGTGAGGGACAGTTAGTCTGGAACGGTCCAGGATGGAGAATGTGCTTCTGCCTCTTTCCCCACATCCCTGAGTGAGAAAGGAACAGCCAACTCTGGGGGTATGGGAACAGGCTTTTTTCCTTCTTCATGTTCCTTTAGGTTGGCAGGTACTGAACACCAGAGGATCAAAAGAATCCCCCTGTGCTGACACTGTGGGGACCCAGTGACCAGGACTGGAAGGGGACTCACATGGGTACAGGCAAGGCAGGTCCCTGGCAGAGTGACTGGGACAGCAAGAAGGGATTATTTGGGGTTATTAGGCTGCCTGTTCAGCTTTCAAGGACCTTGTGCACAACAGGATATATATGCATAGAAATGACCAGGTTTTGGGAGTGCCCTACCCTGTGCAGGTGTTGGGGAGCTTCATCTCAGGCTTCTAGTTACAAGCAAATGCTTTGCTTTCATCCAAGACATTGTAGGATGAGGCTGTCTGTCCCATCTGTTAATATTTGAGTCTCACAATGTTCACTAGAAGCCCTGTGGAGACAGTGCTGTGTTTTTTATTCTCATTTCCTGAGTCTCCATCTCCATCCCTGTCACTCGTGTGTGCGCTGTGATATCCACACTCGTGCCTCACACCCAGTGGTGCCATCCTGGCTGGGACATTAGCAGCTGATTTTGGGCTCCTGAACTGAAGTGGATCGAGTTACAATTGATGCAGAGTCCAGAAGATATTTGAAATATAAATTATAGGGGGGAAAATGGAACCCAGCAGCTTTGGTCTTTCCGAACCGCAGTGATTATGGTCCACACTGTTGGTGGCTTTCTCTGAACGGGAAATATCTGCCTGAAATATCTGCTTTAATGTAAGGTTCGTGCATGTTTCACTGCTGTTGGGTTGTGCCAGGCCCAGGAAGGGCTGGGTATGATCAGCTGGAGGCACCAGGTCCTGCCGTGCCCCGTGCAGGGTGTCCCACTGCAGCTCGAGGTCTCCTCCTCCTGGCACAGAATGCATGGAAATCCAGCTCCAGATGCATGGCCACGTTAATGGGGGGCAGTGGGAATCAGTGTGTGTGGGTGGCAAACAAACCAGGGGGAGAAAACCAGTTCTGGGACTTGTCTGTGCAACTCAGTGCCCCAGGTGAGCAGAGGCACCTCCCCAGGACCTGGGCACGGGGGTCTGGAGAAGGTGAGAGGTGCCAGGGGACACAGTCACGGGCTGTGTGAACACAGGAGCAGTTTCAGGTGCCAGTCCCCTCTGGTTGGTAACCTTACAACCAGTTTCTAGGAGCTGGAATTCTGAACACCAACCTAAACTGAGGTTCTGTGGGCAGTGGGAAGTGTGATGGCCCCCCCCTCACAGGAGATGTACACCCTGGAGCCTGCATGTGCACAGGACACAATGTGCTGCAAACACTGATAACCTGAAAGCAACCTTTGATAAACTTTTATTGCTTTTTTTCTGTTGTTGTTGTTGTGTTCTATATCTGTTCTCTCCAGGCTTCGTGGACCCGGCCCGAGAAACAAGAGGTATCAGATTACCAGACCTTTAGCAAACTCCTTAGGTTTTTGGTTTTGGTTTCTCTTTAAGCATTACAAGATTAACAAACCTCTAGTCCAGTAACCAAGCCAACTAAACGAGCATTAATATGAACAAGTTAAATACCAGCTCATGAGAGAAACAGCTTCTAGAATTAGAAATTACTTGGCCTGTAGTGCTGCATTTTTGGATGAGCAAACTAGCTGTGTTGGGAGTGAGTAACCCTGCCACTTGAAAGGAAAAAAAGACAATTAAAAGTAAAAGCAGCTGTAAAATCTGACAGATCCTGCTTTCCCCATGCTGCCTCTCTTGGAGATTGAAGATTAGCACCAACGTGTTCTGGGGAAGGGTTTTTCCCCCCTGAGATAATTCTCCTCTGCTCCAGCCAACTCACCTATTTGCTCATGGTGCTCCTGAAGCTTGACCTTCTCTTAAAGGACAACTGCATCATGTTCCATTTCCAAATCAATGCAGATAAACCTTTCAGGAGGCGTATTTCTCCTGAAAATGCTCCAAATTGCTCAATTACTCTCTGTCTTTGATTTGCAAGGGTCAGTGAGGGGGTGGGATAATGCAAGTGGGGTTTGTTGCTTTTAATTTCACATTCAGTGCTGTACTGGAAAAATAGTAATAATAATAATTATAATGAGAATAACCTTTATGTGCACCTGATTTGTAACACTTGCTTCAAAATGGACCAGAAAGTTTGTTTCCAAGCAAATAACAGGGGTCAGGTAGAGAACAAAATTAACCATCAGAACTGGGGGGGGCTCATATTTGTATTTTTAGGATCAACTTTGTGGAAGCTCTGAGTACCCTGATTTTTTCTTTAGCTATTTTTAAGCCATCCTAAACCACAGAGACTGGTGTGGCCTAAACAAAGTAAAGCTGTAATTTGAACACCATCCCCCTGTGTTTCATGTGGGGCTGAGAAGATCCTGCCCCCTCTTCCTCCAGAATAATCTGTTGGAATAGATGTATCGTGGCAAGTGAAGGCATCAGATATTCAGAGCAGTTTGCATTGAAGAATTTGGAATCTGAGTAGTTGCATCTCTTCAGGACTCCTGTGAATTCCTGTGACAGTTGTCTCTGTCCCCCCCTGCCCCCAGTGTTTGCTCTGGGCACTCTCTCTTTCCAGCTTTTGATTAATAAGAGCACTAACACTATTAAGCTTTGCTGCCTCTACATTCCTTGCTGCCTCTGTGTCTGAAAATCTCCAGGTGGGGTTTGGTGAGAATGTTGGTGAAGGTTTATCACTGCAGCTTGGGCAGGATATATCCTTAAAATCGCTTTTAAATTGCCTGGGGGCTTTTGGCAGGGGTTCCAGCAGCAGGAATTCTGGGCTGGAGAAGTGCAGGGAACACTTGGCATGGATGTTTCAGTCTTCCTGAGGGTGAGGAAGGTGAGGTGAGGGAGTCACAGCAGCACAGCCCCAGTTCCACCACAGCTGGTGCTGCACTGGGAGTCAGGGCAGCCCTGCAAATACTGAAGGGTTGGGTTAGGGCAGGGCAAGCACAGAGCCAGGAGAGACCCCTCATCTTCCTTCACTGCAGTTTGTACCTGTGGGCAGGATTTCCAGGTGTTCGGTGGTGGTGGGAAGAGGGGGAGGAGGAGGTAGGACTGTGGAATTAAGTCAGGGATACTTGTTTGTGGAAGGACTGAAAACTCCAGAAGGTGGAGGGCAGGGGGATAAAAGCATTTTATTTGCCTCTCCTCTTACCCTTTGGCTCTGGGGCATTGAGCTCTGGGCAGGCTGTGCCCACAGTGACTGTGTGCCCCAGGGGTGGGCACAATCTGGGGAGGAACACCTCGTGTATCTCAGGAGGAACTGCAGTGGTTGGCACTGCAGAGACCCCTCACACCCTGCCTGTGTCCCTGAGGGGGTCTCCCCATTACTAGGAAGCACTTTGTAATCCAAAAGCCTTGAAATCAGGGAGACAAGGTAAAGGATTACAAGTGTCTGTATCTGGCTCACAGGTTTCTACCTGTCTTGTCTCCAGCAGCCAGGAGTTGTTGGCATCTGATGGGCTGAAACAGGAATAAAGAGAACTAGTCGTGTGCTTTCTTGGGTAGATGTTTTTCTCTTCTTTAGGGTATTTTTCTCCATCTTTCTTTTTCTTTTCCTGTGCCTTTTGCATTAAGAGACAGAGCTTCATCTTCAGAACCAGTTGCATTCCTTGTGAAGTTGTCCCTGGCACTCTCTCTGTGTTAGACCTTGAGGAAGTGGGGAAAAGGCAGGTGACACTTGGATGTAAAATTACCTTTTGTGGTATTTTGGTTTCAGAAGTGGGTTTGGGAGTCAAATCACAAGTCAGAAGGATGGAGTTTGTGGCACTGGTCAGGGATTGCAGGAGACCTGTGTGCAGGGTGGAAGAAAGGAAAAAACCCCACATATAATTGGGTTTGTGTCATCGAGGGATCCTGGTTTTGTGCACGTGAGATTGGACTGGCTCAAATGGGCTGATGTTAGAATAACAGAGGGAACAAATCACATTTGCTTGTCAGAGACCACAAACTCAGCACATAAAGAGGCTTCAGGCCCAGGGACTGTGAACACCTGAGACACCAGAGCTGTGCTTTGTGCTCCAGCTCAGGGCACTTGGCTGTTTAAAATCCTCAGGGCTTTTTAAACCATAATCTCAGTGCTTGTCCTGTACCTTCCAAGAAAGCAGATGCTCTTGGAGCATGACTTGCAGGAGGAGTGGAGGCTGCAGCAGCAGGCACAGCCAGGACAGGACCAGATTTATTCCCTTGTGCCACTTTGGAGGTCGGATGAGACAGTTGGTGCTTTAAAGCTTCCAAACTGGAGCACGAGGGTGGAGAGAGGGTTTGAGTGGCCTTGAGTGTATTAACAGAGCACTTGGGCTTTGGTCCCAAACTGGAGAGGAAGCAAGCCCAGCCTGGTGTGGGATGGGATGGGATGGCTGGGTGGGCACAGTCCCTTGGAGCAGATGGTGGCCTGGATTTTACATTCCTGGTCTCTCCATCAGTGACATCCCCACACTTTCTTGCATGTGGGAGGTTGTTCTAGAATTGTCTTGAAGCACCACAAGGCCTTGAAGCAGGGCTGTCTCTACAAGGGTCTTGTAGTTTTCTTGCCCTCATCTCTCTTCCTGTGCCTCTCTGCGCTTTTCTCTGTTCTTGTGCCATGTTCAGGTGGAAGTTCTGAGCTTTCTTTTTGCATGACTCTACTCTGAATTCTGGGTCTGTTCTTGTTAATGCCATTGCAAGGACACTGAAATAAATCCAGTGTTGGTGAGAGAGCAGGAAGGGCTGAATTCTCTGAGGGGAAGCACAGTAGCCATTGGGGAGGTTTCCTTTATTTCCTTCCATGCTGACAAAACCTTCCAACCAGAGCCGGATCTCTGCAGTTCTCATTCTGGGGAGAAGCCTGACTTTGGTCGCCCTCAGATCTTTGTAGTAGCATCTGATACTCTGGTCCTTCATCTCATTTTTCCCCCTTCTCCTGAGTGCTCTGAGTCACTGCAGTCGGCCCCGTGTGACCGGGAACCTTCCCGTTGTTTTGGAAGTGCCTCCCTGCGCCCTCCGGCCTCGGGTGCCCCCTTCCCAATCCCTGAGCCCCTCAGGGTTGGCATGAGGTAGAGCTGCCCTTGTTGCCAGCCCTGTAGTGTGCAGCCCCGGGTCGGGGCTCAGCCTCTGACGGGTTTTTCCCTCCCTGGCAGACCCTGGACGGGCGGATCATCGTGCGCAGCCACGCGCGGGTGTCGTCGCTGACGCTGAAGGAGATCCAGTACACGGACGCGGGGGAGTACGTGTGCACTGCCAGCAACACCATCGGCCAGGACTCCCAGGCCATGTACCTGGAAGTGCAGTGTAAGGAGCAGAGCGTGGGCTGGGGAGGGGGTTGGCAGGGGGCAGTGTTTGGGTTCCCTTTCCCTGTGGTGACACCGGCTCGGGACGTGCGGGGTGTTGGGGATGAGGGTGTGGGAGGCAGCTCAGCCTGAACACATTTAGCTGGAGACGTTGCTGGGTGCCTGCCTGAGGGGGTTTGCTGTACCTGTCTGCAGTTGGGCTGCTCTGTGCACCTTGGGAAGGGTATGGGCCATGGATCTGCTGCAGTCCCATTTGTTGGGTGCAGCAGAGTTCTTCCCTAGAAAAACTTCCTGGCGTAATTTCTGTCGTGGTTTGAGACTCCTAAAAATCCAGTTTCCGACTCCAAGCCCCCCTCCCACAACTCACTTCAGTGTGAGAGGGGTTTTCCAGGCACAACACAAGATTTAATATGGGGGGAAGGGAATTATATTACAATAATTACACAAATAAATATTATAATACATTATATACACAATCCTAATTATTTCTCCTATGATAAAGCAGTATTTACATTGGATCAAATCTCTTTTCCCTCCAATAGAAGTCCAGAAGGGAAGAAGGAAAGATCCTTTCCACATTCAGGGCAGCAGTGTCTCTCCTCTTCAATGCAGCAGTCGTGGTTGGAGTTGTAGCTGGATCTAATCTGTCTCCATTACCATTTCCTAGTTGCATCGTGCTGTCTGCTCCTCCCACACTGCACGGGAGCAGCTTTGGGATGGAGCAGGTCTCCTCCTTATGTCCTACAGCAAAAGACACTCGGAGAGGACAGTTCCCATTTCCTATGTTAGATTCCCTTTCCCACCCTGAAGTGGACCCCAGCCAAGGGATCCTTAGAGTGAGGCTGCCTGGGCTGCTTTAGGAGATTGGCTCCAGTTGCCTTCACAAACATCTGTCTTGCAGATGCCCCCAAGCTCCAGGGCCCCGTGGCTGTGTACACCTGGGAGGGAAACCAAGTGAACATCACCTGTGAGGTGTTTGCCTACCCCAGTGCTGTCATCTCCTGGTTCCGGGACGGGCAGCTGCTCCCCAGCTCCAACTACAGCAACATCAAGATCTACAACACTCCCTCAGCAAGTTACCTGGAGGTGAGGAAAAGCCAGGGGGCAAGGAGGCATGTGCAGCCAGGGAGGCTCAAATAATTGATGTCCCTGATGTTGAAGGGGTTAAGTCTTTTGCAAGGGCACCCTGTTGGTAGCAATGGAGTTGTGTGATGTTTGTGGCACATCCATGCTGAGAAAATCAGGTAATACAGGACACAACCCCCTCCCTGCCTTTGGTTTTTGCCCACTGCAGTTCTCCCCCGTGGACAGCCCTGGGAGTGCCAACACCTGGATTCTGCTGTAGGGTCCCTCCAGTTAAAGGAGTGCTTTGGCAGAGTGAGAAGGGGGTTCTGATCCGAGCATGAGCCTTCATTCCTCCCACAGGTGACCCCGGACTCGGAGAACGACTTTGGGAACTACAACTGCACTGCCGTGAACCGCATCGGCCAGGAGTCCTCCGAGTTCATCCTGGTGCAGGCAGGTGAGCAGCCCAGGCAGGAGAGCAGGGAATGGAGTGTGGGGGGCGTTGAACTGAGGTGACAGAGTGGCCCTTCTCTTGCAGTTTGTGTTCAGCAGGAGAGCCAACTTCTGCTTTCAGAGAGGCTGTTCCAGACTCTGTGCTGTAGATGCTCAGTGTCTCCGGTTCCTTGTTTCTGGAGGGTCTCGTTCTTTCCTGTGCTTCCAGCACACCTTGACAGAGCTGTGATCTGTGATTTCTGACAGACACTGCATGTGTGTGCACAGGGGCTTCCCCAAATCAGCAAAATACCCCTGATGGTACAGGGAGTGCACGATACAAACCGCAGAGCTGACCCAGCCCAAGGGGCTGTGTCTGACTGCAGCACACCCTGGGAGGGTCCCTGGGGTCAGGCTCTGTATTGCAGTGCCCCAGGGAAGGACTGTAGGGACAGAAGAGCATCCAGGGTACTTTTGCTACACTGCTTTGGTTGTCCTCAATTAGAGAAGGGACCATGAGTCTGCAGCCTCACAGAGAGGAGACAAGATGACGGTCTCTGCACTAATTAACCTTCTTAAAAGCTGCTCCAAAGGGAGCCTCGGGCCCAACCTCCTCCTCTCCTTTGTGAAGCCATGCCAAGGGTGTCATTGATGTCCCCAGATTGCTGCTTTCTTTTCCCTGATCCCTCCTGTGTCTCTGGTTCTCTTCCCTTCTCCCGCAGACACTCCGTCCTCCCCGTCCATCGACAGAGTGGAGCCCTATTCCAGCACTGCCCAGGTGGAGTTTGATGAGCCTGAAGCCACTGGTGGGGTTCCCATCCTCAAGTACAAGGCAGAGTGGAGGGCCCTGGGCGAGGGAGAGTGGCATTCCAGGTTGTATGATGCAAAAGAAGGTAGGACAACACAACCAGGTGGTACCTCCCCCACCTGAACCTCCCCAGACCGACTGTCCTTTAGGGAACAGCCACAGAGGAGGGTTCCACGGCTTTGCACTTCCACCTCCTGTAGTTATAAGGCCCAAAAATAGTTCTTAGACATTTGCTGTGCAGTGACAGGTTGTGTTTTCCCTGGGAGATGAGTGTGCTGAGGGCTGTACCTGTGTGGCAGGGCACAGAGGGGGTGGGCAGCACTGTGCTCATCTCTGCAGCCCTTCCCTGTTCCCACCATCCTCCCTGAATGAGGTGAGGAGCCCTGTGCTTGGAATCAGATGAACGTTCACTTGCTGACTGGGGAGTGTCTGTGTGCTTCCCACAGAAGGCTTTTCAAGCCCCTCAGTTGCCCTTGGAAAATAAACCCTCCTATTCCAGCAGCAAAGCTGCCTCCCATTGCACCCCATCTTGTTAAATCCATAGCACTGCACACTGCTTCAAATGGATCTGTAAGGCAAATAAACCAAACTCATTTTGATTTGGGAGGACTAGAGATTATCTCAGCTGGTTAGAGGCTGGTGCTGATAATGCCAAGGTTGTGGGTTCAATCCCTGTATGGGCCATTCACTTTGGAGTTGGACCTGATGGTCCTTATAGGTCCCTTCCAACACAGAATATTCTGTGATGTTGTGACTATGAAAAGGAGAGTTCTATTCCAGAGCTGAATCTTCCTCCACCAATCCTGTCTGGAACTGAAATTCTTCTGTTAGGTCCCCTCTGGAGTGATGGGATCACACAGAGTCAGATTTATTCCTCTTTCCTCCCTCATGTCCATGCAGGAAAAACAGACCTTATTTCTCTCTTGGTATCACCACGACCCCTGAGCTTTTCTTTGCTTTCCTTCCCTTGTTTCTGCCCCAGCCAACGTGGAGGGCACCATCACCATCACTGGCCTGAAGCCTGAGACCACCTACTCGGTGAGGCTGTCTGCTGTCAACGGCAAGGGCGTGGGGGAGCTCAGCCTGCCCTCCGAGTTCAAGACACAGCCAGTCCGTAAGTGAAAGCCAGCCCTGCCCTGCCCCTCTGCTCACCTCACCTTCAGCCTTTCCAGGGAATCTCTGCCATGCATGGAATGACACCTCCTTGTCTCGCAGGCCTGGCTGCACCCCGTGTTCTCGGGGTGGGTTTGGGTCGTAGTGGGTTTGGTGGCTCATTAAAAATCCTCTTGGGAGGGAGGAGGCAGAGGAGCTGTTTTACCTGCACTGGTTGGTGCCCTGGGCTGCCAGAATGGACTTGGTGTGGCCACAGAGAAGGGACTGTGTAAGGGGGGATTTAAATAAGGAAAAGCAGTTGAGGAGGGTGTTGGTCCTGGAGAGTGTGGTGTCACTGGCACAGGGCAGGTTTGCTTTGCAAATCAGAAGAGAAGATGTTCAGCACATTGAGGCCACGAGCTGGGGAGGGAGGGAGGGTTCTCTTTTCTGCACATCCCTGCTTTAAGGTGCCCATCCATGAGGGGATTCCACAGCCTCTGCTCTGCTGTACTGGGTCATCTTCCAGTCCAGGCACAGACTGTGGCCCAACACTGTCCCTCCTGTTCCAGTCAGTATGAAGGTGGCAGGAATTCAAAATCAGAGTTATTCAAGATGGGAAGGAGAGAAAGAAAAGGAGCAGAGTGTGCTGGGGAGATGTGACAAAAGCAGGCAGGGGAGAGGTGGTGGTTCTGTGGTTCTTCTTTCCCATTCCCCTGCATCCTGATCTTCAGCCTGTTCTTCTTCCCACCGTCACACCCAGACCTCTGTCCCGTTCTGGAGCTCTTCTGAAGCCACTCTGAACTCAGAGCAGTTCCCAGCCCATCAGGTGCATGTTTGGAGGCCCCTGGGCTGTGCATGGTCTTGGTTTTTGTCTGCCAACTTCTGCCTGCCCAGAGCTGCTGAGCAGAGCAGTGTGGGGCAGGACACCTGTGGGATTTTGATTTTCCAGCTCCCTGTTCTCTGTCTCCTCTTCTCACATCTTCTACATTTTTTTTTTGTGTGTCTATCTCTGTCCTTTTATTTTTTTGGTCTGTGTTCCATCCATGGATAAACTGCAGGCATCCCTCACCCACGTAAGTGCTCTCTGCATTTCTTTCACTCTCTTTTTTTTTTTTTTTTTTTTTTTTTTGTTCCTCTAACATACAGAACATTAGCTTTTAATTTAGTGCCTTTTTCCTCTCAGGGTCTTTAGAAATGGAGTAACTGGTAGTGTCCATTTCCTAACAAGACTGACTCTAGAATAGTCACCCTGCTCTGGGTGATGCTGCTCTTTTTTAGAACAGAATTAGGGCTTAACACATTTGTCTTTAGTGTAAAGCATGCAACTGAAATATTTAACATAGTGATTGTCTAATAATAATAATAATAGATAGTGTATTGACTACAGACTGGAGTAGTGGAAGGCTTCATATTTATGAATCCATTAAAATCGTTAAATTTTAATAAAATATAGATAATCCAGGGAAACCAAAGAGGAAGAAGTTTTAGGTAAATTTTAAGTCTGGTTTAGACCAATTAAGAGCCAACCAACCAAAAACTTCTAAATTTTTAATATCTTCGTAATTTTAAAAGCAAAAACTTCAAGAGAAAAAAATTCACATTTTTTGCCTCTTCTCACCAGTAATTTTTACCATTAGTAGTCTTTGGACAGTCTTCCAGCACTTGTGTAGGTTGTGTACTTAAACAAACCTCATACTAAATGAAAAACGAAAAGCATGTTTCCCCTTCCCAATGCAAAGTGAGTCAGAAATGTGATGGATGTGTTTAATTGTCAGTGAAACACTGGGTGCTCCATAGCTTTGTGCTGTTCCAATCAGAGCTAAATCAATGGAGCCAAAAGGAGCCTCTTCATCTCAGGGAGCATTGTTCTCTTTATTATTGTGTCCTTGTGGTGAACTGCTGTTATTCCCAAGATTCCATGGACAAGCTTGGGGAAGCTGCTCTCACATCCTTTGAGATTTCTGAAGCCGAAGTTAAAAAAAACAGGGAATAATTTTTATTTTTAACCCAAATTCCCGTGTTTAAATCACACCTGTGCTGTTTTTCCTTCAAGGCTGTTTTATCCAAAAGCTTGGACACAGTGGAGCAGTGAGAGGATGGCTGGGTTGGTAGTCAGGGTGGATGAATGAAGGGACAGATGGACAGACAATTGCAAATTGCAGCAGTTAGAGAGTCACCTGGGAGACATTTCCACAACATATGTGCAGTCTGGGGCCTGCAATTGTGTGGAGCCTGTTAATTGCAGCAGGAGTAATTATATCCCTTCTCTGAAGGTAATCATGGAGAGTGTTACAGCTCCCAGGGTCTGGGGAGAGTCCAACAGAGCAGTGATAGCCAGGGGAGATCAGGGCTGGGGTGTGCACATCAGGGCTGCAGGAAAAGGGGAAAAAATCCAATTAAGAAGAGAGGAAAAAGACCATTAAAAGCTTTGTTTCAGCCACATTGTCAGATCTGTCTGCCAAGCCTCATGTCCAGCACCTGGGGACAGGTGTGTGGCTTTGAGGAGCATTAAAGCACATTTGTTGTGGAGTCTTTTGGTGGTTTTTAATGTGGCAGCAGGCTGCCAGTCAATCCATAGCCCCCAACTCTGCTCCCCTGTAGGGTAAGTTCCAGCTCTTCTCCCTTCTTTGTGGGCTAAACTGCATTTTTCATTTGCAAATTCTGTTCTGCTCCTCCAGGCACAGCCCCTGTGGGATCCCTGGGAGCTCTGGGTTTGACACCAAAACATCTCCATGTACAAACCCCCAGCCCAACAAACCAACACCAGAATAACCCCCAGATTCCAAATCCCTTCACATTCTCCCTTTGGGCAGTTTTTACCAGGAATCCCCTCCCCTCCTCACCTGCCTTTCTCTTTCCCCAGCGAGTTCTGCTGCACCCACCTCCCGTTTAGCAGAGAGTGAGTACAGCACAAAGGGCTGCCTTTGGTCCACTGTGCTCTGCATGATCTTCTCACTGGGTGTGCTGCAGTCTGCCTAACATCCCTGGGGGGTTTCCTAACATCCCTGGGGGTTTTTTTCCTACTCTTCTCTTATTTTTTCCCCCCAGCTCTCTCTCCATGGGGCTGCTCCCCAGCCCCTCAAGGGGATTTACCCCTCTCTGTCACTGATGGTTCTTGGGGTCTTGGAGGCAGAGCAGTGATAATTCTTTAAACCCAAAAGATTTTATGTGCAATAGTTGAGAAACCCCTCCCACAGCTCGTGTCTCTCCTGCTGTGTTCTTCCCAGGGCTTTTGGGAGCAAGGACATTCCCTGTCCTTCTGTCCTGGCAATCCCTGTATTTCCTGGTGCAGCCCGGGCAGTGCAGGCTGGCAGCTTCTCCCAGAACTCACTCATTTCCTGAGGTGCTCCCACTTTCAGGGCTGTTAGTCCCTTTTCCTGCTCTCTGCATGTTCCCTGGACATAGTGCATGGAGGTGGGAAAGTCCTTTCCCTGTGGAGGGGGGACTGGAAAGCAGCAGCAGGGCACGATTTTTGCAGCTTCTTTAGGTAGCACAGCCCTGCCATGGGGATTCAGGTCATTCTCACTCTCACTAAAGCTCCTCTCTCTCCTTTCTGTCCCCCCTGCCCCTTCCCCTTGATTTCCACGGGGTTTCACCTTGACTGTCCTGTCCATCCTCCACGTTTCCATAGCAACTCCTCCTGCTGCTGAATCCCAAAGCCCAGAGGCACCGAGTGAGTAGCTGGGCAGTGCTGGGCAGTGCTGCCCGTGCTCTGGAGTGCTGCTTGTGGTGCTGCAGCCCTTGGGAGAGGGCATTAAAGTGCTGTATTGCCTCATCCTGGTGCCTGCTAACCAACAGTGTGTGGTGTGAGCATGGGGAGATCCCAGCATGGGGCCACTCTGCCTCCTCCTCCTCCCATCAGCCCTCCAAGCATGTGCTGAAAAATGGAAGTGGAAGGTTTAGAAGGAACACAGAGGGGGATGGAGGTGGGGGGAAAAGAAATAGAAGTTATCATTTCCAAAAGGAGTATTTGCCTTTCACATTCCCCATCAGTGATTTTGGTGTTAAAGCTGCCTTTGCACAAAGGGATGTGGGCTAAAGGATGTTCTTGCTGCCCTGCCTTGCTCTGTTCTCTTTGAATCCAGGGAGGCAGAGTTGATATTAAAAGCATGGGTGTTGGATGCTGAAAGAGATGCAAATGAGGAGATGGAATATCTTACAGGAGAGAGGGAGCTTTGCCCCATCTTACCACCAGTGCCCTGCTTACCTTAAAAGAGGTGTAAACTTCCCCAGAAATCCTGTGTGAGATGGACCTGGATTCAGATTCCCTCAGTTCTTGCCCATCCCTTGCTGTCTTGGCAGCCATTCCTGGTGAGGCTGGGTCAGGGTAGTCCAAGGAAAACGAGCTGAAAGAGTTGCATGAGTTGATTTGTACCCAAAATAACCATTTTGAAGTGTCTGCTTTGGCCTGTTCAGAGTCCAGGGCCACCCCTGCCTGGATCTGAGTGGCTGTGTCACATGAGTGACTTTAATCCCTGCCTGGAGGAGATTTACAGTCAGTCACATGTCCATAGAAAAGCCAAGCAAATACCTGCAACAAAACAGTGAGAGAAATAAAAAATCCCTTAAGGAAGAGCCAGGTTTTCATGGTGCATCCGTGTGTTTTGAGCAGCTGATCATTCCTGCAAGGCCAAATGCTTCTCTCTTGGGTTTGCAATAACCAAATGTCTGTGTTTCTGGGAATGTGATCTCCAGGCTGGAGACCTGCAGTGGGTCAGAAATGGGTCGTTGCTTCTAAATGGAAAATACTAAAAGCATGATGTGTGTGATTGTTCTGGGGGTTGGGATGGATGGTATGGCCAGTAAAAGGAATTAAACCCCCCATAATTATTGCTACATTTATGACTGGCACATTCTGTGGTCTAACCCTTGTCCTTTATCTGCCAGTGGCCACAGCCAACGAGTTTTTCTTGCAGGATATTTTATTTGTCCAAAGGGCCAAACCCCAGTTCCTGATGCACTGGAGTGCTGGGGGTTCTGAATTGCTGAGGAGACTTTTTAATTCTCATCACACCTGGAGGATGGGGAGGAGAGGGCAAAGGGCAGAGTCTGTAATAATCCTTTATTCCTTAGGAGGCAGAGACTCTGTTCATGTGTGGGCTTCCCTTGGAGGGAAAACGATGGGTTAATGTTTTGCAGAATATTTTGTTCCCTAAAAAGAATCTTTAGGGAGAAAAGAGACTGAGGGCTGATTTGTGATCAGCATTTTCCACCCTTGATTTTGGTCTGGGGGCAGGGGCTGTGTGAGGAGGACGAGGGAGGTGGGGTTTGTAAGGACAGAAGTTTCCATTTTCCCCCACACTGAAGTTCAGCTTTTTCTCCTGGCCAGAGGCAGCTCTGCCCTGTCCCTGTTGTTTGTGTACAGACTCAGTCTGTGCAAAGAGCAGCCACATTTGTATGCTGGGCTGTTCTGCAGCACAGCAAGATGTGATATTCAGCAGCACAAAAAGAGCACTGGCACAGGGCTGATGCTCTTATAACTTTTGCATCATTTAATTACTGCTGCTGCTGCTGAATGAGCTTGTGTTTTACCCTGCCCTGACCTCGGGGGTTCAGTGAATGAAACCAAGAGCAATTAGAAAATGAGAGTTGCTGGGTGGCACCATGAAGTCAGGAATTGAAGCCTAATGAAGCTGAAGAGTTTCTTCACTGGCTTTAGTGAGTTTTTGCCTTGATGTGATCAGTAGCATATGGGAGATGTCTGTAGTCGTGTTAAGAGGTTAAGGAATATGTATCTCCTTGGAATTAATCCTCTGAGGTTGCTCCAATAAGTAGCTCTGTACCAGTGGCAGTAATGAAGTTTTTCTTGCAGCTCTCTCCACTGAGGAATCTGGTTTGGCTTGCACTTGAAAAAGTGGATTATTTTTCAGATGAGGTACTAACATGAATGTTTCTTCTCTCCAGTCTCCTGGTTTTCCAGAATCTCTAGAAACTTCTGTCTTATTTAGTAGGTAATGGCCAAGAGGTTCAATTTGCAGGATGAAGGGGGTGGAGGACACTGAGCAAGAGACATTCAGGTGGAAAACTGAGTGGGTTTTTCCTGTGAAGTCTGTGTTACCTTTCACAGTGCATCCAGTCAATGCAGGCTTGGGAGAAGCACCCCAAGGAGCTGGGAACTCTTGCTTTGGAATTTATTTCCCCCAGAAATGGGCCTGTCCACTGAGTATTTGCTGCAATAAGACAAATGCACGTGAGGGAAGCCTGTTTACCTAAAAAGTGAAAGTCTGATAACAGGTGTCCATTGATTCATTTGTCTTTCACACTCCTTTTCTTTTTCCTTTCCCTCCCACCCCTTCCAGATTTACCAGGGAGTTCAGATGTTTCTTTTCTGTGCCACTGCCTGTGTCCAGCTGGAATCCAGGAGCTGCCACTGCAGTGCCTGCAGGCAGACAGTGCTGAGCTCCCCTTCTCCACAGCAATTCCCTGGTCAGGGCCAGCTCTGATGGAAGGTGTGGTTAGCTGGGGACTGAGGGAGAAGCATTTTCACAGAACAGACCCAGCTGCATCTCTCCTCTTGGTGCTTTTCAAAACCTGTGCTCTGCAGCTCAGCTGGGCACTGCTCCGTGGCTCTAACGAGCCCTGGTAACAACAGGAGCTAGAAATGACATTTTGACCAGGTTCCTTGGCCCAGTGGCTCTGAGAGAGACTGGCAGCAATTGTGTTTTGAGACTCCCAGAATTACAGCCCCTCTGGGTGTCCCTCTGTCCCCTGGCAGTCTGTGCTCTGCCTGCCTGCCTCCCACCCATGGCAGGGGGATGACTGCAGGGTTCTGAACTGAACACACCATTTCCAAGTGACTTCTGTGTCTCAGAAACTTCTGCTTGTGGCTCAAGGCCAGCCTGGATGGGGCTTGGAGCAGCTTGGTCTGGTGGAAGGGGGTTGGAATTGAGTGATCTTTAAGGTCCCTGCCAACCCAAACCATTGTATGATATTTGTGCTGCTGATTTTGCCCTTCAGCTTTAACTGAAGCCTTCTCTCCTGGGGAGGTGATCTGACAGGCAGCCTCTCTTGCCTGTTTTGAAATCTAGTGTTTCCTCATGACCAGAAGACACTCTTTGCCTTTCCAGCCCAGTAAACTTCCCTCCTTCTCAATGCACCTGCCCAGAGTTGTGTGAGGCTGTATTTATAACTGCAGAGAATGGATTGAGAGCTTTGTTGTAACAAATGGATTTTACATTTTGTACCATCAGTTTTTTCCCTGGTAATGGCGTGTCCTTAATCTTGTCAGGGAACAAGCACCCAAAAGATTAAGGGTTTAATTCTCTATACATCACATTAACAGGGAAGTACCAGAAGACTGTGAAGTCACCTCATTAAGGTGAGACAGAGGGATGAGCATGAAAAATGCAAGTTATAAAGGAGAGAGTAATTTAGGAAGGGAAGTGGAGCATGGACTTGGCGTGTGCTCTGCTGTGACACCTGATGTTGTGCCATTCCCCTGCCACACACTGCACATTCCTTCATCTTTTCCAGCACTTGCTGTCTCCCTTGGGCCAGCTTGGTCATTCATTTCCAGAGCAGAGCTCTTCATCCCTCTCCCCACTGACAGACCCCCCCTGCACCTCAGTGGAGCCCACGGGGTGGGGCAGAGCTGGGGCACCCAGTGCAGGCTCTCACTGACCACGTTCCAGTTGCAGCTCCTTGATGGAAAGCTCTGGCCTTGGAAACGTTCACACCCAGCAGGTTTTTCTCTCTTGCAGTTGTTGTTGTTGCTATTTAGGAAGACCCTTGTCCTGCAGAGGGGAGGACACCTCAGTGTGGGAAGCCAAGGTTTGTCCTCCCTTGGGCCGGTTCTGCCCCCTCCACCTCGGCTGTGTCTGAGTAACAATATTCCCTTTTTCTTTCCAACAGTCTTGTGGATTCCTCCAGCATTTCTGGCACACACTCTGCAATAATTTTTGCTCCTTTTGTTCTCTGACGTGGTATCACTAAGCAGTGACGCAGCTGTGCCTAACCCAGGTCATAACCCAGTGCTTTCTGTGGTTTAATATTCTTATTTTCCAGGCGGTTTTACTGTCTCCCCAGTGTTTCTGATGTATACTGGCTAATTTAATTTTGCTCCTATTTTATTTAGTCTGTAATTCTGTTGTTGATTTTTTTCCCTTGCCCATTGTTTACATCAGTTTTTTAATTTTTTTGTATTTTCCATGTGACCTCCTCCACTTTCCTTTCAACCAAATCATGTGCGTGCGTATCATGTGACTTTGTCATGTGGCTTGCATGGTGCTGCTGATGTCGTCCTCGCTGGTGAACAGAAGGTAAAACACTTTGTTCTGATTGGTTGCCTAGATTTGGGGTGAGGACTCCCCTCTGGTCGCCGACCGGGGAGCTCCAAATTCCGTCACTCCACAAATCCTCCCACGAGCCCCTTTGGAGAAGTTGCTCATCACTTTGTCTGCATGTCAAGGACTCAACTTCTGCATTAACTCCACCTCAGTCTCCTGCACTGAGCTTGGAAAAAGCCTGGAGGGAACACAAAAAAAACAAGGCAGAAATCCCCTGGCTCGGTCATTTGCTTCTTCACTCTGAGTCCAGCAAGGAGCTGTCCAGGAAGGTTCTGGAACACTCTGGAATGAACACCAGTGGCCAGAATCCCTTTGCCCCTTAGGGTACCAACCACAGGCTGGTATTTGATGGGGGGTTGTGGCAACACCATCTCTGCTGTGGCTTTAGCAGCATTTTGCCCTGTACAACACACATTTATGGAGCTGTATATATATATATATATATATATATATATATGTATTTGTATATATACACACATTCACACTGCACATGTTTAGCAGCCTTCCAAAAGAATCCTAAATTCTCTGTCTCTGACCACCACAATGTCACAGTGAGATTTAAGAAATAATTTTTTCTACTGTAAAACTTTAGCACAGCTCGAATGGGAGCTCTGCTATAAAATACTGCATATATACACTATAATATATATATAATGCCATCTATAGTATATATAGTATAAAATAGCACACCCAGGGTTCATGATGGGAGCTCCACCTCACACAGTTTCCATCAGAGGTGCTGTTGCACCTTTCTTGCTGCTCCACCCCTGGAGTATCTGGGAGCCTGGCAAGGATTTAACCCAAACTCATGTCACAGTAGCTGCTGATCTCCATGAAATCAAGAAGCAAATGACTGACCCCTGCAGCTTCTGGAGCTGGAATCAGCCTCCAAGTGAAGTGTGTGGCAGTGACAACAGTTTCTGCAGCGTTGGGATTTTTACAACTTGGCTTCATGCTCTGCATAACCTGAAGGGGAGGAGGGAGGGAAACAATTCTGCTGCCCCAGCTCAACAAGGGACTGTGAAAACCAGGAAGCAATTGGCTTTTTTTCAATCTGTGAATTCTGAGCTCACCTTATTGTCTTGGACAATCCAGGAAAGGATTTAGGCTGGGGTTTGCCAGGCAAACAGAACTAACACCAGTAACCTTCCCACATGACTGCATGCACAGAGGAAACCCCTCTTCCCTGGGTCTCTGCCCTCTCTGGTTGGACTCCAGGAGGGTTGAAGACTTTAGTTGTCTCGTTTTTGCATGTTTTTTGTTCCTTCTTTTTGACTGTTGGTGTTTTGCTTCTCTTGTGTGCATTCTGAAACCTCCTGAGCTGTTCTTTCTCTGTATTTACCACTCGTGGAGACTTTCCCTGGTGTCTCTTTCCAGTTGTGACTCCTCAGGTCACAATCTACTCCTGTTCACACGATGGTCAGAGATTGCAGAAATCAGCTCCTTCCTTGTTCCTGTGTGGCAGAAATTGCCCTCAACAGCAGTTTGTACTCTCTAAGCACAGCAAGGATGCAGGATCTTTCCTTGGTGCCAGCTGGGCGAGGATTTAAGCTCAGCCTAAATAGTGCTGCAGTGTCTGGTGACCAGTTTGAGCTGCTTTCCCAAGTGGGCAGAGGAGAGGTGTGGTAAAAGGTGTCTCAGCTGCACTGCTGTCCCTTCTGGGGTCCAGCACACACTGAGTCCCTGGGGACCAGGGAGAAGTTTGTGCTGGTTTTTTTCGTATTCTCCCCCCACCTGAAGTTTTCCTGCACTCCTGGTGCTTGTGGCACCCTCTGAAAACCAGATAATAATAAAACCAGCTGCTGAAACCCAACTCCATCAGGCTGGTAGTAGGTCAAGGAAGCACTGAATGTAAACTGAACAGTGCCAGGATACCAGGAGCCATTTACTGCTGCCCTGCAGCAGGAGATTATTGGTGCTGATGGCTTACTTAGCAGGAGTGGATAAAAACCCATTTGGAATCCTAAGGGCTCAGAGCACTGTCCTCAGCTCCTCTCACACCATGTGTGGGAGCCAGCAGGGAGTGATTCAGCCTTTGGGAGCCTGCAGGAAAGTCCTGATTTCATGTACAGATCAGATTGATTCTGAGTTACCTCTGGAGCCCAGGGAAGGGATGTCTGAGCTTCCCTCGGGATGTGTGCCCTGCCAGGGCAGTGCCAGCATCTCTGACCCCTCCTGGAGGGACAGACCTGCTTCCTCAGCACAGCAAAGCACTGGAGGGCTCCTTTCTGAGAGTTAGAGGAGGGCACATCTCTTGGCTTCTCCCACAGGTTGAAGCACTATTTGGATTGTTTTTGTCCTGGAGAGTGTCCTGTGGGTGAAGCTGGGCTCAGGCTGGATCCCCCAGCAGTGTGGAAGCACAAGGTCCTGCATCCCTGCTCCTGCAGCTGAGTGGCTTTGAAGCAGATGTTTGGAAAATGATGATCCAGAGGAAGTCTGGCGTGTCTGTAGCTGGTGACTCTCACTGAGCCCCAGGGGATTCCTCAAGGACCCCCCGTTCTGTGGAACATTAAGGCTGGAAAATGCCCCTGAGGAGGGTGGAAGGGGCAGATTTCTGCAACGTGCCCAGCGAGCTGGGTGTGAGTGGGAGCTCCCCAGGCATGAGGCCCCCCCTGTAATGCTCTTTGCCTTTCAGCCCCGGGCTGTAGGGAGGATGCATGTCTGTGAGCATGAGCTGCTTCTCTAACCTGCTGGTGACAACCTTCTCTCTCCAGCTACTGACATCTTCACTCATCACGGGGCTGCTGATTCTGCTGGACTAAACTCTTCCCACTAAACTTCTTCCTCCTTTGTCTGACACACTAACCCATTTTTAATTTTACAGCCCTGTTGTATCTGGATTACATCCACCTGCTTAAGAGAAATGAAATGCCATGTAATTATGGAGAGAAAGCTGAGGTATTTTCAGCAGGGCTTGCACTGCTCCTCCTGCTGGGTGTCAGCCCTGAGGAGTGCTCAGTGTTCTCCTCTTTGAAGAGAATGTTTCTCAGGGCAGAAGGGAATTGAGGTATTGGGGAAGGAAGGAATCAGGAGCTAGGAATCAGGCAATTCAAAGTGAAGAAAAGGTTCAGCAGAGAAGGTAATTAATCATGGGAATGGCTGTGTATAAAGAGCAGCAGCATCTCTGACATTTAAAATCAAGAACGAGCATCTTTTCAAAGGATGTTCCTCTTAGTCTTGGTGCTCAGTCGCTGGAAAAAAAAGATCTGTCCTGTGTTAGATGAAAGGTCAAATTCTGTAAGTACAGAATTCTGTAAGTGTTCCCTTATCACTCCAGATTCTCTTTACTTATTGCTCATTATCTCCCTGAGGTGAGGGTGGCAAAGAGCCCCGAGGAGATGCTGCTCCTGCCCTGCCCAGCTGGCAGTGAGTGACCCATTGCTCACACCTACAGAATTGCTGCTCAGGAATGGCTCAGTGTGCAGCCAGGCCAGTGGCCAGGAATTGTTCCCAGTTGTTACTGGGAGCTGGTTTCTTGTGTAAAAAAAAACTACAGAACCAGACATTTGGGTTTGTTTAATTATTGGTGAATAACCAGTGTTGTTGCAGAGTAGCTTCTTAACTCAATGGTCAAAACCTGTAACTCTGTGGTGATGTTTTTCTTTTAGGATTGAGGAAATAAAAAAAATATAATTGCTTGGTTAATCTGATGTGTCCCAGGGGGGAATCCAGCTCTGGAGTGTCCAGCTTCTATGGGGGAGCCTTGTAAGGGGGGCATAGGCAGAGCAAGGGTTTGGAAAAGCAAAATAAAACCTGGGAAAAGGGAGCATTGCCTCTGTACATCTTTAAGAGAAGTTGCTGTGTTGTGAAACACAATTGTGTGTCTCACATCAGGGTGTCCATGGGTGGTAATTGCCTTCTGGGAGCAGCTGGGATGTTAGAGCATGTGAGAGTGTGCAAGAAAATGGAATTAATCTTAAATTACTGTGTCAGTCCAGGTCTTGCAGTTTTCTCATTGATGTTTCACCAAACAAAATGTGGTCAAATCCTTTCTTTGGCCAGGAAGGGGAGGGGGAAGGGTTTCAGATTACTAATGAAGATCAACTTCTGAATTATATTGGAAGATTAACTTTTCTCTGGCCAGTCAGAAATGCATGTGCTTCCCATTAGGAGCTGAATACAAATCCAGACAGAACAGATTTAGAATTGAGGATGGTTTTTGGGTTGATCTTAGTACAACTGGCTTATTATTTCCTTTCACTTTTAGTAGTATTGAATAGAAATAAGTCTTTTAAAAAGGTTTTATTCTCGGCAGCAGGCTGAGCTTTAAAAAAAGTCACAAATGTTATTTCAGCATCCAATTTTGATCTCATTTGCTCCTCCTGAGGTTGCAGATCTCACTGTTGCAGAGTTCTGGTGTCGTTCCCTGTGGGATACCTTGAGAGCTGGATCATTTGTGAGCTGTATTTCCCCTCACTTTGGTGTATCTGGGAGTGTGTGTTCAGGAATAATGTCCCTTTTCAGTGATGCTCTTTAGATCCACGTCCCACAGGAGCAGCCTGGTTGCCACATCCCCCACCTTGGTGTTTTCGGGGTGTTCCACATCAGTTTTTGCAGCAGAAGTAGAGAGGATATATCTGGTCATGGCTCCAGGATATTCCTGGGGAAGGGGGGGCCTTTGTCACTCAACCTCTGCTTCCAGCACCCACAAAAATGGGAACTTGTGCTGGTGAAACAAAGTGCCCAGTGCAGGGAATCCTTGGGTCTGGCAGATATTTGTGCCCCAGACACACGGAGTGTCGGGGTCAGGATGAGTGTAATGAACTATTCCTCTGATTTTTGAGCACTTTTTCCCCAGTGATTTTTTTTTTAACAAACCAACCTAAATCCCCCCCTTGTTCCAGGGGAACCCAGCGCTCCCAAGCTGGAAGGGCACATAGGAGAGGATGGGAACTCCATCAAAGTGAACGTCATCAAGCAGGACGACGGCGGCTCCCCCATCAGACACTACCTGATCAAGTACAAAGCTGTGAGTAGGACCCCCCCCCCAGCCTGTCCCCTGCCCCCTGGGCAGGCACACAGCCCTAAAGCTGGGATCTGCTAGGCCAGGCCTGGCTGGGAATAGAATGGGGGTGGTAAATCAGGCCAGAGCTGTGTTAAGAGGTAAATCTGTGTCACTCGGGTGATTTAAATTTGACATGCTAAGGTATGTGAGAACACTCTTAAAGTGCTTTGTGAGGTAGAGAAGCTGCAGCTTTTGCCCCCCTGAAAGTGGTCTAATGGTGGGGCAAAGATGAGAGGGGGAAATGAGGGATTTTCTTTGGGTGTGGTAATGCAGAAAACAGGATTCTGGGTAGGAAAGAGGCTGTTTTGGTATCTCTCATCCTCTCCACTTAGAGAGGATGTTTTCACAGAGTAGTTGGGGTTGGAAGGGACCTCTGGAGATCATCCAGTCCAAGGCAGGGTCACCTGGAGCAGGTGGCACAGGAACATATCCAGGTGGGTTTGGAATGTCTCCAAAGAGGGAGACTCCACAGCCTCCCTGGGCAGCTGTTCCAGGCTCTACCCCCCTCCATGGGAAGAAGTTCTTCCTCGAGTTGAGGTGGAACTTGTGCTCTGGTTTATGGCCACTGGGCACCACTGGCAGGAGTCTGGGACCATCCTCTGAGCCCCCTGGGAGCTGTTTGTGTGGACTGATGGGACACAGATGTGATGCTGTGCCCTAGCTGAGGGACACAGATGTGATGCTGTGCCCTAGCTGAGGGACACAGATGTGATGCTCTGCCCTAGCTGAGGGACACAGATGTGATGCTCTGCCCTAGCTGAGGGACACAGATGTGATGCTCTGCCCTAGCTGAGGGACACAGATGTGATGCTGTGCCCTAGCTGAGGGACACAGATGTGACGCTGTGCCCTAGCTGAGGGACACAGATGTGATGCTGTACCCTAGCTGAGGGACACAGATGTGATGCTGTGCCATAGCTGAGGGACACAGATGTGATGTTTTGCCCTAGCTGAGGGACACAGATGTGATGCTGTGCCATAGCTGAGGGACACAGATGAGGTGCTCTGCCCTAGCTGAGGGACACAGATGTGATGCTCTGCCCTAGCTGAGAGCTGCCTGCTGGTGCTGCAGCCTCCCCATTGCCCATGCCCAGCCCCCTGAGAGCTGTGCAGGCTGGCTGGCTGACCCGGGGCTGTGTTCCCCTGCCTGTCCCTGCCCTGCAGAAGCATTCCTCGGAGTGGAAGCCGGAGATCAGGCTCCCGTCGGGCAGCGACCACGTGATGCTGAAGTCCCTGGACTGGAACGCCGACTACGAGGTCTATGTGGTGGCAGAGAACCAGCAGGGCAAGTCCAAACCCGCCCACTACGCCTTCAGGACATCTGCCCAGCCCACTGTCATCCCAGGTACGCCCGGCACAGCTTTTTGTTGTTTTCTGCTTCCAATTAATGCACCGGTGCTGCCTCCTTTAATGTGCCTGAGTAACCCTGAGACTCGCTTGCTTCCAGCCCATCGATCACGGTTGGTTCCCCATCCAAAGCTTAGTTCTGGCCTGAGTGTACATACCTGTGCTCCGTGTTCCAGTATGTACAGCAGGGAGTGCTCCTGACAAACCCCTGCCTCACTGTTCCCAGGGAATGTTGGCTTTCTTTGGGTCAGGATTTGCCAAATGAGACTTTCTGGGCTCAGAAAGTGGGGGGCCCGTTTTAAACTCTTTCTATCTGTGGGGCAATCTGCAATCACGACGCAGGTTTCCCCCCCAGATCTGCTCTGGGCTTGCTTTTACTGCTTGTTTGTCCATCCAGCTCAGCCTTTGGAGGAATAAAGGCATAAGGAGGTTTGCCAGTGGTTGGGAAAGGAGACAGTGAAAATCTCTTTACTAAATGAAATGGAGATCAAATGATCAAATTACAGTAATTTTCAAACAGCACCTGTTTAATGTTGGGGAGGGAATTAGGAAAAATCACTAAAAAGAATTATTAGAATGCTGCTGCAAGCTCTTGTTTCAGACAGGCTTTACTTATTAGTGTGCTTAAAAAGTGAGGTTTAAGGACAATTGCTGTGAAAACCAAGCAGAACTATCAGCTGGGCTGCAGGAACTGAGCAGTTTGCAAGGTGTGGAAAGGCCAGTCAGAATTTCTTCTCTACACGTGGACATCTAAAAAAAAAATATGGGTGGGAGAAACCCATTTTTGTGTGAAACCCACACAGAGCAACCCAAACCTCAGGATGGAATTGCTGGGCTACCTGTACATGAAAGTTGTGCTGGTTAAAGGCAGGGGAGTTAAAGATCTCCTGAGTCAGGTCCTCACTGCACAGCCAGAGTTCCTGCCAGGGTTGGTGCTGACAGTCCACGCTGAGGGGAACGATTTGATTCCATTCTGTCTTCCAGATTAACTCAGTCTCGTGTTTTTTCTTCAGAACAACTGTTTTCTTTCCCTTGCCCTGAGAACTCAGCCCTTGCTCTGCCCCCTCCTTTGCCCCCTCCCTGCCTGGCTGAAGGGAACAGCTGAGACCTTGTGCAGTGTGGATGCTGAAATCCCTGGTTAAGGCACAGGATGATTTGTTAAGCATACAAATGAGTGACCCAGTTGGGCTGGGCTTGGACAAGTGTGTGGTAGGGAGGAGGAGGAGGGAAACACGGCCAAAGAGAGGCTGGGGGGCCGTTTGAACAAGGCTGGAGTTTTGGGTGGAAGAACCCTCAGTAACTCATTAAGCAACTCACTCTCTGATTCTCATTTTCAGCAGCTCTAATACTGACTCCCCTCACCCATTTGAAGGACAACTGTGGCTGGTGTGGCAGCAGAGGGTGAGGGTGGTTTGGCAGAGGGTGCCCTGAGGTGTCAGTTCAGAGCTGAGCAGCCAAACCCCGAGGTTGGGAGCAGCAGTGAGTGGTTCCTTTGCCCTGGGATGTGTCTCCCCAGTTAAGTCACGAGCACTGATCGGTCTTTCTGTTCCACCACGGTCCTTTGTGTGCAGCCACTGCTGGTTTCTTGTGCTGGTGTTTTATTTTAGCCTTTGATGGGACAACAAAGCTCCTGGGACAGCTGGGAGGGGCCTCAGCAAAGTCTGGGAGTGCTGTTGGCTCTGGAGCACACAGGGATAAAGTCTGGGAGTGCTGCTGGCTCTGGAGCACACAGGGATGTGCTGTAGTCCAGGGCAATGGGAGGGGTAACGAGCTCAGATGCCACTGAGCCCTTTAAATCCAACAGTAATGTGGGCAGGGACCCTCTGAAAAACGGGCAGAAAAGCCCAGTTTGTTATCAAAGGTGAAAATCCTTTGTCCTCTCTGGAGTTACCCCTCCCTTAGTCTGGTGTGGAGCGTAGGAGGAACCAGGATTCGAGGCTGCTGCTCAAATGTTGCACTTGGAAGTGTCAGAAGCACTTGGAAGAGCAGTTTTGGGGAGTGCAGATGTGCTGCAGGATTGCCCCAGCAGCTGGATGCAGCTGTTCCTCAGAAGGTGCTGGCAGAGCCCCGAGCAGTGACGTGATCAGGGCTGGCTTTGGGGCTCTGTCTCTCGGGGGTTTTGCCATTTTGGCCTCGCAAGGTGTTTCCAGACCCTTTGGTTCCCTGAGCTGATCCCCAAACTAACAGCATGCAGGAGAATATTTTCAGGGAGCAGGTTTTCTGCTGGCTCTAGTGCCAGCCTGCAGCAGGGAAGGGGCTCTGGGTGTTCCTTCCCTCCCTCTCGTTGTTTTCCTGGCATTTCACAGTTTGATTTCAAAGGGGCAAGTGAGAGCCAGTGCCTCTCACATGGCTTTGGTAGCAAGAGCTGGGAATTCCCTGCAGACCAAATGTGTGTTTATTTATCATGGAGAGCCCTTTGTTACCATGGTCTGCAGTGTGGCTGGAAGGAGAAGGGCATGGTTTTCAGTGATAATAACAACAGTAATTGCACGGGAGTGGTTCACAAGCAGCTGAAGGGAACAGTCAGTGTATTCCTGAGACCTTGGTGCTTCCTCAGGGTTTTAGTCACCTGGATATATCCAAGTCCAGGCTTTGGGGCAGGGCTTGGCCAGGCAGGTGGATTGTCTGCTCCACAAAAGCTTTTCTTTCCTTTATTTTGTCCGTGTAAAAGGCAGCGTTGTCCTTTCAAATACCAGATAACCACTTCCTTGTGTTTCTCGCTGAGCCTTCTGTTCCATCAGTCTTAATCTCATTTGCTTGCAAACCCCCTCAGCCCTGCCTTGGACCCTGCTCTGCAGCTTTGGGCTTTGCTGAGCTTCTGCCCCAGCCCTTTTGTCGTGAATGTGCTGATCCTTGAACCCCTTGAGCCATTTTAATTTACAAAATTAAATAGACCTTGGATTCTTATGTTTTCTATATTTATGACCTAATTTTTTTTATCTATTTTTCTCTCTTTCTCTCTCTCTCTTTCTTTCTTTTTTTTTCTTCCTCCTCCTTTCTTCCCTCCCCTCTCCCTTTTTCTCCCCCTTACCCTTTCCTATGTCTGTCGTCATACATGTCACCTTGGATCTCACGGGACACATCCACGCTTGCCACATGCACCAAATTTGTTTTTAAACAACCATATTTTCCCCTCCTGGGAACCATTGTCTGGCACCTGCAGCGACCTTGGGAAGTCCATCAACGTCGTCCTCCTTTGTTTCATTGCTTCTCTCTGCAGTGACTCTGCTTTTGCTCTGTTAGAAACTTAAAAAAGAAAACGAAATAAAGCAATATTTGCTTGAAAAGGTCCCACCAAGGTGTGAAAGCAGATAACTTTGCTTCAGAGGATCATGTCAGTTCAGAGAAAAAAAAAGAAACAAACACAGAACACTTTAAAAAAAAAATGTTTAATTTGAAAGAGTCAGTATTTTGTAACAAGGAAAAAAAAGGTTTAAGCCGAGTTTTTTCTCTTTAACGTTTTTTTTTTGTGACTTGTAATGAATTTGCCCTTTTTAATGGATGTAAAGAAAGAATTTTTTTTGGTGTTGTTTGCTTGCTGTTTTCATCAAAGGAAGGTACAATGGTGAAAGCCTTTAAGATTCTGCTTTTTACCGATTTCTCTGCACATCTGGTGCCGACCATCACTGTCTTGTGCAAAAAGCTTTCTAAGGGCCCAGCCACGAGTCTGAACCTGCAGATTATAAAGAGAAACAGAAGATTTGTCCGAGACCATCCTGCTGCTTTGCCCGAGGGTCTCGGGGGGCTTTGGCTCGTGGACTCACAGTTGTGGCCAGCGGAAGGTTCTCCTGATGTGCTGAGTAGGAACCTGTGGTGGGAATCACACTGAGGAGATTCCTGTTTCCCTTCTCCCTGGGGCTGAACCCCTGGGAGTCCCCTGGCCTTGAACCCTGGGGTGTCCCCTGGCCCTGGGGTGCAGGCAGAGCTGGGCACGAGGCAGCCCCTGGCACCCAGAGCTGCACTGGATGCTTGTCTAACACCTCCTGGTCCCCACTGCTGCATTCCCACCCTCACAGACATCCCCTTCCTTGCCACTTTAACAGAAAAGCTTAGTTACCTGCCCAGCTAAATTATTCTTATTATTATAACTACTGATCCTCCATAATATTCCTGGTTAACTGTGCATGTGACACTGCCAGGCAGGGTTATTAATCCACGGTGTGAACTGGTGCAATAGGAGCATCTTTGCTGCCAACTGCTGTGTGTTGCATTTCTGCATTTGAACAAATTCCAGGTGACTTTTTTTTTTCTTTGCTCCTTACTTAAAAAAAAAAAAAAAAACAACAAACAACCAAACACCATGCCCCCTCCCCCCCAAAAAAAAAAACCACACCAAAAAATCCAACCCAACACCAAACCCAGCGCCCCTCATGAATTTTCTTGGTGATGGGAAATCCCTTTGGCTCTAATGCTCTTCTGTAAATGGGGTCTCTCCTTTCTGAGCGGGGCTGAGGTGGCCAGGGATGAAATTGTTGACTCAGTTGTTGAACTGTCTGTACAGAATGTCTCAGATGCTCTCGGTTGGATGGGGTTAATCTCTCTAACAGGATCCTTTTAGGGACAAACAAAACCCTGCCCTCAGTCGTTTTCTGCTCTGCACATAAATCTCTGCTGTGTTTATTCAGACCTTGTTCATCATGATTTGTGAATTGCTTTTCTATCTAAATTATAAATGAAGAACTTGGTGCAGGTGTCGCACATAAAAGCCTGTGGATTTCTCTTTTTTTTTTTAGAAAACCCTCATCTTCAGTGTTTTAGAGCGTAGAGAATGTGTTACATCTTCTGAGTTTACACTTTAGTGGTACTGAAAAGTGAATCACTGTGAAGTGATTACAGCAAAGTAATCATAGTACTAAAAAGTGGTGTGATATCCCCTATAACTGAGCTAATCAAGGTCATTTGTAGATCTGCTGTCAGCTCTCTGTGGGTCTCCCCTCCTCTGCAGAGGGAGGTTGTTAGCTGAGGCTGAGATGGATCTCGCCCAAGTCACAGTTATTAAAATTACCTTGGATAAACTCTAACTTGACAGTGTGGTGTGGAGAGAGAGCAGCTCTGGGGAGGTTGTTCTGGCCAAGGAGAGGTGCCTCGGGCAGGGGGGGTTTGAGGGGCTCCTCTGCCAGCCAGGCAGGTGAGAGAGCATTTATGTGGCTGAAGTTACTTAGAATTAATCCCCTATTCAAGAGCAAACAGGAATCTGGTCAGCATGGAATCTATGCTTCTTTCTCTTGGAAACCTGAGGGGTTTGGGGTGACCTGCTGGTGGCCTGGAGGGGCTGCAGGGAAGGTGCAGAGAGACAAGAGTGGCAGAGCCCAGGGAATGGCTCCCCTCTGCCAGAGGGCAGGGTTGGATGGGATGTTGGGAAGGAATTCCTGGCTGGGAGAGGGGGGATACCCTGGCACAGGTTGCCCAGAGGAGCTGTGGCTGCCCCTGGATCCCTGGAAGTGTCCAAGGCCAGGCTGGAACAATCTGGGCTGGTGGGAGGTTTGAGGGAATGAGGCTGTAAAACCCATCAGCCCTCCTTCCAGGGACACTCAGATTAAAGCTGTTGGCATCCACTGAGAACAAAGAGCTTCTCTCCTGGGTTCTGGGGTTTTTTTGGGTGGTTTTTTTTTTTTTTTTTTCTGATGCATGAAATGAATTTTTATTTGTTCTGTTTGTACTCCTTTCTCTTGCCAAATACTGTGGGACTTCTGAAATGCCTGGAATCATACCTGCTCCTCTCCATCCCTTTCTGTCTCCTTGTCTGCCTGTGCCTGAACATTCCCTAGCTGAGACCCCACTAGGAAGACACAGCTGAGCTCTCTCTGGCAGTGTCTGTACAGCTGAGCTGCAGAAAGGAAAATCCGTGGGTCATTTTGTTGTACACTGTAAAAATGAGGGTGTTAGAAAAGTCAGTCTTGCAGGAAACTCATTTTCCATTTGGAAAAAAAAAATTAATTTGTAATTAATAAATTCTTCACTTCTTTAGAATTAAGGACTCCAGAAGTTTTTTAATGTTTTGTGTTTCCTTCTTTAACTTGTGGAAATGTTATTCCTCCTAGTCCTGAGAATAGCAAAAGGGGATTAATGGAAAGGTTGAATGTGCTCTGGATCAGGTCAGAAATGTCCAACATCTATTTATTACATGTCCTCTCATACACAGTGTGAGCAGCTGGTGCTCAGCAGTGACTATTTATTTATACATTTCTTTTCTACACAGAATTGTTTTAGACCCCAACAAACTCTTTAGGGATGTCTAAATATTAGTTTCCTTAAATAAAACCTAAATTCTGCTACAGAATGGAGTCAATAGTTCCTAGAAGCAGTTGTAGATCAATTTAATTTAATCAGATGTGACAGTCTGTGAAAATGAATAACACACCACATGCTTTCTGCATTTTATAGCAACAGCAAAATTCCTTTGCAAAATCTATACAGGAAAAAGAAATGCAGCACCAACAGCCTCCAAGTTCAAGGGGTCATGGAGGATTCTTAAATTATTCTTCCTTACTGCTGGTCTCTGAAGGATTTGGAATATCAATTCATGTCACGAATTAGAATTTATGATACTCAGCCAGCAGAAGAGGTTTGAAAGTTCCTGAAAATTGCAGGGCTGTCTTACTAGCCCAGAAAAAACCAAATTGCAGGTGATTGCCTTGGCCCAGTCTGATTGTCTGCAGTGCAAAATGTAAGAACAGCACAGAACCAAGGGCATTTCCCTGCAGGTTTGCCCTGGATCTCCCCACCCCGGGGGCAGAGGGGCACAGAATGGGCTGGAAGGGAGGGGGACACGAGGAGGGGGGGGCTTGTGCCTGCTCAGGAGCTCTGCTGTGGGTGTTCAGAGAGAACAGGGTCGTTTTGGGGCCATCAGAGCAGGAATGGGAGCTCTGGGGATGGTGGAGCCTGGTGGGGTTTGGACCCTTGTGCAGAGGGTTCAGGGTTCCAGGGCACTGACTCTGCTCCAGGTGACAGCACAGCCACTGTGACCTGGGAGCTCTTGGCAGTTTTGGGGATACAATTCCATGCATTATTCCTGGGCTGAGCTCCCCCACCCTCTGTTTCCAGCTTTAGAACCTGTATCTTCACTCCAATGAAGATATTTGATTTATTCCACGTCCTGTTCTGCTGCAGGTGGGGCTGCAGTGACCTCAGCCAGCCCTTTCTGAAGTCACACTGGCTGAGTTTCCAAGAACTGATCATTTTAATTCTTCCCCCACGACTGTGACGTTTCCCTGATTCATCTGTGAGTCACAGACAAGGTGTGGGCAATGCACAAAAACTGCAGGGCTCTTGAGGTGGTTTGTGCCACAGATAATTCCTGCCTTTGAGGGGCCTTGGGCTGATGCTGGCAGATCTTGGCAGGGAGAGGAAGCAAAGAGCAGGACTCTGTTGGAATGGAATTTTCCAGGAGGTGTTTTCTAGCACATGGAAGTCCCAGGATGACATATTTTTGGTCTCCCTCCAGCTCTGGTGGCAGGGATGAGGTGTATTCTGGAGGCACACAAGGAGCTCTTATCCTGTAATCCTGTCTGGGATTATTTCCTTAGTGCACCTTCAGGAGCCTGCCCAGGAGCTCCTTCCCAGGAGGGAGATGTGGATGAGAAGTTTGACACATCTTTAGCTTTTCCTCCAGGAGCTGATGTGAACAGCAGCATGTTAATTATTGAATAATTCACACAAGAGTCCTGAATACATTAGGAGAGGGGAAAATCCATGAGCTCCTCCCTCCCTGCACACAGAGGGTGATTAATTCCCTCAGTGATGCAGGGTGCTGGCAGGGGCTGGGCTGGGGGACACGTGTTGTGCTGATCCCAGTGTCAGGCAGGTGCCTCAGCGTGGCTTTTGGATACTCTCCTGTTGGAGTCTGTGCTCCTTGGTACCTCTCAGGGTCACAGAATGAGGCAGCACTTCCCTGCCTCAGGCAAAGGGTGTTCTGTCTCCTGTTCTGAAGCAAGGCAGTGTGTGCCAGGGGGGTATGGCTCTGGCTGTGAGCCCTGGAAAGGACCTTTCCACCTGTCAAGGTCAACATAAATCAGGCTGAGGGAAAGAGGTGCTTTGCTGGGTGTTTCTGCAAAGCAAAGATTGCCGGGGTGTGGGGGTTGTGACATCCAGCAGTAAAAAAATGAGGTAGAAATGACTAGAATTGCATCTTAATTGAAAGAAAAACCAGAATACTCCTCTGAGTGATGACAACTGTGATGCTCTTGCCCTGCTGTCTCAGGAATCACCAGCTGTCAGAGGCACAAGCCTTTGCTGAGGGCACAGTCCCGTCCTGGGAGGTAAATTATGTGATGGCTGAGACCAACCAACAGGTTTGGAGTGGTTTGGTACCTCTTAAAGAGGTGTTGAACTGTATGAGCCACCAACCAAATGCTCTGCCTGCAGATGGGCAGCTTGGCAGGAGTTGTTCTGAACAGAACAAGGGGAACACAAAGCACCTGGTGTTCAGGGGGTGATAGAAGGAGCCTGAGAAGCTGCAGCTGTGCCTGCTGGTTTGGACAGGACTCACTGGTGTGTTTATCCCCTCCCTGTCTCTGAGGAAAGGCTCAGCAGTTCAGAAGCAGGTAGGAAGTTAAACTCCACTTGCCCTGGAGTTAGTGCTGTGTGGGCAATCCCCTATAGAGCATTTCCTGGGCCTCCATCCCCACCTCTCACCCGCTGTCCCTCTGTCTCCTGGAAAAGACAAGGTATTGTTTTCTGTTCTGCAGCTGGGGAGAGGTGGTGGAGGTGGGCTGTGGAGGAGCAGGGAGTGCTGGGGCCAGGGTAGCATCAGCAGAGTGGCAGAGCTGCTTCTCTTTGCCACCTGCTTCCTCAGAAGGCTCTGGGGTTGTGTGTCCCCCAGCCAGAACACTGCTGAGCACTCACTGTGAGCTCAGCTGCCTCTGGATAAGCCGTGGACAGTTCACCCCTCCCCAGTTCTGCAGAGCTGGGTCTTCCCTGAGCTGCAGGAAGGGGTTTAACTCCTTTCAGTTCCACCACTGAGGCCCCACAGGTATCACCCAGTGTTTTGTGTCCCACCTGGGCAAGTCCTGCTGCAGAGCCTGGGCTTTACTTCCACTGGTTTTGGGGCCGGGCTGGCGGTGCCAAAGCCACTCTGGACCCCAGACACAACCTTTGAGGAGGTGGTGGAGGGAAGCTGGAGCCCCTCAGGGTCCCAGCTGGGTGTGTGCCACGGCAGAAGAGGTTTCTGCTGTTTGCTTTCCAGGCTTTACCCCAACAGAGATGGGCAAAGCCCTGTCAGGACCACAGGAATCCATCTTCTGAGGTTGTCCTGCATAGGATAAAGCCCAGGTTATAACATGAGGCTGCTAGAGAGAGGGTGAACCTTCTGAAAGCCTCCTGTGCCTGTAACCTTAAGTGCAGCCAAATTCAAGCCCAGACTCACCTTTTAACCACAGCGCCTTCTCTTCTTCTCTCTTTGGTCTCTGAAGCCAGCACCAGCCCCACGGCAGGCCTGGGCACTGCTGCCATCATTGGCATCCTGGTCGTGGTGTTCGTGGCACTGCTGGTGGCTGTGGACGTCACCTGCTACTTCCTCAACAAGTGTGGGCTCCTCATGTGCATCGCGGTCAACATGTGCGGCAAATCCGGCCCCGGGGCCAAGGGCAAGGACATGGAGGAGGGAAAAGCTGCCTTCTCGTGAGTACTGCCCCTGCTCCTGTTCCCCTTCTCGTGAGTACTGCCCCTGCTCCTGTTCCCCTTCTCATGAGTACTGCCCCTGCTCCTGTTCCCCTTCTCATGAGTACTGCCCCTGCCACCACTCCTGTCCCCAGCAGCTCCAGGAGGAGCTGTCCCAGCGGGCCGGGGGTTCCTCAGCTCTGATGGGAGGGTGCTGGGGAGGTTCTGGGGTTCTTTGTGCTTCCAGGAAGGTGTTTCTGCAGTTGTTGCCCTGGTTTTGTCTCGTTCCTGTTGGTGGCCATCAGATAGGTGGCCCAGTGGATATCCCAGTGCTGGATGTGCCTCTGGAGTTCTGTGCTGTGGGGAAGGAGGAGTGACCCCAAGGAGTGCCCCATGTTTAGCCCAGGGTGTCTGTCACTCACTGTGGGCGTTCACAGCGTGTCTTTGCAGGAGGATTCCTGTGAGTGGGCTCCAATCTCGGTGCAATTCCTTCCCTGCAGGAAAGATGAGTCCAAGGAGCCCATCGTGGAGGTGCGGACGGAGGAGGAGCGGACCCCCAACCACGACGGGGGCAAACACACGGAGCCCAACGAGACCACCCCGCTGACAGAGCCAGAGTATGTTGGCATTAGCCAGTCCTAGCCCAGGGGCACTGCAGTGCCCTCAGCTGCCCCGATCTCACCATCAAGGTCTCCCGTGAGCACAACTTAGGGCAGGAAGAGAGGAAGAAAGGTAAAACCTCCACCTGCCGTTGGTGACGTGCCAGTGAGGAAGTGCCTCCTCTCAAGATTCAGTGACTCCTATTCCCAGCACTGGAATGGAGCAGAGTGTCCTCAAAGGCCTGTCTGTGCCAGCCCTGCCCGGTGTGGAGATCAAACACCTGCCCAGGTTCACTGCAGAGGATCCAGAGCAGAGTCAGCCCTGGCTGGCAGCGAGTGCTGTGTGAGCCGTGCCCAGCAGTGCTGGAGGAGAGCCTGAACCCCCTGAGAGCACCCTCTGAGAGCAGCAGAGGAGCTGGGCTCTGCTGTGGAGGAGGCAGAGCAAGTCTGAGTGTTCTGAGAGAGGGCTGAGAGCTCCGTGTGAGCTTTGTTCGCATCAGGGAACTGAACTGGGCCCTGAGTCTGCATCACGTCTGCGTGTGAGAAAAAGAAATATGTTCTGTGTGGCTGGATGAGGGCCTTGCAGGCCTTCAGGCCAGCCTGCAGCTAAAAGGACAGGGCAAGGTGAGGGATTGGATTCAGGGGTCCTGCACTGGGACCGTGCTGTGTGGTGACAGATGGCACAGGGCTGCAGGCTCAGGGCATTGGTAGAAAGCTTCCCTGGGAGCTCAGGGGGAAGCACTGAGAGTAAAGTTAGGCTGAGGGAGAAGAGTCTTTGCAAGTTGGCAGGTTTCCTTTTGCCTCAGACCTGAACCAAAACTCTGTGAACAAGCCATTCCTGCAGGTCACATCCTCTTTGCCTTTTTTCTCTCCTAGTTATCCTCACTCTTCCCTCTCTCCCTTTGCATGTTTGACCTCTGAAAGTCTCTGCTCCTCCTGAGTCCCTCTCCGTGTTGTGTGTGTGTGTGTGTCGTAACCAGCTGGTGCTGCTCCACCTCCTCACTCTCCCTCTCTGCCCCCCCTTTCCCTGCTGTCGTTTCGGGGCTTCATTGTCTCTATTTCTCTTCTGCCCCTGTCCCCCCCGCAGGCACCCCGCCGACACCGCAGCCACCGTGGAGGACATGCTGCCTTCTGTCACCACGGGCACCACTAACTCTGACACTATCACTGAAACCTTTGCCACTGCTCAGAACAGCCCCACCAGCGAGAGCACCACGCTGACCTCCAGCATTGCCCCTCCGGCCGCGGCCGCCCCCGACTCCAACGCCGCGTCGCCCGGCCAGGCCACCCCGGCCAAAGGGGCGGCTGCCACCTCGGTGTCGTCACCGCCACCCTCCTCCACCCCCAAAGTGGCCCCTCTCGTTGACCTCAGCGACACCCCGAGCTCTGCTCCGGCCGCTAACAGTTTGTCTTCAAGTGTCCTGTCGGGGCAGGGCGCGGTGCTCAGCCCCAGCGCCGCCGCCGAGGCCTCCAAAGCGGCAGCAGCCGGGAACAAGCCGGCTGCCCCCGGCCCCGCGAACCTCACGAGCCCTGCAGCTCCAGCAGAGCCCAAGCAGGAGGCCTCCAGCACCAAGAGCCCCGAGAAGGAGCCTGTGCAGCCCAGCACAGTGAAGAGTCCGACGGAGACGCCCAAGAACCCGAGCAACGTGAAGAGCGAGGCTGCCTCGGGCAGCACCGCCAACCCCTCCCAGAACGAGGACTTAAAAATGGACGAAGGGACCTTCAAGACACCAGACATTGATCTTGCAAAGGATGTTTTTGCAGCTCTTGGCACTGCTCCCGCCAGTGTGGCCGGTGGGCAAGCTCACGAGCCTGCTCCTTCCACTGCAGACAGCTCTGTACCCGCTGCGCCTGCAAAGACCGAGTACGGCTGCCTTTACTCTTGTGTTGGTTGTGTGCTGTGTCTCTTGTGCCCTGGTGCTCGTGCTGTGTCCTTGTTGGGTGTTCTCTTAACTAATCTCACCGTTTCCTTAGCGAACTAACTCACCACTGAACCGACAGGGCTTGGCTTGAGAGGTCCAGGAGGAAAGCCAGGAATAGGCTGTGCCAGGGAAGCAGAGAAAAGAAACCCGGGAGTTTGTTGTGAATGTGTTACTGCTCAGACTTTTATGCAGCTTTGTCTATCGTGGGTTATTCTTTTGTGGAAGAGAGCAGAAATAGTTCAGTTTGGTGCAGAGGAAGAGCTGAGTTCCTGCAGGTCAATGAGCACAACCACCCAAATTCCATTTCCTGACAGATCAGTGGAATTTCAAAACACACTCAGAGTAAGGCTGGGCAGAACAACTAGTGCCACGTGGAACTGTGAAAGGCAGGAACCTCTGGAGTTGTCCCTAAGCTGGCAGAAGGATGAGGCAGCGTGGTGCTGTCTGAGAGGGGAGCAGTGGGGTCAGGATAACCTGGCAGAGTGTTGGATTAGGGATGAGTCTCCACCAGCTGTACCAGGTCTCCTTTCTACCCAGCTGATTTATTCCAAGAGCAGCAGCACGTCCCCAGGCAGGGCCACCCCAGGGCCCTTTGGAGCCTTGTGCCATCTGGAGAGGATCCACATCCCTCAGCTGAGAGGGGTCTGCACCTTGTGTTTGGCAGGAGAGTGGAAAGAGCAGGAGGAGCTCCTCAGGGTGGCTGGGGGAGGGTGCCCAGCTGTGGGGCAGGGGTTGGACAGGAGCACTCGTGCTGTGCTGGTTTGGGCTGTCAGCTGCTGGCAGAGCTGTGGAGATGGGCACCTCCCTTCCGCCTGGGAAAACTCCCATCTTCTGCGTTTCACTTCCTGCAACGTGCTGGGAAATTCCGGGACTGGCTTCCTGTAGGAAAAAAAAAGGGTTTTCTGCTAAAAACACAGCCTGTTTGACCAGGGCACTGGGGTGGTAAAGTCGAATTCCTTGGCAACCAGGCGAGTTTCCCTGGGGCTCCTCTTTGCCCACCTCGAGCCCCTGCAGCTGAACCCTCGTCCTGCCTCATGTTAGCCCAGGGCAGGAGAAGCAAAAGAGATGAATCAGGAGCAAAGTGAAGCTGGGCTGGGGGGACTGAGTTTGGTTTTACTTCCCTCTGCATCAGGAAATGCTCACTTTGCTCTGCCAAAGCGAGGTGTGGGCTCCAGAAAGATGTTCTTTCCTTATCAGCTCACTCAGCCTGCATTTCTAAATGTGCCTCTAAACTGTCCCGTTTTGGTGATTGTTCCCCAGGAAAATCCCAGTAGAAGACAAATCCGAAGTGCAGGTGACAGACAGGAAGACCCCTCCAGCAGAAGTGAAGACGGTCCCCAACGAAGCCACACAAACAAATGAGAACGAGAGCAAAGCATGATCAGCACCGGGGAGACAACGAGAGAGCATTGAAATCACAGCCCACACACCCATCTCATTCCTCTAGTGTCTGTTGCCTTTTTTAAACAAACAAACCAACCAGAAAATGCATAAATGGGGGGAGGGGGGAATGTCTCTTTTTTTTTCTTTTATTTTCTTCTCTTCTTCTCTTTTTTCTTTTTTTATTTTCTTTTTCTTTTTTTTTTTTTTTTTTTTTTTTTTTTTTTACTATTTCTAGAAAGATTCTATTCGTTGTGCACTTGCTTTTAAAAAGTAATACATGTTAAAAACAGGGTTAAACCCGTAACCAAATCAGGGCTTGGCTGACCCTGGGTATATTCAGAGAAGCAAAAGTTGCAATGCTGTTTGCAATGTGGTTGGGAAGCTCAGAATCAACTAGTCCTAGACAAAAAAGAAAAAAAAAAAAAACACAAAAAAGACAAAAAAAATAATCAAAGAGACCCTGTTGTTTCCTTTGTTAGTATAGCAGATATAACCACTGTGCTGCTGGGCACAGCTGGTACTTAAAGAACAAAGTCCACAATTTATTTTTATACTTTTCAGTCAAGTTTGAAATATGTAAAGCCTCATAAATAAGTTATAATTTCTGTTCACCTTGTATTTGTTCAGTATGCAAAGTGTCTCGAGCTCTTTGTGACTGAATTCTGTTTGCCACCTTAGACATTTATTTGGGGTTTATTATTATCTATTTTTTAGGAAGAATGCCAAAATTGCAGCTTCGGGGGATGTATTTCAATTTGCAGTATTCAGACTCTACATTTCTTTAAATTTTATGTTACATTTTTTTTTTTTTGCCAACTTTTGTTCTTTCCAGTGTTTACAATTGACAAATATTTTTTTAACTTTTGTTGTGTTTAAATGGATGTGTAAAATAGCTGCCTTTTTTTTTTGTTTTTTTTTGTTTGGAAGTCAATCCAGTCTCTAGACTCTAGGGTAGCAGCATGCTTGCTTTGCAAAGGGAGACGTTTTCAAACATGGATGTTTACAGTAGTTGTTTCCCCTTTATCTTTTCTTAATTATTGTTGTTATTATTATTATTATTGTTATTATTATTATTATTTCTTACTGGAGTAAGAAGAAAAGTGATGCTGGGGTTTGGTTTGGGATTTTTTTTGGGGGGGGTGGGGGGTATTCAAACCACTTGTCACCAGTCAAGGTCTTTATCCAGCAATCCACATAAACCCAGGCTCTCCTTGGAACGAGGGAATTGCTGGAGAAAGTCCTTCTATTCTTAAATTTAGTTGAAGTCCCTTGCTGGACCTGGGCCTGACTGCATAAGAGAAATATCATCTCTGCTTTTTTAGGACATTCTCCCCTTTCCTTCATGGAACCCTCCCAGAGCTCTGAGGAGCAGAAGGGAGATTGTACAGTTGGGGCTGGTCTGGGCTCAGATGTTTGACTGCATCAGTTCCCCCTTATTTCGACGCCAGTAAATCCCAGTGTCAGTAAATCCCACGTCCTGTGGCCCTGGAAAGCACATTTCAAAGCAAAGACTCTTTGCCCAAAGGTGCTGGGCAGGTGCCAGACCCCTCCTGCTGGTGGGGCTGGACCAGCTGATCCCTGTAGGTCCCTTCCAAGTGACCCTTCCCATCCTGTCCCATCCCCCTGTGTGTGCTGAGTCTGTGCTCTGCAGAACCAAAAACCCGAAATCAGGAGCAAGTGCTTGGAAATCAGTGCCAGGGGTGCCAGTGGTGCCGCCTGGCATCGTGTCTTAGGAGCTGGGAAAGGGGGTGACGTAGCAGCTGTGTTAAAATCATGGAGGGGGGGCAGCTGAAAATGGCATTTCTCATCAGGAATCATGGAGTAACGCTGAGATTTGGGGGTGAAAAGGAGCTTTGAGCAGAAGGGAGGCAGAGGCGTGTAGGGAGAGACCAGCCCATTGTATAGAGATGTTCCTTCTGTTGGGGTTTTGGGGGTTTTTTTCTCCTCCTTTTTTTTTTTTTTTTCCCCTGTTTTTGTTTCTTTTGTTTTTTTTATTCTACTTTAGATCTGCAAGCTTGTGCACTGTGGGTGCGTGACTATTTTAGTGTGAACCGTGTTTTTTGTCATAGTATTGAAATAATAAAAAGCTTCAACATAGTTTGGATGTGGAAGGTGTAGCGCTAGTTCAGATTTGAAGAAAAAGAAAAATATTCAGGAGTTTCAAACAAACAAACGAAAAGAGAACAACTCTTACAAAGAACAGAAGCCTTTAAATGAGAAAACCAACCCGAGCTGAGTGTGGTTCTGTGGTGAGGAGCAGGAGGATGAGGGGGGTTTGGAGGCTGCAGTTGGCTCAGGTCAGTGGAGCCACTTCCATCTGTGTGTCCTTGGAAGGAGTGCAGTCTGTTCCAGCAGCATCACATCACTTCCAACTGTGGGAAATAATGGTCTTGTCATTTGCTAAGTGTGGGGTTTTTTGCATTTTTTCCTCAGCTCCTGGGGTGCCCGTGGGGGATGGCTGGAGGTGCAGGACCCATCCCGGGGGGATCTTGGGGCTGGACGGGGCCTCACCCCAAAGCCCTGCCTCAGATCCTACCCTTGCATGACCCATCACAGCAGTGTCGGTGTAACTGGGGGGAAGTTTGGCTCACAGTCCTTAGGATTGCTTTGTTTTCCCGAGAAACCCATCTGGAAAAGGCAGCACAAGGAGCTCCCGGGGTGTGTCTGCACCGGGGAGCTTTGGGGCAGCAGTGGGTGCTTCTGTCCCTGGGGTGAGCTCAGTTTGTCACATCAGTGGTACCTCCATTGCTCTGGGTGAGCTCAGTCTGTCAGATCAGTGGGTGCCTCCATCCCTGGGGGTGAGCTCAGTTTGTCAGATCAGTGGTACCTCTGTTCCCACGGGGTGAGCTCAGTTTGTCAGATCAGTGGGTACCTCTGTCCTTGGGGTGAGCTCAGTTTGTCAGATCAGTGGTACCTCCATTGCTCTGGGGGAGCTCAGTCTGTCAGATCTCTGCAGAGTTTTGGCTGGTTTTGTCACCTGTGTGTTGGACCTCCCCAGTTCTAACCCCTGAGAGCTGAGCTGCCCAGTGCCAACCATCAGCCCCTGTCGGGTGAAAAGGGGGAACTCCCCCCCTGGATTGGCCTTTCTGTTGGAAAAAGGGCCCAGCCCAGAGCCCAGCCCAGCACCCACAGTGACAGTGGGTCTGGGGCTGAAACTGGGGCAGCTTTAAGGTCCCTTCCAACCCAAACCATTCCATGGGTGGAGTGAGCACCACTCCAAGCAGGAGTGAACCCCGTGAGCTCCTTCTTGGTGCTCTCACAGCTCCTCCCAGTCCTTGCAGTGCTTTGACACTCGCCCTTATTGGGGGGTCATTTATTTAATGTACAAGTTGCCCGTTCCCAGGGCAGCCCAGGCTCCCCTGCTCTGAGTTCCACCTCTGAGGAGGTGCCAGCCCAGCCCCTGGGCACTGTGTGTGTTGGTGTGTGTGCCCATCCCCAGGAGGGTCCCAGGAGTGCTGACATTGTGCTGCCCATGCGTGAAGGTGACGACAGTGCATCCCGTCCTTCAGCTTTGAGAGTGGACTTTTATTTTCACACTTTTCTATGGAGCCTTCAAACCCCACATTTTTCACACCTAGGCTGTTTTGGTAGTTGTTCTCAGCCCCTCCATTGCCATCCTTCCCCAGCATTCCCTACTTTTGGGGGCCTTCTAATCTTGTTAAAAAAAGAAAAAAACAAAAAATCTTTTTACCAAGTGAAACATCGAGTCCACTTTTATCCCCATTCTCACTGGTGTAAATACTGATACTAACTGAGGATTTTGACTTTGCATTCTGTCAGAATACTGTGTTCAAATAAAAATTACAAAAAAAAAAAAAAAAAAGGTGCTGCCCTTCTTTAGCTGCTCTGCCAGGGCCCAACCCCTGAGTGTCACAAACAGTGGTTTAAAGTTTGTGTCTTTGCCCCACTGTGTTTATTTATTTATTTCCCTCGGGTAACAAGCACACAGATGCAGTTCCATGGCCGCTGTGAAACAGGGACAGCTTTTTTTCCCTCCCCCAAAAAAGGCACTTCCCTGTTGTTTGGCTATAGAAGGTGTGAGTTTTGGCTTTAAAAGTTCTCCTCAACCCATCCTGAATTGGATGCCTGAACTTGATTAATGAGGGTTGAATCTAATGAATTTATTTAATAAATGAATTCAATTAAGGGTCTTTATCTTTTTTTCCTAAATTTTAACCAAAACCCGCCAAAATGCCCAAGTTTAATTTTTCTAGTCTGGGGGTTGCAAGGGGTGGGGTGTCTGTTTACTTTTTCTTGAGAATATTTTCAGAAATTCGGAGTTTATTTTCACTCAGAAGTTTCCATTTGGCTGAAAAAGACCTTTTTTTTTATTATTATTATTATTCACTACCCATTTGATATAAAAACCACCAATTCCTTTCAAGTGGGGGAAAACACGAACTGGCCCAAGTCCCTGGTTGGGTTTGAAGGGGGGGCTCTGAGGTTGCTTTTGTGTTCCTGGCTTTAGCAGCTGCTTCCCTGGATCCCCTCAGTGTCTGCTCTGCATCCAGTGCCGGGTGCCTGGAATCCATTCCCTGCCTTTGCCTCCCTTCCTGCTGCACCAGCTTCAGGAGCTCAGGTATTTTTCCCTCTTCTCCCAGAGATAACAGAGGGGCCTGGAGCCTCGTTTGCTGTCGCTGCTGAGCTCATGTCCTCGTGTGAAAAGGGGGTTTTCCTTCCCCTGGAGTTGTGGTTGTGCTCAGTGACAAACAACTGGCAAATTCTTTGCGAGATCTTCGTGTTTCTTCAGCTGTTTTTCAGTCTCCAGACCTGCCTTTTCATTTCCATTTTAGTTCTTTAACTCCTCTCTCCCTCTTGTTAAGGCCGTGGCACCCGACTGGCAAAGTCACCCTGGCTGAGTGTGGCAACTTTAACCCCCAGTCTGGCCTGAATTTAGGGTAAGTAATTAGTAATTTGGGGTAATAAGAGCAGGGCTGGGGGAGTTTAGGGGCGTGGATGGAGATGTTTGTGCTACAAACACCTTCTTTCTCTTGTTCTTTCCAGACCTTATAATTGGTTGGTTTGTAATCAAACTGTGAATCTCGTGCATGTGCTTCAGGGCATCATTTTAAGTGCTTTTGTATGGAAATGGAGACCTGGACACCTTTCAGTAAAGGTGTGGCTCACCTGTGCAGATTTGCTGCACCAGCACAGCGTGGTTTTGTTCCCCAGAGTTTCTGGGGTAACCAGTAAAAAACCCCAGCATTCTGAGCATCCCAGTGCCAGAACCATCACCTCCAGGGGGTTTTTAATTGGACCCCACGGACTCGGGGCTTGGAAACAGCTTCATTAGAGGGGAAAAAACCCCACCTTTGGGATGGTGAATGACGTGGGCAGAGCTGGTTGCAGCGGGAGAAGGGAGATGTCTGGGTTTGGTGCAGGAGGGAGGGGGAAAGGAGTTTAAGGGATATTCTGGCTGCAGAGGGGGTGGATGGGGCAGGGGATGTGCTGCCTGTGGAGTGAGGGAGCTCAGCATCTTGCTGGCACACAGGATTCCTCCCCCCGGCAGCCGTGGAAGCAGAGGCAGGTGAATGGAGCTGCGGGGTGTAGATTTATAGTGAGAATTTCTAATTTCACACCCATCAGACCCCACAGTGACCCGTCCTTGGGCGCTGCCGCCGCTGCCGGGTCACCTCGCTGTGCCTGTGCCGTTCTCTCCCAGACGGGCGGGTGAGGATGTGCCTGGAATGGGAACATCCCGGCGCTGCAGCAGGAGCTGGGCGATGCTCTGGCTCCCTTTGGTGGCCGACAGCTCCTATAACTACCACCTCCAGCGCTCTGGCTTTGGAAACGCGGCCCTGCGGCGTCTCCCGACGAGGTGATTATTAACAATAATTAAGAATTCCTTCACGGAAAGAGGGTGGTCACTGGAGGGGGCTGCGCAGGGAGGTTTGGGGTCCCCATCCCTGGAGGAGTCCAAGGAAGGACGGGACGCTCGGTGCCAAGGTGGGGATCGGTCACAGGTTGGACGGGGTGGGATGGGAGGGTTTTTCCAGCCGAAACGATCCCGTCATTCCCTGATCCCGTCATTCCGTGATCCCGGGGTGGGCCCGAAAAATAGGAAATGCTCATTTGCATGGCAACGCCCCTTCATTTGCATAGCCCCGCCCACGCGCGCCCCTCCCGCGGATGCGGCGTCACCGGTCGCGTCTCCCCGGCAACGGTGCCGCGGGTTCGAGTCCCGGCCCCGCCGGGGCCCTTCGTGTGTCCCCCGTGTCCCCTCGTCTGTCCCCTCCCCTGTCCCCCTGTCTGTCCCCCCGGCCATGCTCCGCGACGAGGACACCGAGGCGGATTTCCAGCGCTTCCTCCGCCGCGTGGACGATGTCAGTGAGTGCCCAGCGGGGGCCGCGCGTCCCCGGCCCCTCCGGGTGGGGAAAGGAAAAAACCGGGGGAGTTTGGGGGGGGAGGGAAAGGGAGGCGGAAGATGGGTGGAAAAGGGGGAATTCCTGCTCCACTGTCCCGATTTGGGTTATACACGGTCTCCCTGTGAGCTCGGGTGTGTCCCCGTGGATTCGGGTGTCTCCCCACGGGCCCAGCTGTGGTGATGCTTTGGGGATGCTGCGAGCTGCTTTCTTTTGTGTATATATATACACATGTGTGTGTATTTATTTATAAATAAATGTATCTATTGGTTTGTTTTTCTAACGCAGACACTCCGGGGGCTCCGGAAAGTGACGGGAAATTGAGTTTGTGAATGTTTGTGTTTATAAACTGTCCTGGGCCAGGCTGGAAGGGGCTCCGAGCAACCCTGGTCCATGGTGGGAGTCTCTGGAATTAAATGAGCTTTGGGGTCCTTTCCAACCCAAAGCAGTCTGTAATTCTATAATAATGGCCATGCTGGTCACTTCAAAGGCAGGTGCCAGCTGAGCTCCTGGTCCCTCCAGGATCACTTGGATATCCTGTGTGTATATAAATCCTTTATTTTCCCATCTTCTTTTCAGGCAATTTGCTGCAAGGCCTGAAGTCCACAGACTCGGCTGTCAAGGAAAAAGCCCTTGCTGAGGCAGAGAGAAGGCTCCAGGAGGAGGGAGGCAGCAAAGAGGAGGAAACCAAGACCACAGTGAACAGGACAGTCATCAACACCCGAGCCTCTGTGAGGGCTTTGCCTCTGAGATCAAAGCTGGTTTAACTCTTTTAAATAGCACTAATTCACATCCATAGCTCAGGAGAAACAATTTTAAACAATATTTACAACCATGGGCTGAACGTGGCTTTATTTTTTTCCAGTAGTTATTTTATTGGGAGGTGCTTGATGTGATGTTTTCTGTGCCTTGGGGCTGCTGAGAACACAGAGGGTTTCTCTTGGATTTATCCAAGTTGGATGGAGGCACTGAGGTGCCACAATTTACAGCTTTTACCTGCACTGAGGTGCCAAAATTTACAGCTTTTACCTGCACTGAGGTGCCACAATTTACAGCTTTTACCTGCACTTCAGGAACTTGAGCAAAACTAGTTGAGGACACACGAGTCCCTTTCTAATTAGGTTTTGATTCCTGCAGTGGGGTTTGGATTTTGGTGACTTGCCTCGTTAAAGATGCAAATAGAAGCTTTCCAGTAATGTCAAAAATTGTTAAAAACCCTGTGCTGTGTTTCTCTTTTTTCAGGGCCCAGCAGAGGCAGCAAATGCAGGTAGGACAGTGCTCACTCTGCTCTGTGACATCCCTTCAACCGGTTCTAGCAGAGCTGCTGTTAATGCAGAACCTGATCCCACTCCTGCCACAGTCAAAGCTGGCTTCTTCAGTGAAAAATCAGAGTTTTTAAGTAAAAAATTTTAATTTTAAAATTGTTAATAATAAAATTACCAAAATACATCAAATTTAATAAAATCAATAGATAATATTAATAGAATAAAATTGATAATAAAATTTTAGTCAAGATCCAGTCAGATCTAGGAAGACACTCAAGGGTTTTACCAGCATGGCTGTGTTTGTCATAGGTAGGAGCCTTGCTGGTGGAGTTACTGTGTTCTGGCCTCTCATCTAAAAACTTTGCATTCTGAATTTAAAAGCAAACATGTTTATCTCCAGAGATGAGCTGCAGCAAGGCAGGTGTGCCAGTCCTGGCAGTGGTGGCATCATCATTATCTGGGATAGCTTGTCATTCACATTCCACTTGAACTGTTGAAATGTCCCCACAGCATCTTTTTTATTAAGAAATGACTCAGAAATACCCCAGAAATTATTTTTTTTTCCTCATCTGTAGATTGCTTTTAATGAGTTTTCTCTTTTTATTTTGTTTTTCCCTTGACTGAAATGCCACCAACTCCCCTGGCCCCAAGATGCTTTCCTGGCAATGCTGGAGAAGGATGCAAAGGAACGAGCTAAACAGAGGAAGAGAAACGAGCAGCTGGCAAATGGTAATTGCTCAGAGGGTTTTTGGGTAATGGTAATTGCTCAGAGGGTTTTTGGGTAATGGTAATTGCTCAGAGGGTTTTTGGGTAATGGTAATTGCTCAGAGGGTTTTTGGGTAATGCCTTCAGAAATGGCCTGGCAGGGGCTGGGGGAGTCACTGCTCTGTCTGTCTGAGCCCCAGAATCACATCCCCAGCACAATGAGCTGTTTGTAGCAGGGCTGGGGGCTCACAGAGCTGTTCCTCTCCACGTTTATTGGAAGGGTTTGGGATGGAGGGAGCGAGTCTGGGTGTCCCTGTGTCCTCAGCCACCCCTGGGCAGCTCCGAGCTGTGTCCTGGGGGTGTGTTCTTGTGCAGCTCTGAAGGAGAAGGGCAATGAGGAATTCAGGAGAGGAGACTTTGCCGGGGCCATCCAGAGCTACTCGGAGGGGCTGGAGAAGCTCCGGGACAAGCAGGAGCTGTACACCAACAGGGCACAGGTCAGTGGGCACAGCTGTACACCAACAGGGCACAGGTCAGTGGGCACAGCTGTACACCAACAGGGCACAGGTCAGTGGGCACAGCTGTACACCAACAGGGCACAGGACAGTGGGCACAGCTGTTCACAAACAGGGCACAGGTCAGTGGGCACAGCTGTACACCAACAGGGCACAGGTCAGTGGGCACAGCTGTTCACAAACAGGGCACAGGTCAGTGGGCAGAGCTGTTCACAAACAGGGCACAGGACAGTGGGCACAGCTGTAACAGGGCACAGGTCAGTGGGCAGAGCTGCTCTGCCTGGTTTGGGTGTTGCTGTGCCAGGGCACAGCCCAGGAAGATCCTTCTGCAGCCCAAATGTGCTTATTCCTTCCTCGGGGTCTTCCTCAGGTCTCCTCTCCCTTGGATGTGGCTCCTCCAGAATAAGTGGGGAAAAAAAACGTTCTAATTCATAGTTTTATTAAAAATACACTTATTTCTTTCATTAATTCTTTTTAGGGATCACTTAGACAACTGTAGAATGTAACACTTGCTTTGCATTCTCTATTTCCCTTGCATTCTCTATTCCTTTGTAAAATCCATATGTGTGTGTTGAATTTTATTAAGTTTGTTCTAAATTACAAACCCCAAGGAGATGGAGGACAAGTTAAGAACCAGCTGGTAATTATCCTGCAAAATCAATGGCCAGGCAAATCAGCAGCCTGGTTTTATTCTTTTTAATTAGCTGGTGTTTGTACAACAGTCAGCAGAAGTTGTTTGAAGGACTCTAATTCTCCTGCCTGGACTTTTTTTGGGGTTTATCTCAGGCCTACCTGAAGATCCAGGAGTATGAAAAAGCCATTGGTGACTGTGAATGGGCATTAAAGGTAATTTTGGGATTGGGTTTGTGTGGAACTGAGGATATAGAGACAACTGGCTGATGGAAATGAGGGAATGTGCCTGGATTGCTGCATCCTGAGTTAATCTGAACAGCAGAAAACAGTTGATATTTCAGTGCTCCCTGTGTGCAGAAGCTTTTCTGGCTCTTAAGAGCATTTAATTAAAAAGTTTGGGGTGATAATGAGCTCTTAACTGCACATATTGGCACAGAATATTCTGCCCAGCCTTTTAAAAATGGGCTCTTGAAGCTCCCAAAAGGAAAAGGTAAAGATATAAAATATATAAAGAAAACACCAAAGAGCTGGATCCAAATTCAGTTGTGTTCCATCAGTGATGCCCATGACTAGAACACAATTAGCAGGTTATTAATCATTTAAATAAATCCATATTTTTGACACACAACAGAACTGGAAAAGGTCCTGCTTTCCACCTTAAACCAAAGCCTGTGCTCCTTGCACAGGGAAGGGAAGTTGGTCCCTGGAGGTGATAATTCAGCACAGAAACTTTAGACACCTCTAGTGAGTGATGTGAATTCCCTCTTCTTTGCCTGCACTTCTTTTGGGCAGGTAAAACTATTAATCAGAAGGCTGGAAAAAATATGAGAAGGCTAAAATTTTCTAAACACATAATTAATAGTTTCTTTTTTAACACAGTGCAATGGAAAATGTATTAAAGCCTATTTTCTGATGGGGAAGGCTCACCTGGCACTTAAACACTACCCTGAGGTAAATGGACTGAATCTTGTGGCTGTGGGACCATGTTTGTTCTGGTTTTGATGTGATGTTGTGGGTGAGAGGGAGAGGGTTTAATGCTGTGCCTCCTTTTGTGTTTTCTCACTGCAGTGCTGGTTTTCTGTTCCCACTTGCAGCTTCCTGGGTTTTACTGGAAACCCTTTTAATTTGAAAGAGCTGCTGGCTGTAGGGACTGGGAATAAGAGACAGCTTTGAGTTAGGAAAGTTTTTACTTGTATGTCTTCATCAGTTTTATTTCTCACACTTATTAAGTGCTGTGGCCCAAAAACTTTTGAGCTTAAGCAGGAGTCTGACTAAGTTGTCATTTTACCATCTTCCTGGTTTTATCTTAAATTGAGGGCCTGTTTCTCTTCTCTGTTAAGTCCAGGCAGTGTTATGAGAAGATGCTGCAGGTTGATCCCCAGAAGGAAAGCCTGTTCAAAGGTGAGAGACACTTTTACACTGTCACCCCTCGTGTTCTGATGAACTGCTCTGCCTTTCAGCCCTGTGCTGGCTCTGTGCAGGTGTGAGCAGGAGGCAGAGCCAGGGGCTGAACTTCATTTTCACCTGGAACTTCACCAGAACAAACCATTCACCTGCCATGCTTTGCTTCCTTTTGACCTCCCCAGCTTGTGTGGCCGAGGTGGACTCGGAGGAGAAGAGGGTGAAGGATGAAGAGAGAGCCAAGAAGGAGGTGCAGGCTGGAAATGTTGCTGCCCTGTCCATAAAAGAGCTGCTGCAGAGACTCAGCACCCCTGGCCAGGATATCCTGTTCTACACAGGAGGGATCAGGCTGTTGGCAGCAGTTGTGAAGGACTGTAAGTGTTTGCTGCAAAGGGTGTTGCTCCTGGGAGTTGTGATCCAGGCAGACAAGTACAAGGGAGCAGTTTTTACAGGAACAGGGCAACTATTCCTGTATTTAAAACATAGAATTGGCCACGTTTGCTATTCCAGGATGGCCAGTAGGTATTTACATCATTTTTTTAGAACTAGATGTTGTAGCTGAGCTGTTGAGACCTGTGAGGGATTTGGGTCCCTGAAGAGCCGTTTCACTTGTTTGGAAACATTTGTAATTCTCTGTTTACACAAATTGATTTGCAAGGCCAGTTTCATGTTCCAGCCTTCCTGAAGAGTCTTTAACTTGAAATCAGTTCTTTACAGCTCCAGGCATGAATTAAGAGTGGTCTTTACCTTCAAAGCTGCTCCTAATTCGTTCATTCTGGGAGTTTTCCCTCTGTTTTCATGATGTTCTTCCCCCCGAGCTGTTGATGCAGTGACCTTTTCTTTTAGCACTGTGTCACAGGAGAGCAGGAGTCTCCACCAGGCAGGTGGGTCACGGAGCTGATCTGTTTATCTCTGCATTTTTTCAGGCACTGAGCAAACGTTGTTTAGAACAAACAATGGCTTCAGTATCCTCGGAGACAACGGGGCTGTTGGAGGGTGAGAGCTCTGCAGAGGGGAGCAGAGGGGGGTTCCAGCAGGAGGAAATGAAAATACTGCCCTCGAGAAACACAATCACCTCCTGAAATGCAGATGAAATGGTCAAAAGAGAATGTAATAACAGATTGTAGCCTCTGAAAGGGGTGACTTGTGTCTGAGCCCCACACAAACAGTGCTCTCTTGGATGCAGAGGGCAGAAATAATTAATTTCTGCTTCTGTCTCCTCTTCCTGGACAGTTATCCTATCTCTCATGGTGAGAGCAGGGTTGTAAAAAAGACTTAATATAAAAGGACATCTGAAAGCACTCAGTTACTGGACTCCCTGGTGCTGTGAAGTTGCCATCAGTAAATATTTGGGCTTATGCAACCTGTGAAGGTCTCTGTGAGCAAGGATTAAGAGGAGCATCTCTGGGGACCTGCAGCACAGGGCCTTCTTTGGGGTTCAGCAGTGTTTTGGGTGTTGGCTGTAAACAGACCTGAAGCACTTCCAGATTTGCTCAGAGTTTTTATGCCCTGGATATTCACAGTTGTTCATTGCAGAGCTGAATTTATCCCCCTCCCTGTGCTCTGTGCTGCTCAGGCAGGGGCTGGCTGTGCCCAGGGTAGAGTTTGTAGATCCTGAACCTGTTCCCAGGGAAGGTCCTCTGCAAAACTCATCTGATAGCCCTAAAAGTGCTGAACCAGGGGTGGGCTCGGAGCTGATGAGTTCAAGTGTTCCTGTGGCACATCCTCATCCCTGGGGGCTTTGCTGATTTTTATTTTTTTCCCCCAAGAAGCCAATGGTTTGGTCTGTCCTCTGCTCTTTCTCCAAGCTGACATTTCTCCTTTAGGTGCCTCTGTGCAGAGAGGAGAAGCCCAGCTGAAGTGGAGCTGTGTGTGTCCCTCCTGGTGCTGTGGCAGGCTGTGTGTGCTGGGAATGGTAAAGCCTCGGGATCCACGGGAATCCTGGTCCATGTGCAGTTCATGTGGCACTGCTGGGGCTGGGGCTTGGCAGGGGCAGCACTGGGGACCAGACCTGATTTAAACCCGGTTTTGCAGGTCAGAGGCAGGAGCTGGATGTGCCCAGGCACAGCTGTGGCAGCCCCTGTGCATCCTGAGAGGAGATTTCCAGCCCGTTCCTTGGAGCATTTCAGATCTGCCCAAGGGCTGGGAAGTAAATTCCCCCTGGTTGTTGCTGCTCTTAAGATAACACCACTTGTATCATTTTGTCATTTTTAAGCAGTTACACCTGCAAAAAGCAGAGTTTTCTGGAAGAGCCATTAGAGGAGACTTCCTTTAGCACTGACAGTGAGCAGTCCTGGGGCAGGTGGCCCTTGCTGTGTTTTTAGGGAGTACACACGTGGGTGAGAAATGGCCTGGGGTGGGTGGTGAATTGGTGCAGAGTTCCACAAGGGGAAATACAGAGTGCTTGGTGTCTGTGTTCACCTGATGCCAAATAAAATATTCCTGCTGCAAAAACAACCCCAGAGCAATGAGGATGCCACTGTGGGATGTTGCTCCCAGATATCCTCTTTTGTATTTTCCAGAAGAAAATCAGCGTCTCCTGCTGACTCAGCCTGCTGTGAGTGCCCAGCTGCCAGAGCTGCTTTCCTCTGGGATTCCAGAGATCCAAAGGGAGACACTGGCACTGATTTCTCTTTACTCAGAGAGTGAGAGAGGGAGGAAGCTGCTGGTCAGGCACCAGGACCTGAGCAGGTAACAAACACCAGAGTAGCTCAGGAGAATGTCCTTAGTGCCTGGGTGCCACTGTCACTGCCCCAGCACCAGGGGAGAGGCTTTCTCAGAGGACACACTGTAAAGGTAAAACTTTGGTAAATTTTGTGTCTAAAAATGTCTGTGGAAATAAGTGGGAAGGGCTCCTTCCTGAGGGTGTGGTTTGGAGGCACAGGTACCTTCTGCAAACAGGGCAGTGTTTGCCCAGAGCTCCCACTCTTGCCTCTGGTGGCTCCTGTTCCCAACTGAGGGTCTCTCCTCATTTAATAATTGGTATTTGTGGTTATTTAATGCTGCCATGGCTCACTGAGTGGAGAAAGAACCACCATTCTATTCCCTTTATCCTGTTATCCTGCTATTTCCTTCCAGAGTTAACCAGGGGAGGAATTTCAATGTACTGCTTTTGCACTGCATGGTTTGAGGTAATAATGGATGAACACAAAGGATTCTGTAACAATTGCACACACTCCACTGTGTTCTGCACAGCATTGATCCAGAGACACTTTTCCTTGGGAGGAAAGGTTAAAGAAATGAGACACATCTGAGAGGATGCTTAGAAAAGGCAGATATAACTGTGGCCTGAAATACCAGGAGCCTGAGAAAAGAGAATCTTGATCTTTAGTGATAAAATCTTTAATAATTAAACCAAAGCTGACACCAATTTTTTGTGGGTTTTTGTTTTTTGTTTAATAACAGATGGCTGCAGATTCTGCTGGCATTTGTCAAGAGCAGCGATGGCAGGGCTGGCAGGGCCATGAACATACTGGCTGACTTAATTGCAGAGGAAAGGTAATTTAGATTTCTCATTCTGTTTCGTAAAGTTGCACTTTATAAAGTGAAGCTGCCAGTGCCAGGGGCTGTGGGGTTCCACTGCTGGCTGATGTTTGTTGTCTTCATGTTGCTCTTGTGTTGCCTCTGTGATGTTTTGTCTTTCAGTGTTTCTTTCTCCCCCCCCAGGTTCAAAGCCCAGTGTCGGGCCCAGCTTTCCACGGGTGCTTTGCCTTTATTCACCCACTTGCTGGTATGAAAGAGCTGTTTCTGTGTTTCTGGTTTACCTGTGTCTAACTAACATGTCTGTGTTGCTCCTGGGGTAGAACTGCAACAGAACCACAGGTCTGTGTCTCTGTAGGTGTAAAAAATGCAGGTTTGTGATACACCTTCCTCAGGAAAATGTTCTTATTCTCTAGTACTTTGTCCTGCACATCCCTAGTTTAATATTCAGTAAAAACTCTGGGCTTGGTTGCACATTCCCACTGGGAATCTGTCAGGCCAGGATTCCACCTTCAACTTTGTGTTATGGTCTTCTTAATGTGACTTTAATCCACTGTCACCAACTGGGGATGTCTTGGATAGGGACTTTTTCTGTTTCTTGGATAGTGATTCTTTTCTGTTTCCTTCTGAGAGATCAAAGTGAAGAGAGGACTTCAGGTCCCAAGGCAAAGATGTTTGGTGGTTCAGATCCCTTTCCTGGGTATCATTTACTTAAACAGCAAACTTAAAATATATTGGTACAGAAAGCTGTCCTCAGGGAGAGGGAAGGTGGGGGGAAGGCTGGTTCTGTTGCAGAATGGCAGATACAGCTGGGAAGGAAAATATTTCCCCTTCTCCAAATGAGCACCAAGACAATAATTATGTGACTTTTCCATTGTCTGTTGCTCTTCCTTTTTGAACATTCCTGGCTGGAATTGCAGCTGTTCTGTTCTGGGAAGTGTTCTCGGGGTGAGGTTTGGGGGCACAGAATCCTGTCATCACTTTTTCCCCAGGACTCCTGAAGCATCATCTGGGGATTTGTTGTGAGAACGAGGGGGATTTGGAACCTTGGGACCGCTGGGATTTGGGAGATCCTGGAATCACATTTCCCGCTGCCAGAGGGATGGGAGCACAGATCTGCAGTTTGCTTGTCGTTTGTGCTGAGTTTTCCCTCCCACCCTTGTGTCTGCAGGTCTGTGCCAGGGGGGTGGACCTGGCAGCCCTGTCCTGTGCCATCAGCATCATGGGCAGCCTGTGTGCAGATCCAGGGATCCGCTCCCACATGGCCCAGAGCAGGGAGTGCTGGCAGGGCTGCCTGCAGCTGCTGGTAAAGGGGCTGGGAGGGGGTTTGCAGCCCTGCCTGCTGGGGAAGTGTCTGTTTGTTTGTTTGCCTCCCCCCAGAGCTCTGAGCCCCTGAGGTCCCTCAGGTCTGGGGGTCTCCAAGCAGCTCGTGGCTCGCAGGGGTTGGGGGTCAGTGGGTGGGTGGAGGGGGGTGAGTGACCCCTTAAAAGCGGCCCCTTCCAGTATGAACTCAGCCCTCAGAAACTAAAGAGTGCAGAGGGTGGGAAAGGATCTTGTTAGGTGCCCAACCATGGGAGGTTTGGAGTGTGCAGCTCTAGGGACCAGGGTGACACAAACCCCTGAACAAATCATATCCAAAAGACATCACTGGCTCTGCTTCTCCCAGGGCTTTGTCTTCCCTCTGAGTTCTGGAGCATCAGGGGACACTGATGCTTCCCCAGAACACTGAGGAAGCACTTTGTGAGTGTCTGACCTGACTGCTCCCCTCCTTCCCTTGGCACACAGGAGGGAAGCCCTGAGGGCAGCACACCCAGCTACCAGGAGTGTGTGTTTGCAGTGCTGGGCCTGATGATGAACTTGCTGCTTGAATCCAATGGGATCATCCAGGTATACAAGATCTGTGAATTTCAAAAAAAAATTATGGTGTTTAAGGTTATTTTTAAGGGTAGTTGACAATTCAGGTAGGCTAAAAAGTGGAAAAAATTGACAACGTTTTCTGCACTGCCACTTTTTTACATAAGCACACGGTTAAGAGAAAAAAACCAGTGCAAAGCACGTGTGGGATCTTCCCATAGTGGTATAAATGTTTTGTTTGGAGTCACTCTCCAGCTGTGTGATGTTCTGAGGCACTGGGCACATTCCAAAACCATTCAAAACTCAGGGTTCCACCGAGAAGGAAGAATTTCACACGTCCAGTAACTTACTGAGGGGTGTTCCCTGATCTCCACTGGATCCTTTGTTGTGGGGAACTTTGTCTGTGACCCCATTTCTGCTCTAACCCTTCCAAACAAGTGAGTTTTGGCCCCTGTTGTTGCAGGACTTTGCTGTGGCCATCACTGGCAGGTGCCTGGCTCTGCTCAGCCACCAGGATGGGAGGATTGTCACAGTAAGTCAGCAGCAAAATGTGGTCTTGGCTGACCTGACCCATCAGAGCAAACTTCTGCCCTGTACAGGTCTGTACAGGAGGCTTTGAGGCCTAAAACATTCCTGATCATGGTATTATTTGATGAATAAACATGCAGGGAGTCGTACTGGTCTCAGTTTGCTCTCACCTCTCCCTACACTGAGTTTAGAAGCTCTGCTGTGTTCAGTTTTCACTAAACAATAAAAAAGCCTCATCCTCAAGAAGTTTCTCGTTAGATTCTCTAAGTCTGTGATTCTCTGAATTTCTGCAAACTTCTCCTTTTAGGGCTTTGATTACTTTGGTTTTTTCCTGCTGAATGAAATAACTTGAGGTTTCCTGGGCAAACAAACATTTCCTTTTGCTCCCCTCTCCTTTGTCCCTGACTCAGAGAGCCATTGGGGTGCTGAGCCGTGTCCTGCCAGCGTCCTCCTCAGCGGTGGAGGAAGCAGTGAAAGGAGGAGTGGTGAAGAAAATGGTCAAATTCTTGAAAGTGAGTTAAACTCTCTTTATTTCTGCTTGTATTTTCCCTTCAGCAAACCACAGCTGCCCCTGGCTTTGGCCTCCTTTCCCTGGGAGAGGGAGGATGTGTCTGCCTCCGTGTCTGGGTTTAGTTTTAAGCTGCCAGGTTTAGTTTTAAGCCAGGGAGGCAGTCTGGGGGCTGCACAGTTTTCTCTTGTGTCTGGCAGGATGTGTCTGAGGTGCATTTTGCACACTTGCTGTGATGCAGACCAGGTTAGCCTGGAAGAAGACACTCAGCTTGTGTCTTGTCTCAGAGCTGATGGTTTGAAAAGAATTGGCCTCCAGACATTCAGGGCATTTTGAAATAATTGGGTTTTGTGTAATTTTCATCCTCTCTGAAGGTTTTGATTGGATATTTGGGCTTAGGTGTAAGGAATACCTGAGTGTCTCCACTCTGTAACTCTGGGCAAGGTGGGTGTGACCTGGTTGTTAATGTGCTTTAATCCCACCAGGCTGGAGGGCAGCTCACAGCCACTTATGGCATAAAGACCCTCTGCATCTGCACCAGGAGCAGCAGGCAGGCTCAGGAAGAGCTGGTGAAGGCAGATAAAAGTAAGTGCCAACTCCACTGATTGGAGCCTGAGAGCAGAGCTGGGATCTCCCCCAGTTCCTGCCTTTCCCTCCAGAGTGGAACTGAACTCTGGGTTTTACTCTGGCAAGACTTCAGCCACGTTCTCTGGGTGATGTGCTGTTTTCCCTCCTGAGGGGGTGTTTGATGGGCCTGGTTGTGTGTGTGGAGTGAAATGGGCACAGCAGGTGATGAGCCTGAGTTAGGAAACTGCACCTTACTCTGGTGAGATGGCTCAGTAGGCTTTGTCAGGGGATGTATTTTGGAAAAAGTGCTGGTAAACTGGAACTGAATTGGGGTGTATTTCATCAAGTTAGTGGCTAAAATAAGAAACTTGTGATTTCCAGAGGCTGAGGCTGTTTTATGGTGCCTTTCATGTGTTTATTTGGCCTGCTATTAAAACGAGATGGATACAGAGACAGAGTGATGATACCAGGCCATGTGTCAGGGTATTTTGGAGTATATTTGCTCTAGTCATGTGGTATAACACTGCTTAGATTGCTTTAAAATCCAGCTTCAATTAATGCTAATGTAACTACAACAGAGAATACTTAAATGTGCTCTAAATGGTTGAACCTGTCAAGAAACTGTCAGTGTGTGTAGTTCAACTTGAACCCCAAGGGTTTCCACTCATTAAAAGCCTCTCAGAGCATCATCTTCCCTTTGTGCAGCCCAGATGAGTTTCACTGTCATCTGCAGACGAAGCTTTCATTTCCTCAAATAGCACCAACACTTCACTCCCATTCTTCCCTCCAAAGCTCTGGGTATTAATCCTCTGAGAAGTCACTTATTTCTTATTTTTTTTGTCAGCTCTGTTAGCCAGCCCAGACACTGGAATCGAGCTTTAGTCCCATGACATCAAATTGCATTTCTGGGGCACTTAATTGAGCCCCTGCCCCGGCCCCTGCTGCTGTGGGGAGCAGCTCTGCCTTTGCAGGAGGTATTATTGCAGCAGCAAGGGTGGGGTGTGAGCAGAAAGAGGGACCATGGAGAAAAACAAACAAACAAACCAACCAAATTATGTAAATCCCCAAGGAAACTTCCTGGCTGTGTTTTATGTAGACAGTGGTCTCTCTAAACGTTTCCAGACTCTGTGGCCTGAGATGCTGCTGCTTGCAGAGGTCAGCAGGAGCTGCACAGCTCTGCCAAGGGCACAGAAAATACTCTGCTGGTTATGGAGGATGAGCTGAGCTGCTCTGTGGTGGTGAAGGATCTACAGGAAGCTTTTCATGGTCCTTTTCTCAGCTGTTCTTCCCACCCCAGCATTTGTGCCTTCAGACAGTGGACTGGGCTCTCTGAGCTCTCTGTGCCTGCCCTGCCAGGGGGAGAGGCCAGTGGGAGCTGCAGAGGTGGCACCTCCAGCTCCTCTCCTTAGTGAGGACACAGCTGGGCAGGTGAAGCTGATCCCTCCTGGATCCTGAGCCCTGCCAGGGAATTGCCTTGCTCCCCCCGGGTTTCCCAGGAAGCTCAGCCCCTGGGAGTTCAGGTGGAGGCAGGAGGGAGGGTCAGTGCTCCCCGAGCAGCTCCGAGTGAATTCTGTGCCTCCCCCCCCAGGGTTTGCGGTGCTGCTGCGGCTCCTGCGGTCACAGGAGGAGATGGTGGTGGGAAATGCTGCTTTCTGCCTCAGCCAGTGCCTGGGGGTGCCCGGGGCAGGCACAGCCCTGCTGGGCTCCAACGTGGTGCTGCTGCTGCTGAGCCTGGCCGGGGGTGAGGCTGCCAGGACCACGGTGCAGGAGAACGCGGCCGTGGCCCTGGGGAAGCTCTGTGCTGCTGAGCCCAGGTACTGCCAGAACACCCCTGGGCTGCTCCATCTGGGGGTTCTTTGGGTGATGACCCTTGAAAAACCAGCCAGAGTAAGGCAATTATACCCACAGGGCAAGAGGGTGCGGGGCAGGGGGTTATTTTCTATAAATACCCTTCCTCCAACTGGAATTCCCGCTTGTCCTCTCCCCAAAATCCTGCTTTAGGGCTCCTGGGGGCTTAGTTCTCTGTCTTCACACGTTTCAAGGAGTTCATTTGCCTGTGCTGGAAGAAGGGATGTTAGAAATCACTGTAGAGGTCAGAGCAATAATGAGAGCAGGATAAAAGTAGAAATGTCAGCAAGGAGTGTCTGCTGCTGCCTGCCAGGAGAGTGCCAGGCTGACAGCTGGGTCCTGGGCTGCATTCCATACAGGGAAACTGGGTTCAACTTGCTCGTGTGCATCCTGAACCACTGCAGAAAGCAAGGGATAATGCTTAGGTCCCAGAATTTACCTGCCTTGCTTCTGCTGGAGATGCCAAAGGAGCTCTAAAGTATCTGCTGTGAGGTTTGTGTAACACACCAGAGATGGGAAAGGGAAACACTTTATTTTCTTAGTTTTGTTGATGTGAAATGCCATCTGTTTAAGAATGGTCAGGCATTATTTATTTTCCTTTCTGAGGGGAACAGTAATCTAGTAACTCTGTTTCTTGTGCTGCTCTAAGAGGGATTTGTTGAATATGGCATTAAACACCTTGAAGGTTTGGGCAGGGGTATTGCAGGGCAGTGAAAGCTCCAGACTTTCATTGTAGTCACCACCCGTTTCCCAGAAAGCTTCCTGTTGTCTTTCCAGGCACATTCACCAGCTGAGGAAGCTCAATGGCCTGGCCATCCTGAACTCCTCCATGAAATACGTGCACAGCAGCTGAACCCTTCAGGAGACCTCCCAGACATGTTCTTCACTCCACTTATTGTTGAGTATTCTTTTCTTTAATAAAACTAACTCAAAGCACATCAGCTTCTTAGTCCCTTTTTGAAGCATTTGTGGTCCTACAAGGAAGCCAGTAAAACAATATCAGGAGAAAGAAGTTAATTTATTATTTAGGCTACCAACTAAAATAACAGCTTGCACTAAGCTGTCTTTGCTTTAATAAATGACACAATAAATGGCCATAAATACTTTTTTTTTGCCTTGTTTTTAAACACGGGAAACAAAAGAATATATTACATTGATATGAATAAGCACAGGCCAGTCATGTTTGACTTTAAAATGGCTCTTCAGCTTCCCTCCATGACACCTGTGGGTGTCTATTCTGGGGGTAATCTTGTCCCTCCAGAACAGTGGCTGACAAATTATATATCATCTCCTTTTCAAAATAGCAGCTGAATCATCTTCCCACTTGAGGAGAAGGAAATTCTCTTGCACCTGGTTTTTCTCCCCTCGCAGTGAAAGGCACAGAACTGATAATCTCAATTTAATAATCTCTCTGGCTTTTTTAGGATCCTGCCGTTGAGCTGCACCCTGCCTAGACAAACATGGGACAAATCCTGTGGGTGGGTTCAGTGCAAACAGGCACAAACCCCAGGGTTTGTTCCTGAGAGGGTTCAGTGCCCCAGGGCAGGGCACAGGTCTGGGGTGGAGGCACTGGCTGGAATCGGGGCTCTGTGTGTCAGGGGCTGTACAAATGCCAAAAGTCAGGGTGATTTTCTCTCCCAGACAACTTTGAGAGTGGGAAAAAGCCGAGGTGACCTGCCCTTGGTTCCCAGCTGGAGGTGAGTGGCAGGGCTGGGACTGTGCTGTCTGTCCTCCCCCAGGCTCCACTCGAGCAGCTTGCTGAGGGATGGATCAGGGTTTGTTGGTGCTTCCTGCCAGAGCCATCCCCTCATCCCCTGCCAGAGCCATCCCCTCATCCCCTGCCAGAGCCATCCCCTCATCCCCTGCCAGGGCCATCCCCTCACCCCCACTGTCCCTCACTGTGCTTTCCCCACCTGTCACTGTGCTGCTTATCTGACTCGTGCTCATGTTCTCTCTGCTCTCAGGGCAACCAGGGCTGTGTGACAGTGTTCTCTCCTTCCCCTCAGCCCTTCTCCAGGAGTTTGGCTCGCTCTGTGTCTTTGTGCAGGTGCCTGGCACTGGGAGATACCTGCTGTGTGCTGCTTGTGTCTGCAGGGGAAGGTTTGCAAGGACTCTGGGGCTTTATGGCTAAAAGAAAAAAGGGTTGTGTGTGTGTGTGTGACTCGGCCCAGGAAGCCTCTGGTCTCTTCCTTGGCTGTTAGGAAAGTTTAAATCCTGTTATGAAAGTTTAAATTCTTGTTCTTCCCCCGTGGGTCTCGTTCCCCCCTCACCCAAATGTCAGGTCAGGCTGCCCTGAGCCAGCTGGGGTTTGTTGCTGTGCTGTCACCTCCTCGATGTGTGGTGGCTTTTCTCTGTGGCTCCTGAGTGGAGAACACACTTTGCCAATGCTTGTAAGCCTGGGGAAGAAAGGATCCAGCAGCTGGATTCCTCCTCTGGAGCCTCACCCTGCCTGGAGGGTCACAGGGAGACAGTGTCCATCTCCTGGGGTCACTGCAGGAGTGGATGGCTTTAGTGCAGCATCTCCATCTGGGATCCAGGCTGATCCCTGAGTGTGTTTGTATCAGCACAAACTGGCAAAACCTTCTGACCTTTATTGGGTAGAAACAGAATTGTAGAACAGTTTAGTTAGAAGGCACCTGCAGCATCGTCCAGTCCCAGTGCCTGAGCACTCAGGGCTGACCAGCAGTGCCAGAGTGTTGTTCAGAGCATTGCTCAAATGCCTCTCAAACGCTGGCACTTTGGGGCAGGGACCACCTCTGCTGTTCCAGGGTTTGACCCCCCTTCTTGGTGAAGAAATGCTTCCTCCTGCCCAGTCTGAACCTCCCCTGCTGCAGCTTTGAGCCATTCCCACGTCCTGGCACCGGATCCCGGGGAGAAGAGCTCAGCACCTCCCCTCCATCCCCTCCATGTCCCCATCCCCTCCTCAGGAAGCTGCAGAGAGCCAGGAGGTCACCCCTCAGCCTCCTTTTCTCCAAGCTGGACAAACCCAGAGCCCTCAGGCTCCCAGGAGGTGCCTTCCAGCCCTGCCCCAGCTCTGTTGTCCCCCCCTGGATACACCCAAGCACCTTCAGATCCTTCCCACAGCACCCCAGGTAGCATTTTAACATTTTAACTCTTTCCCCAGGGCTAGAGCTGCCTTGCACGAGCAGCCTCTCCTGTTTACAGCCACTTTTTCCATCTTTGGATGGCAAACACACACGAACACACTCTCTTCTTTTGTTAAAAATCAATTGATTCCAATTGGTGCAGGGTTTTTTTTTTTTTCTGGAACAGGTTATTGGTTGCTGCCTGGCCTAAGCTCTTATAAAGTAACCCAATACTCTGCCCTTCCAGAGCAAGCAGCAAATGCCCAGTTCTGAGAGGCAGCAGTGACTCCTTGGGGAGCTGCTTCCTGTCAGGATGTATTTTCTTGGGATGACTCAGGAGCTGCTTCACGAGATGCAGGAAAAACTCCCCATCTTTGTCCTGATTGCAGCTGGACTGTTGGACTTGTCTGGTGAGTGATGTGTTTTGTTCTGGTCTCTGTTGCTGCTTCTCTGCCTTGTTTCCTGCATTGTCAGCAAGCACAAAAAGGATGCTCAGTGCTGTGCCAGCAGCCTGGGACAACTCTGGGATGCAGGAGCAGCTTCCCTCTGCCTGTGCAGCTCAGGGTTTGGGGGCTTTCAGCTGGGGGGTGTTTGTGGCCCCACTCAGGACATTCCTGTGCTGTTTTACCTGAGATCACAAAATAGATATATTCTCTTCAGGGTGGGGAAAGCAGAGCAAAAAGTCCCTTTTCCCAGAGTAGTTCCAAGCAGCAGTGAGGATCAAACTGGTGAAACCCTGTTCAGAATCCCCTTTTCCAGGCACCACAGTTCATCATCTTAAACCTGATAAGAATTCTCCACCTGATTAACGATTTTATTCTCTTGGTGGGTTTTGGTGTGTTTCTTTAAATTACCTTGTCCCCCTGCAGGGTGTGTTTGAGGCTGTTCTCACCACTTTAAGACCTCAGTTCAGTCTTTATAGATCACTTGTGTTGAGGCTAAACCATGGGAGTGTCAGTTGTTTGTACAAAACCCACAGTTTAAAGTATTTTATGGATTTAACATACCATCACTGTTAACCTCCATCCCTTTTTTAGCAATAAATCAGCTTTTTGAGTTCCCTCATATCAGCTTTTCCTGCTCACTGCTGCCTCAAAGCAGTGCTGGTTCTCCAGATGTCCACAGGGACATTGGAATCTTGAGGCACCACACCTGGATGCCAAGCCCAGGGATTTAATCTGCTGAAGCTCTGCTTTGCCTCGGTCAAAAACTCCACAATTTAAATGCATAAAACTGAAATGCATAATCACTTTTTATAGCTTGTGGATCAGCCTGTTTCCTGGCAGGTGCCTCAGGGAAAAATGCTCCAAGTTTTGGGAGAGGAAAGTACAATAATGTTTTAATCCATGGTTTGGAAATGATACTTGGGAACGTCAGAGCTTCTGATGTGAAGACAAAAAAAAAAAAAAAAAGAAAAAAATGTGTGGAAAAAAAGACAAACTTTTAAACCCAGGGTCTGCCTTTTAAACTGGCAAAGTGTCTGCTTTTGATTAGAGAATATAAAGGTGGAGAAGTTGCTGTGTTCTGCCTGCTCTGTGTCAAACCAAACCAGCTTTGTGCTGCTGGGTCAGGGAGCTCCTCATGGGATTGGGGTTCTGGGAAGGACGAGAGTTAAAGCAGAGCCACTGAGGGAGCTCCCTCAGGGGTGTTTTAGTCTTGCTTTGCTGTCCTTGGGCAGCCTGAGGGTTTCCTCCCCCTGCACCTTCAGGTGTTTAGATCCTTGCACAGGGAAGGCCAAGGGCTCCCCCCTGGCTGGGGAATGCTTTGGGTCCCTCAGAGGATGCAGAGGGTCAGGTCTGTCCCAGCTCTGTGAGAGGGCAGTGCCAGAGCTGCCCATCCTCCCCGTGGCTCTGGGCAGGCAGCAGCTGCTCTGTTGAACTGCTGCAAACTGTGCAAGGTTCTTGGGCAACTGAAAGGGCCAAAGGCTTGTTTTCTGTTCCTTAGGAGCCTCCAGGAGTGAACGTGATGCCAGTGACATGTTGGCCCTGGGCTTCCCTGGATGGGCCCAGCCCAGAGCTGAGAGCAGCCCAGTGCCCAGCGAGGGCTTCCCTGGGACAGAGGACAACTCAGATGGGGTGACCTTCCACTTCCAGAGCCCAGCAGCTGATCCCACCAAGGCAACCACAGCTGACTCCAGCCCTGCTGCCACAGGGAGAGCTGCAAACGGGACAGCTCTGCTGCCTGGGGGCTTGGCTGGGACCCTGGAGGTGGCTGAGCCCCTGCACACAGAAACAGCAGCTTCAAAACCCCAGGGTGGACATGCCTGGCCTGGCCAGCTCTTGGGGAGCTTCAGCATCCCTGTCTCCACACAAGGATCCCAGGCTGCCACAGCTCTGGAGCAGCCAGGCAGCTCCCTGCAGAGAAGACCAGGAGATATCCCTGGGGCTGGTCCCAGCTCTGCTGCTGGGCTGCCCCAGCCCCCTCCCAGTGCAGGGCCACACCAGGACTCTCCCCCGTTCACAGCTGTCCCCTCCCTTTCTCTTCTCAAGCAGATGGAGGTGACAAAGCCTAAAACATCTCCCCTGATTTCAACAGTCCGTTTTCATCCTCCAGGAAAAGGAACAGCAGCATCTCCATCTCCAAGCAGAGCTGGGGTTGCTCTTGGAGGTGCAGGGCTGGGCTGGTCCCCCACAGGGATGCACACAAACCCCCAGGCCCAGCCTGGCAGCACAGCAGCTCTGACTCCTGCACGCCTGGAGAGGACCCAGGGTATGGATGCTGGAGTTACAGCTTCTGCAGTCCCACCCCAGCCAGCTCCAGGGGGCCTGGATGCAGCCTATTCCAGCACAACACATGCCAGGGCCACTCAGCTTTCCCCTGGTTTGCCTCTGAAGGAAGAAACCACAGGCAGCAAAGGCAGAAATTCAACAGCAGCTGTAACAAATGGTTCTGGACACCCAACCCAGCTGCCTGCTCTGCAGACACTGCCACCAGGCCACGTCCATTCCTCTTCATTCCTGATGGGATCCCCAGTTCCTGGTGGGTTAATTCCATCTCCAGTTCAAGGGCCCTTTGGCACAACTGGAGGACAACAGCCCCTGTCTTTGGACAGGGCTCTCAACTGCACCAAACCTGTTGCCCAGGAAAGCAACAGGAGCTCTCAAGGAATCACAGTTGTAGCTCTGCAAGGAGATGCTGATCATGGGATGGTGACAAGTAAACCTGGAAAATCTCTATCCCCTGAGAACCCACAGGCTTCTGCTACTTCATCCTCATTAAGCCCATCAAGGATTTCCACATTAAAGCTTTCCCAGACCACTAAAGAGCAAAAAGAAGGAACATCTGCACCCTCTCCTGGGATATCTGGCTTTTGGAATGCAGATCTTCAGCCCTGGGATTCTGTTCAGGAAGGGCTTCAGCCACCAGGTGCATCTTTCCCTGCTCGTGCTGGATTGCAGCCCATGGGCATCCCCAGCTCTGCTGAGAGACTTCACACAACAACAACTTTACCCCCAGCCCCTGGCTCTGGGTCTCAGGGGGTTCCTGCCCACCCTGTACCTCGGGAGGCCTTTGCTGTGACACTGCAGGTGAGCACAGGGGAAGACTCCAAGAGAAGGAAAGGTCTCCCACAGCAGACAGCTGGAACTGTACCAGCCAGCCCAGTGCCCAGCCCCTCTGGAGCCCGTGAGAGCAGGACCCAGGCAGCTCCCTGGCACAGCTCTGCCCCTGCAGCCCCCCAGAGCCAGCACAGTGGCAGCCTGGCAGCTCCTGCTCCAGCACCACCCTCGCCCCGTGCAGGGGGAAGCCAGCCCAGCTCAGCCACAGCACACCCTGACCCAGGGGTGCCCCGTGAGGGCCCAGCACCGCTGGCACAGGCTCTGGTGCAGCAGTTCAGGAGGGCTCTTGATGCAGCCACCAGGAACCTCAGCACTGCCAGAGGAGACCCCCTCACCATCACCTCAACCCCAAACCTGTCCTTCCTGTTTAAGAGCACTGATGGCATGATATGCCTTCGACCCCTGCAGGAGTCCCCTCTGCCCAGGACATTCCCAAATGCCAGTGTTGGGGGGCTGGTTTCTGTCCAGCAAATCCTGGCAGCGTCGAATTCCTCAGCGCTGGACCTGGCAGACTTACACCACCTGAGTCCTTCCAGCCTGGTCCTGGTCAGGCCTGTGTTCATCCTGCTGCCCACTGACAGGGCACACTCACCCTTTCCTCGGGGGGAAGGTGACCACAGAACCACCCAGCTGGGCACACATGTGGGCACCCCTGAAAGCAGCCACGGGAGTTCCTCTTATCCCACCAGTAAATCTGAAACCACTCTGTCCACTGCATCCAACCAGCAAGCAGAGAGAGCAAAGGTGACTCCTCAGCCAACTCATCCCAGTTACAGAGCCACCACGGGCTTGGGCCAAGCTGCCTCCTCGGCACCAGGTCCTTTGCTGGACCCAGGGATGGGGATGAGCAGCACAGGGCAGACCCTGCACCTTCCCAGGATACCAGAGGAGATGCAGATCCCTGCTCCCCCTTCCCAGGAGGCCAAGAGCACTGATTCACTTCTCCTGAGCAGGATGCTGGCAGAGCCTGGCACCTCCCCTGGGGCACCATCAGTGCTGCCCACAAAGCAGAGCCCCCACACTTCCCCCAAAGTGTCTCTCACCACTGAAAAGCCACATTCTGTAACTCCTTTACTGCCAGCAAAGGGACTCCTTGATTTCCCAGTGCCTGCCCAGCCCGTGCCCAGCAGCACAGGGGCTGCAGGCCATGCCCAGCACAGTGGGACACTGCAAACTGCTCCCCCTGGCCAGGGCTCAGGGACCACCCCGAGCTCTGCCCCTGCTCCCTGCGTGGAGTGTGGGACCTCACGCTCAGCTGCAGCCACAAAACACCCACTAAAGGGACTCACAAGCACCAAACCTCTGCAGGCCACGTCCCAAGGGCTCCCCAGGACCACACAGCTGCCGTCAGTGGTACCCAGCACGTCCTCAGCTTCCCCAGTGCTTCCAGCTGGGAATGAGCACGGAGAGGCTGCCCTGGGCAGCACAGCTCCTTCAGGAGGGGTCCCTGTGCCTGCTACAGCAGCACAAACCCACAGCACTTCTGTACAACCTGATCTCCCTCACCACTTGGAATTCACTCCCATGGTGCCCAAGCCCTTTGTAAGGACAGAGGGACCGACAGCAGCCCCAGTGCAGGCTCCCTTCCCAACAGAGATCCAAAGGAAAACGACGGTTCCTGGGAAACTTCTGGCTGCAGTGACCCACCCGAGGGTGTGTTCCAACTCTGCTGCACGCCCACCTTCTCCTGCTCCTGCACATGTGCCCCTGCTGGCAGCCCTGGAAGGTGACCAAGCCCTCCAAGCTCCCACTGAACTGTTCCCACGGGCCAGCGCGGGAGAAACCCCAAAGCCAACTGAACTCAGCACGAGGGCAGGAAAAGCAGGACCCAGTAAATCCTCGGGGGTGAGCGTGTCTCTGTCAGCCCCAGTGAACACACAGACACAGCACCCACCCCCAGCAGCTCTGGGGAAGGAGCTGGGTTCGAGTGCAGCACAGCCCTCTGTGCCCACGGGATCTGCCCTGCAGAGACAGCCCCGAGGGACACGGGGCACCCCCCAGGCTGCCCCAGCAGTGACTGCTCTCTCTGCAGCCCAGGGTGCTCAGACCACTGCTCCACTCACCAGCAAGAAAGGGCTTCACCTGCCAACACCAGCCCCCCAGCCTGATCCCAGCGTGGTGCTGCCCGGAGTGAACACACCTGCTGTGGGGAAGGGTGAGGGCGAAGCAAAAGGAGAGGCAGCCCCCACCAGCCACCTGCCCACCCAGGCACCCCTGTCTGCGTCACCCAGACACCCTCTGGAGAAGGAGATCCTGGAGGACACCATGGAACAGGAGCCTGGTCATTCCAGCCCTGGCAGTGCCCTGAGTGCCACCGGGCCACCTCCCACAGCAGCACTGGCTGTCTCTGCTGGCAGGCCTGGGAACAAGGTCACCAATCACTCCGCTGCCTTGCAGAGAGCAGCTGGCAGTGATGCTGAGATGCTTCCAGCCAGAGACCCGATCCAGCTCCTTCCAAGCCCTGAGAGCCCCTCGCATCCTGCCGGGAGCCCGGTGGCACTGCCGGCCCGGGAGGATTCCCTGCTGGCTGTGGCAGGCACTGACTCATCCGAGGGGCTGCTGCTGAACACGGAGGCAGAGGAGATGGGCAGGACGGAGGAGGTGACAGACGGAGCAGCCGAAGGGCTGGTGACTGTGGTGACGCTGCTGGATGCCCAGCCCAGCGCCCCGGGGGACTCTCACCACAGGAGGGGGCTGCAGCCGGAGCTCGCCGTCCTGGATGGGTAATCCATTCCCTCTGTGTCATTCCCGCCGCGGGATTTAAGGGTGGGGTCAATATTTACAAGGGTCTGCAGTGACAGGACGAGGTGGGATGGCCTCACACCGACAGAGAGTAGGTTTAGATGGGATATATGGAAAAAATTCTTTCCTGTGAGGGTGGGGAAGCCCTGGCACAGGTTGCCCAGAGAAGCTGTGGCTGCCCCTGGATCCCTGGAAGTGTCCAAGGCCAGGTTGGACGGGGCTTGGAGCAACCTGGGCTAGTGGAAGGTGTCCCTGCCCATGGCAGGGAGTGGGACTGGATGGGCTTTAAGGTCCCTTCCAACCCAAACCATTCTGGGATTCTGTGAGTATCCAAATTGTTCCATTGCCTCAGTCACATGGGTGTGCTGTATTGTGGCTTTAAAAACACTTAATTCATTCAGCAGTGACATCACATAAAGTGAAAAGGGTGAGTCTTTTCACATTTTGGACATTGATATTGTCCTTCAGACCGAGTTTTCTTTTTCACAGTAGCCTCTGGCTCTGCCTCAGCTCCCAAAAATGATCTATATGCGATTTTGCAAGTGAGAACATTTGATAGTGCTCAGGTGATCAGTGATCAGGTGCCCTGGCAGAGGAGGAGGATATTCCCAGCCAGTGAAACACTTCCCAGTTCCCCCTGGTTCCAGTGGTGAGGGCACAGAGGGGCAGGGGGTGGCTCTGGTCAGGGCTTTGCCCAGGGAGGCTCCAGCACACCAGGGGCTGTGAGTCCTTCATCTCCTTCAGCTCCCTGTGTGGTGTCACTGAGGGAACTCCCCCCGGGGTTGTTTCATTCCCAGCAGTCCCTGTTGCCTGGCTGTGCCTCACCTTTTCCCCCTGTCCCCCCTCTTTCCCTGCAGCCTGGCCGTGGTGAGGGACGACGCCTGCGGCTCCGGCAACTACACGGTGCAGCTGAGCCTGAGCCCCGCTGCTGACACAGCCCCCGAGCCCCACGGGCCTCCAGCACCTTCCCCAGAGACCTTCCTGGCCTTGGTGGCCGTGCAGGACAACCTCAGCCAGCCCCTGGTGCAGCCCCTGCTGCAGATCCACTCGTGCTGTGTGACCCCCTCCGCCAGCCCTGGGGCACCGGGAGCCCAGTGCTGCCTGTTCCGCAGGTGGGACACGAGCCCACGGGATGGGATGGGCTTCACCTCCCCTGGCATCCTCAGGGAACCCTCTCCTGTGTCCTGTGGCTGCGGGCTGAGCTCTTTGGAGCAAGCTGCAAGCAGTGAGAGCGACTCCAGGAGTGCTCAGCTCCCTCAGCCTGTTAATTAATACCGAGGGCTTGATAAGGCACAGAACCTCAGGGGAAGAAATCTCCCTTGGATTTCTGTAGATGAACCATCCCAATTCCCCACATCCATAATAATTTACATTTCTTATGTAGATAAGCCATCCCAATCCCCCACAGGTGCTGTCCCAGGTGTCAGGGTACAGCATCCCTGCCCTTCCTGCTGGGATGGCACATCCCGGGAGCAGAGCAGTGCAGGGATGGCAGCCAGGCTTCTCCACAGGCTCCCATTCCCCCAGCAGCATTTCATAGCTGTTCTGGCCCCACCTGAGCACAGGGGAACGGGAGGATTCATGAGCTGATGTTTGCAAAAGCACTGGGGTGTGAGACGTGTGTCAGAGGTGGGCCAGGGAGCGGCTGTCACAGCACAGCAGCCATTTCACTGCTCCTACCAAAATCAGCCTCCAGGAACAGTTCTGCTGCCCTGGGGCTGTGTCCTCCACAGTAGGGCAGGCACAGCCTGCAGTGCTGACATTTGGGGGTTTTTGTTCCTGTAGGGCAGGGCTGTGGCTCAGAGCAGGTGCAGCCCCCTGCCAGCACATCCCCCTCTTCCCTGCCGTCCCTCAGCTGCAATTTGAACCTGTTTGCCCTTTGCTCCAGGCTGCCATTTGAGTGCAGGCACATCCAGCTGCTGCAGAGCAGCAGGTCCAGAGCTGCCAGCTTCACCATCCAGCTGTTCCAGATGCTGAACCACTCCGTGGCCTACCTGCACTGCGAGCTGGACGTGTGTCTGCACGGAAAGGCGGGATGTGAGCAGGTACCTGGGGGGGGGGCTGCTCTGGCACCACTGAGGGGGATCTGCTGCTTCCAAAGCCACCACACCAAGGTCACCCCTGCCCGGGAAATCCCTCTGTTCACGTCTGGGAGGGGAGTTAATGACATGAAATGGTAGCAAGAGTTGCTAATCCCCAGGGAAAAGGAGTCAGGGAATGGAGATTTACACGTGTGCTGGTCCAAGGATTAGCAACTCAGCTTTTGGAATGGCAGCAGAGCTGGAAAAGGTGGAATCTGAGGAGATCTGTGCCTGCTGTGGACCCCTGGGGCAGGAGGTTCTGTTCAGGTGCCACCAATACCCCTTCAGGAGTTTTCCATGTCCTTCCCAGGACTGCTTGGAAAGTGTGGAGCCCGTTCTGCAGCCCAGTGACAGGAACAGCCCTGGAAACCTGCACAACCTCATCTCATTCGGGCCAGTTTGGAGGATGAAGGACGGGTTTCTGTACAAACCTGTGGAAGGTGGGTCTCCTCTTCTGCCTTCTCTGTCTCTCTCTCTCTCGGAGTAGTTTTTGTTCAGCTTTTCCTGATGAAAAAAAAAAGAAAAGCATTAGTTTTAACAGCTTTCTTGACAGCCATCTGCTATGACTAGATTATACCCCAACAAGTCCTCACCTTTGTTCTGGCCTTCCTAAATCCCAAACCTGGTGGTTAATCAGCATCAGATCCAACAGAGTTTCAGCCAGAAGACACAGCCAAACACATCCTCTGAAGGAGCTGAAGCTTTAGAAGGAGGAAAGGGGAGGAAAATGAGGCAGAATGACCTCAAGCTGTAAAGACTCTTCATGCACGTTGTGGTATTTCAGTGAAACATGTTGACCGAGAATGAGGAATGTCATCAAAACAATTGTGAGAGATATTTACTAATTCTTCCTTCCAGTGCCTGTGTTTTAGATGAGATGAGATGAGATGGGAGGAGTCAAGGTTAATGTCAATCAGATGTTGTCCAGGTATTAGAAAAGAGTGGCTCTGAACCTGGTGCATCATGAACGTGAGAGACTTCTTAAATCCCCTGGCACCATCCCAAATCTCTTGTGTCTTTAGCTGTTTATGCAAAGACAATTTACTGGTGGCATTCTAGGGTACAGAGGGCTGTGTTTGAAAAGGCACTGCCCATTTACTGCTCTGGGGACAGGAATTGCCACACCTGCTTGGCACACTCTGAAGATGGGTTCCCCTCTCTTCGCCCTGTTCATTCTTGATTCCCTCTCTCTGTTTCCAGGTCCTGGCTCTGCTGTGCTGCTGCCCATCCTGCTGGGCTCCCTCACTGGCTTTGCTGTCCTGGGCAGTGCCTTCATAAGCCTTTGGCTGCACCACAGGCAGAAATCCAAACCCCTGCACTACCCCCCCTTTGGAGACATCCATGGGCTGTGAGCCTGGAGCAGCTCCTGGTCCTGCAGCTCCCACATCAGCACCGCAGTGACCAGGGGAGAACAGGTCCTGCCCTGCACATTGTAGTGCTTCTGTAGAGCTTCTGCCGACCCAGGGAGCAAGAGGGGTCCCACCTCTGCCCGGGGCACGTCTCCCCTTCCCTCCTTTCCCTCTGCATGAGCGAGCCCACAAACTGCAGAGTAGAGCAGGGCCTGTGGCCGTGGCCCCGCGGGGAGGGAGAGCAGAGCTCAGGCTGCAGCACGAGCAGCACCAGCACAGACTGGGAATCAGGAGAGCAGGGGGCACAAGAGCCATGTAAAACAAAGCACTATAAACTGGAGCCTGCCATCAGGGGGGACACGGTGCTGGGAAAAATGTGGGAATGTGGACAGGACCCAAGAGCTCCAGAGTTCCACCCCCTGGGCTTCACAGCTCTTCTCACCTCCCAGGAGCCCAGTCCCTTCCTCCTTTTGCTTTCCTCATAGTACTGTTTTCTCTAATGAGTTTCCACCTGTTGGTAAGTTCCACACTGTGGCAGAAAGTTAGGAATGTCAAGGGGTTTGTCCTTGAGGCTGAATGTGAGAGAACAGAAAAAGAACTCGCCCCATTCAGCTTCTGGGTCCAGTTCCTTCACTGTTGCTGCCAGAGGACAGGTGGGAAGGGGGCCCCTGACAGGGCACCTCGTGGCAAATGCACCTGAGTGGCTCACACTTCCACCTGGATCAAGAATTTGGGAATCTCCTTGCGAGTCTGGGGCGAGGGAGGGTCTGTCAGACCCTGCGGGTGGGGGAGGGCAGCTGGGGGGTGCTCAGGGGGTGCTGTGCAGAGCCCTGCCTGGGATCCAGCCTCACATCCCTCTGTCCTGGAGGAGCAGGGGCTTCTCCATCCTGTCCACGACCTCCTGCTGCCCGTGCAGCAGCTGCTGGTGGGGAAGGAGGACGCAGCACCCCTGGAGTGTGGAAGGAGCTGCGAGGCACGAGGAAGGCACCTCTGGGAAGGGATCTCCCCGTCTTTGGGGCCACGGTGTAAATGGTCAGCATGACAGCCCCACTTGGGTACTGTAATGCCATTAAAGCTGACCCTGGAACGTGTCTGAGGTTGGAGCTGTTTGCCCAGAAATGGGCACCCCTGAAAGGTCTGGGGGGGGAGAGCCCCTCTGCAGCCATGGACTGTGTTCCCCTACTCCCTCACCTTCTCCTGAACTCTCTGTAATAAAACTGAGCATCGCAGTAAGTGTTTGTCTTGCCTGTGCCTGAACCTGAGGGAAATGGAGTCCCACTGTGCTTGTCCTCAGCTCCAAAACTGCACTGGCAGGTGAGTGCCAGCAGGTGGGAGTGGGGGTGGCCAGGGCAGGACCTGTGCCAGAAGCATTACACCTTAGGGCGTGGCAGGGAACTGACAACAATCACCTTCTAATGTTTGGGTTTTTTTCTCCCTGAAAGGCTGCAGAGCCTGGCTGGCTTTTAACCTTTCCCTTCTTTCCCTAAAGCCTTGCAGTGAGTGTAACAGGAAAATAGCTCACACTTCCCCCTGGCTCAGTCTCCCTCCAAGAATTTCTTCAAGATCTGGCACAGAGCTAAAAGTTCCAGGTCAGAACTCCATGACAATTAGACAATTGCCCTGCAGAAGTAGTAATTGTTCTTTGTATTGCAGCAGAGCCGAGGGAATCAGCCCCACGTTGTATTTGACGCTGCCTCACCTGCAGGGAGAGCTGGGTCACTGCAGACCTGTGTGCTCAGCCCAGACAATGCCATCCATCCCTGCCACAGCCTGTGTGTGCTGTGCTGTGCCTGCTGCTCACGGGGGGACGGTTGAACTGCTCAGCCCAGTGTTCCTCATCCCTCCAAACACCCCTCACAGGCACCCAAGAGCAGGTTTATCCCCGAGGGAACTGCTCTGGGCCACCACAGTTCCTGTGTTTCTGTCGGAGCATTTTCTCAGGCTCATGGTCTCCTGTTCACCATATTCTAGTTTTGGGGTTTTTCTCTGGAGTGTTTTTTTCCTTTTTGTATCCTGCTGCACAGGAGCCTCATGGATTTCCCCCTTCCTTCCCTTTCCTGCCTCCCTTTCCCTTGTGCTGATGGCCCAGGTGAGGAATCCCACCTTCAGCCCATTGCAGTTGCAAAGGGATTGTTTGCACCACTTTCCATCTCGTGTTCTTGGAGCATTTTCCCACAAAGTGCTGGATAGGAGGGAGCAGGGCAGCTTTAGGGAACAGCAGACACATTCCTGGAGTCAGGCCATGCAGCTGCTCTGCATGATAAATGGGAGTGACAGGCAGGATCCTCCTCCTGGCAGCAGGTCCCAGGGCTCACCTGGGCTGACTCCCCAAGCAGGGCAGGAGCAGGAGGAGCTCCTTTCTCCCCCTCTGACAGCAGCCAGGCAGGAGGCAGAGAGCCAGGCTGCCTCTTGTGCCATGACTGCGCAGAGGGAGCGGCAGCTGGGCAGCCTGACCGTCTTCAACAGGGAGGATTTCGAGGATGACTGGGTGAAAGTGGCCAGTGGAGGCTTTGGGCACGTGTACCAGGTGAAGCACAGGAGGTGGAGGACAGTTTATGCCGTGAAATGCTCCCCGTACCTGCTGCAGGACTCCGGCATGGACAGGTAACCCCGCGCTCCCCTCTCAGCTCACACTGTCCCCCCGAGCTGCCTGCAGTGCTTGGGGGCTAAAACTCTGAGGGAAAGGTTCATGGGGCTGCTTCTCCTTGGGAAGCCAAGTTTTTGGTACCCAAAGGGAGTGGAAAAAGCGCTGGTGGTCTGGAGTTCTGCCTCTCCTCCTGGCTGAGGTGTGGATGTGCAAGGGGGAAGGAACACAGAGAACGGGGTTAATCAGAACAGTTGGGGCTGGAATCTGAGGCTGAAAGGCACCTTAAATGTGGGCCTGTGGGTAAGAGCAGCCTAATCACTTGTTTGCAGCTTTCACTGGACATTGGGACTGATGTGTGTCTGTTAAACTAAATCAGTCATTGAAAACACCAGGTTTAAAGCTGAGGGATAGAAAATTTACAGCTGGTTTTGCTGGGCTCCCAGAGCTCTGCTCCCTCACTTGCTGGAGCCTCCAGACCTGCTCTTTGCTCTCACTGGGGCACCTGCACCTTCACTTTGCTTTTTGCTCTGTCTCTCACCTGCAGAGACTCTTCTGCTGGCCCACCTTGGGGCTGGAGATGGAGCAGAACCAGGTAATCACTGCCGATAACACACATAGTGCAGGCAGAACTGATGGAAAAATAACTCCACTGATGAAGTAGTTTAATTTAAAATTTTATTCCATTCAAGCTGGGAATGTGCTGCCTGCCTAAAAATCTCTCCCTACTATGATTTCTTATTAATGACAACGACTGAGCTGGGTCAGCCTGAGCAGTGACTGTCCTCAGTTTGCACTGCTTATGCTCTACAGATATCACACTTGCATTTTGTTCTCCTTTTTTTTTTTTTTTTTTTTTGGGGGGGGGAGAGTCTAATTAATCATTTTTACTTCTGCCTGTGTCCATTTTTGTGAGATCCCTGACATTCCTCCACACCCAGGTACGTGTCACTGCAGGGAGCTGCCAGAGGGAGCCTGGCAGAGGGATTTGCTTGGCTGAACCATCTCAGCTCTATTAGTGGCCTGGCACGGTGCTGTTGGAGGCTCAGATTCATTCCCAGGGTGTGCTTTTTAGAGGCAGCCCTGGCCCTTTGCTGCCTGGCTGCTCTCAGAGCCCTCTGGGCACCCCGACCCGTCGAGCAGGTTGGGAGATGCAAAGCTGCAGTGGAACAGGTCTGCCCTGGGTGCAGCAGGGCTGGCAGGGCTGGCAGTGAGGGACGGGCGTGTCTGGGCTCCCTCTGGGACCACATTCACCCTGCTCAGGGCCAGGAGGCTGCAGGCAGAGGTGGAGGCACAGGTGGGGCAGGGCATGGCCTGGGGACACCGCGGGTCACCGAGCTCTGCCCGCTCCTGGCGCCTGGAAACATCCCTTGGGAATTCCATAGAACCCCAGAAAGGTCTGGGTTGGAAGGGACCCCAAAGACCCTCCAGTTCCACCCCCTGATGTGGTTGCATTGTCATGAATTCAAGGGGCAGATTGGGATGGATCTTTTTGGGGTGGGCAGGGCTGCTGGGAAAGGCTGGATCTCACTGAGCTGCTGCAGAGTTCCTGAGCCTGGGAATCAACTGAGGCGACTTCTGGGTTCCACTTTCTATTTTATTTTTTATTTTCACTTTTCCAGGACCAGCATGAACTGTCTCATGGAGGAGGCAACCAAGATGGAGAAAATCAAATTCCAGCACATTGTCACCATCTATGGGGTCTGCAACAGCCCTCTGGGGATAGTGATGGAATACATGGCCAGGGGGTCCTTGGAGAAAATTCTGCCCACTCACAAAATGTCTTGGCAGCTCAAATTCCGGGTTATCCACGAGATGGGCTTGGCTATGAACTTCCTGCATAGCATGACACCCCCTTTGCTGCACTTGGATCTCAAACCAGGGAACGTTCTCCTGGATGGGAATATGCACGTCAAGGTATGACCTGGCTGTTTGAAGGGACAGGTTCTTTCTCCAGCAAGGGAAGGGTTATTTTTGCCAAACAGGCGCAGAATCCTGGTATGTCGAGTTCTTCAGGAACACTCAATGAAAAATTGGCCAGTGGGGCTTACAAGAAGCAACTGGTAAACAAATTACATGATAATCTCGAGGTCATCCCGGGAATCTGTGCCAGAGCTGGGAATTTAAGGCTCCAGCCTAGGAGGAGAGGCTGCTCTGCTGGATCCAGTGGCAGGGACTGAGTGCAGTTTAACAGGGTTTTATCGAGTTTCAGTGCCTGGACCCTGCCCCTGTCCCTGATCCTGAGGGAGGGGGGCATGTCCCAGCTAACAGGAGGAGGGATGAGGGGTGAGCATTCCAGGGGAAAGGCTCTCACTGCTTGTGCTTGCAGATCTCAGACTTTGGGCTTTCCAAGTGGATGGAGCAATCCAGCAGAATGCAGTACATTGAGAGCTCTGCTCTGAGGGGCACTCTGAGCTACATCCCCCCCGAAATGTTCCTGCAGAACAGCAAACCCCCGGGAATCAAATACGATGTGTACAGGTAAGGGCTGCCAGGGGGCACACAGGGAGCTCCCTGAGCCCTCCCCCAGAGCCAGAGGGGCTGCACACTGCCTCAGTCTGTTTAAATCCTGGTTTATAACGTGGGGAACAGCCTGCGAGTGACGGGGTGCCCTCACTCTCAGTGCTGGAGACTGAGAGGGAGGGGGATTTTCTGTGGAAAATCATCATCCCTGACCAGCAGCACCCACCCCATGTGAGCTGCTGACTGTGTTGCCTCAGGTGCCATCACGCCCTGTTTGGTTGCTGGAAGTTATTATAAAAATGAGTCAGATTAGAGCCCAGAACACACAGTGTCTGCTCTTTCATAGCAGTCACTGCTTGGGTTCATTTTGCTTTTAAAACTACTGCAATATTGCTTGTCTGCTTCAGGATCCAGCTTCACTGTGGTCAGTAACAGATGGAGAAGAGATTTCAATGTGATTTTTTCCCTTTGGGGCAAAGAGCTTTGAAGCATATTTACACAAGCTACGTATAAATGTCTGGAAATTCCTTGTCTCCTTGGCCTCTACACCCCACAGTCACCCAAGGCAAGAAGCAAAGGAGGATTTGCATGGCCCCATGAATTTGCAATAGTCAAGGCCCCTAAAACCCAATGTGAACAAAATGAAAAAAAGGCACTGAGAGCCCAAGTTTCACAGGAAAGGCTCTAAGTCACTGATTCACTACACCAACCCTTTCACGGGGGCATCAGTGAGATAGAACCATAAGACCTGATCCCTTTGGCCCTGGGGGGTGAAATCCTTCCATCCTGAAAACCCTCTTCCCTAATTTCCCCATTTCTCAAGAGGATAAGAGCAATAAGTTCATCTTCTGTACCCGTGGGAGGGGCTGCTCACCATCTCCCCTTGCCCGCAGCTTCGGGATCGTCATCTGGGAGGTGCTGATGCAGAAGAAACCCTATGCAGGTAAATATGAGCCCTTCTCCCTGGCTCTGCAGTTGGGAAGTGTTCACTGCAGCCGCCCTCACAGAGGAAAAGCCCCGGGTGTGCTGTTGTGTTGCAGGAGCCAACATGATGGCCATCATCGTCAAGGTGGCCGCGGGGAAGAGGCCGGGGCTGGAGCTCATCAGCGACGACTGGCCCGGGGAGTGCCAGCAGATGGTGGACTTGATGAAGAGGTGCTGGGACCAAGACCCCAAGCAAAGGCCAAGTTTTTCAGGTGGGAATGTGATTGGATAACCCAAAAACCAGCTGCAGGGATTAACAAGCTCGTGTGTCACTTCCCCGGTGACGCCTCCGAGATTTAACTGCCTGCTGCCCACGTGCTGTCAGGCATCCCCTGTATCCTTTTTCCCCTTCCTTCCCACGTGGAATATTTGTGTCCTTCCTGGGATCTGAGCCCCTGGGCAGGCTGCACAGCTGACAGAGTGTTGCCCTGGCAGATATCCCTGTGGAGACAGACATGCTGCTGGCACTGATACAGAGCCTGGTGGTGGACCCGGAGAACGAGCGCCTGGTCAGGAAGATGTCCCACAAACCTGCCATCTCTGGGAACCAGCAGGTGAGGAGAACTTCCCAGGGCCACTCAGGAAATCCCACGGAGTCCTCTCCCTGTGCTGAGAGTGTGTTTCCTCTCTCATCAGAGAAGGGCACTTCAGCACCTTTGCTCAGTGTGTTTGCACAGGTTGTGCACTTGTAATTCATTTAAGGGGATAAGAAATGTGCAGTTTTATCCTCCCTACCAGAGTGGAACTGTGTCTAGAACTCAGCTTTACAGAGGGAGAAACAGGGGTTGAGAACTGTTGGCATTTAGAGGCTTTGCCAAGCTGTGCAGTCAGCAAGAAACAAGAGACCAGACCACAGAGGGTTGAAGAGGTGGGGGGGGCTGGGGGTCCCTAAAAACAAAGGAATGACTTTGTGATGCTGCCACAGGCACCTGATGCAGTAAGGAAGCAGAGTATATGTATGTTTGGGAGCAAAGGAGGAAGAGGAGGAGCAGCTCATTGATGCCCAGAGATCATTTTCAAGCTCCCACGTTCCGGTTGTGTCCTGATTTGCCCAGCTGAGTTTTGGGTGCAATAACAGGGTTGGGTGAAAATGATAATACAATGATAATCAATAATGAAAATGATAAAACTCGAATGATGACACAGAACTCTAGAGCAGTAGCCAAGAACTGTGTGCAGACATCACAGAATGCAATCGAGCACCTTTATCTTATGGTTTTTTCTTTTTCCTTCCTGAAAATGAGAGTGACAAAGAGGAGTTCACCTTCCCCCGAGACACCAGGAGTGGTGGTAAGTAGGGCACTTTCTTTATGATTGAAAGATAAAGAAGGGGAAGCCTACCAAAATTGTCTATTTTTTGTAGGAGGATGTGGCTCATAAAGTTTTCCATGTGGGTGATGCTTTAAGTTAAGGGAAATGAACTCTACAGGAAAGAGCAGATCCAGTTCCCATGAGGGAGAGGCCAAATGTCCCACTGCCCTCTGAGAGGCTGCAGAGAAGGGGACTGGCCTCATTCCATATTCCCTGTCTCTGAAATGCCTTTGTTTCATTCCACTCTAGGAAGAGTCACAGGCTTTCTCTCCCACCGAGCACTTTCACTGGGTTTTACTCTTTTTTCTCCTGTTTTGTCTCCCTGCCTTTAGAAACAGATAACCAGGAGGTTCCTCTCCCACCTCCCTACAGCGAGGCTGAAAGCCCGGAGGAGATCCTGTCCGAGGAGATCTGCAGGGTCCACGAGAACGGGCTCACCCTCCTCCACCTCATGGTGATCCAGGGCAACGTGGAGAAGGTGAAGTTCCTGCTGGGCTGCAAAGCCAACGTGAACAGCCAGGTGGGCTGTGGCTACACCCCGCTCATCATGGCCGTGCAGAAGAGGCTGCCAGAGATCTGCTCCGTCCTCATCGAGCACGGCGCCGACCCCAACGTGCCGGACGAGGACGGCTGGACCCCCCTGCACTTCGCCGCCCAGAGCGGGGACGACAGGATCGTCCGGCTGCTGCTGGACCACCAGGCCCGAGTGGACGCCCAGGAGCAGGACGGGTGGACCCCCCTGCACCTGGCGGCACAGAACAACTTCGAGAACGTGGCGCGGGTGCTGCTGTCCCGCCAGGCCGACTCCAACACCCAGGAGGGGGACGGGAAGACCGCCCTGCACGTGGCGGCCTGCTTCGGCCACGTGGGGCTGGTGAAGCTGCTGGCCAGCCAAGGGGCCGACCTGGAGAGGAAGCAGAAGAACCACAGGACCCCCCTGCACGTGGCCGTGGAGAGGGGCAAGTTCAGGGTGGTGCACTACCTGCTGAAGAACGGGACCTGCGTGAACAGCCTGGACCAGAACCACTACAGCGCCCTGCACCTGGCGGCCGTCAGGGGCAAGCTGCTCATCTGCGAGAAGCTCATCAAGCACGGGGCCAACGTGGAGCTGAGGACGGACAAGGGCTGGACCCCCCTGCACTTGGCCTCCTTCAAAGGGCACGTGGAGATCATCCGGCTGCTGCGGCGCAGCCGTGCCCGGCTCAGCGCCCGGGGCAGCATGGACTGGACCCCCCTGCACTTGGCCACCCGCTACGGCGACGAGCCCGTGGTCAGCGAGCTGCTGCGGGGAGGGGCGGACCCCGACGTGCCCGAGGGGTCGGGCTGGGCCCCCCTGCACTTCGCCGTCCTCAGGGGCTCCTTCCTCACCGTCATCAACCTCCTGGAGTGCGGGGCCGACGTCAACGCCAGGAACAAGGTGGGCTGGACGCCCCTGCACCTCGCCGTGCTCAAGGGCAACATGGCCATCGTCAAGACCCTGATCAAGGCCGGGGCTCTGCTGGACGTGGAGGACATCACCGGCTGCACGGCCCTGCAGCTGGCGGTCAGGCACCAGAGGGAAAACATCATCACCCTGCTCCAGGGCAAGGACTCGGTGCTGAGCAAAGCGGGGAGCAGGACTCTGGTGAACGACGCGAAGGTTGCGAGACCCAGACTCGTTCCAGGAAGGACAGATCTGTAAATTCATCAGCCCTGGCATTTGTGACTTGAGTCTCCCAGTGTCAGGTGCTATCCCTTAAAGCCCCTTGTCCTGTCACCTGGTGGTTACTCTCCTCTTTTTAAAGGGAAGTTTCTAAGCATGAACAGTAAAAAGAAAAATGAAGCTGCAGAAGGAAGCTGACAAGTTATTTTCCAGGGTCTGGCCAAGCTTGTAGAACATTTTGCCTTGGTGATGTTGGCTTTAGGCAATGCTTTCCTGTTTAATACTTGCTGTGCAGGGATGGAAAGGGGTATGTGTAGTCCCTGTTGATATGGGCAATGCTGAAGCTGTGCACAGCACATATACATGTCTTCCATGGATTTAATTGCTTTTATTCCATGTTTTCCTACAGAGAAAATTGGTGTTAAAATGACCTCGGCACAGGTGGGAATTGAATCATGAGATTCTCACCTGCTGCTGGAAATAGACACCAAACATATGGCACAGCACTGAGTCAGGTCGCTGACATCTCATTTTTGTAACAAGAATTAAATAAAGCAAGGAAGGAAAAAAAAAATCCCTAGTGGAGAGTATTTAAATGGATGCAGCACAGAGAAAAGGAATTCCAGGATAATGCCACTCCATCCCTTCAGTGCTTTGAGGGCACTGCTCTGCTGCCAGTGCTTTCCTCACTCCTCAGCTGCAGCCCAGGGCAGGAGGGATAATCCCGCCTTTGGCATGGAGTTGGTGCCCAAGGAATTGAGGGAAGGCTCCTAACTGAAGACTAAATGCCAAGGTGGCTCTCAGGACCCACCCTGGTCTCTCCCAGGGATCTGGATGGGTTTTCCAGCTCTCATCAGTCAGGGAAATCCTGCGATGGAACGACTGGAGCTGGTCCTTGCTGAGCTCTGAGATGATCCAGTCCCTGTTCTGCTGCTCTGTGCTGACAGGAGCTGACATCCAGCGTGGGTTTAGTGCCTGTGTCGTGCAGATAACGGGGCTATGGCTCCTGTCCTCTGTCCCTGATGGTTCTGTGTCCCAGGAGAGTGGAAAAGGCAAAACCTTTGCACACTTTTTCTGATGTTTTAGTTATTTCCTCGGATTTTTAGATAACTCAAAGCCTCAGCATAACTGAACTAAATCAAGGGAGTGGTTTTCCATCTTTCATTTTGTTTAGTTTTCTTTTTTTTTTCTTTTCTTTTTGTTTGTTTGGCTTTCTTGGGTTTTGTTTAGTTTTCTTTTTGTTTGTTTGGGGGGTTTGTTTGTTGAGGGGTTTTGTTTGTTTGCGGGTTTTTTGTTTTGTTTGGGTTGGTTGGTTGGTTTTCCTTTTTTGTTTGCTTTTCCTTGTTTCTTTCACTTGTTTTTCTTGTTTCCTTTCCTCAGTGTGTGCTCTCAAGGGCTCAAATCTGTGACAGGAACCTCTGGGGTTCGTTTCAGCCCCTTTAATCTCCTGGGGCTGTGGGGGGATGTAAGGCTTGAAGGACTGACTTCTCCCTCCTCTTGGGGAGTGAAGTTGAAATGCTGCCAGAACCCCTCCTAAATGATCAGCAGTGACAGGTATTAAATGCTTTGGTATTCAGTAAGGATGGTTGGGGGGTTATTCTTGATGTTTTTGTCCAGCCCTCAACATCCTGCAGCTGCATGGTGCCATAAATTATAATTATAACAAATCTGTCTTCAGCATAATTTGTGTAACTTGGGACACTGATAATCTCATGATTTGATAAATTCTATCCAGTGGTGTCTCTAACTGCAGGAAATGGGCAGGAGGGTAGCCAGGGAATTTGGTGACATGTCCCATTCGGGTTTGTTCTCCTGGACTGTGGGAGCACAGCACGTGTTGCTGGGTAACCACCCCCGAGGGAAACCAAGGGGACACCTGGAATCCCCCCTGGAATAATGACATCCTGGAGTTAAGGCAGGCACAGCAAGCAAATGCTCTCCCAAGGACTGGGAGGCTGTGCTCTGATCCAGGGAGGATCCTCAAATGCCAATTCCCAGCAGAGTGGGATGTTCTTCTGGATTTGTGGCTGCACTGGAAGCTTTGGTCTGAGAGCTGATTTACCTGATCTACCTGCTCTTGATGTCCCACAAATGGCAGCTCTGGGCTCTGAATTCTCTGCACAGACCTTTCTGTGCAGCTCTTTCCCTCAACTTCAGCTGTATTGATTCAGCAAATGTCTCCACTGCTTAATATCGTTTGAAATATTTACACAGCAAAAAGAAATCCAAATTGCCACATAATTCAGCAGCTCCTTTCTGTCCTCACTCCGGCAGAAAAGCAAAACTCAGCTCGTATGTCATGGAACGTTCTCCAGAAGAGCTTAATTAAATTTATAATGAAAATAACAGGGGGGTTGAGAAGACACGAGGGAAATACATTTCCCTTGCTGAGCATCACAGAGGTGATAGAAGCACTTTGCAGAGAAAATTACCTGTTTGCTGCTCAGTTTCTATAGAAATTAAATGAGTCTTTACAAACTCTGCAGAAGTGCATTCCAGCCTCCGCTTTGTGACTGTGCAACCTGCAGCTCGTTAGTTCTAAAATTAATCCTGGGTCTTCAGCTCCCCCCACTCCCCTCTTTTTTTTGATTCCCCCCCCTTGTTCAAACCCATTGCAGCCTTTTGTCCCTGCTGGTCAATGCACTGAGGGTTATATCCTGTTCCTGCCCCAGGTAGGGGTGTCTTTGGAAGGGAGCAGTGGCAGGACAGAAATCTCCCAAGCAGCTCTTCCCTTGAGGGCACTGCTTGGGTTTCACGGGGGGTTCTGGCCTGGGAGGGACCACACGGAGCCCAACCCTCGAGTGAATTCAAAAGGATCAAACTTGCTGACCCTTATGGCACAAAAATGGGGTCTTTGGATACGGGAGCTTGGCCAGATTTACCCAGAGGAGCTGGAATTTATGGACATGGGTGACCAGACTGAGGGTTTGGGTCCCAGATTGTACCCAGAGCTGCTTGGGTGAACAGAGGGGTGTTCCTCACTCCGTCAGGGGATTCTCCACCCTGCTGCTGGGATGGCTCTGGAGTGCTGCCCTGAGCATCTATGGCAGGCAGGAACTTTTACCAGCCTTGAAAAAAAATACACAACCAGGATGACACTTTTTCCCCCCCTCACTGCTTTAGGTTTGGGGTGACCTAACTGCTCCTTCCAGGACCTGAAGGAGCTCCAAGAAAGGTGGAGGGAGACTATTTGCAAGGGCCTGGGAGTGCCAGGACACAGGGAATGGCTCCCCACTGCCAGAGGGTTGGATGGGACATTGGGAAGGAATTCCTGGGCCCTGGCCCAGATTGCCCAGGGAAGCTGTGGCTGCCCCATCCCTGGAGAGTCCAAGGCCAGGCTGGAACAACCTGGGCTGGTGGGAGGTGTCTCTGCCCATGGCAGGGGGTGGGATGAGATGATCTTCAGGGTCCCTTCCAACCCAAACCATTCCATGATAAAGGATTTTTCACTTAGAAACGTCCAACCCCACCCAGTGAGTGAGAGGGGGTTTGTTGTGTGTCACACAGAGCAGGAACGTTTCCGAGGCAAAATGTGTTTGAAGAAGAGATGGTTTTGTCACCATCCAAATGTGGACATTTCAGTGAAAGGTTTAGCTCCCCTGTGGGGAAATGTTTTGAAACGAGATCATTTTGCATCTATGTTTTGCATTGCTCCTGCTTCCCAGTGACTGCAATTTTTGTTTGTTTGCCAGTGCTGCAATTATGTAGGTATGTGATGAAATTAAAATTTAAATAGTCCTACATTTTAGAGGAAAATGGATCTGAATAAATACAGCTTGGGGGGGGGGGGGAAGTTTATTTTTAGCAGAAATGCTTGTTTTTTTCCATAGCCCCTTAGGTGTGGAAAATGAAGATGTTTCTGACAGCAATGATGTGAATGTAGGAGGGAGTGATTTTAATGTAAGAAGAAATAGTGAATTCTATGTGTTTCTTTTTATTCCAAGGAGGTGGTTGTAGGCTCTGTACTGTATCAGACGTCAGTGTGAGACATTCCTGACTCCCTCCGCAGCCTTTTCATGGCCTGACATAATTAATCCTGCTCTGGCTGCTCTCTTTCCAGACTATCCAGCACTTACCTGTGCTACTCCCCAGCTTTAGGGAGTATTTTAATCCTCTTCCTTTGAAATAAAGCCACGGATCACTTCAAAAAGCAGCTCCCCACCCAGCTCTGTCCCTGCACACGGCTGTGAGCTCAGCTTCCATCACAGGGATGAGAAAAAGGGGCCTGACTGGCTATCAAGGAGCACTTGCTGTTTTCTCCCCAGCAAGTTTAGCATCCTTTGATCCTTTCATCAGCTGCTGCTTTCCTTCCTCGTGGCTCAGAGCACAGCAGGAAACCCTCCTCTTCTGCAATTTGCTCCTGGCCTCGTTCTCTTCTTTTGGTGGAAAAAAATCCCCAAACCCAAACCTCAAAACAAAGCCCAACCCCAACACTGGTGGTGTTTAAATCCTGTCATTTCCGTTTTTTTAAAAGAAATTTGGTTCGAGAGGTGAAAAATCAAGAAGATAAAAAGATCAAAATCGTCCCATAGGAAACCCCACAGAACGTGACTGAACTCTCCTTCCTGGAGAGATGTGGTGACTGTGCTCCTGAACAGAAATAAAGAAATAAAGAAATCCCACCGACCTTGCTGGTTAGAAAATATCACATTACAGACTCCATCTCCAGCTGGAGCAATTATAGAGAGGATTAGGCCAGGGTCAGCAATCAGGAGGTGCAATAATTAGCTGTAATAAAGGAGAAAATGAGCCTTTGTTTGCTGCTCTGGTACAAGGCCATTACTTGGGGAAAAAAAAGGAATATTATGGATACTGAGAGAGTTTAGCTGTGACAGAATTGAATTTTGGGGCATATCTGGGCTCATTCCATGGCACTTTTACTGCTCTTCAGCACAAGCTTATTTCTTAACAAGGCAGAGGAGTGTTCTCATCACCAGGAAGATTTTATTGCTATTCTTTGGATGAACTTTAATGTCTGCTCCAAGTAGGGGAAAAAAATCCTTAGAAGGAGTTCAGGGAATTAATTTTCTCCTTTTAGAATAGACTCCAGTCTGCCAAAAGGTTTTGCTCAGAACTGACCTGCCTTTATTTTGCTTAAATAGCTGTCTAACACCCAGTCTGATTCCCCCCAGGAGGGCTCAGGAGGTCTATTTGCTGCCCAATTTGTTGCTCTTGTTGGCTGAGCACGGTTGTGTTTTGTTCGTGGCTCATCCCTGGAGACCCCAGGGAGTGCAGGAAAATGTCACAGGCCATGAACCCACTCAGACTCTCTCAGAAAGTAACAGGGAGAAAATCAACAACGGCCACCACGAAAGAAACAGAGAGACAAAAGCAGAGAAAAGGTGGAATTCAGCTAAAAGCTGGAAAACTCCCTGTGTTTGTAGGAAGAGGGGAAAATTTCAAATCTACTTTATTGTCCCTAAAACTTAGACACGGATTTGGGACTTTTGGAGCACGTGCAGTTAGGACTGGGGGATGAGTCTTCTTGCAACAAACAGCTTTTCTGCTCCTGAGTTAACCTGTCCAGGGTGCCTGTGCACCCCCCAGCCCAGTCCCACAGAGCTGCTCCTCTGCAGGCACCAAACCCACTCCTGCCCTCCCCTCTAACACAGGGATGAGCCCCCTGGAATGTCCCCTGGGATGGGGGAGTTCTGTCCCTTTGGTGGGACCTCAGTGCTCGTGGCTGGGGGGTGGCAGCTCTTCCCCGAGGCTCTGGGGTTTAAATGCCTGTTTTCCTGCAGCACTCAGCCAGCCTGGCTCTGGCTGGGTAAAGAGGAACGTCTCAATCAGTCTCTCCCTCGTGGAAAACTTCCCTCTGCCTTTTTTTTAATTATGGAGAAGGTGGAATTTACTGGCATTTTCCCTGATACCTCTGAATCATGTCCCAGTTCCCAGCATCTCACCCCCTGTAATCTTCCCCAGCGATTCTGGTTTCATCTTTGAAGTGATTTGGGGCTTGTTTATCACAGGGGCAATCAGACACGTTTCTCACGAGCCACCCTGAGAGCTGAGTGTTCCCTTTGGTGGGTGGGCTCGGGCACAAAGGCAGATCTCCACATCTAAACAGGTTACCAGGCACTGCCCCAGCCCCAGCAAATCACCCTCTGCATCATCTCCCCTCGTGGATTTAATGTCAGGGTGATGTCAGGGTAATGAAGGAATGTGCCCCGGAGCACCTGCCACCAGCTGGGAACACGCACAAACCCAATTACTGGAGCCCAGCAAATTGCAAGCCACAATAATTCAGTTATAAATCTACATCCCCAGGTTAATCTGGTGTGACTTTTGCATCCAGGCTCCAGCCTTCACGGGCTGCAGGAGCCGACTCCCTGTTCCTGGCTCTCGTGTTGGCATTTCTAGCAGGACACGGTGCCAGGTGGGTGTCAGTGCCACAAAGGCAGCACCATTTCTCCTGCTGTCTCTGTTTTTAGCCTCCCTGCTCACTGGCTCTGGGTTCTGAGTCCCAGCCCCAGGCTCAGGGGCCGTGTTTGGGGTCAGACCCTCACATTCTGCCCCATATCTGTGCTGTTCCCTCCCCTGAGCTCAGCCCAGGGGGAGGCAGGAGCAGCACTTTGTCACCAGCTCTGTGTGTCACAGAATCATCTCGTGCAGTGGGTTTGACATGGACCCAGAAATGTGGGTTTTACCTGCTCCCCAGAGCATGTGGCACCTTCAGAGCACCCCTGGCTGTCCCTGCTGTGAGCAGAGTCATTCTTGTGCCAAGTCCCTTTACAGGACCCACAGCAGCTGCTTTGCCATCTTGCTGTTAGTTTGTTGGGTTTTTTTTCTAGCAAACTTGAAGAATTCTGCCAGATCAAAGTCACTTTTCTCTTTGACTGAAGCTCCCAGAGGGAGGGAGGTGTTCTGAGAGATGTACATATTTGTTTAGACTGGCACTGACTGCCCATTTCTTCACACAGACGAGCTCTCAGCTCGTAACCTGTCTGCTTCAATCACATTTGCAGCTCCTGGGTTTTCCTCTGAAGCTCTGTACATTTTCCAGCTGCTGGTTTGACAGGAGCTCTCTGAACTCCACCTCACGAGAGCAGCACAGAGATTCTCGTGTTGCTCTTACCATTTGGAGACAGGATTAAAATTTATGGCTAACATTAATTTGGGCTTTTCTCGCTTTTCCCCCATGGTGTGATAAAAAAAAAAAATGCAGCTTCATGCTGCATTCTTAAATAAGTAGTACAATGGTTGTTATGAACATTTGAGTGCGTTACAGAGGCTGAAGCCGTGACCCCCCCGTTTTCTCCCAGGTGATGCTCTTCCCCTGTGCTCTGCACACAGCTGAGGGGGTTTATTTGTAATTACACCCACGTGAACACAGGTAGGAAGCAGAGACAGCCACGAGTGACGCTGGAGTTTCACTGTTTATTTTTCCTCATGGCAAGGGTCACTGTTAAGAGCCCACACACCAACTATGGCAGAAGGGGACCTGCACAGAGCCTGGATCTTCTCCTCTACCTGCACTGAGGTACAGTGTGCTGTGGCTCCCTGTCTCTGGCACGTTTGTTTTGGATAAAAGGGGCAGGGCAGGTGTGCTGGGGGAGGGGACTAAAGCCACAAAGGTGCTGCTGAAGGTGGCCCTGGCAGGGGTTGGAATGAGATGGTCTTTAAGGGTCCCTTCCAAAGCTGCCCAGTCTGTGGTTTCCAGGAGTGGCAGTGAGGTGGTGGAGGGGCAGCAGGCTCGTGGTGTGGGCACAGGTGTTGCTGTGTCCCTGTGGCACAACTGCCACCCTGCCCTTGGCAGCTCAGGACCACGAGGGTGGCTTTTCCCCCCGAGCCAGCACAAACCCTCTGTGCCCTTCCCTTGGGTGCCCTTTCCTTGGGTGCCCTTCCCTGAGCCTGGCACAAAGTGGTGCAGCCGAGCTGGCAGAGGTGTGCCCTCCCCAGGCAGAGGTGTGCCCTCCCCAGGCAGAGGTGTGCCCTCCCTGGCAGAGTGTGCCCTCCCCTGGCAGAGGTGTGCCCTCCCAGCTCATCAGAGCCGGGCTGCAGTTGATTAGTGCAGCAGGGAAGCCATGCCCAGCCTGGCTAAAATGTGCTCCCTCGCTTTCATTATCCCACTTTTCTTTCCTGGGCCCATCATGGCAGCTTGGGAATGCAGAATGCTTTTCCTCATTAAAGGGCCTGGGCTTTGCTTTGCTGCTTTGAGTCTCTTTAAAGGCATTTCTAGGTCTGTTAATTGTTCATTATACCTTAATTATATTTAGTCCACCATCCATCACTCTTCTTTGGTGGAGAAAGTTGTTTTTATGAGTCAAAAGCTATTTAGGAAGCAGACAGTCTGGTATCGTCAAGACTTGGGGGAGCAGTTTAGGTTATTAAAAGAAGCTTTGATTAAAGATAGGGAGTTAATTTAACAGTGTAACTGGTTTAATTTTTTGTTGTCGGTGTTTTTTTGTTGTTTTTTTTCTGGATGTGCAGAACAAAGCACATCCATGGATCTGTCAGCCTGACCTGAAGGTGTAAGACTCACTCAGATGCCCCAGGAGATGGGCAGGTCGTTCTGTTTCTCTCTTTGGGGGTGTGTGAAATGGGTGTTTTGCAGTCCCCAGCCTCAGAATAAAATCTGGCTGTAAGGGTGAAGTCAGAGGAGCTGCCTTGATCCTGCCAGGCTGAGGCCAGACAGGCTGAAAACAACTGGTGTGTGTCCTGTTCATCTTAGAATATCATTTATCCTGTTGTGTTTGGGGGGGTGTCATTTGAGCCCCTAATTTTTCCTCATGGTGGCATTGAGTTAATCACCCAACAAGGAGAATTAAAACCTCATTTGAACTCAGTAGCTCTGGAGATTCTGGTTTCTGTATAAACTGAGGACTTCTGGCAGGGATTATCTTTGTCCTGTGTTGATGAAAACAGGTATTGAAACCTTTGGTTCATGCCAAGGACCCCAAAATACCATAAAACTGAAATTCTAGTTCGTAAGCTTCTTGGAAAGTAGGTAATTTTCTTTCCTAGGAGTGGGAAGGATTTTCTTTTTTTTTATTATTATTCTTTTTTGTATAAAGAAAGTAATCTTTAGACAAAAGTGCTCACAGCCAGGCTGAGGTTCACCTGCAAAAATACCAAATTGTTCAGTGGGTAGCTTGAGGAAAACAGTGCACAGTAGGTGCAACATAAATATAATATTCCTGAATAAAACAATGAAGTTTTCCCAGCACAATTCAAGTGAAAGACAGAGGGGGAAAAAGCTCCCTGTGACTTGGGATAAGGGCAGTGCTGTGATCCACAAGGACCAGCACAACCATTTCCCTCTTCCCATCCCTCCCTCCTCCAACCCTCCCCACCCAATTCTGCCCAGAGGAGAAAGAGAGACAGAGGAATTTTAAAGACCATTTGTTTCTGCCTGTGTTTTTCCTCACCCTTTCCTCTGCCATCCCTGATCCTCGGAGTTTCAGGCTGGACAAGGCACCAGGATTCCTACAGACAGACTGGATAAGGGAGAAAAGGGAAAAAAACCGCAGCTATTCTGAGAAACAACCAAAAAAAAAAAAGCCAAGATCTGCTCCGAGGGGTGGATTTTCCCGTTGGTGTTTGTCCCGCGTGTCCCTGGGGTGTGACCCCTCACACTGCTGGTGTTCAACAGAACAAAACAACCATGTACAGCAGGGTGGCTTGTGCAGTCTCTGTTAATGGACAGTGCTGCATGAAGACATTTGTTGTACCTGGGATGGGCATTTTTACATTCCTGGCTCCCCGGGGGAGCCGTTTTGCACTGCACATGGTCACCACGGAGGTAGTGCCTTTATTTTTCCTGTTTCCCTTTTTTTGTTGTTTTTGTTTGTTTTTGTGTTTGTGTGTTGTTTTTTTTTTCCAGCAGGATTTAATAAGCTGGTCAGACCTACTGTAGTGAAGTTACTCTTCAGTCAGGAAGATAAACGGTGTAGTGGGAGCGAGCAGGCAAGCGGCAATACAGTGCAGGCAGAATTCACTGGCTTTTTAATTCAAACCTGTTTGGGGGTGCCAAGAGCCCCCCTCCCGGCTTTCAGCAAGCGGGGAATCACATGGAGGAAAAAGCAGGGAACGGGAAGACTCCAGTAAGCAGAACTAAGCTTCAGTTATAAATAATGAATCACAAAACGGGGGCTGTGGCAAAGGGGTCTGAAGTTCCGGAGGGGACAAAGAAACGAAACCAGTCTCGTGGGTGTGTTTTAAAAAACCAGATCCATCCCCAGCATGTCCTGCCATCAGGAGTCGTTGGGAAGGCAGTGTTTTACCTCCAGAGTGGAAGGAGCAGTGAGGTCTGTGTTTGCCAGGTCTGTGGGCAAGAGGCCTCAGGGTCCTTCCCGCTGCAGCTGAATTCTGATGGTTCTTTAGAGGTTTTCTACAAACATCCTCCATCCCAGCCACAGGCTGGTTGTCCTCGTGTCATGTGCTGTGCAAGCAGCTGGCAGAACTGTCCTTGCTCTTGGGCATTGTTTATTCTGTTTATTCTCTGTGAAGCCAGAGGTGATGGTGTGGTTTGGTCCTCTCTGGGAAAGGGTCCCGAAGGCTCAGTTCAAGGGTGGAAAGTGCTTTAGTTTGTTGGTTGGAAGTGTAGATGGGAAAGGAAAACCTGCAGAGATGAACAGACATGGCATTGCCACCATTCCAAGACCAGTGGGGATATAGGTGTTCCCACAAGACACCTTTGAGCCTGGAGTGCTGGGATGTCCCTGGGATGAAGGGTGGGCTGCAGGGAATTCCTCACGAACACTTTAAGCTCTTGGAAATGACCCCTGGGTGTCCTGGTCCAAGCTGGCACACACACGGAGGACACTGCCCCTTTTTCAACAGCTTTTTATCCTCCACAGTGTTTTGGAAGAGTTTTTCATGTAGTGGTTGAGGTGAGTTGAGCTATAAGGTTCTGCATCTGCTTTCAGAAACTAAACCTTGGAACAAGGTGCACAGTACTGGAGATGAGGATTTACCCTGGGTTAACACTGAACACAAAGGAAAATTATGGCACAAAGTTAAGATAATATTCACATTCCTCATTCTGAAGGCTCACACCATCTCTTAGTGCAGGGCAAATATCACCTATGGCAACTTCCAAATGCTTTAAAGCTTTTTTCTGTCTGTCTGCATATTATTTTCTATTTTGATTGAGCTCCCCACCTGTTAATTCACCACGACAAATGGCATCTTGCTGCTTGTAAATATGTTAGAAAACAGAACAGTAACTTGATACTATTTTTCTACCCAAAACCCTACTGACTTTATGTCATTCTGTGAATATCGTAAGTGATACCAGCCTGAGTTGATTCCCACCACTGAGTGAACTTGCTTGGTTAAAACTGGGGGGGGGGGGGGGGAAGAACAGCCAATGTGAACCTGAGATCTTGAGCCAGTGTTTCCAGTTTAGAGCTATGAACAGACCCTGAAGAGCCAGGTCCAAATGTTACACAAGTTTGTGGGCTAAACATTAAAACCACTGGATATCAGCCCCTTCCAGGAACACCAGGGTTAGAATGGAAACCTTTTGGATTAAGGTGGGACTGCTGTTTCAATTGCTGAGAACAGCTGAGATTATGTGTTGTAGCTGCTTGACATAATCTCTTCCTGCTACAGAGCTGGAACACACCCTGCCAGCCCAGGAAACTGCTTTGTTGGCAACACAGGAGAACCAGGGAATCAGAGAAACCCTTGGCAGTGAACTTTACCTATTCTGAAGCAGAAACTATGTGAATATTCCACAAACTGCATAGAGAGAAAGGGGACTATATTGCTCTCTGGGTTGTGTTTTAGAATCTTCAGAAAACAGCAGGTAGGGAGTCTGCCTCTGCATTATGGCTATTGCAGTGTGCTGCTGCTCCAGAGCCTACAGGAATTTCTAGCCAGGCCTATTTCTGTGTCATTTTATTCATCTTGCTATGGTTTATTTACAGAGATATTGCAAAACATATTGTGAACTGAGTACAATTAGTAAGTGCAGTGTGGATTTGGCAATGCCAGACTCAACGTGGTGGAATTATGCTGTTATGGGTTTTCAATTCCTATAATCCATGGAAAATAGATATCAGAGAGTAAGGGATGCTGGGAACATCCAGACCTTTTCCAGAGTCCAACTTGGACACAGGAGCTGGTCCAGGTAGGGGCTTTCTTGGGTTTTTATTCTGGCTTTTTCCAAAACACACAGTTTTATCTCCTTCAGTGTTGATTTAAATTAGGCACAACGTTATTCTGCACTCTCTGCTGAGAGACTGAGGCCAATCAGACCCGAGTGGTGCTGGGCTCTGTGGCACCCTGATGGAGGTGAGAAGAGCCAGACCTGACTTGGCTGACTTGTTCAACCTCCCGCCTGAGGGGGTCAGGGCTGCAGGTGCCTCCCGGGGCACCCTGTCCTGGGGTGCCTACATTCACCATGGCACCACTGCCCCCAGGCTGGGAATCCTGCTGAGAGACTGGACATGAGGTGCTGGTGGGCAGAAATCACTGCTGATGAGAGATGAGGGTGTCCTGTTTGATGTACACCATGCAAGACAAGCTACCACTTCTCGAGTTTCTCTCTCCATCTCCTTTTTTTATTTCCTGGCTTGGGCTCCTGTAGTTCCTCCTGTTTATTCATATTTACACCGCTGGAGTGGCCGGACATGAGACTGACGCCTCCTTCTTCCTTCTGCCCACGGCTGGGAGGCCCACACTGCTGCAGGGTTGGGTCTGTGGGTGGCAGAACCTTCTTGACCCGCTTGGGCACCTCTTAAAGTGTTGGTGGTTTATTTTCTGAAGGCTTCAGCAGTAGGTAGCTCGAGGGTAGGTCAGCTCGAGGCGAAGGCAAAGCTGCTGCGTGGAGCTCCCGCGAGCTCTGCCTGGTTCTGGCTCCTGTTGCGAAGCGGAAAAGATGGTCTTGTCTTTGGTGAGAGTGGAGAGACCCCACCACTACCTCCCCGTGGCTCTGAGACTGTCTGTGTCCAGTGCACCGAGGCTGGATGGCCACGGGCAGCAATCAGGCGAGCGTTGCCTCGGCTTCCGTCGCTCCGCTCGGAGCACGGTGCGAGGGCGGCTCTGAAAAGTGCCCTGGTGGGACTGCTGTCCCAAAGGTCACCCCGAGGGACGAGGGAACCTCCCCCCTGCACCCCCACCGAGGCGTGGGCATGGCACTGCTGTCACCCCGGGGGCCTCATGCCGCACACGAGCCCCTCGGCGGCCGCCCCTCTGTGCGCGGAATTGGCGTTGGGGGGGGTTCTTCCTCCCTTTTTTTTTTTTTTTTTTTTTTTGCTTTTGCAGCTGGAGGATCTTCATGAAAGCCTTGCGGAACTCGACGTTGAAGGTGGTGTAGATAATGGGGTTGACAGCGCTGTTGACGTAGCCCAGCCATGTGAAGGCGCTGTACATGGCCGGGGGGATGCTGCAATCGCAGTGCATGTTCAGGATGTGGGTGATGAAGAAGGGGAGCCAGCAGATGATGAAAACACCTGGGGGGGGGGAGGGAAAGGAGAGAGACAGGCTGTGACTGCTGAAAGCTGGACGGGTTTTTGAGGCTGAGAACAGAGAGGTTCTTTTGGGTATAAAGGAGGAATGTTTCCCCGAGGAATAAGCTGCTGTTTGCGTGCTAGGTCTCGATCTGTGTTCTATCCAGGTACTAAAGAACTTCTCTGCTCGTGTAATTAGACAGAAACTCTGGCCTCTGGGGTGCCAGCTCCTTGCTGGGCTATGCCCCTGCACCCAGCTGTGCTTTGGGACTCCCCACAGAGCTTTATGAACCCCTTGGACTGCACTGCCAGCTGCCCCTGGCTGGGCAGGAGGGACCCTTCCCACGGGCACCTGCTGCCCACAGAGCAAGTGAAATTATTCCTGTGGAGGCTGGAATAGTCTCTGCGGCCATCCACTGGCCTAGGCCTGGGCAGGTGCTGCATTTCTGCAGGAGCACCAGGGCACTCACCAAGGACGATGGCCAGCATCTGGGTGGCCTTTTTCTCCTTCTGCTGGGACAGTTTCCTCCTGGTCACAGCCTTGAGGAAGTTCCTCGTCTTGCCGTTGGGCAGGGAGTGGATCTCGAAGACCTTGGCTGTGTGGTGGGTTTCTTTGGCATGGCCATTCTTCTCCACTCTCCCAGGGCTGTTCAGGGATGTCTGCAGGGTGGAGTTGTTGCCCCTGTTGGAGGCAACTGGCACGACCAGCTGGCGGTTACTGGGTGCTGCGGGTTTGAAGGTGGTTTTCTCGGGGGGGCTGGTGCTGGACACCATCTCCATTTCCATCTCCTCCATGTGGCTCTCTGCCTCCTGGACAAGAATCAAATGCCCACAACAGAAAGACAGATAATATACAGAGAGGAGCAATGAACGTTCCTTACAGAGTGAAGCTGGATGATGCTGGAGAACAATCAATCCCTCTTCTCCCTCCCTACGTGATGCCTGGAGAAAGGGCTGTGAAATGTTTACAGATATTTTGGGCAGATGAGAGTGACAGAACTTCACTGAAGGATTCTCCTTTATTGCACAGAGAGGCTCAGAAATGAGAGAGATGCTTTCTCCGCTCCCCACAGATTTTTGTTTAGGTTTTCAGAACGCAAGTAAATAAAAAATAAACCAACAAGCAAAACCCAACAAAGCCAATGCAGTCCAAGATTTAAGTAACAGAGAGGAGAAGGAAATCAAAGACATGAAGTGTTCAAATGCTGTGGCTTTTAGAGCTGATCTTTAGGTGAGATTAGTCTGGCTTTTTGAACTCTATCCTCTTAAACCCCCTGCTTCACTCTAAGGAATGGGAAGAATATTTAAATTGTGAGATCGAATGGCAACCTTTTGTTCTTAGTTTATTTTTCTCCCACCCTGCATAAATTAACTGTGTGTCCTGAGGGGTGAGAGGGGGAAGGCTAAATGCTCTGAAAAGCTGCCACTTCTCTGTAACACTCACCACTTTGCGCTTATTAACTTGGAAGCTCCCATTGGACTTCACAATAACTGTGCAGAGCTTGACGTCTTCTGGATGAGTGCATTTGTCCTAAGGGGCAAGGACCAGCTCAGAGGTTACACAGGCACAGAGGGGTTGGGGAGGGGAGCTGGTAAGGGAGGCACGTGGAAATACAAACACAGGGCACGAGGCAGGAATTAATCAGTGTGAGGATGGTGGAAAACTGCTCTGGAGAAGCAGTGATGGGGTGACTATCCCGTGGGCTTTTCACCAGAGGCAGAAACCTCAGAGATCTGCTGGTGTTTGTCTGTCCCTGTCTCCTCTCCTCGGCATGGCAGTGGCCCTGAGGCAGCACAGTTTGGAGGTGGTGCCTCTGGGGCTGCACTTTGCCTCTGTCTGTTTTGCATGTGCTGCCAGAGCGGTGTCTTTAAGAGCTGTTTGACACCCAGCCCGCTCAGCTGGGCTCCACTCACACATCTGGTGCTTGCAGAGGCTGTTCCCCTGCAGAGGTGCCGGGACCAGTGATGGGGTTTGCACCCCAACCACACAAACCATTTCCACTGAACCCTGGGCAGACCTTGTGGTACCTAAAGAGGGGTCACGAGGAAGCTGGAGAGGGGCTTTTCACAAGGAGTGATAGGACAAGGGGAATGGCTTTAAACTGAAGGAGGGCAGGTTCAGATTAGATTTTATGATGAAATCCTTCCCTGTGAGGGTGGGGAGGCCCTGGCACAGGTTGCCCAGAGAAGCTGTGGCTGCCCCATCCTGGAAGTGTCCAAAGCCAGGTTGGAGCAACCTGGGCTAGTGGAAGGTGTCCCTGCCCATGGCAGGGGGTGGAACAAGGGATCTTTAAGGTCCCTTCCAACCCAAACCATCCCTTCATTCTGTGATTCTTCCCCCCCAACAGCAGCTCTGGCTCAGACAATATAGTCTGTATCCTGGGGTACCCCAACCCCAACTCAGCAGAGACACAGGAGATGCCCTCTGGTTAATGCAGCAGCTCCTGGAGCAGATCTGCTGCTGGAACATCCCCTGGGATCCAGGGAGCCCTTGAAGCACCTGGGAACCCAGAGTGTGCAGCTGGCACTGCAGCCTGGCACAGGACACAGGACACAGCACCCACCTTTGCGACCCAGCATTTCACCCAGTCCAGCCAGGGACACGTGGGGACGGGAGGAGGTGCTCTGGGGAGTGGAGCAGGGAGGGGAAGGGGTGTGTGGAGTGCTGGGGGCAGGGACAGGGACAGTTACCTTCAGGGGGCCTGTGTGTCCGAGTCCAGGACGTGGCTGCTGCGCTTGGTGGTGACGCGCTTCCTGCGGCGCCGCAGCACGAGGTAGATCTGGACATAGACCAGCAGGGTGACGATGAAGGGCACGTAGAAGGACACGATGGAGGAGTACACCACGAAGGCAGGGTTGGCAATGATGCACTCGTTGGCATCTAGAACACAAGGGGTTCGGGATAGTTCTCTCTGCTGCTCGAGCTGGTTCCCGCCTTCCCTGCCCCACTGCCCCTGTGCTGTGTCCAACCCAGGCTTCCCAGGACTGATAGCTGACCTGCCAGTCCTTTCTTCTCCTGTCTCTGAAGGTTTTGTCCCATGGCTTTCCTTTTTTACATGTTTTAATAGGAGGGATTTTGAATTTGTAGTGGACAGGTGTTGTGTAAATGCTGTCTGGTGTTGTGTAAACTTCCACGTAACCTCAGTTCTGGTGAGCTTAAACACTGGTCTGAAACAGCATGAGATGAATCAGGCTCAGGAGCAGCTTCCAAGTGGGATGACACTGGCAGAAAACACCTTAAACAGGAGTGGATACACTCCAATACCCCGAACCCTGACCCCTGTGTCCACTCCTGGCTGGTAGCAGAGGGATCCCTGGGGACCCAGCAAAGCCAGGAAGGTGCCAGCAGCCGTTCTGCAGGTGGCAAAACACTCACCTGTGTTGTTGAGGCCAAAGAGGAGCGGGCAGGAGATGGCAAAGGAGAGCACCCAGACCACGGCGATCATGAGGTGACCCTGCGCTTGGAGCTGTAGCGTGTTGTAGAGCATGGGCATGGCCACTGCTGTGTACCTGGGGGACACAGAGCCAGCCTGCTGTCAGCCTGCCAGCGCTGCCACACTGGCAATCCCACCCCCCCTGTGGCTGAGGGCCTGGTCCAGCAGGGGAGGGTAAGGACAGTCCCATTTCCCGTGCCATGGGTGCCCACAGTCCCTGCTTTGGGGGGCAGCAGGCTGGGATCAGCTCAGCACAGCATTTCCCTTCCACTCTGAGCTGCTGCCTTCCCCCTGATGGCTGTTCCATCATTCCAGACTATAACCAGAAGGACCAAACCGATGTGAACATACACAGAGAATTTAATTTACATTCTCAAGGTCGGTGTCTCTGTGTCTTCTGACAATCCCTGCTAAGAGCCCACAGAGATCCCCTAAATTGCTCAAGACATCAACAGCACTCACTCTCCCCATTTTCAGGCCTCTGAGTCACAGGTAAAATTAGACCATGGAAAGGGGGCTGTGACTTGCTCCCCTGGGTTTTGACACGACTTGCTGGCACGGAGCCCTCACCTGTCTATGCTGATGGCACAGAGGTTGAGGATGCTGGCAGTGCACATCATGACATCCAGGGTCACAAAGATGTCACAGTGGATCCGACTGAACCTCCACTCACCAACCACCTGCAGAGAGAGAGGGAGGGGGTACAGAGTTCCTGGGGCTGGGCTGTTGGCAGGGTCTAAAGGGAGAGCTCTGCACAAAGTCAGAGGTGCTCGGGGGCGGTTGGAGCTCTGCTGGTTCCAAGGCTGGTTCCTCTGCTCCATCCAAACCGTTCCTTAGGACATTCCCCAGGGCTGGTGGGATTTCATCCTCCCCAGTCCCACCCTGTTGCTCTGTGTTGGTTTGGGCAGCCCAAAGGGCAAACACAGACCTGGGCTCACGTTCCAGGGACATCAGGGAGTACAGGTCTGGAAGTCAGAGGGAATGAGGCAGGGATTAAACAGGTCTCTGGAGTGTTTCAAAGCAGATTGAGGGAGCAAATACATTAACATTGATTCCAAACCCGTCTAACTGTACTTACAGCTCTTCATTAGACTTTTTTTTGCAATTATACCCAGCAAAGGTCAGCAGTAGACAAGCAGGAGCTTTCCTTCGTTCCTCAGTTTAAGATCAGGGCAGACACTCCTTGCCTTTATATATATATATATTTATTATTTTTTGGTGAACAAAATGAATTTAATTCAGAGTGAAAACTCTTTAACACTCTACATGATGTGCTAAAGACAAAGAACTGATGATAATGCTTCCAGTCACCAGTAGCCTTTTTCTCTTCGCTTCTCTGCTATTGAAACTGAACTTTGCCAATTAAGTTTAATAGCAATTATTCGGACTGCTGTGTTTGACATGTGATGAAAAAAGTATATTTCCCTCTAATAAAAATAGAGTCCTACTGCATTTGAAAATAGAATGAATAAGATATCTATTCTTCAGTTATTTCTGCTCTGATATACATAACCATAGGCAGCATAAAGAAGGGAGAATGACTGCATTGAAGCCTGAGTGACAGATGAATACTCAGTGATTAAAAAAGCACTTAAGAGACAGTTACATCAGTAACTTTGATGAGAATTTGCCCAAAGGCAAAGGTTTCCAGCCAGATATAAACCTCTGCAAAATCAGATTCTCTTGGTGCTCTCATTTATGGAGGAAGACCTCAGAAGTTGGGAGGTAGAAGATCTGTTTGCATCAGAGTTGATTTTTGAGGGGAGTTTTTAAAGTATTTCGTTTTTAGATTAGTTTTTGCCAGAGTTTGTGACACAAAGCCTGGAAAAAATTGTGATTCCAGACCAACCCCATGTGCAGGTGAGCTCAGAAAGGGGAAAGCACTTTGCATCATTTATGGCTTATTAAAGAAAAAGTGTGTGAGATTCTTCTAGCTGGGCCTGAGAGGGCAGGAGCTCCTTACAGCACAAACCTCTGCTTAGAATGGGCTGTGGCAACAGAGGGACAGAATGGAAGGGCAGAACCAGTCCCAGAGGCACTGACTGCACTCCCAACCAGCCTGTGGTCATGGTAATAAGCTTTAGCAGATGCATGATGCTTTACATTTTTTAAGTGCCATGAAAACAATAATTAACTCGAGTGATAATTAGTATTGTGCTTTCTCGACAGCCTATGTCATGTCAGTGGGTTTGTTTTGCTTTGCATTAGTACTTAATGGGCTCATTGACAGTGGCTTCTTCCCCTGCTCTGCTCTCTGTGTCAGTGTTTTCCCTCAGAAATGAGTGCCTGAAAATTAACTGTAAACTCAGCCTAGTTTTGTACCAAACCCCTGTGCCAAGTGCAGCAGGGTGAAAAGCAGCTCACTTGGGATTTTCTCTCCCATATAGTGACATATAGGGTCTGGATTTACCCTCCACTTCTCCAGCTCCCTTCTCAGCACTGCAGCCCTTCAGAAATAGGGCTTTGATTGCTAATTTTGGGGTTTCTTTTTTTTTGATTGCTGGACTTGCTGATCCTTGGTGTCCCTTCCAACACAGCACATCTGATGTGGTTTCAGGGGACACTCTGGTGTAGTTTCAGATTCATTCTTGTGTGGGTTTGAGAACAGCATTGGGGTCCTTTCACTCTCGACCCCTCTGTTTAAAGGCCACGTTTATCACAGAATCAACCAGGTTGGAAAAGACCCCAGAGATCATCAAATCCAACCTCTGAGCCAACCCCACCTTGCCTGGTGGACCATGGCACTGATGCCACATCCAGGTTCTTCCTAAACGCCTCCAGGGACGGTGACTCTGCCCATTCCAGTGTCCGATCCCTCTCCCTGTAAGGAATTTCCTCCTAATGTCCAACCCAAACCTCCCCTGTACGGTGCAGCTGGACTGAAATCCATCCCTCTGAGCAGCAGTGGAGTTTGTTAAGCCTGCCACCTGCTCTCACACCCATCTCCTGGAAAAACCCGGAGACGAGAAACCCTCGGGAAACCCGGAGGTCGCGCAGCAGCCGATTTCCAGACTGTCCCCTCCCTCCCCCCGCCCCCCCGAGCCTCCTACCTCCAGGTAGACCACCCAGGGCATGACCAGGGTGGCCAGCAGCAGGTCTGCCACGGCCAGGCTGACGATCAGGTAGTTGTGGTGGTCTGCAGGGCTCGCTCCCGGGACACGGCCATGCACACCAGCACATTGCCGAAGACGATGACGAAGATGAGCAGGGTGAGCAGCATGGCATAGTAGTTGTACTGGGGCTTCTGCTCAGCCTGGGAGGCGTTCAGGGCCCTGCTCCAGTTCCTGTCACCGATGTCACCCTCGTACCAGGAGAGGTTTAGGGGATCCATGGAGGTCAGAGTGCCAGGCTCCGGCTCCGCCCTGGCACAGAGAGGTTGGAGAGACAGTCGAGAGGTCAGCACGTGAAATAAAGATGGAACCACATCAAATATGCTGAGTTGGAAGGGACCCACAAAGATCAGTGAGTTCAGCAACAAGTAAAAAAAAAAATAGCAACCAACCCCCTGTTTTGAAGGGCTGCAGTGATGAGAAGGCAGTTGTAGAATTAGGCTTGTGACTGAGGGGAGACCCCACTGCAGTCTGCAACTCCCTTGGGACGGGCAGAGGAGGGACAGACCCTGAGCTCTGCTCTGGGGGACCAGGGACAGGACCCAGGGAATGGCTGGAGCTGTGTCAGGGCAGGCTCAGGTTGGATCTCAGGCAAAGGTTCTTCCCCCAGAGGCTGGTTGGGCACTACCCAGGCTCCCCAGGGCAGTGGGCACAGCCCCAAGGCTGCCAGAGCTCTAGGAGGGTTTGGCTGATCCTCTGGGGCACAGGGAGTGACTCTTGGGGATGGGCCTTGCAGGGCTGATGGTTGGTCTGGATGATGCTTGTGGGTCCCTCCCAGCCCAGCATACTCTGTGATTCTGTGATTCTCTGGAGCCTGTTCCCCCTGCCCTGAATTCCTGGGGGAAATGTTTGACTGGAGATGTGCTCAAGACCCGGATGGGAGGCTGAGCTGAGGTGGGCAGGGATTCTAGAAGCTCTGACCAGCTCATCCCCCAGGTTTCTGAGGCTAACAAAGCCAAGGCTGAGGTTCAATCCCTGGATGGGCCATCCATGAAGAGCTGGACTCAGAGATCCCTGTGGGTCCCTCCCAGCTCAGGATATTCTGTGATTTTTGAGGTGTCACTCTGTGTTACAGCCCATCCAGGCACAGTGCCTGGGATTCTTGCCTTGGCTCCCCTACCATTCCCTGCTCCTTGCTGGGTGTGCACAGCTCAGGGCAGATGTGCCATGGCCCACTGTGTTTGTTTGCCATGTGCTTCATGGGGCTCTGGGCTGTGTTGCTTTTTGACTTCCCTTTGCTTTTCCTTTTTTTTTTTTTTTTTCCTTCCTCCAGCAGTGAAACAAATAAATTTTAACCCCCAAGACCCGAATAGTGACAATAATGGAAGTTGACAGCAGCAGTTTTGCAGTCAGGGCTGGGCTGGGCTGCCTCTGCCACATCAGCACCAACAAAGAGTAAAGGCAGGAGCTGTTCAAAAGAAACCACAGCTGTTGGCTGCTTTGGTTTTGGGGTTTCTGGCTTGAGAGGTCTTGAAGGGACCTTCTTCCCTTAAAGAAGGGAAGGTCCCTGGCAGAAGAAGGGAATTTCTCCCAGGAGCAAGTGACAGGAGAGACAACACCGACTCAGTTTGCACCAGGGGAAGTTTAGGTTGGATATCAGGAAAAGTCTTTTCCCAGGAAGGGTGTGAAGCATTGGCACAGGCTGCCCAGGGCAGGGGTGGGGGCACCATCTCTGGAAGTGTTCAGGAAACATGTGGATGAGGCACCTGAGGACGTGGTTTGGTGGTGACCACGGTGGGAGTGCCAGGCTGACAACAGGACTCGATGATCTTGGGGGTCTTTTCCAACCTCATTCCTTCATTCCCTACTCAGCACTCCCTGAGATAGAGCATTCCATGTTTCCCAAGCTGTATCTCCATAGAGACCACCCTGACTGGGAAATCTGGCCGTGTTCTCAGCCACCCCAAAACCAGGCCATTTAATTTCCTTAATAAAAGACAAAGTGAACTCGATTTATTAAAACCACGTAAGTGATCAAAATAGCAAAACATTTGCAAATATCAAATTCACCTGGGAACAATGGTTTCTTTATGTTTCACTGAGCTTTGTGTGCTTTTCTCATTCAGAGAACAATTTGTATAATAATCCTTGGAAATTTGTTGCATATGGGTCCTTAATAGCTGATAATTCAAAAAGTGTCTGTCTGACAGTGCTATCAGCGGCACTTGATAGCTCTACAAATGTCTTCTTAGGAGCTGTCAAAGTGTCAGAAATTAATTAAATGTTAGCTTCTGTGACTCAGAGTGAAGGGGAAAAATCAATGCTAAATACAGCAACAGTTTTTTTCTCTTCTCCTGTTGCCCTTTGATAACGCAAAACTATCTCCAGGAGGCAGAAACATGCAGAAAATGCAGCATGGGGGGGAAAAAAAAAGGCAGGGAGATGGAAAAAGTATCTTAAAAGTATGAAGGGAGTGGAATGGTTGGAGACATGCAGGGTCAGCCCCTCTCCTGGCTCCTGAGCTCTGACTGCAGGTCTGAAACCAAATTATTCTCCAGGGAGGAAAGGCCAGAGCCAAGGGGGAGGGAAGAGCAGTTCCAGCCCTTTCTCAGGCTGGTCCTTCTCAGTGGTGGGTTGGAGGAACCATTTACAGCTCATCTCTTGTGTCCATCCATTGGGGATTTACTTTATTTGGATTAATGAGAGTGTAGAAAGCCCTGGATAAAGTGATCAAAAATTCCCTTCATTTCCTTCTGCAGCTTCTGCAAGAATTTTTCTTTCCTTCTTTCAATGGGGCTACTTTTACAGCAGTGATTTTTGTCTTTATCATGGTTATCATGAGGAAAGGTAAAAGATCACGTTTGAACGTGGTACAAATGAGGACTTTTGTTGTTTCTATTTTTAAGAGACAAAAGTTTTCATTTGGGGAAATGAAACGGACAAAAATTTTCAAATATTTTGCATGAAATATGGAAACTAAAACACCAAGACCTAGAAACTAAAAATGTGTGATCCTGCAATTAAAGGCTGTGTGTAGCACACGTCCTCATGGTACAAACTACAATTACGTGGGAAACTCTGTTAATTCCTAACTTTTGAGAGTTTGAGTTTTCAGCCCTAAAAAATAATCTTATTTTCTCCAGAACTGGCATCATTTGGAAGCATTTTGGTGGCCATTAGGGCACCCAGTGAGTCTCTCAGTCCTGCTTTAAGGAGCACTTTTCATTTTAGTGCTGACAGTTCCTCAGCAGAGAAGAAAGAGGCACATAAAGAGCCGACTAGAAAAGCAAGTGCTTTTCCCTGTGTTTGCCCAGGTGTCTGCATTGCCAGGGGGGCAGAGGGAAGGGCTCACAAATACAGGGAAAAGGTACAAAAGCCCCTGGCTCTGCACTGTCCTCGTTGGGGTTCACTGTCCCCGAGTGTTCCCCGGGGTGGGGACCTGGGCAGGGTCCCAAATGCAGCCAGTTCCCTGTGAATTAACTGCAGTAAAGCCACTCTAATTCCCACCCCGAGTCCACGCAGAGTTTTAGTGTGGCTGAGCTAATCCAGATATGGATTTACTGAGGGGCCAAGGGCAGGACAGAGCAGCAAGGTCACAGCCTGGTGGCAGCTGCCAGGAAGGCAGCAGCGTCCCCATCCTGCATCCCCATCCTGCATCCCTGGAGCATCCCTGCTGCTCTCCCTCCCCGGTTTCAGGGGTGTGCCCGGGCTGATCCCCCTCATACCAACCTCCCTGGGGGCCCTGTTCAAGCCCAACCTGACTGGGAAGCAGCTTTCCCAGCTGGAGGGAATCTGCTGCCTGGCTGCTGGAAATCACGGGGAGAAGGGAGCCAGGAGAGGGGCTGGGAGTGCAGAGCCAGAGTTTTCCTCCTCTGCTGTCAACTCCCTGTTCTTTTCAGGGAGCAAACTGGAAAATGTTTGTTTGCAATGCTGGTATTTCTCCCTGGCTCCTCCTGATTGATCATCTGATTGCATTTGTGGCAAACAAGCCCGAGATCCCCCTGGCAAACGTGGGATGTTCACAACTGGCAGCAACAAACCCGTTTGTCTCTCTGGCGAGGTCTGAAACGTGAAGTGTGTATTCCAGAAGCAGAGTTTGCTCTCTCATCCAGAGGCAGGGAAGTGGAGGGTGAGAAGCTCCAGCAGAAGCTCTTACCCACAGCTCAGCTGTGTGTGAGCAGCAGCCTGGCCCTGCCTCTGCTCTTGGTTCTGTGCCTGGTCAGAGATGCCCCGATTCAGCTGGATTTTTTCTCTCAGAAATAGCAAAGGTGTCACACTCCTTTTGGTTTTTACTCTGCTTGCAAACACCCTCAGGCATGAAATACTCCCAGGCCTGATCCTGAGCGAGTGTCACACCCTGTGACTCGTGTCACTGCAGCATCTGGTTTCTGTTTGGGAAGGATTTGTGGCCTTTCAGAGCTAATCTGGCCCTGGCTGCCAAAACACACAGTCAGCCTTTGCTTCTGCATGAAACACTACGGAATTCCCTCGGGTTTTGCCCCAGACATAACAAATTTAACATGAAATCTGGAGTTCAGGGTGAATTTTCACGGGCCAAGCTTTCCTATGGGCTCCAGACACAATCACACTGCTTGGCTTGGGGCTGAACTTGATGTGCACCAACAGGGAAAGAGCAGCAAAAGCCACCAGTGCCAACACCCGATGGCAGAGCTTCCACAGCAGCCTCACAACAGACTCTTCCTCCCTTTCCCAAGGGATTTTGCTTGCAGTTCTTGCCAGATTGATATTTCCTGCTGAGTGCTGCTAGCCAGGGGTACCCACCAGTCCCTGAGTCCTGCCCAGGACTGTGTGAGAAGGGGGCTCAGAGACAGATTTTCTCCAAAGGCTTCTCTGTTTCACAGAAATCAATGTCTAAGTGAGATGTGCACAGCACAGTGCTGTCATTTTCCTCTGAAATTTTGGAATCAATGGGCCATAGGAAAGCTGTCAAACTGACATCCCTTCTGTCCTGAAGATGCTTCTTGATGCTGTTTACTGGGCTCCTCTGAGAATGCAACAGAGACGTTCCAATTGAGGGAAATAACATCTCCTTTTGGAGCAGGGAGGAGGTGGAAGAGAAGGAAAAGGGGGAAGTGTGTTTGAGGAGCTGTTTTGTTTCCCTGTTCAGGAGCTTTGTGCAAAGAAAAGCACCTTCTGGTGTAGTTTCACTACTTTTTTTTTTGCATGTAAGCCCAGAATTGTTAATCCAGGCTGTGAATTCCTGGTTGTGGTTCCCTGGAGAGCAAGGAAGGTGTGTAACAGCCAGCAGTGAGTGAGAACCCTTTCCCATCTGGTTCTGCACAGGGCACAGTGTCTGCAGATATGGGGAAGGAGAAGGAGGAAAGGTCAGGGATTAGGGAAATGTGTACATTCTGTCTTGACCTGGTGAAAAATCCCACCCCCCTGCCCTGGCCTCTGACTCTCCAGGAGCAGCTGATCCAGAACCCACCCTGCAAAGTCCTGGTGGCTTTAAATAAACCCGACTCCCCCAGGCACTGAGCTGTACATGCAAATGGAGCAGGGCTGTGACAGCCCTGACTGACGAGGGCCTGGCAGTAATTACACCTGAGGCAGCTCCCAGCTCTCACTGTGGCTGTCAGGAGGCAGAACTGGCACAACTCAGCTTTCCAGGCTCCTGGGGTTCTGTCAGTGGGAAATCTCTGGTAACCAGGGGATTACAGCAGCAGGAGGTTTGGCCACCTCTGCACCCAGAGGGACAGAGCTCGAGACAAAAGTCCTGACCAGACTGAGGTTTTTGGGGGGGCTGAATTCTCATTTCAACACTGTGCAACCTTCGTGTCCAGTCCCACAGCTCTGCCCATCAGCTCCTTCCAAGGGCCTCTTGAAAAGCTTCCTCCTCTCCTGCCTTCCTCCTGGCTCCCATTCTCCAGATCCTTTGCTATCCAAGTGCAAGTCATATTAACCAGTTTATTGCTCCCTTCGGATTCAGAAACATTCCTGCACTTCCCTTGCTCTTGCACAGTATCTCATTGGATCCTGTAACTGGGGAGTGTTCTCATGTCCCCCCAGAGCGTGTTGCAAAGCCCCTCATCCCAGCATTTCCTCCTGTTCATGCTCAGCAGAGCTGTTAGCAGGGGCTCTGTGGGTAACACACCCCTGCCACCCCTCTGAGCCACCCACTTGAGCTGCTCTTGCTGATGCCACAATATTTTCTGCTCACAGCCCTTTCCTGCTCAGTAATGACCTCGTTCAGAGCTCCCTGCACTGACTCTGGGATGTGATTCACCCCCTTCCCCAGCAGCAGCACGGGGACAGGGGGTGCAGGGACACTCCTGAGCTCCTGTCCCTGGGGTCAGAGGGGTTTCCTGGCTCTGGGAAGGGGTGACAGGATGATATCGTTGCCTCGTGACCCCAGAACCTCGAGGCTGAGCCCTGGGTTTAACACAGATGCCCTGAGGCTTTTGACTCCAAGATTTCTCAGTTCCCCACCTGTGCTGTTGGTGCTTTTATCATCCCTCTTTCCCTGTGATACCGACAATTTCTGCCTGAGTTGGAATTTGCGTCGCAGGGAGGAAAGGGGGGAAGTTCTCCCTGTTCCCAGAGCAGTTGTCCATCGTCCCTGGGAAGGACCAGAACGTTCCCAGCACTGCTGTGGAACAGCACGAGTGGCACAGAGGGAGCAGAGTGTGCTGCTGCCCTCCCCACTGGAATCCAGGCTGGACCATTCGGAGAAGGATGTTCCAAGGCTGGATTTCTCTGGGAATTAACTCCCTCCTGCTTTCACATCCTCTGAAAGTCTCACCCTTCAGTCAAGGCTTGCCAGGTTTCTTTGCAAGCCCTCGTGGAAGGGAAGAACTCAGTGTATCTTCCCTAGAGGTGAGAAATACGGCTTTAATTTGCTTTACCTTGACTTTCTGCTAATAAAAAGCAGATTTGGTTTTTAAAGAAGCCTTGCCTTTACTCACCATCTGATTCATCAGAAATTACTTGGAATTCTTCCAATTTTAGCATTTCCTCATTCCAATATGTTCAACAGTCAAAACCAGTAACTTTGGCATGGCAGGGTTGTAGTGGGCTGGTTTATTGTTGTTTGGTTGGTTTGTTGGTTTGTTTGTTTGATGAATGAGCTTTTTTAGGCTCTATCAGGATTTCAAACCTGCTAAAACATCTCATGGCAGAATGAGAAAAAAAAAACCTTAAAAATACAGAATAGTTTGTTGTGGCTGCCCCATCCCTGGAAGTGCCCAAGGCCAGGTTGGAGCTGCCTGGTGTATGGAAGGTGTCCCTGCCCATGGCAGGGGTGGAACTGGATGAACTTTAGGGTCTTTAGCCACAGGTCCTTCTTACTCCTGAAGGGTATGTGGGTACAGGGCAGGCTTGAATCCTCAGAATGTCTGGCAGAGGAGGAGTTCTGCTGCTGGAGCTGCTCCAGGCACAGCCCACGTGAAAGGATGGGCAGAAAAGGGGTTTTTTAATCACTTCTGGCTGTGTGTGCCTTCCACTTTGAACACCCAGCCAGAAATATTGGACACGTCTTGATATTCAGTGGTTAAGGGGGAAGAATTGATTTCTTCCCTGTGTTCTCACATATGGATGGTCACTGTCAGAGACAGCTCTTCTGCCCAGAAGATATTGGTTCTTATTAAATATTGCATTACTACAGACCCAACATCCTGTTCTGTACAAATGCCATTTTTTTTCTTAATTTTTTTATCTGTATCCTAATGCCAGATCTCCGTGACTAGCTCTGAGCCTCTGATTAATCTAATAAATTCCCAGCTTCGTGAATACTGGTGATCTATATTCCCTTAGAATTTGTTCTGTGCTTGAGATCATCCACCAGTGCCTGCAAATAACCTTTAATCAGTCGCAGAGAAAATTTATGATTTTTGAGGAACTGAAAACATGAATCTCTTCACTTCCCCTCCCCCTTTAGTTGTACAGAACTGGCTGAAATTTGAGCAAAATATTTACTTTCAAGTACTGGTTAAAATGTGACAAATGTTTAAGGATTTTTTTTATTTATTTTTTTTTTTAGTATTTGGTTTTATCTGTTTAATGTTCACTGTAGGTTTTGGTTCTTGGCATTTGAGGTGTGCAACAATTTAATTGCAGAAATGTACTGTGTTAATTCCTGAGTTGAATGAACCTTTTTCCCCCCCTCCATTGAGGCTTCCCGTGTTTATGCAGCACCCAGCACAAGGATACTTTAGCTCTGAGTCCTTCAGCCACACTTTATTAAAAGTAAATAATAATTCAGATTGAAGCGATCAAATATTTGCCCTCCCCTTCTGCCATCCAACACTCAGTGAACATCTGCTCTTTTCACTGCCACTCCTACCCCTGAGCTTGTTTGCAAGAATGTTGGCCAGAAGAGGAGTTCCAGAGGAGGGTTCTCTTTCCCCTTTCCTTCCCCCCTCTCCCCCTCCCTCCTCTGGGGGAGTTTGCCCCAAACCACCCGTGACTGGTGTTTGCCATGAAGTGCCCTTGAACCAGCACAGCACCCACGTTACTCCCCCTCGCTCCCAGTGCCACTGCCCTGCATCCAAAAACTTCAGGAAAGCATGAAATGAATTAAATGAATTAAATGACTTAATGATAAATGATGACTGGCCCTGTCCCTCGGGAGCGGGGGCTGAGATCCAGGCTGCAGCCACAGAGGAGGCTCCATGCTCCTCACTTTCAGATCCCAACCATCTTTAATCATTTAATTCCCGGGCCTAAATCGCTCAACCTCTCAGCTCAAATCCTGGCTTCCAACAGCCACCTCTGCCATCCCTGCCAGCGGGATGGGAGCTGTGAAGGGCATCCTCAGCTCCCTGGCCCTGTCCTGTCACATCTCCTCCCCCAGACTGGGTGCTCAGCCAGGCAGGAATTGTGCTGGATCAGCAGCTCCTGGAAATCAGCATTCTGCTGTCGTGGCACAGTGCTGGAAGGACTTGGAGAGTCCCTGCTCTGCCCGTGGCCATTCAGGACAAGTGTTTGCCTGAGCTCCTTGCTCTGAACCTTCTTGAAGGCTCCCAGACACAGAGACAGTCCATTACCTCTTCCATCTGCAATATGTGGTTCCGTCCTGGTCTGTCTCTCTCCATTTCCCATGCTGCTCCATCATCACATCCCCTCTCTGTCCCATTACCACAACCCATGGAGGCACAAATTCCCCTCTGCAGGAAAGCCTTATTTACTGGGCTTGTTTTGATCCAAAGGCTCATGTTCTTGGAAGAGCTGTTGCTCCTGGGCACGATTTTCTCCCCAGTGGGAGTTCTGCCATGAGTTCCCATGGATTTGGCCCTCAGCTGGCATAGCACAGGCAGCATATATGTTCCAGCAGACATGAGAGAGAGCAAGAGCCAGGTGCAATATTTCAATAAACTCGCTCCTGGGAATGCCAGAGAACTAATTTTTAACATTATTTTTAGGAAGATTTTAAATTTACAGAGAGTGAGCTTGCAGGGAGCTATTGGAAACCCTGACAGGACCATTTCCTGCTGTCATTCACATTCCAGAGCCTGGAATGCATGTCCCCCCCACCCCCATGGTGCTGGTGCTGTGACTCCTGGCTCACCCCCCCCTTTTCCCTGGGGAAGGAAGGCAGTCACTTCCCCTTGGAACATCCAGCAGGGAAGCAGACTCGGAAGGAGCCAGGCATGTCTTCCCCCCAGCCTTTTGTCTGAGCTCATGAGAGATGCAAAGTGACACGGGGTGTCATCTGGGATCACAGAACCCCAGCCCTGCCTGACTCACCAGCACAGCCCTCCCTGGATCACGGGAGTCAAGTGTTCCCCCTGCTCCTGCCCCAGAGATCCAGCTGCTGTGCTCCCAGCATTCCCACAGCTCCCCAGCCGTTGCCCTGATGTGCCCCTGATGGAGGCAGAGGGGAGGAAGAGGAGCTGCCCTTCCTCCTGCCAGCGTTTGAGGGCAGGATTTGCAAATGTCCAAAGAACTGAGCGTTCTCACTTGCTTTCATAAGTTGAGCTCCTCAACTTTCTATGCTGGCCACCTGGTTCTGGTTGTTCCTTCTGGAACCCTTCACCAGCTGAGTGATTTCAGGGGTTTTTTCCTGCTTTCATGTGGTCGCACTGTGGTTTTCTCTGTGCATTTAGGGATATATTTTTTCTCTGTCTGGCCTTTGAGCTGTTTGGTTGGTGCCAACCAAACTCCCTAAGAGCAGAGGGGTCTTAAACTACGTTTTAAGTCCTCCCATGTTCAGTGACAACCTGAGGGTTCACTTCCATCCATGTGGTACCGCATCGTTCTCCAGAGATTTTCAGGGCTGTTTTGCCCATCCCTGAGCTCAGACATTAGGAAAGTGCTTTAAGGTTTTAATCTGTCCTGCCTGTTTTCGCCAGGCAGAAGGCACTAAGCTGAACTTCTCCCACAGGCCTTCATTAAATTCACTCATTAGCATTCTGTAGTCTAACTACAGCACACGTGGTGGATCCCAGCCCAAGAGCAGAGAGGGCTCCCAGGTCTCCAGCCTGCTGCCAGATCGATGTCTTTGGGCTGATTCTGCCCAAAGAAACCTTAAATGACATCTCTGGTCCCCTTACACTCCACATGATTTGTTGGTAGCATCACTGACAACCCCCAGCCAGGGAAAAGGTTTTTCAAAGGGCTCCGTGCCCAGATGTTCCGGTTGGAAGGATGGGAGGGATTTCTGTCCTGCCCTGGGATCAGGGCACACACTCAGCTCCCTCACTGAGCTTTGCTTGACTTTCACACTGTCAGCAGAGCCCCAGCCTGCTGGGCAGTGTTGGTACACAAAGTCTGTATACAGAGCTCCTTTGTGTACAAAATAAAGTCGTTTGCAGTCCAAGCCGGCCCCGGGAAGGCTCCGCTCCCTGAAAGCCAAGCAGATCCCAGCCCAGAGTCATCACCGGGGCTCCACAAAGCCAGACTATTCCCCCTGGTCTGCAGGCACCAGATCCTCTGTCGGTGCAGCAAGGAGCACTAATGTTTTTAATTAGGGTACTGTGGAAGCTGAGGCAGGACTGACCCCAGTGCTGTCTTCAGGGCTGTTTATTCATCAGCAACATCAATCAGTGGGGTGCAGGAGACTAAAAGCAAGTGTGCAGATCTGGACACGGGTGCCTGACTTGCTAAAGGTGAACAAGCACAGAAGTCCGAGAAAAGCCTCCTGCAGGCACGACAATACAATAAAGGTTCTCCTTTACGTGCTCACCCGCAGGCACAGGTCCCTCCTCGAGCCTGTGCTCTCTCGCAGGAAAAAGAAACCAAATCACTGCCTGTAAGAGATGTGATTTGTTCTGTAATCAGGGCCTGCGTTGCTGCCTGGAACTTTGAGTTTTCACTCCCAGCAGAAATCAGACACACTCTTATTGGTCACTGTGTTGTCACATCACGCATTAAGGTTTTGGAATGGAGTCTTTGTGGGAACAGTGAATGCTGATGACATGTACAATTTATGAACTATCTTCTGCACAGATTTAAGTAATTGCTTTGCTTTATTGTTTCTTTGCTTATTATTTTTTTTAATCTTTTTTTTGTTCAGGTTGATTGTCTCTACAACGTCTCTTACTCTAAGGTTTGGTGGGTGGACAGTGAGGCTCCTGAACCAGAAATTCAGTGATAAACTGAACTGCAAAATGCAGCCCCAAAGAATCTTAACTTAATATTATCCCTTCTTGCCATTTGCTCTTGGGGTTGTAATTCCTAATTGATTCTTCCTTCACACTGAGAGGGAAAAAAAAAAATAAATCTCTAGATAAATAAAAATAACACTTGGAAAGGATGACAAAGGCAACTGCAACATCAGATGTAGACAAACATCCTCCTACATAATAATGAATAATTGCACATGGATTTCTCCTTCATTAGTAAAACACCTTCCAAAGGAAATGCACGTTTATACTCTAGAAGGAATGTTTGGACTTGGCCAGTGGTGTGGAAGGAGGGGATGGTAAAATGCCTGTGACAGAAACGATCTCCTGTCTGGGAACATTAACCTCTGTCAGCAGCTCTGGGCCCAGAGTGTTTGCAGCTGAACAAAATGTGTTAGCAAGAGATCATTGAATTTGGGTCGGGGGAGGAGGGGGGGAAGGAAAGAAAAAACGTGTGAGACAAGCAGCTGCATTTCTGGAAAAGACTGATTTGGTTTGTGCTGGCAGTGGGGATGAGTTCTGGAGTTTTCAGCCAGCCCTGGTTCCTCCAGCTCTGCAGGACCAACACTGGGATGGGGGGACCAGAATATGGCACTGTGGGTTCCCTGAGTGCCACCGTGTCTGCAGAGCCATCACTGGCTCCTCCCCCGTGCCCTTAACCCAAACCCTGGGCACAGTGGGCACAGCCTCTCCTGGGACAGTGGGACAGGCAGGGCCAGGACAGGTTATCCTGGCAGAGACCTGGGAGGGCCCAGCCCTGATCACAACCAGCTTGGGACACCTGCCTTAGAATTGAAAATAACCCCAGTATAAGGATATTTAGGCTCTCCTCATGTGGAGGTTCTGGCGTTGACTTTTGAGTCCCTGGTTAGCAGGATAATGAACACCCTCCCTAATTCTTACAGTCTGCTTGCCACTCAGAAAGTGCAAATAAGGAGCTTACACATGTCCAGACCATCCAGTCATGGTGGGCTGGAGTATTCCTGTAGTAGTTACTATACCTACTATTTACTAGTCACATTTGTAGAGTGTCCATAACTCCTGGGGGCGAGGAGTGACTCATGTACTGGGACATGGGTGATTCCTTCTGTTCAGTGATATACTATGTGAGGGGGAGAGGATGGGTGTTGTTTCTATTTTTAGTGCTTTTTTTAAATGAATAAATTGTAGCTTTTCGAACACGAGGGACTAAAATTCACCTCCTAAATCTGAGTGTAAATGTCTCGAGGCCACCAGGGTGGTGGTGGGGTGTCTGGGGGTGTCCTGTCCCCTCTGAACTGGGTTCCCAAGCACACAGATGAGGCTGTAACTCAAAGGGGTTCTTCCCTGGCGTGGTCACCAGAGAAAACAGATTAAAAGGTTGGAAATCCAACTCTCCAGACCTCTGTAATCCATAGGTAATCACATTTTTTTCTTGACTGCCATACAAATATGCAAAAGTCTGAATGTGCAGGCACAGAGGTGCTGGGGGTCAGGGAGGGCCTGCTGCAAACAGAATCCTAATTTGCTGAGGCTCCAGATTGCCTGAGGACATCAAAATAGGATTCAGTTTAGCGAGTATTTGCAAGGTGCTATATTTTAGGTAATAGCTCCAAGTTGTCTGATCCAGTGTCTCAGCTGCAGCATTGAGGGGAGATGATTGAAAAACCTGAGCTGCTGGTGAGAGTTCATTTCTCTCTAAAGCTGCAGATTGCACAGAGCATCCTCAATAGTGTTGATTGTGCTGATCCATCCCCAGCGTTAGCAGTTGGCCAACCTGAAGCAGGGAGCAAAATCAAATATATGTATTTATCAACTAGTAAGTGCTTGCAGATCCTGGGACATCTCAGCAGGAACAGCTGAGGGTACAGAGCCTGAAATTTGGATAAATGATGGAACACGTGGAGAAAGGAGCCACAAATCCCAGTGAATGGCAGAGATTTCCCTGAGTTCAGCAGGACTGCCTGGCACTGGGATTAGCTCTCCCAGGCAGCAGCACAGGGCTCTGAGTGTTTATTAGCTCCACTAGAAATGTGAAGTGTGGCCATCACTGAGCTCAGCCAGGCCAACCTGCAGGGCTCAGTGCTGTGTGCCATTAGTGCCAGATTTATTGCTCCTCACAGTCTCTCTTTCCCCAGCTCCACAGAACACATAAGGCTGCATTTACATTTTCTGAATGGACTAATCATGGCTCTCTGCTTTGATAAAGAAAGTACAGCCTCCCACATAACCACATGGAAACCAACAGGAAGAGTAAACCAGAAATAAACCCATTCTGGGGGATTGAGAGAAAAATACCCACCAGGATAATTGGGAGGGATGTACAGAGAAGCAGCAACTGAACACATAGTCACATCTTAAAAAGAAAATAAATTATAATGCTAAAAATATCCAGGTGAAGGACAGCAAGAGAAAACATGATTGAAGTGGAACAATTGGTAGAGGAGTTAATAGTTATTAGCAATCATTTCAGATTGAATATAGGCTGGTTTTGTAACAGCACAAGGGATGATGCATCTGACAGGACTTAAAACAATTGCCTCCCCCCTTTCCCAAAGAGCCTTTTAGCAGTGCCCTGGCACGAACAGAGCAGTCTCTGCTCCCCAGGAGTTGGCCAAAGCAAACAGAGTTACTGGAAGTTTTTATTTGGTAAATACAGTGAAGTTTGATCCCAGACAAGTCTTTCAAAACCTTTCCTCCCTGTATTCCAGACCTTAGCACATTTTAACAGTGATCCCCCTGTATGTTCCCCTGTAGCCTTTAAGGACTAACCCTGAGGGGTCAGGCAAAGTCTGGTGCCTTTTATCCACCAGTGTCCAAGAGCCACTGCCTGGGCAAGAGTGTAAAAATGGAGCAATATGGGTGATATTCTTGCAAATAATCTCCCATCATCCAACTGTTCACTGTGCCAGGGTGGTTTCTATGCATTTATTAACCATCACTGGAATTCTTTCCCTGGGAATTGAAATTCCCTACTGTCTCCTTGAACCCGGGTCACTTTGGGAATGTTTTGCATCCAGCCAGCCCGTGGCCAGAAGCTTTACAGCTGAATGTGGACATACTCCCTGTCCTGCATCTGCTGGCACTGGGATCTCAGCTCTGGGCATGTGGGAAGGCCAACACTCAGCTCCAGATTCCCTCAGTGTTCCCAGGGAATTTGTGCCCAGAGGGAGAAACTGAAAATGAGTTATGATGAAAGGATTTAAGGGGCCTGAGCCAAATCCATCTCACTCATAGCTGAAGAGCTACAAAACCTTGTGCATTTGGAGAGAAGTATTTTTCAAAGGGTTTTCTTGTTGTTGTTTCAGAGATTTTGTGTGTAATGTTTGTTCCAGAATATTGCTGGTGAGTAAAAGGGTATGTCCAGCACAGAGGTGCTAAAGACAAGTGAGCAAATGCTCTGCAGGGACAGAACTCAGGGCTTAGGAGCTCATTCCACAGCCTCTTTCACACGGTGGAAAGAAGTGCCCAAAGTTTTTCTAAGTAATGTGGAATCCTGCTTTCTTCTGGAGGAAGCTTGTTTTTTGTTTCCATCCAAATACTCCCTGTGGTTTTGAGGTAGCCTCAGAGAACAATCCCATGTATTTCTCATTCCAAGGGTGACAGAGCCTGGGGTGAGTGAGTCCATACCTGGCCATAGAGGGTTTTACAGTCCCAGGGTGATGTGGTTGTTACACGGGGCAGAACTTTCTCTGTGCCAGGGGATTAAAACTTCCAATCTCTGCTCTCTGTGACCAGGGACAGGACCCAGGGAACGGCTGGAGCTGTGTCAGGGAGGGTCAGGATGGATCTCAGGGAAAGGTTCTTCCCCCAGAGGCTGGTTGGGCACTGACCAGGCTCCCCAGGGCAGTGGGCACAGCCCCAAGGCTGCCAGAGCTCCAGGAGGGTTTGGACAATGCTCTGAGGGACATGGTGGGACTGTTGGGGTGTCTGTGCAGGGTCAGGGGTTGGACTGGATGGACCTTGTGGGTCCCTTCCAGCTCAGGATACTCTGTGATTCTATAAGCTTGATTTTGAATTCCAAAGTTTTAGTGAAACAGAGGATAGGAGGGTGGAGATTTGCTGATTTAACACAAAGGAGGATTTTAGGAGAAGAACACCCAGGGAATCGTACTTTTTGTGCTAAGCCTGAGTCACTGAGGGGGAATAGCTTAGTCACAGGTCCTCACTGGTCTGTGCAGACCCTTCAGCCAGGGGCTGTTGTGTTCCAGCTGCATTTCCCAGCAGGTTTGTAACCTGTGTTACCCCTGCCCAGTGCCTGGAGCCTTTGCTGACAGTGGCACAGCCCAAGGGAGGGTGGGGGGAACACACTGAACCAGCAATGAAGTGCCATTAGAGGAAGAGCTGAGTATTTCTGCCAGGCAGGTGTCTCACACTCCAGCCAAGCTGGAGGAGGCTGGAGTGCAATCTGTGAGTCCCTGCACACAGGCAGGGCTGGAGAGCCAGGGATGCCCAGCTGTGCCTCCCCTCGGGGAGCAGGGCACGAGAAATCACCTTGGCATGGCAGGCTGGGGGGGATGGAACCCCTCAGTGCAGCAGTGTCAGGGTGGGCACGAGGGAGGGACACTGGATGACCACTCATCTCACCCAAATCCAGAGGGTGAGAGTGGCACAGAAGCAAAATGCCCCAGGGAGAGGCTGTCAGGGTGTGGGTACAACCCATGGCACCTGCAGCACACCCCACACTGAGTGTTCACAGGCTCCCGAGGGGTCACCAGCTTCTCTCTGAAGTCTGAAACTCTCACAGAGTGCCAGCCTGAACCTCCTCCTCACTCACCTGCCACCTCGGTGCCTGTGTGCCCGGGGAAGCCACACACACAGATAAACCCAGGGCAGATGTGACACACTGGATTTACACACATGTACCTGCGGGAAACAAATGCTTCTGGGGGGTGTTTCCTGCAAGGTGGCACATTGTGCAAGGCAACTCACTTAACCCATGGCACACACCTGCTCTGGAGCTGTTTCCAGAAACATTAAAGGGGAGGGCAGGCCCCAAACTCACACCTTCGTGAGTTCAAACAGCCCCAGGAGATTTGAAGCCTGCACTTCGTTCTCCAGCATTTTTCCCTGTCATGCCATACACCCTCCATGCAAGGAAAAGGTAACCACATGGTGCACAAATCAGTGGAAAGTGCTTTTACAAAAACTCTGTTCAGAAGTAAAGAAGAAAGGTTTGAATGTCACAGAATTTCCTCAGCATGGAAAAGAAGTTCAGTGGGGAAAAAAATAACAAGTACAGCGCTCTGTACACTTCTTTGAAGGAGTCAGAGGTATTGTCAAGAGGTTGGTTTTTTTCTAGATTGCTACAAACAATTAATGGACTTTTACTTTGAGAGAGATAAAAACCCACAGGCACAGGATTGTGAATCCCTGACACCACTGTGTGTTCAGAGAACAGCAATCCCACGGAACAGGGAACACACAGGAAATCCAACCCACGCTACTCAGAGGTGAACTGTAATCCCTTTGACCAGTTATATTGTAACCTTGTGGCTGGTTAGTTATGAAACAACCCAGCTATCTTTCATTTTTCCTGTGAGCTCCACTCGAAGAACAGGGATTCGTGTTCCTGGGAGCTCTGGGGCTCCACGTTTTGCATGTGGGAAAGTCGGGCTGAGAGAGAGACTTGGGAATGAGGTGAGGATGTGTTTTCTGTGCAGAGACAACCCACAGACAACAACCTGGACCAAAAACCCTCCAGCACTGATTAGGGCCCAGTGCCACCCTAGTGCCTGATTCCCTGCCCTAAAGCCCCGCTTTTCACTGCTTTCAAAAAGCTGGGTAAAACTTAGAACTGGAGGGCAATGGAAAAGAATATTAATATACAAACAGGAAGGGTTCAGGTGTCCCTCGTGCCACAAAGGTGACTGTAAACCCTACACAAAATCTGCTTGCAACAGTTCAGAGGATATTTCTAAAAGGGTTCCTTCCAGGGCTTCTTTGGGAAAAGGTGACAGATCTCCCCCCCCTTCAGCAGGAAAGGCTGTTCAGGGGTGGCACTGAGAAGGAAATCTGAAGGGACACGAGTTTTCCTTTACCATGTGTGAAAAATTGAATGCCGTACGAGAAAAAGGAGTGTTTTCCCTCAAACAGTTTGACTGAACAGTCTTCTTCCCCGGGGAAATGGAATGTACCTACATTATATCCTCTCTACACATCCTCCTCCTACAGCCCTGCCTGTCACTCTCCTTCCATTGTGTCTGTGTGAGAGCAGTGTTAAGCATCAAACTTCTAAAAATGAACCCAGCTTCTTAGCAACTCTAAATGCCTCTTTAGCATACAATAACAACTGTTTATGGGCTTGCAGTGAGTGGTTTAGATGAAGAAATAAGGCAGCCTGACTTTTTCAATTTGAAAACTCTCACCTATTCTGTTGGAGAAGAGAACAGCTTAATGGGTCTTTTGGTACAATGACAAATATTTTCCTTTTTCTCCTGTCTTTATTTACATCTCTAGGCAGTGGTGATCACAGCAGCTCTGTGAACACACTCTCTGTATTCCCTTATTCACAACATTTGTATTTCTCGAGGAAAAGCATCGTCAGGTATCTCTTACCTTCAAGCCATACGAATCCCTCGAGCAGAGGTGTGAGCACTTCGTGCCAAATATATCCAAAACACCACAACTCTCCACCGTGGCTTTTCCCAAGCTCTCCAGGGCCTTCGAGCAGACTTTTTGGCGTTCGGCGTTCACGCACGAGCAGAGGAGCAAAAAAAGAGAAAGAATCACCTGCCTGATCCCCGCCAGCCGGGACCGGTGCGGGTGGAACTTGTGTAACCCCAGGCTGAGCTGGCGACCGCTGGAACTTCAGGAGCTCGGGAAGCGGCTCAGCTTCCCGGGAAGAGGCGATCTCGGCAGGGAAGCGCTGTCCATCTCGCTCAGCGCATCGCCGGCTGGAGCAGCAGCAGCTCCGTCTCCGTCTCCCGGAGCCCAGACTTGGCTGAGCCGGCGCTCGGAGCCGCCCCTTCCTCCCGCGGCGCGATCCCGACAACCTGTTCCCACTCCAGCTCCCTCGGCCGCCCGCGGGCTGCGAAATTCCCGCAGCGCTTCCCTCTCTGCCTCGCCTGATGCTGGGAGGGAGGGGAGGGGAAGGGAGGGGAGGGGGCCAAGTTTCCTCCCCCGGATCCCTCCGGCTCCCGCGGGCGGGGACGGGCGGCTCCAGCGCCGGGAACGCGGGACCGGCTCCAGCACCGGGAGCGGGACAGCGCCGGGTCCCGGGGGGGCTCCGAGGGGCCGCGGGGACAGGAGGGAGCGGCTCCCACGGCCAGGGACTCGCGGGGGCAACGAGCCCTTCCCCGCCCGGCCGCCCTGCCCTGCCCTGCCCACGCACTGCCAGGTGAGCGCCGGGGATGCTCCTCCCGGGATGCTCTGCCAGGGATGCTGCTCCCGGGATGCTCCTCCCGGGATGCTCTGCCAGGGATGCTGCTCCCGGGATGCTCCTCCCGGGATGCCCTGCCAGGGATGCTGATCCCGGGATGCTCTGCTAGGGATGCTGCTCCCGGGATGCAGTGCCAGGGATGCTCTGCTAGGGATGCTGCTCCCGGGATGCTCCTCCCGGGATGCTCTGCTAGGGATGCTCCTCCCGGGATGCAGTGCCAGGGATGCTCTGCTAGGGATGCTCCTCCCGGGATGCTGCTCCCGGGATGCCCTGCCAGGGATGCTGATCCCGGGATATTCTGCTAGGGATGCTCTACATGGCCCTGGAGCGCCGGGCACCCTCCGAGCTCCAAGATTCCCGCTGCCTCTGCACAGCTGTGGGGTTTCACAGGGAAAACACGGAATGACCCACCGCTAAGACAGGAAAGCAGGAATTTCTAAGGAAGCTGAGCGTGGTGGTCGTTCCCAGCGTTAACAGCTCGCGCAGCTCCCGTGTAAAGGACCGGGGCACTGCCAAGGAGGGGCATCACTCACCTGCATCCTTCCCCGGCAGAGTCCCAGCACGTCCCGGGGATTTGCTGAGCTCCCGGGCTGAGAGCTCCGCGGGGCTCCGCGTTAAACGCTCTGTAATGGGAAATAGATTCTCTTTGCAATTCAAATACCGAGAGAAACCATTTCCTGAAAGTGTAGCTGCTCTTGCAATATTTTAATATCTTCTTAGAGTTTAATATCCTTGAGACTGCCTCACTCTCAAAGCATTAGCAGCCCATAATTTGAAGTGTTTCCTAAGAAAGCTCTTTTTTTCTTATTCTTATTTTTTTTTCCCGAAATGGCTTGATATCTTTTCTGAATGTGTTTCTCATCTTACCAAATAGCACTAGACAAAGGGATAACAAGAAGGAACCCATCTCTGTGGTTGGGTTTTAGGGAAATTCAATTTCTGCAGAATTTTCTTCAAAGGACTGGATCTCAAATGCTGCTTTCAACCTTTCCTGACAGTGAAACCCTAAAGCTCCTGACCCCTTTGGGGTGCTGCATACCCAAATTGTTGTTTGTTCACACACAGTCCTTTCTGAGTCATCTTTAGTGCTAAAGTCAAACCGAATTCTCCCGAACTTTGCAAGTGTTATTGCAATAATTTCCTTTTTTTATCCAATTAATGTTCCACTGTGAGTTTTGCAGTGCCAAGGGAGCCAAATAAATACTAGAGCTGGGTATATAGAGAGCAATTATTTCTCCTGGAAAGCAGGACAGAAATGTTTTTGTACATTTTGCTTGCCTCAAAATGATTACATTTATTTAATAGATGGACAACACTCCTTTGAAGTGTTTGTGCTTTCTTCGAGGCCAAGAAGGATCTGTCCTCTCTTAGACTCCTTGGGCTTCTGGTTGTGTCACAAGATGTTTTCCATCCAGCCATCTATAAGAAAATGAACTACACTCTGAGTCAGGCAAACAGCAATTTAATAACTCAGAACTGGGAAAGGTGTTTAATGGACGAGCTCTGAGTCTCACTGACTCTCTGCCATCTGCCTCAGCCCTTTGATTTACAGTGTGGATGTGTTTAACTGCTTGTAAAACTCATAGCTGGGTGTTGCTGCTGCTGCTGCTCCATTTTTTTTTTTTTTTTTGCAGTCCTGCTAAAGAAAAAAGCTTTTATTTTTTCCACTGGAAAACTATGAATTAAAGCAATGGCTGGTCTGATGGGAGATGTGTAATAAATCACAGCTGCTGGGCCAGAAATGCAGCTCGTCTGTTAGTCTGGAATGGGAAGAGCTGCAGAAAACTGCAGGAGATTTTAATGGGTGATGTAGCTGTCCTTGGGAAGTTTAGAGTGAGATTCATTTCCCTTGAATTTTGTATCAAGGATTTCAATAAATGCCCTGGAGTTAGATGAATCATGGGAGAAAATAAAGCACAATAACAAGAAAAACTGACTTCTAAAAAAAAAAAACCAGCCCTGAACCTGAAGCCAAAACAAAATGAAACTTCAAACCCACAAGTAGAACCTTCTCAAGAGAAGCAAAACCTTCTCCTTTCAGGGCATTTCTGGTTTGTGGAGAACAGTTCCTGGGGCAAATCTCCTGAGTGTTCTGCAGCGTTTCCTCACCATGTGTTCACTCTTTCTGCCTCTTCAACAGGAGACTCAGTCCTCTGAGCAGCACGGGGAGATAAGAGGCCTCCTGCACTGCACCATGTCACTGCAAAAGGGAGTTGGCAGTGGAACATCAGTCACTGAGGTCCTCAGCACGAGGCAGCTCATTATTTCACTGCTCCATCACACACTGCTGGTGGGGAAGGCTTTGGAGAGACAGAGGGGTTTGGCTGACAGCTGGATTTCTCTGATGCAAGGAGGAGTTGGTCACAAATGCAGAAGGGCAAATGTTTCTGACTGCCCTGGGGACAAGGCAGAGGTTTCTTAGGGGACAGTCCTGAACTGTGGAATGAGCTTCCCTTCAAATTTTTCACAGCTTTGCTGCTTTCTGTGTCAGGCCCATCTCTTTGGCTTCGCCTTTCTGGCATCAGCATTCGATAAATATAAAAATAAGGAAAATCCTCAGAGCAAACCAGTGAACACAGTTCATCCTCATGGGGAAAAAACCCCACCCAAACTCCTTAACACTAATTAATTGACACAAGTGCATCACACACCCTCGTAAACAGTGCTCAGGTCTCACACAGAGTGTGCCACATAAAAACTCCCCGTTTCAGCACAGTGCTCCTTGGCTCATGGGGGTTGCTCAGCACCTTGTCTGGAGCACTGGTTCTGCAGGCTCCTAAAACTGCCCTTCTGTGCAGGTCAGTGCTGTGCAGGGAGCAGGACAGGCTGAGAAGTGCCCAGGCTATGGAACCCCAGCAGCCCCTTCCTCTACGGCCCCTGCAGCCAGCTCTGGATTTAGCAACTGGAACCCCAGTCAAGGGCCAAAACCCAAGTCCCCCTTCCCCTGGTTTGCCTCAGTTTGCCTCCCTTTCTGTGCACCTCCAGCAGCCAGGCTGGTGCAGGGAGGTGGAGGTGGATCCACGGGGATCCTGGCTGGAATTTGGCAGTTCTCCTCTCCCCTCACGTGCTCCCTCCTGGAGCTGCTGCAGAGCCATTGGGCTGCAGGTTGTGCCACCTCTGCTAGAAACACATAAACCAGCACATCAGCATCTTCTGCTCTCTCTCAGGGTAGACCTCTATGTGACTCCTGAATAAAAGACCTGCAGCTCAGGAAGGTAGATTAGTCATAATGAGCCTTGTGAACTCGAATGCTCTGCAGCTCCTTCATCTTTTCTGCCAAAACAAGCAACATTACCAGAGTCTTGTGCACACTTGTAGTGCAGGGGGAGACTTTGCTCTCCTCAGCAGAGCAGGCACAGAGAATTATTGGTCAGAATTGGCTTCTGGGAAATGATTATCTCTGTGCCTTGCACTGGGGCAGGAAAGCTCATTATTCCTGCTAGAGAAAGCACCCACTGCTTGGGACAGACTGGCCTTTAACTGCATGATGTAAAATCTAACCTTGGCAAAGTCTGGCTCTAGATGTGGCTGCAGAGAATGTCTGACCCAGTCCCAGGAGCCACAGCCCATCAGGAAGTGTCCTGCCAAATATCCTGTGCCTTTAACAGGCAGGTGGAAAAGTGAGGGGCTGCAGCAGGAGTACCCGAGGATCTGAGGGCATGGCTTGTTCTTTCAGTGCTACAAATTCCAAAGAATTCTGTTCCTACGGGGATAAACTGCCACTTTTGGGTCCCTGAGAGCTGACACAGAGATACCCAGAGGGTCCTCCCGTGCTGTCTGTGGGCTGTAGCCCTGTGGAGCACATCATTCCCCCCATCCCGGTGATCCCAAAGGGATTTTGGTGCTCCAGAGAGATTTTGGTGCTGCATTCCCAGAGTGTTTGGGCTCAGACCCACCCTGGCCACGCAACACTGGGAATGACTGAATCGGCTCATTTCAGGCTTAAGGAATCAATAGACTTGGGCTGCAATTTCTTCAGAAGCCCAGATGGATATTGATATCTCTGGGAAGGAAATGAATCCTCAGCTTCTTGTATCTTTGCAGAGGTGGGCCAGGAAAATGCTGGTTTCTCCCGTGAATCAATAATGTCAATAGTGGAGTCAATAGTGGGCCTGACATATTTTTTCCCAAAAGCAAAGCACCAGAAAGTTCTAATATTAGAGAGGACTGAAAAAAGGTTCCTGACCTGCCTCTGCCACTTATTTACTGTGGGGCACTGGGCACGTTTTTGCATTTTCCCTGTCTTAGCCTAAAGTTAGGACAAAGTTTTGGATTAACATGGACTTGGGAGTTTATATATTAATCAGCATCTGATTTCTTCCTGTTTCTTACTGTTGCTTTTATCCTCTAAAGTGGTCTGTGCCATTCCCACAGGATCCCTGACTGAGGAAATGCTGTCAGTGCATATTCAAATAAACCAAAATTTGCTGCAGATATGTTTATAAAAACACTGGCTGAGCTCCCTGGAGAACAAATCCGGGCTTGAAGCAGAGAGTCAATAACGATTTGTCAGCGAACAAAGGGCTGGAATATTCACTCTGGAGCTCTTGGGCGTGCAGAGTAACACTTAATTCTCAGAGTGGCTTCCTGAAAACTCAAAAACTCAGTTAATTTCCTTCTTGTGGGCAACTATAAAAGAAGTGCTGCTGAAAGGGGCCAGGATTCCATGGTGGGGCCATTGTTCCTCACCAGCAGCTGCTGCCTTTTGTGCTGGATCCTCATGTCCCCGAATATGCAATATTCTGCAGAATAGATAAGGACAAGGGTGGGATAATTCAAAAGCACCTGGTGCAGTTTATGAATTCTGATCAACCTGAAGAAAACCCAGTTCCCAGCTATCCCAGTGTGGATGGGGCTGGTCGGGTGTTGTCAGAGCTGTGTCATTGACACGTGACTCACAGCAGGGAAGCAGAGAAACGTTAAACTGTGATGGCCCCCACATATCTGAACATCCCAAATTCTGAGTGCTAACTAGGTTGTTTTAAAAGATGGAAGGAGATGAGTCTCCCTGTTCTCCCCATCTCCTCGTCTGGTGCTTTTTCTCTGCTAACAAAGGCCCTTGGGAACCTTGAGTGTTGGCAATCAGCTTGGAAAAATTCACCTGGATTGCAAGAGCCTCTTTTCTGCCTTTTCTGAGGTTTATTTTTTTTTTTCACCTCCTTGTTATTTTTCCAAAGCTTGGCAACCAGTGAAGACGTGTAATTAGAGTTAATTGTGATTGCTCGTGATGCAACAGCCCCCCACTGACTCCACGGTGCCTGTGGCTCACAGGGAGTGGGAATGTTTCAGAGGGACAGGGCTACAGAACGGAGTCCCCCCAGTTTTTGTGTGGCTGCTGGGACAGATCTGTGGTGGAGCCTCTGGTACCAATCAAAGCTTCAGCCGCAATTTTTCTTCCCCGAGGCAGAGGGGGAGACTGCCAACACTTTGATATATAATCAGAGGCAGCCCTGTCACATCCCCCAGTCGTACACCAAATCCAAAGCTGGCTCCTGCCCTTTTTTGGATCCAGAACTCACTGGGAATTTTGCTCCATTGTGCCTCTGTCACGCCGTGATTTCAGCAGTGTCTGCATGAAATAACCTGCCGGGCTTTCGAGTGGGGAAAAAAGAAAGGCATTTTTGATAGCCCTCAAAATGCCTAATTTAGCCTCATTTGAGGCTGGTGTAGTGGCTGCTCCGTGGACAGTCAGTGGTGCTTTGCCACTGTGCATCAACCCCTGCTGACAGGCAACTTAATTGCTGGATTTTTGGGCATCACACGTTTCCAATGAGGCTCACAAAGACGATGGAAATTCCAGTCTGCCACCAGAATGGATGTTTGATGGTCATTAGTGTTAAAGTGCCACTAGACAGGCTACACCTAGAGCCAGATTCAGCCTCACGAGGGGACTGTCCTCAGGAAACCCTCGTCTGCAGCGCAGGGGTCTGGGTTTGGATCCCTCCTTTTGCTGTGAGATGGAAAAGAGCAGAACGGAGGAGAACAGATGGGCCCCTCCTGGTGCCACACACACATCACCCAGCGTGTGAGAGAAGCACAGCACTCAGCTGGGAGTGGGAGAAGGGGAGCAGCTCGGGAGCTGTGGAGCTGGGGAGGATGAGAAGCCCCGGCAAGGCGTGTTCTCAATGAGGCACAACAGCTGCAGTTGTTCCCCCTCGGTGCAAACCCCGGGGACGGACACCCACAGGCCACAGTCTGGTTCTGACAGCCTGGGAGGCAAAGCTTGGAATATATAAAAGTTTCCAGCCCCCTCAGCAGGTTCAGCAAATCCCACTGGGAGCTGCCTGTTGCTCGCAGGGACTGTCACTGCCAGGAGCGTTCCGGGGGTTCTCTGAGAACTCTCCTCCTCCAAACACGAGTGATACTCCCCCTTTCCCTGGCCAGACCCCAATTGCTGCAGTTTATTTCCCCAAAATGCCTCTTTAGCCATTTCCCCCGGGCACAGGGAGTGCAAAGTGTGTATCAGTCACCAGGATCAACGTTTTATTGGGGCGGGAACGCTTCGGGAAGGAAGCAAGGTTTGCCTGGATGTTCTGGAATCAGGTGGTCACCCTGGGGAATGAACAGCCTGGTCTGGCAGAAACCTGTTCCCCTCCTGGCTGCTCCCTCCCCAGATGCTCCCAGCTCACCAGTCAAGCTTCCTGGGCCTTTCCTGGAGCACGGAATCTTTCCCAACCCGTGACTCTCACGTGGAGGGCGCTTTGTGAGCTCTTTTTCAGAAATGAGATTCACGAGCTACCTGGCTCCTCTTTGCAGTTAGGGAAATAATTACTTTACGCAATATAATTTGCTTAAAACCATGACAGTTTTAACTATAGTTTAAGGCTAAATGACTGCTCAGCAAGACAGCTGGTAAAATTCACCCTGTAATAAGACTGCAGCAATGTAAACAAGCCCAGCCCATTTAGGGCTTTGAGTTAATATAGACGTCAAATACTTCTTTCAATATCTCCAAATTTCCCAAACCATCAGACATTTTCCTCCTTTATAAATGTATTTATGTTAGATCCCATCTTTTGTCACCTAAACCTGTACATATGTCTGTCCTAAATCCCTATAATTGGTTATGTTTTAATATAAATGAACCTGGGAAGAAACATCATCTCACTTGTTGAAATACTACAGGCACCTGTGACACGAGGTAATGGAGAATTCCTGCTGCAGCACAGCTGGAGGGAATTCCAGGCCTGGCTCCTCCTTGCTTGGAGTGTGGCTGTGCCAAAGAAAACGCAGCCAAAAATGACAGTGCTTTGGCCTTTAGAATAAAAGCTCCTTGGAGACTTTCTCTCTGCTCTGCTGAGGTCTCATAAGTAGCTTTGGGGTAAGGTTTTATCTGAGTTTACCATCTCTCATATCCCTGGTTAGCTGTGCTCGGGAACTTAAAGAACTGCAGCCAATTAAGGGGGAGGTTCAAACCTGTTTTAAGTGAAAGATTTTTTTCAGCTCAAACTGTGACAATTTGAACAAAATCAGGCTTAGGACTTCAGTGTGAGTTCACTGACACCAGCAGAAAGGCTGCTGTTCCCTGCACATGCTTTGCTTCAGTCCTGTTGGGTGAATCAGCCAGAACCCAGAGCAAAGGGCAAGTGAAAACCTCACTCATAGGACTGAAAACAAATCCCCTGTGCAGCCTCCCAGCAGGCTGAGGGATGCCAAACAATCCTAATTTAAATCACAACCAGTAGGGAAGTATCTCTGGGGCCTGATGTCCTCGATCCTGCTCAGTTAATAACAGCCAGACAGTTGCAGTGATGGCGATAAAGCTCAAAATTCATTTGTGCTGGCTTGGGCTGGGGTGAGTTATTGTTTGGTAATTATCTTGCTGCAGTCTTGAGGATGGAATAATCGCCCTGATTTACATAATCAAGGCATCAAAGTCTTTAGAGCAGGGCTTGCTATCAGCAGATGGCCCAGCCGTGAGTGGCAGCATCCCTTGGATTTTTGTTGCAGCCAACCCCAGTATCTATTTGCCTATAGCAAAACTTTACTGTCTTCTACTAATTAAGTGTAATTTACGTTAATACAGACAGTTTTTCTGTGCCACTGTCAGCCTGCTGAGGGCCTGTTCAGAGGCAGCACTGGCCCACCTGCACTGGAAGAGGTGGGATTTCATAAAACCACAGCCTGGTTTGGGTTGGAAAGGACCTTAAAGATCATCCTATTCCAAACCCCTGCCATGGGCAGGGACACCTTCCCCTAGTCCAGAGCCCTTGAACACTTGCTGTAGCTGTGTCTGTTTTCTAGGGCAGTGTTCTGTAGCTTTTCTGGGGTTTGGTTTTGTGCTCAGAGCAGTGTGGACAGGTAGAACCTCCCCAGGTTATTCCAGAGCAGTGCTTCCATTGCTCCAGGTCTCCTCTGCTCCTCAGCCCACCCTGGCAATGAGTTGGCTGGGGATGCTCAAGAAGTTTGGAGGGGACCCAGCTGGGTCAGTTGCCCCCAAGTGACTAAAGGGCTCCTCCATCCCATAGGATGGTTTCTTCTTTTATATCAAAAAAATTAAAAAAAAATCTCCCTTAAAACAGACGTCTTGTGTCAGAGGGGTAGTTTTTTCACAGAGTTGTGAAAAAACAGGATTCAAAAAACCTGACACAATTTACAGAGGAAAGCTGAGTGCAGGATCCCAGCTTGTCACTCGATCAAAAAGCCATACATGTAAAAAGGCTTGGAATTGTATTTCAAAATGAAATTTTGACTTGACATTTCTGAGCCTTGTAACTCTGTGCCTAAAAAATGACACCAGCACTTTGCATCTGCCTTCAACGTCAGTTTTATCCCAATAATTACCACCACCATGTAATTAGCTGAGTGTTCTGAATCTCTGCCTGTCATCACAGAAATGGGGCTGCTCCCATGAAAGGGGTGAACGTTCATGGGGGTTTTTGCCTGAAATCTGAGTTTCCCGTTCTTGGTTCACATGTGTGTTGGTAAGACCATCACACAGGAAGCAGCAACCATCAAAAGTTCTCAGGTACCACCACCTGAGCTGTAATTGTTTTCAACTCATGCAGGGACATTTCACCTTTATGATTTTTATGCAGGATGGAGAAGGAAAATCGTGTACGAAAACTCAGATTCCTGGACCATAGATTTTTATCTGCACTGCAGACGTTTTATCTCGGTGCTATTTCAGATGCCCTGCAGGTCTTTCTACCCAGGACACCCCTGTATTTAGCACTGACACCAGCCTGGCCAGGCTCAACGTCCTGCTCCTTCCAGGCTGGGAATGAGCAGCAGGAATTGTCTCATTCCCTGCACGTTTGTGCCTCATAGTTTGGGTTTTGAGTGTCTGATAAGGGTTGTGCTCTCAGAGAGAATTACCCGTGGCCTGGGCAATTTTGGGTAATAAACTGGAGAGAGAGGAGAAAAAAAAGACAAGCAGTGGTAGGGCTTGAAACAGAGTTAATGTCTATCCACTGTTTTTCTACCCAAATTGGAGGAGGAAGCAAAGGGATCGATGCATTTCCAAGTGTTCAGCTCGATCTGTTTACCAAGGACTCACCACTGTAGCTTTTCTCCTGCAATCTTGCTTTTGCACTGATCCTCCAGGGATTTTGTTCCCTTAAATGGAGGGGGGGGGAAAAAAGCTAACTACCTATTTTTTTTTTTTTCCAAGCCTGATTTTTAATTATGCTTCTAATTAGGGAGAAAAACTGTCACAGAAATTACATCTTTGAATTGTCACACACGGGAACGTGAACTTGGCACTTGATTTCCTACTGTCAGTGCCTTTCCTTAGGATGGGGACAGCTCTCAGCCATGGAGCACCCACAGCACCCACCCTGCTGTGCTGATGTGGGCGTGGAAGTGCCCAGTGTCTGTGCTCAGGGGCTGAGGGAGGGAAAGTCAAAGCAGGGATCCACAAGCCCTGCCTGTTTTCCACCTGGGCTGTTTGGCTCTGGAGGAGAGAAAAGCTACTTATTGTGCCTGAATCCTTTGTTAGGGAAAGAAAAGCTGGTCCTCAGTCCAGCTTAGGCTGGGCTTTGGCTCTGCCCCTGGTGTGCACAGACCTAAATGTGCCCTCCTGGTCCTGGAGCTTTGTGGAAACAGGAGGAATGTGGCTGTGGATTCACGTTCAGCCTCTGCACTCGGAGCTGAAAAGTCTCTCGTCTCACCTCACCCTGATTGTTGGGAGCTTTTCCCTGGAATCATTGCCAGGGTGGCAGGAAGCACAACAAGGTGCTGGCTTGGCTGTTCCTGGGTGGGGCTGCCAAGGAGGTCTCTCAGCAGCCAGTCTTTGGATCAGGAAAGCGGGATGGGGTTGGAGCTGCAGCCTTTGCTTCTTCCCAGGGCGCCCCGAAGGGGTTACAGGGCTTGGATCTCATCCCTGACACACACCCTGCTGTGTCCACAGGGAATCTCTGCAAAGTTCAGCAGGAGACTCACCTCTGTTTGCAGAGAGCTCACCTGCTGTGCTGAGCCCGGGCTGCCCTCCCTCAGGAGAGGCTCAGCCCTCTTCAATAACTCTGGGAAAGGTCAGGGCTGCATTCCTGATGAGCAGCATTTTGCCCCAGAGACAGGAATTGACTTTGGGTCTCCTGCATCTGATGCCAACAGCCCACAGCCCAGGCTTTTCTCTAAGTTTTGTTGACACTCCCCGTTAAACTGCAAAGCCCAGCTTATTTAGGGCAAAACCACCTTCTCAAGAATGTTCCATCCACCTCCATTTACTAATTCCTCCCCCCTCCATTACCAGCAAATGTTTCAGGAGTTGGAAAATCAGGTTTAAAAGGCAAATTGGCACTTGGAGATTATCTCCACATTTTTTTTTCCTTTTATTTTGAATTCATTTCAGGCTTAACCATTGAGCCTGCAGGATGTATCACTGCTGCAATCAGAATCCTTATTAAAAAAGAGCGGGATTGAACTGCTAATTCCACAGAGCCATTCTGCAGTGAGCATCTCACATGTAATTTAGATTCAATCAGCAAATAAATATGATAACAGGCTGCTGTTTATTGAACCAACAGACAGGAAAGCTCTGTCTTTAGGAGCTGGCTGCAAAGCTGGGGGAGCAGCACAGGCACTTGGCACTGCTCTTGTCTGGGAGAAGGGAGGCAGGAGATTCTTTTGCAGCACCCAGGGTATATCCAGGCATTTTTCCAGTCTGTCACCTCTTGGGCTGCCTGTCCAGTTCACTTCCAAAACCAAAACCCCTTCCCCTGCTTTCTTCTGCCTCTGCTCTGCCTCTCTGTCCTCTCATCCCATGCCCATCCTGGCTGTCAGACAGTGCCACTGATCCTGAAATCAGGGAGTAAATGAGTCTATACCAATTCCAGTGTGATTTCTAAAAAAGCATTCCCAATCCAGGAGACTGGGGTGGTGGGGGAGGTTGTGGGAAGGAAGGTAAAGAGAATAAATGAACTCTGGCAAACATGGAACCTGAGGAGCCCATCACCAGCAAAGCCAGCAGGTTCCTCCAGGCCTGTTCCCAGCCAGGCTTTGAGCAGGTCTCAAATCCCTCAGCATGGGTGATTTGTGTCCCTCCAGACTCCCCACCCAGAACCTGGATGTGTCCTGCAGCTCACTGCAATCAGCACATTCCAGCTGTTCTGCAGCACGAGGCCAGCACAAGATAATCTCTCCCCTGCATCCCAAAATGCTGAGGTGTTGCTATATTTTTGGCATTAACAGAAACTTTTGGAGCTACTTTTGAAGGCAAGAAAGAGGAAGACAAGCAAAGGACCAGTGTGAATATTGCCCTGGCTTGGATGGGCTCATGGGAAAGGAGCTGCAAGGCCATGGAAAACAGCTCCATAACTTTCCTGGTGGAGCTGCACTGGGACATCAGTCTGTCCTGTGGAAGGAGCCTGTGACTTGGTTTGGCATCTGTGCTCGGTTCTGTGTTCTCTGCCCTGTCACTTCGTGCCTCTGGCCCTGCACTGGGGAAGGACCGAGGAGGATCCTTTGTTCCTGCTGTAAACAGATGCCAGGCAGGCTGGGAGGCAGGGAAATGCTATGGAAACAGCTGGGGAAGTGTCAGAGAGGAGGCAAAATTGCTTCAGTGCTGCCGTTATTTGCTGGGAGATGAGATGCCCTCTCTCCACTTTGCCAGGTGTCCCCCCTGCATTAAGATTTGCCCACATATTATACAAAGAAATCTCAATAACGTTAAGCAATGCAAATAACAGGCTCCGTGAATATTGGGAGCGGGTGTCAACGAGCTTAATGAGGCACTTTCCTCGCAGATTAGGGCTCTAAACCAGGGGCTTTTATTAACCCTGCAGCTGCCCACCGCTCTCAGCACGCTGAGCAGGCCATCAGTGAGAAAATGCCAGCCTGTTAAAGCAGTAATGTAACGGGTTTAATTATGATTGCCGAGCTGTGAAGCCATCCTGCAGCTGGGCAGAGGTAGTTGGGATGATTTAAAGCCATTACCGATGGCTCAGGGTGTTTTTCTGCAGACATTTGCCAAACCCCAGTGAGAGCAAGGAAGATATGGAAAACCAAATGCTGTCCAGTGAGTGGCTCTCTCGGTTTTCTCAGTGGACCATGGCACTGAATTGCAGGATTGTTAAGCCAGGGAAAGCTTTTCCTTGGCCTGTCAGTGGAGGACTGGTGTGTCTTGAAGCAGAGAGGTTGTTATCCCACCAAAATCCCCCAAGTTTTTAATCACGTTTCAAGGTAAGAAATAGTGCTCATCTGGACATTCCATGTAATGCTCATTCCACACCTTTCCCAGTTCCCATTTCCCACTTGCTCTGCTCCTCCTGGGCGTGTGTCTGCATATGCTCAAATAAGAGTTGCTGGTTGTTTCCTTTTCTCCAGTCGACTTTCCAACACCAGGGAAACATACAGAAATTTAGGGCAGGATGGGAAGGGAACTAATCACTTAAGACCTAATTAGCAAGGGATTCTCACAGGGACGTCCTCCCCGGGTAATTGCTGCTCATTTTCAGCTGTGGATACAGGAAGACAAAAGAGTTTTAAAGCAGATTAATCAAGTCTTTGCAGAAGGCTGCAAGGAGCATCCAGTAGCTGAACCATCCTTGAGCGGGGAGGGCGAAGGGAAGGTATTTACAGAGAGGTTTTTAGAAGTAAAATTAGACAGATTTTCACCAGCGGTTCCCCCAGGACGTGTTTTCTGGTCCTTTGGTGAACATTCACAAACCAGCTGAGCTGTTTCAGCCACTGGGGTTTGCTGAGTTTCCTCTCCATGGGGTGGGGAGGATCCTTCTGGACAGAAACCAGGAGTGTGCCCAGGGAGTCAGGAGGAGCAGCCTCCAGCCTGGCCGAGGGTGGGGATGGTCCTGGGCACAGAGCAGCACTGGGGGAAGGCAGGGACCCACCCTGCCAGGCTGCTGGAGGGGGGAATGTGCCCGTGGGACCTGGAGCAGAGCTGATGGAGCAGCTGTGCCTGGAGCTGGGCTGGGGCTGCTCCAAGTCCAGCTCCTGACCCTCAGGTGGGTTTGTCTGACTGCTGCACACCAAAGATCCTTGAGGGATTTGCCTCCAGCATCCCCTGCCCTCTGTGCTCCCCATGCAGGTCTCAGGTGCCTCTGGTGCTGTGACACAAACCCATTTTCTTGGGAAATATCACAGGACTGGCACCAGGACCAGCCCTGTCCTGGCACAGACCACTCTCAAAATGCCAGAGAGAGGTCAGGGTGAGGCTACACCGTGTCAGGCACAGCAGAGCCTCCCCCAGTAGCCAGTTCGTGGTTGCTTGTTGACATAACAGGATGTCCCACCTTTAAAACACTTCTCTTGTGCTTCTCCTCCCTGCAGAGCAGCCCTGGCAGTGTGAGAGCTGCACAATCCCTGTGTGCTCCTGCAGCTCATGACTCTAACCCTGTGAGTGACTCGTTCTGTTAGCATGATAAACACATGCTGGAGAGGAACAGCACTAATTATGACCCTGTCACCTTCATCAGCTCCCCACTAATTGTTTTGGCTTTTTTTAATCTCAGTGCTTGGAGATGAAACATGATGTTTGGTTCTGCAAAGGAGTTGAAAAGAAAAGAGAAGAAAGAATTGCATTTTAAAATAGAAGCATCAGGTAGATCTTTCTGTTGGATTTGAAATTCAAATGACAGAAATTATAACTTTTTTGTGTGTTATTAAAATAAGGCACGGGAAATTTTTAGAGGACTTTCTGGGACTGCCCATCCCGACTCTCAGTCCACTGATTGACATTGTGTTGTGCTCACATAAAGGTTTCTCTGTGTCATAGCATAATAAAACTTCCCTAAATCTCTCCAGTTCATTGCCAGACAGTTCAGAAACCTCACCAGTAATAACTCTCTTTTCCTAGGTTTTGAGGATAAAGGGTGATTTCTTATCATGAGCTCTGTGGATCTTGGAAGAATAAGGATTAGGATTCAAGCCCACAGCAAGAAACACATTTTGTTCCTCTGACCCTCAGGAATAGCAAGTAAATGGAGCAGTATCTGGATTTTCTGCTGGGTGTTTCTCGAGTGATGTGCAGCTGTCCAGCACTACCTGTGTGCAGGTAAAAGGAACCCTTCATAAAGTGAAAATGGGCACTAATATTTGTTTAGGGGGGATATTCACACTCAGCTGCTCTTCCCTCTCCTCTCAAGGGGCAGATTCTTTTGCTGTACCAAGTTAAACCTGCCAGTGGGAGCCATTGTTGGCTGTCAAGGCTCAGAAATGCTCTGACAATTAAGAGTTGTACGAAATAAGGGATCCCTGGGAACTGTTAAGGGGCCTTGCAGGGTGTTATTCTATCTGGGGAGAGCTCTTGAGGCAGAGATTTTCAGCCACTTGACCATCCAGTGAGGATGTCACAGTTCCAGCAGTGAGGGAGGAGCAGCTCAGGCTGTGACAGAGCCCAGCTCTCCTTAGAAAGCTCCACACAAATTGAGGTCGGGTTTATTTTCAGCTCTTTCATCTGGGAGTTTGTTTCCTTTTTTTTTTTTTTTTTTTTTCCCCTGGATGAATCTGCAAAGCATTTTGTGTCATGTCAAGGCTTTGACTTGTGTTCTGGTTTGTTTTATGCCAGTCTCTGAAGGAGAAATCCAGACATCTCACCCAGTGCTCCAGTGTCTTCTGCGTCCTCGTCCTTTGGAGTCCCTGAGTGTTGTTTTAATGTACAGATGTGGGGACAGATGTGCAGCCCCAGGGTGGTTTCGTGTGCTCAGATCAGCTGAACAAAAATATCAGTGCAACAAGGCATGGCTCTGTCCACCCCCACGAGGTTTGGGGTGGCAAATGGCTCAGCTGGCACGCCCAGGTCTGGCTACAAGCACTTACGAGAGAGAGAAAAGGAAAAAAGAGCTGAGGTGCCCGTAAAGAAGTGGAGCCAATTGTATAAATAACAATGAAAGGCATAATTATGATCAGCCCAGGGCCTGATTTCCCAGGGCTGCCCTGAGTAATTTCCACAAGCAGTTGCTTCAGTAGCCTGTGAGAGGAGATTGATTTGGTGAGTGAACCCAGTGTTCTGCTACTGAACACATTTCTGTATCACCACGTGTTTCTAGTCGAGAGGAAATGTTCGTGGCTGCTGAGCTTTGCTTGGTAAATGCCTCTTGCTGTCCATTTTCAGAAATATTTCCCTTGAAATGGAGGTTGAAGGTGGTCTGGCGTGGAGGAAAGAAGAGCCTGTGCCCTTTCCATCAACCCCACAGCCTCCAGCCAGGGAGCTTCGGTGACAAGAGGCACAAAGAAGGTAATGTAGAAAACAGAGAATTATAGAATTCCAGGATGGTTTGGGTTGGAAGGGATCTTAAAGCCCATCCAGTTCCACCCCCTGCCATGGGCAGGGACACCTTCCACTGTCCCAGGTTGCTCCAGGCCCCGTCCACCCTTGCCTTGGATGCTCTGCTGTGTCAGAGGGGTCATTTTTAGCTGTCCAAGGTGTGCAAGGGAAAGAACATCAGGGTGCTGACCAGAGCCAGGAGCTGTGTCTGGATCCCAAGGAGGAGGCTGAGCCTGTGCTGCCCTGCAGGGGGATCTCTGGAGGCAGAGTCATGCATAAACATGATGTGCTCTGCGACTGACGCACGGCAATCAAAGGCAAACTCGTTTGGAGTTTGAAACCCGGACTTTAATTGCCAGCCCACGGTTACCTGGCTGTGTAGGCAGGAGGGAGAACTCTTCACCCAGCTGCGTGTGGATGCTGCCTTTTTTGGGGGGAAAGAACTGCTGGGAGCAGCCAAGCTGCTCGGGGAGGTTTCTTTTCATTTCCAACTCGGAAGCACCAGGACTGTCCTTCCTCACACTTGGCGTGGCAGGGACAGAAGAGAATATTCAGAGCAGCATCAGGAATGTACTGAAATTCTCCGGGTGCAGTTCAGCACTGCTGAGTGAGGCAGAAGTGAGAGGAAGGTGATCTCTGTGACACGGCTCATTAACAAAAGGCAAGGGCCTCACCTTGGCCTTTTCCTTCTAAAATCAAATTAGAAGGGAATTGTGAGCAGAGCAGGAAGGACAGATGGATCTCAACACCAGGCACTCCTATCACTTACATTGGGACTGTGTTTAACAGGTAGAAAGGCAGGAGCTCTTCTAAAATTAGCAGGTCACACCTTGGGATGCCTTGAACAAGCACCAGCTCTTATTGATGCTGCTCAGTCACTACCTTGCAGGATTAAACGAAAGAACCTTTAAACCCACAAAGCAGTGAAACAGCAGCCATGGCAGAGCTCAGCTTTCAGGCTTGTGGAGGGATGGTTATGTAGATAATTTTATTTTTTGGCTTGAAAACATTCATTTTTGTCATGGGTAATCCAGGAGTGGGGAAAGGAAACAGTCATTCTGTTGGGGTTTTGGCTAATTCGGCCAAAACTGATATGAATACCAAAAGCAAACTTCCAGGAGAGCAAGGCACTTCCCAGGGACCATGGGGTTGTTACAGGGCCTGGTTGGATGCACCTCCAGTAGGTGACAGAAAGGGGTTTTGCTGTGTCCCATGCTCAGTAGAATTAACCCTCCTTCTCAACAAAGATCAAGGCAATCAAACCTGTGGTGCCTCATTCACTCAGATTAGTTCCACTGCCCTAATTCCCCGTGGAACGTGGCAGCACCATCCCATCCCCATGGAAAACAAGGCCTGGTAGAGCCATGCATGGTTGTGTAACCTCATCAATGTGGGTGATGGAGCTGATCCTGGATTTCCTATAACTTCCCTTCCATTGCCTCTGGCGACCAACCAGTGATGCAAACCAACTGTGCCCTGATTGATCTGCTAAGAATAAACCCATTGCTCTGTCCCTGCCTAAACCCAGCTTAGTGCCCTGAGCTGGGAAGCCATCTAGAGGTAAAGGAGATGTTCTTCACACTCCCAGGATTTGAGGTGAGGGTGGCATTTTTACACCCACACTGGTGTTTGTGCCTGTGCCAACCTTTCTGCCCCTCCCTGGGCATCACAGAGCCTTCAGGGCCCTCTCAGGCACCACTGACCTTCCTTCCTCCTCCCCTGGGCTCAGTCTGGCCAAGCTTTAACACAGACATTAATTCTGAGGTCATACCTGGATGTGCCAGAGGTGCTGCTGAGCTGTATCCTTAGGAAATCACTCCCAGCAGTCACTGACATTACAGTGAGCACCTGGAAATGAACTTTTTAGGCACAACCTGGACTTTTCTGGACTTTTCTGTCTTCAGCTTACTGTTGATGTTCGGGGAAAATATCTGAGCTGCCCCTTCTCAGCCTCCTTCCCTCTCCCTGTTGGCTCCTGGCAGATTGATGTGGATCTGTTCAGCACCATGGGCGAGCCTCGGGGAGGGGACAGGAGGATTAATTGAAGACTTCATTTCTTCTATTCTCGTTTGATCAGCTAAGTGGGAGAGACACGTGAATCACAGCCCCAGCTGCCCCAGCCTGCTGCTGTGCCAGGGTAATGATGGGATTGTGGGAACAGTCTGCAGGCAGAGCCCAGCAGCTCCAGCACTTACCCCAGCCAGGACCCAGACAAGGAAAAGGGGCTCAGCAAAAGTGGGCTGGGTCAGAGGGTCAGGAGTGGCTGGGCAGGAGGGCTGGGAGATGGGACCAGGTCTGAAGGGTCCAGTTCTCCAGCAGGGAGCAGCCAGCTGGAGCCAGAGGAGCCAAACTCGATGGCCAGACTGCCTTGGGTGCAGTAAATCAGTCCCAGTTAGCAAGGACTTGATGAGACGAGATGTGCTGGCACAGTGTCTTGCAGGAAAAGCTGTAAAATCTCAAATCAGGGAGTGACCAGCAAAGGAGGAAACAGATTTTTCATTCTCCTCAGTCTTGTAGCCTAACATCAAGCTTCTCTTATAGCCTTGCTACCACAATTCCATCCAGCTCCTGCTGTTGCAGATCAAAAGTTCTTTTAGTAGCTTAATACAGTTCTACGAGTGCTTCAAACAAGATCTGTCCTGGTGGGGACATCAGACAGCAAAGCCAGAGCAGACATCAGACAGAGCATCCCCACTGTGTGCAGGGGGTGCTTTCCAAAGATTAGACCTTTTCCCAGTGCAATGTGGAACCAGAAGCCCTTAAACATCCCCACTGGCCACAGATCACTTGTTCTCCCTGTTAGGAAGCTGATGTTGATTCCTTTCTGCTTTTCATTGTCCCTCTCTTGAGTGTAGAGCCTGATGCATCTCACAAAATATCTTGGTGATGTTTGCCTAGGGACAGATGGAGGGGCACTGGGGAGGAGCAGTGAAGAGTTACCATCAGCTTCCCCCGTGTTATTAATCTGCAAAGGAATCAATTAATCACCAGCTTCTGACAAACTTCCTGCCTGGGCTGTGTCTCCTGCCTGGGGCTGGAGCTCTTAAAGGACACTTCTTTTAAATTGACTATTTTCATCTCTTGTGAATTGCCCAGAATCCTGTGGGCTGTTTATCTGCTTCAGTGATGCCAAACGTTTGTTTTAAACGTTTATTTTCACTGGGTTAGCCCAGCCTGGTGACTGCAAACATCCATTCACTGTGTGCCCCCCGCCCTCACACAACTCCTAAAATACCCTGCAGTGCCTGCAGCCCTCTGCCCTGCTCCTGGGACAAGGATTGCCCACACATTTAATTAAATCTGGCCACCCAGGGCCCCTGTCTGGTAACGTTTTGCCCACTGCAAAATCCCTCCTGCTGCTTTGGTTCATCTGCTTCTCTCTCCATCATCTTCACTGCGAGAGCTCTGCAGCCCTCCTGGGATTCCCAGCGAGCCTCCATCCCTGAGGAAAAGGCAGGGACTCCAGCTGGTGTGAGAGAGCCAGGCTGAGAGCTGCCTCAGGCTTTCTTGGAGATTTGGAGTAATTACAGGCAACAAAGAACTTCATACTTTCAAATGTCAGGCAGCAGTTCATCTGAAATTCTTCCCAGCCAAGTGGAAATGAAAGAAGATGCAGCAGTGAGAGGAGGAAAAGTCAAATCCAGCCTGGGCTGGAGTGTCCACCTGCCAGGACCCTCATCCACAGGAGCCAGTGTTTGGAAAGTGCTGGAGCTCAACATTGCCCAGGAGAAACTTTTACAATGGCAGTTTGTGGCAGGGAAAATGAGGAGAATGTGGCACACACACATCACCAGCTTCTCTGATTTCTCTTCAGCAAATGTGTTAAGGTGCCATAATTCCTTGAAATTGCCTTTTTTTCCTTTAATTTTTTAAATCTTTGTGATTCCCTCCCCCCCCCATTCTCTCCTGCAAATACACATATCCGTGAACAACAAGGGTTTAGTTTTCTGTAATAACTGCACAGAAAATACAGTTTCTAAGGAGTTGACCCAATATTGTTATCCCAGCAGGCAGAATCACAGGATGGGGCAGGTTGGAAGGGACCACAGTGTGTCATCTGTTCAAACAGGGTCAGCCCAGAGGACACGGCACAGGACTGTGCCCAGAGGGTTCTGGAATGTCTCCAGCGGGGGAGATTTGATGGAAACACCTCTCAGAGCTGTGCTCTGCTGCAGGAGTGTGCCTTTGGGAGAGCTGTGAGTTCCCAATGCAGACAGAGTCACGTTTGCTGCATTAACACGACCACGAATTTCAAACTGACACAAAGAAACGTTGCAACTGGGACCCCGTTTATTCTCTTTTCCGTGATTACTCTGAGTACCTGTGCTCAAGTGCTGCTCAGGGGCCCAGGGCTGCTTCCAGCAGGTGGATTTGCAGGATTACTGTGGCACTCTGCAATGCATTTGCTTCTGATCAGGAGAATTTCAGGCTTCCTGCCCTGTTGGGTGGCTCTGCCTGCTGCAGGTGGTGTGGAAGGAGTGACCACAGATTAAGATGTAGGTGTGTAATTGGAGAGAAAGTCTGGTCAAGGAAGAGCCTTGTTTGGGTAGATCCTCCCAGGGGAGATGTTCTGAGCCAGCCTGGAAGTCAGGGAAAGGAGGAGCCAAGAAGGGATGGGCAAGCAGGAATAAACGATGTTTTTCCATCATCCAGAACAGGAGGCAGCGAGGAGGGGAGGGTTGGTCTCCCCTGGCTCCTGTCACAGGAGCTTCCCCACTGCACATCTTTCTCTTTGCCTGGCACTGCTCCCAGCCCACAGCCCTGTCCCTGCCCGTTCCCAGCTGGATTTCCTGTTGGAGGCTTTCTCAGGAGTCGCTCCCTGTCTCTCACCTCACAGTGGCCAGGAGGGATCCCCTGGGATTGTCTCTCCTTCACTCCCAGTTTCCCACAGAGGGACAGATCTGTTGCCAAGTGATGGCAGCGGGGAGAAAATAAACCCGTGCAGAGAAAACCAGCCCATTGAGAGGAGCCCAGAGGAGGTGAGGAGCTGGGAAGGACAGAGCTAATGAGCTGGGAGCTGGCAGACAGGCCTGGCACTGCCAGGCTGCAGCTCCAGCCATGTCCAATAAATGAGGCTCCTGCTCCAGGGGCTCCGGCACCGGGAGTGGAGCTGCCCCATCCCACTGTGATCCAGGAATTTGGGAAGGGGTTTGGTACCCTGCTGGCTCCAGGGTTTGGTACCCTGCTGGCTCCAGGGTTTGGTACCCTGCTGGCTCCAGGGTTTGGTACCCTGCTGGCTCAGGGGGTTGGTACCCTGCTGGCTCAGGGGTGTAACTTGTCCCCGAAGCTCTGGGGGCTGTGGATGTGGAGACGTGTGGTTGTTGTTTTATCTCCTGCAAACCACTCTCACCTCCTCCCTCACCTCTGCTCTGCCCACAGAACAGCCCCATTACACAGAGGATTTATTGGTCTGCTCGGTACTTCTCTGCTTCAGGCTGCCAACAACTTCGGGAAGGTTATTTGTCCTTAAGTACTTGTAATTCTTCCTCTGCAGGAGCATAATCAGTCATTATTAGCAGCAGTTTCAGGCTCTAATCATAAAGCTGTTATTTCTGCTTAATCCTAACCTTGCTAAATATTAATTTGATGTCTAATCCCCCTGGTATCTGGCAATATTGTGCTATTATTATTATTATTATTATTATTATTATTATCATCGTTGTTGTTATTATTTATGTGACAGTGAAAAACTAGCACTGTAGGAATCACATCCTTAATTATTCACCATTGCCAAATCTCAGTTTCTCTCTCAGAGTTGGATTCTGATTTAATGTCTGATCGTGGTTTGTGTGAAAATGTCACTACAGACTCACTCTGGTTTTCTTCTTCCTCCACCATCCTTTAAAACAAACAAACAAAACAGCTGCAAACCTGCTCAGCTTTCAAACATGAAGGGACAGTTTATCAAACATTGCAAACCTCATCAATAGAGAAGTGACGGAGCCACTGCAGGAATTTTCCTGGTAGGAGCAATTTTTCAGGAATGCCTTTATTAAGCAATAATTATCTGCTGTGATCAATCCACGTTTCACAAAGGACACTTCAGAACCCCCCAGTAACTGGGGAGGGAGCTGGAACCAACACCACTGTGGGCTGTGTTTGTACAGGAGAAATGCTGGGATTTGTATTAAAATTAGAGGCTAAGAAGCTCTTCCTGCTGCAGTGATGCTCTGGAGCTTGGGCTGATGTTCTGTCCAGCTTTGACAGGTGGAAGAGGGCTGTGGTACCAGACCTTCCCTCCCTGCACTCCTGCCCTGCTCCACAGCACAGGAACAGGGAAGGAGCACGTGGCATCTGTGGCATCTCCCATCCCTATGGGCTCTGCACCCTCCCGACCCTCAGACCCTGCAGCTCGGTCCAACCCCTGTTCCTACACATGTATTGACCTCATGGTCCTTTCTGAGAGGAGAATCTTTCCTCCCCCAGACACGTTTGGTGAGAGATGAGAACCCCTGTGACCCCAGGAGTGTAAACACCGAGCACAGAGGCTGCAGAGACCTCCTGGGGCCCGACCTTGTGTGATTATTCATCTCTCCCTGTGCCAGCCAGGGCTGTTTGTCACAGCCCCTTCCTTCTCTGTGCTCCATCCTCAGCTCTGGCACGAGTCAGAGGGAGCTGGGGGTGGGGGCAGAGCTGACCCTGAGCAGCAGATCCATCCCCAGGGATCCCTTGGGAGCTGCTGCTCCACTCCCCACCCTCAGCATCTCCTCTGCTGTGGAGCATCTCTGCTGCTCCATCAAGTGCTGGAGAGTAACTGGAAGCCACCATGAAGCCTGCAGGCACCAGCTCCCTTTGTATGAATTATTATAGTCTTTGTTATCTGATTGTATGGGAGGATATTTCTTAACCAGAGAAGAAAAAGCCCTCATTCCCAGCACTGTCTAAATTTCCAATGTATAACTTTGAAAGCTTAATCATATTCTTTTCACAATGCCTTATGGTTTATATATATTTGGGTTTTTGTTACTCTTTTATATTCACTCTTTTTGCTGTCAATTTGAGCTTAATATTATTAAAATTGCTCCGGTTCTCTCTACTTAAAATTCTGCAGCTCCAGTAATTTTTTTGGAAAGAAGTGCTAAGTCAAATGCTTTCTCCTGTTTCGTGTTTGTCTTTAATGACTCATTAGATCACCACCTTGGCAACTGCCAGCAGGAAGTAATGAACCTACTGGGAGGAGCCTTGCAGGGGTTTTGGGGGTTCAGGGCTGTGCTGGACCTCTGAGCTGGGGAGCTGATTTTTGGGTTTGGGATGTAAATACACTCCAGAGATGGTTCCTGAGGAGATGCTGAGGGGCAGAGGCCACAGTGGGTTACAAACACCTCCCTGCTCTTGCCCAGGGAGGGTCACATTGCTCCCTTTGCAGGGTGAAGGGGGTGAATCGCTGCCAGAGCCCCTCCACCCTGACCAGGTGTTGCTGGGCAGGACACAACGGATCAAATTTGACTTTTGAAGGGAAAACTGGCCCAGCAGCAAGTGCCTGCAGGTGGGAAGGCTGGTGGGATGCTCATGGCCCTCAGCTGGGGCAGGGGGAAGAGCCTCCCCTTAGCCCCTGGGGTAGGAGGTGCTGCAGAGGTGGGAGCTGGGGCTGTGTTTGCAGGGCTTAGGGGGGCACAGGGTCCTGGTACCGGTGCTGTGCTGGGGGCTGAGTCCCTGCTGCTCCTCAGGGATGTGCTGTGCTGCTGTCACTGGGCATGGGGGAACTGGGCTCCTGCCACCCCTTCGGGGCAGGAATCCGTGGCTGTGTGTGCTGTGTCCTCTGGCCTTATGGAAATGTGGTTTTTTTCAGAGGGTGACAGTAACAGTGTCCCTGCAAGAGCAGCTGCTGCCCTTTCCCCGGGGTGCTGGGGACAAAAACCAACATGACAAACATCCCAAGCCTTTGTTCGCTGCCTCCATCTCACAGCGACTGACAAATCCCGCTGGGCTGAAGGGGAAGGAGAACAAACGTGGTGGTGAGTTTGGGCAGCCCTGGAGCGTGGCTCTGAGAGCTGCCTGGCTGCAGAGCAGAGCCAGGGTTCTCCCCGGGTGGCAGAGGGACAGGGGTGTCCAAAATTCCTTGCGCAGCTGCCTCTCTGCTGCAGGAAAGAGCAGCTCCCAAAAGCATTTGTAAGCGTGGATAAAGAACGTTTCTTTTCCTTCCTTGCCTTGCAAACATGGGGCTGACTCATCATCTCGCAATGACAGAAGCAAAAGTTTCCTTGGCATTGGGAAAAATGGTGTTTTCTTGCGTGTGCAAACCACCTCTCTGTAATTCTGGGGTGAGAAAACGAGCTTTAGGCTCAAACACAGCAACGTTGTTCCAGTGTTGTGCTTTTTTCAAAACTTGGTGTTGTAACCCAGTGAGTAAAGAACGGGAGGACCCGAGGGCTCCCATTTAGGATCGTCGTTTTCCCATTTAGGATCGTTGTTTTCCCATTTAGGATCGTCGTTTTCCCATTTAGGATCGTCGTTTTCCCATTTAGGATCGTCGTTTTCCCATTTAGGATCGTCGTTTTCCCATTTAGGATCGTCGTTTTCCCATTTAGGATCATTCTTCCTTTGTTGAGTCACACAAAGGGGATAAAGAGGGAAATGGTTGATGCTCACAGGTGTTTGGTTTCCTCCCTAGCTCAGTACTTTTCAGAGTAATTATGTAAGAATTATTTATTAATGTTCTTATTACAATTGTGGTGTCACTGCTAATATCTGTGGAAAATGTCCAATATCCATTGTAGAAATACAGACATTTTACGAGGTGATGCACGAGGTGATCCCTTTGCACATCAGGGAGTGGTGTGAGGGAAGATGATGTGCCAGAACCCACCCAATAAGCCCTGGATTTTCTCTCCTCCTCCTGCCCGCTGTCATTTGTGTCGTATTTAAGCAAACTCTTGTCCTTTCTGTCAGCCCCAGGTAGTCTTGGCTAATTTGGAGCTCAGATTCCAGAGGCAGAACTCAAATCCTGACTGAACTTACAGTTCTAAACTCAAAGCTTTGTTACCAAACGATGCCAGTGAAACAAATGTGCTAATTGGCCACTTGCAAATAGGGTGGGGGAGAGAGGGAAAAGCCCATTTTTTCCCCCACTTGTGCTGTCTATGCCGTGACAAGAACTACACTTTGCTGGGAGAAACGCTGAGGGCGTGCTTTTATCAGCGCTGGGTTTGTGGTGATGGGGGAAAAAAAAACGTTTACGAAGATAAAGGGTGGGGGTAAAGCCAAGATGCACTGAGTGGAGTCGGGAGATGATGTGTGCTGTTGTCCCCCCAAAAAACTCCTGGGGCACCGATGAGCACGTTTGCTACCAGGGCACTCAGGGAGAGAAGGGAGAGTTGCTCGTTGCTCACCCCGGGTCACTGCTGATGTTTTCCATCCGCATCCCCGCTCTCCCCGTCTCTCCCGGCTGTCCTGCTGAGCGGCACAAACCCCAGCCCAGCCCGGCCCGGGGCTCAGCTGCCGCTGGATGCAGCCCCGCACCTGAGGCAGAGGGGAGGGGAGCGATTAGTGCCATCCACGAGTTCCGATTGCTCACTGAGCAGCTTCCAGCTGACAGAGTTCGGCTCCTCGGCCCTTTTTTTTTTTTTTTTTTTTACCTCTGTGACAGGATTTCTCTTCCCTTCTTAACTGTGCAGTGAAAGGAAGGTTCCCCTGTCCCGCGTAAACCGGGCTGTGACCACGAGTGCAGGGCTGAGGGGTGTGAAATAGGGGTGATGCTCCAAGTGTGGCTCCTGCTTTTTCCTCCCCCAAAAACTGTTGCTGAGTGAGGGAGTGCCGGGCAGAGAAGGAGGAAGGCTCCCAGCACAGATCCCTTGGCGTGAAACCAGCGCTGGAATGGGCAGTTCAGAGGGATCTGATCTCTGCCTCCACAAGCCATCGGGATGGGAAGTGTCTGACAGGCAAAGGAAAGAGCAACAGGAGCTGGGGAGGGCAGGGAAGTGGAGTCAGTGCCAAGGGAGTTTTGTCAAGTTGAGAAATGTCCTTGTTGCCTTCAAATCTCTCACTTAATGAGAGCCCTGAGTCCTGAAGAGGAGCTTTCTCCCGGAAAACAGCTCAGTCCGTTTCAGGAGGGTAAATTGGGCTGATCTGCACCCGAGATAATAAATAGGTACTGCAGCGGTTCTGGAGTGAAATCCCATTTCTTTTCCCTTCCCCAGCTGGCAGGGACAGCTTTGTAAATCTGGTGATTCCTGAGCTGCAGAAGGGCTGTGTTTGCCAAACTGCTGCACAAACAAATGAAGCAGCAAGAGAAAAGGGAATTTTTTGTTTGAGCTCCCTTCGGGGAGGCATCAGGGCCACTGCTTTAAAGTGCTGAGTAACAACCTCATGTGAGTTTATGGGAGGGAATAAATAAGAAAGGTGAAGGAAAGGTTATTTTTGAGTTTTACTCCCCCGAATATTGTTCCTTGGAGCATTGCTGCTGGGCCTGGCACTGGTAAATGTGGCATGAGGGGGGCGAATTCTGTGTCTGGATGCATTAGAGGTGTTTCACTTTGTAGCCTGGAGAAATGCAGATGAATTCCAGGTGGGAAGGGGTTCCCTGGTCTGAATTGAGATGTCAGGGTGTGAGGGGGCAAGGGGAGGCAGGCTGGTCCAGGGGGCTGGGTTGGACCTGGGCAGGAGCTCTCTGATGTGCTTTTTTTCTCTTTAGCTGAATTTATATTTTGTAAGAGCTTTTAATACTTTTATAATTGCTGTCGGCATATTTATTTACATAAGTAGGGGCTGTGATTACAGTGAATGAAAATGTGTAATTATTTAATTAGGGCCCATAATGAGGCTGTGTGAGTGAGCTTGAGGCAGATGCTTTTGGTTTAACAGCACTGGCCATGACTTTGTGCCCTATTGTGGAGGGGAAGAAAGTAATTCTGAGGATACAAAAAGGAACTGAGTACAGGAAAAATGATGCTGCTGGCTGGGGAAACCTTTATTTCTGTTCCTAAGGAGGAAGTTGGGTTTAGTAGCCTCTCACTCGAATATCTTGCAGGCAAGGCTGGCAGGAACATCCACCCACTCCTGGATACACCTGTTTCTTGCTGAGTGAGGAGCTGCTGAGCTGAACAGTGACAGATTTCCAAGGAATGTTGGCAGGTTAACTGTGCAGAGAAAGCAGAGGCTCCCCCTGAGTGCACGGAGTTAATTTTATCGGGTGTTTAGCAGGCTCTGATGGCAGCCCAGAGACCTGTACATCTTCACAGGTGGATAACTCTCTGGCAGGACCTTGATTGCAACTCGATTTTCTACCCTATAGACCCAAAGCCCTGCCAAGGATGTGTCCCCTGGGGAGCACACGATGCAGAAAGGTTCTCCAAAGGCAGTGTGCTGCTTGGGCTTGAGAAAGAGCCAGAAATGGAAAATTCTGCTGCCCCTGGTGTGGACTTCAGTGACCCCTCTGGGAGCAGGGCAGGGAGTGATTTTGGGGCAGGTAAGGCCACGCCCTGCAGGTGCCTCTGTGGGTGCTGCAGAGGGTGGGATGGGCACAGCCTGGCTTTGGGCAGCCTGAGGAATGTTCCTTTTCCAAATAGGCCCACGTTGGAGAGCTTTTGCTGGAGGAAATCACAGCCAGCATCTGCTTTACTGGTGTGGCTGTTCTGGGATGAAATCCTGGGAGAAACATACCCAGAACAGGGGTGGGGGTTCAGGAAAAGCATCTGCTGGAACTGCAGCTCTGACAGCCCTGACTCTCCCGTGCCCTTGGGGAGAGGAGAAGCTGATGGGGTGGCAGCTCTGTGCCAGCAGGCTGAGGGCTCTGCAGCTCAGGCAGATTCCTCACTGCTGGATTTGTTCAGGCTGGAGAGTTCCCTGCAGGGGGAAAGCAGGCAGGGACTCACACACATCCCTGGGTTTCCTCTTCAGCCTTCCTGGCAGGGCAGAATGTGAGGACCAAGGTAAGGATCACCTGAATTTGCCCCTGGTGGGCTCAGGCCAGCCCATGGCTGAGAAATGGCTGAAAACTCCAGAGCTGGGGTGTTTGCTGTCGGTGTTTTTGTTTCTGCTGGGGAAGGGGTTGGGCAGAGCGGGTCCAGCTCCCTGCTGCCAGCACAGGGTGATGCTGTGCTGCCCAGGCAGGACCTGGCAGCCCTTCCCCACCATGACATCACTGTGACTTCATCAGGGCTGCAGCACAGGGCAGGGGCTCCCATAGCTCACAGCCACACGTCAGCCTGCCTGTCTGGGCTGGGATGTGAGGCCAGCCCGGGTCACAGCCTGTCTCTGCTCCTCTCTCTGTGCCATCTGCAGAGGCAAACTGCTCCCAGAACCCTCCCACTGCCACCCCAGGGGCACTGCCCTGCAGGGGCTGTGGGTATAACCAGTGCCATCCAGTCTCCTGGAGGCCTTTCCCTTTTCCCTTCCTGGGATTTGGGTCCTCAGCCATTTGCAAGGGCAGAGAGTCAGCTGGCAGTGACAGAACGACCTGTGTTTGGAAATGGGAAAGAAGGAGCACAATATTAATTGCTCCTTAACAATTATTCTTCTCTGCCTTGTCTCCGAGGAGAAACCCCTTGGGACAGCTTTGTGCTGGAACATGATGCAAACAATGAAGAAGTTTTATCCCTGACATCTCTAAATTCTGCACTTAGGGGGTGATGGATGAGGATCCAGGGCCCAGCCCTGCTCTGGCTGTGTGCCCTCTGGAGAAGCACAAACACACGAGCACCAGATAACTCACAGTCACCCCTGTCTGCTTTTCTCTGGGAAGCACAAGGTGTCTGAAGGAAGTGACAGTCACAAGAGAGACCTCACAGACATGGGAGGGCAGGGAGGTCTGTGCCTTCACAGGACCTGGGAATTGTCACCCTTTCCCTTGGAAGTCCTGGTATTTGCTTGTCTGGAACCAGAGCCTGTGGGTCCTGCAGTGTCTGAGGCAGGGCTTGTGCCCTGCCCTGGGCCTGGGGAGGCTGGAACAGTCTCTGCAGAGAATTGCCTCTGAATTGGCCCTGCCTGCCTCACGTGGTGCTTTTTAAATAAATTAGTGTATCGGGTTATAATAGTTCCTCTATTCAATTCCTTCTAGAGAGAAAACTAGTTTTCCTGAAATTGCCTTCTCAACTCCATAATCATTACACAGCAAATTGCCTCGGGAAAGAGGTTAGAGCAGGGCAGTGGATGGGTTCTGCTCTGCCTGTGCCTCTGTGCTGCAGTGGGAGGTCGATCAGGCAAATGAACTCATCAACTCCCTTCCTTCACGTCAGCAGATCCCTCTGTCTGAGGTGTAGGGGGGCTGGAGGCTGTTTGGGAGCTTATTATTCATTTTTTATATTTTGTTTCTTTATTTTGACCACAGCATCACTGCTGGGAAGACACAATCCAGGGTCCATCATCCCTGATGAGATCTGGCAGGCTGCTACCAGGACCAGGCAGGTCTTTAGGCTGTTGCTTTTGGCCATTTCTCTCATTACAGGCTTCCAGCAGCTGCCTTATCTCATGGAGAGGCACTTTCATTAGGTAGGAGAGGAAGGGAAGGAAGAAGAAATGAGGTAAGGAAGGAAATGGTCCAGGAGGGAGAACAGGCAGGAGAACCTGTGAAGTCCTGCTCCTGGATTGAATCAATGACCATTTCTCCTTTGCTGCCCCAGTTGTTGCAGAGCCCTTTGCTTCAGCAGCCTGGAGCACGAGACTGAATGTGCTTTTGTCCTGGCTCCAGCTAATCCTGCCTTGCTCCAGGTTTACTTGGCTGCTTTTATGGGGTCTGCTCTCCTGGAGCCCCTCTGGGGTGAGGGCAGAGGGTTTTGGGGCTCCCGGGGTTCTGCGCTGGTCGTCTGCGACTTCCCACTCGTGTGTAAGAACCCAAACCCTGGTGTCCCTCAGAGCACACAGCTGGGGAAAACAGGCTGTTTTTCAAAGGAAAAACTTGCTGGGCACCAGGTCAGGAGCAGAGCCCTGGCAGCCTGAGGCAGGAATCCAGTCAGCATTCCCGGGAGCTGCCAGCCCTCCTCACACCCCAACTGCCCTGTGCTCCCCCAGGGCTGTGAGCTGGGATGGAGCACTCAGAGACTGCAGGGAGGGCTTTAAAAAGCCTCTCCTTGAGGCAAAAGCAGCAACAAGAGATGCTTTAAAGCTGGTAAGTGAAACTCCCTTTTTGTTTGTTTGTTTGTTTGTTTTTTCCCCAACATTACTTTGGAGGCTCAGGGTCCCTCTGGCTACATCAGAGAATCCTGGAATGGTTTGGGTTGGAAGGAACCTTAAAGCTCATCCAGTCCCACTCCCTGCCATGGGCAGGGACACCTTCCACCAGCCCAGGTTGCTCCAAGCCCCGTCCAACCTGGCTTTGGACACTTCCAGGGATGGGGCAGCCACAGTTTCTCTGGCCAACCTGTGCCAGGGCTTCCCCACCCTCACAGGGAAGGTTTTTTTCCTTATATCCAGTCTGAACCTCCTCTCTGTCAATCTGAAACCACTCCCCCTTGTCCTGTCACTAAATATCTTGTAAAATATCCCTGGGGAAGAACTCAGCTTTTGTATGGGAAAGGATGGAGCCATCAGCACGGGCTAAAACAGAGAATTACAGCGGGTGAAGCTCAGTAACTGGCTGTTAAAGGTGATTTGAAATCCTCAAATTGGGAGTTTGGAGAACAACATCAGGGGGAGGTGTTGAATGTGCTGTTTTATGTGCCAAGTATTGACCCTTTCTTGCTAATCTCAGCAGAAGAACTGGAGACAATTTGTGCTTGTTAGAGCACAGGGCCAGAACCCCTCCCTTCCCAGGGCAGATCCTCACCCTGCTGTGCACAGGCACGACCTTGCCAACCTCGGGGTTACGGCAGCAGGAGGCAACATCTGGCTGCTGGCTCCTCAGCTGTGCTCTGCTCGCTGCTCCCAGTGGGAAAGGGGAGGTCGTTTCAGTGGGAATAAGTTAAAAAAATGACAAAGGGAATGTCTTATGCTTCACAGCATCTCTGCAACGTGCCAGGTATCCCTGTACCACGGGCACTTCAGCAGCTGCCAGGGTCTGGCATCACTGTCGCTTCTCCTTCCCTTCACTTTTCTGCAGAACCATGGAAAAATGGTGAAAACTGGGAGGAAAAAGCTTTGCTGCTGTCCCCCTTCCTCCCTTTTTCATCTGTGTGCCAGTGTTTAATTTGGAAAGCTCTCTCAACTCAGTCACTGTTTTCTCATTGCAGGCAAGCAGGATGGGTAGAAATATTGATCTTCTTTTAATGAGTTTTAAAGGGAAAAGTGAGCGTGACTCAGAGCAGGGAGGCAGCTTGGGCTGGGGGATGTGTCTTTATTTTTCACCTGCTCCTGGTGTCTCCTTTTGGAATCTGCTCTGGTTTATCCTTTCCCCTGCCTGGGCTGATCCCTGCTCACCGGGGTTTGTTGCAGTGAAGGTGTTTTGTTTGGGTTTTTTTGTTTTGTTTTGTTTTGTTTTTTTTGCTGGATGTGCTCAGATCTTCAATTAACTTTTGCATCTTCATTTAACTTTTGCCAGGTTTGGTTTCCTGGCAGCCTCGGGGCATGGGATGCTTGGAGGGGAGATGAACTGAGGCTGGGATGGTCCTGGGCTGGGAGCAGCAGTCGGGGTGAGTCCTTCCCCTCCTCTGTGCCCAGAGCAGCAGAGGATGATGCTCAGACTGGATCCTGTGCCTCTGCTGTTCCCTCCTCTCCCACTGGTGCTCCAGCACCACCTACAGTTCTCCCCGGGTTGAGGAGATGCTCCAGTGCCACTGGGCACAGCACGAGTAGGAAAGGCTCAAGCTGAGCCAAGCTGTGCCTTGGGGGGTATTTGCAGCCCTGCCTGTTGCTTTCTGACCTAAACACGAGATGGGGGAGCCTGGAGAAAAAAATCCAAACCCATCAAAACCCCCCGTTTTCACCCCAACTGCCCAGCACAGGGTGGGGTTGTGCCACCACCCACCTGGTGCTGTCTGGGGACAGCACAAACCTGCAGGTCACAAAACCCTCACAGGAGTTTCCCTTATTAAACAGCATTAAAAATTCATTGGTGACCTGAGCAACAAGCTGTCAGCTGTGCCTTTCAGGGGTGGAGAAGGGTGTGAATAAGAGAAGTCCCTCTTTCATGGGAGAGCCCTTTCAGTCTGATTCTCCTTTTGTTTTTGGGGACTGGCAGCACCTTGGGCGTGACAACTGTGGTGGAGCATCCCCTGGGTCAGAGGAGGATGAGGAGATGCAGCAGCACAAGGGATTTCTGTTCCACCAAGAGCTCTGCACTGGTAGGAAAAGCATCTCCTGCCCCACCATGGCCCAGGCAGCAGCCAAGCCACGGGTTAGAAACTCTCCCCCTCCCGTGGGGCCCCGGCATCTTTCAGCAACAACAAATTACGTGGCAAAGCAGAAGCTGAGCTGGGAGCTGCTGCCTGAGCTTTGCTGCTCTTGGTGTGCTACAGCAAAGGCTGCAGGGAAGATCCAGCACCTGGGCAGGAGGGGCTGTTTCTCTGGGATCTCTGGGCACGTGGGGTGGGGAGGATCCCCTTGAGGGACGGGGGCCCACCAGCCCTCACCAGCATGTCCCTAATGCAGCCTGTGGGCAGGAGAGTTGTCCTTTATGTGTCACAGCTGGCACACACTTGGCTGGAGATGTGGGGGTGATAAAAGCAGCTCCAGGCTCTTTTCTGATCTTTCCCCAGCCTAGGATGTTCTGTTCCTCAAGGTGCTCAGAGCCACCAGGGCTGGCTGGAACTGCAGCCCCCCACTCACACCGAAGGTCTGGGCACTGCCACTGCCCCTCAGCAGCACTTGGGGCTTCTCATATGGCAGGTAATGGGGGGGGAAGGGGGGCAGCAGGTGGGAGACGGGTTTGAGAGCTGAGGCAGCTCCAGAGCTGCTGATCCCGCTGGATGAGGTGCTGGGGAGGGATGGGAGCATTCCCTTGGGGCTCCCCAGCCGGAGCAGCTTCTGTGAGCAGGGGAATGGAGGGGTGGGACAGGGGCAGCTGGATGATCCCCCCCACCCCTGTGAGGGCCCTGTCAGTGGGAGAAGGGGGGTTTTGGAACCAGGAGTCCCTGGAGCGTGGCCGCTGCGCATGCACCGCGTTGTACCGGGGAACCTGAGCTGGGTCACTGGAGATCCGTGTGCTCGGCTCCCACAGCTCTGCTCCTGCTGCCATGGTGAGAGGGGATTCCAGAGCTTTGTCCCCTTCCACCACACCCAGCCTTTGGCACTGATCCTCTCCCTGGACTCTGCTCCTCTCCCCAGAGTCCAGACTCACCCGAGCGGGTTCCCGACAACCCAAACAGCATCGAGGACGCCGTGCACAGCCCAGGGAGCCCGGCAGCCGAGCCAAGGAGGAGGGCACAGGGGACACAGCCCTCCCTGGGACACGTGGGTGAGCTGTTTGTGGGTTTTGGGAATGGGGAGGGTGTCCTGAGCCCTGAACTCCCACGGAATCCGTGGTCTTAGCTCAGGTCCTCCCAGCACTGTGGGAGAAGAGCACTGAGCCCTAAAAACTGGTGCCCAGTGACCCAGGGGCTTCACCAGGGCTTGGGAGAGCTGTGAGAGGTGGACAAACCACGCTGATCCTCTGTCCCTCTTTTAAAGATCCTGCCGAGGCATCTTTTGGGACTCTCTGCACCCTCAGGAGGCTGTTCCTGCTGCTCGGGGTCGTGGGGCTGCTGGCGGGGACGGCGGCTGGGACGTGGCTGCTGGGTCAGTGTGTCCCCAGGACGGCCCTGCTGCGAGTTTGGGGCATCAGCACTGGGGGGTGTGATGGGAGCTCCTTGGTCAGTCAGCTGTGGCTTGGGATGGAGAGATGTGGCTGGTGTGGGCTCTGCTGCCATGGTGCTAGAGAGGCTCATTCCCCTCTTCCAGTGGCACTGCAGGATTGTCCCCAATATCGTGCACCCTGGGTGCTGCCCAGGCTGTGTGGGTCCATGTGCACCCCCTTCTCTGTTTCCTGCAGTGAAACACCTGCAGGAGGCTCACCCAGAGCAGGGGTCCCCCCCTCTGCAGGAGCTGGATGCGATCCCAGCGTGTGGTGATGGGGAAGAGGAAGAGCCCGTGGTCCGGGGGGCTCCCAGTACAGGTTTGTGTCTTTGCTTGCTGCCAAACAGGGTGGGGAGAGGGCTTCTGCCAAGCCCAGGAAAAACAGAAAAGGGACTCTTTAAGAACAAAGATCTCCTGCTGACCCACTAGCTGCATTTTGCAGTTGTTTTGCTTTACTTCCAAGTCCTGCTGCTCCCCCCAGAACTGCAGCTCCGTTGCATGGGGGGATCCCACAGCAAAGGCAACTCTTGCAGGGCTCCTTTGCCTGGGACCACCCAGTGACTGGGATCACTCATAGCTTCCAGTTGCTCAAATGGCTTTTTCTGGGGGTTTGGGTGGGTTCTTCTTGCTGTAGCCGTGTGTGACCTGCACAGAACACTGCCAAGGGGACTCACAGGTTGTCTTTAATGGAATGGCTTTAGTGTCTTTCAGAATAAACACGGCGAACTCCCTGCTGGAAGCTCAGCTGGAAGGACATCCTGGCTGGCTCCTGGTGTGCCACGAGGGCTGGAATGGCTCCCTGGGCACCCTGCTCTGCCAGCAGCTCGGGTACCTCAGGTGGGCACAGCAGAGGCGGCTGCTTGGGCCCCTGTTTGCCCCGTTCTAAGGGGGCTGATCTTGGCAAAAGCAGGAGATTGAAGGCTGGGGGTTTGTCAGGGCAGCAGGTGGAACCTGGGACTTGGGATGGCCCAGGGACCTGCAAGGACAGCTCCAGAAGCCCCTCCCTGCCCAGAGGTCCCTTCCCAGCTGCCAGAGCTGCAGGACTGCGGGAGCCTTGTTCCCATGGCAGGGTCACATTCCTGATCCTCTTCCTGGGGCAATTCCCGTTGTTTTTGCAGAATGACCCATCAGAAAGGAGTGAACCTGATGGATGTCAGGGTGAACGAGGAGCAGCAGTTCCTTCAGGTCAGACCCCACCAGGAAGGGAGCCTGGAAGACTTGTGGCAGGTCAGGTGAGGGCAGCTCTGGGGGAAGCAGAGTTGGCTGAAACCTTTTATTTCAGGCTTAAGAACACAGCAGACTGTGCAGGTGCTGTGCAGTAAACAGCCCCTTTGGGAAGTGCAGCAGCCACCCTGGGGCTCCCCAGTGCCCCGGGGGTTTTGGTTGCTGTTTATCCTGCCCAGGAGGATTTATTCCTGCTGTTTCTCTCTGCACAGGAGCAGCTGTGAATCGGGGCAAGTCGTGGCTCTCAAGTGCTCAGGTGAGCGATTCCCTCCTCTCCTACGTCCCCAGGATCTCTGCCCAGATCCAGCAGCTTCTTTCCTCCCGTTCCACTGCTCCCCTCACCCTCTAGTGTGAGGGTATGGGGCTGGAACCCATCCTAACCCCTTGCTGCAGAGTGTGGGCTGCCCCCCGGGGCCGTGCGGGTGGTCGGGGGGGCAGATGTGCCCCCTGGGCGCTGGCCCTGGCAGGTCAGTGTGTGCCAGGGCTCCCAGCACCGCTGTGGGGGCTCGGTGCTGGCACAGGAGTGGATCATCACGGCGGCTCACTGCGTGCACAGGTACCCCAGGCCCCTCCTGCTCACCCTGCTGTGCCCCCAGCCCCCTGTGCCCACTGCCCTCGGGTCAGGGCACGCTGTGTTCTGTGTTCTGTGTTCTGCTCAGCTCCAGGAGGCTCCAGGGCTCTGCCTGGCGGGTGTTTGCAGGGATTGTCACCCACGGCTCCCTCAGGCAGGAGGCCGGGGTGCCAGTCCAGGAGGTCATTCCCCACCCGCTCTACAACCACAACAGCCTCGACTATGACATCGCCCTCATGAAGCTGCGAGTGCCCCTGAATTTCTCAGGTAAGTCGTTGTGTCCTTCTGTGGAGTTGTCTGTCCTGTCCCACCATGAAAAGCTGCCCAAAAACGAGCCTCTTCTGAACCTGCTCCTTCAGAGCAGCTCTTACAAAATTAGAATCACAGAATAGTTTGGGTTGGAAGGGACCTTTAAAGCTCATCCAACCCACTGCCATGGACAGGGACAACCTTCCCAGGTTGCTCAAAGCTCCATCCAGGCTGGCCTTGATCCTCAGCTGATCCTCAGCTGGCTCAGAGGTGTCCCATCTTCGCGTGGGGATGGCTTTGGCTGCCTCGACTCGGACGCCGAGGTGCCGGCGGGTAGACCTGGTGTCCGAATCGGGCAGGTAGACCTGGTGTCGGAACCGGACGGGTAGACCTGGTGTCGGAACCGGACGGGTAGACCTGGTGTCGGAACCGGACGGGTAGACCTGGTGTCGGAACCGGACGGGTAGACCTGGTGTCGGAACCGGACGGGTAGACCTGGTGTCGGAACCGGACGGGTAGACCTGGTGTCGGAACCGGGCCGGTAGACCTGGTGTCCGAACCGGACGGATAGACCTGGTGTCCGAACCGGGCCGGTAGACCTGGTGTCCGAACCGGGCCGGTAGACCTGGTGTCCGAACCGGACGGGTAGACCTGGTGTCCGAACCGGACGGGTAGACCTGGTGTCCGAACCGGACGGGTAGACCTGGTGTCGGAGACCGGCGGGTAGACCTGGTGTCCGAACCGGACGGGTAGACCTGGTGTCCGAGCCCGGCGGGTAGACCTGGTGTTCGAGCCCGGCGGGTAGACCTGGTGTCCGAACAGGGCCGGTAGACCTGGTGTCCGAACCGGGCCGGTAGACCTGGTGTCCAAACCGGGCCGGTAGACCTGGTGTCCGAACCCGGTGGGTAGACCTGGTGTTCGAGCCCGGCGGGTAGACCTGGTGTTCGAGCCCGGCGGGTAGACCTGGTGTTCGAGCCCGGCGGGTAGACCTGGTGTCCGAGCCCGGCGGGTAGACCTGGTGTCCGAACAGGGCCGGTAGACCTGGTGTCCGAACCGGGCCGGTAGACCTGGTGTCCGAGCCCGGCGGGTAGACCTGGTGTCCGAACCGGGCCGGTAGACCTGGTGTCCGAACCTGGCCGGTAGACCTGGTGGCCGATCACGGCGGGTAGACCTGGTGGCCGATCACGGCGGGTAGACCTCTTGTTCCGACCCAGGGGGTGGACCTGCTGTCCCAGGACAGCGGGTGGACCTGCTCTCCGGGCTCATCAGGTAGATCTGCTCTCCGAGTCGGGCTGAGGGTTCTGCAGCCCTTCCCTGGCTGCTCCTGGTAGAGCTGTCCCCACTGCCCTGGCACTGTCCCTGTCCCCTTCTCCCCAGCTGCCATCCGAGCCGTGTGCCTGCCGCCCTCCCACCAGGACCTGCTCCAGGGCACACAGTGCTGGGTCTCTGGCTGGGGCTACACCACCCCTGACCAAGGTGAGCTCCCCCTCCCTGTCCCCCAGCACTGCCCCAGACTTTCCCCCTGCTCCCTGCTGGCCCATCCAGCCCCTTCCATTCCAGATGTGAGCTTCCAAATGCACCCCCTGCCCTCATCCCACCCCTGCTCCAGCAGCCTGCACCCCACACCCCCAGCTCCTGTGGCCATGAAATAATCCCAATTTCCCATCTCTGCCTTCCCCAGCTAGTGCCCTGCTCTCCCCTGCTGCTCCCTGCAGCCCTTGTTTGTCCCTCTTGGCCCCTCTTTGCCCATCCCAGCGCAGGTGGCCGGGACGCTGAAGGAGGCCCTGGTGCCCCTGATCGGGACCCGGAGGTGCAACAGCTCGTGCATGTACCCAGGGGAGCTCACTGCCAGGATGTTGTGTGCTGGGTACCCCCGTGGGCAGGTGGACGCGTGCCAGGTAACGCTGGGAGCAGTGGGAATGCTGGGGGGGTGCATGGATCCACCTGCCAGCCTCCTGTGGGGCTGAGGGAACACGGCCAGCTGGCACACAGCAGCCTGGCGAGGTCCTTGGGGAGGCAGGCTGCCCGATTTTGGATGTCCCACCCCCGGGAGTGTCCAGTTTGTCCAACTGGACGGGGCTTGGAGTAACCTGGACTAGTGGAGGGTGTCCCTGCCCATGGCAGGGGTGGGTCTGGATGAACTTTAAGGTCCCTTCCCACCCAAACCAGTCTGGGATTCTGTGAGCTGCCTGACCTGCCCGGGGGGCAGAGCAGCTCCCTCAGCCCTGGCTCTGCCCCCAGGGGGACAGTGGGGGCCCCCTCGTGTGCTGGGATGGATCCACATGGCGCCTGGTGGGGATTGTGAGCTGGGGCCAGGGCTGTGCTGAGCCCAACCACCCCGGGGTCTACACCAACGTGGCCCAGCTCCTGCCCTGGATTCACCAGGTCACTCAGGTAAGCCCTGGTGTGTGCCCAGCCTGCCCTACAGCCCTGCATCTCCCACAGACAAATCCCAGTGCCAGCATCCCACTGAACTCTTTGGGTCACTCCCCTTGACCCATGAACCTCTGGGACAACCTCTTCTATAGCACTGATTCCTCTTTCTGTTTTCTTTTTATTTATTAGATCTACTAGAAATCAGGCAAGGAGGGACTGATTCATCCTGTCACTGTAACCTGAACAGAACCCCAAATGTGCTCAGTATAAATAGTTTATTAAAGAAAATAGCAAATTACATTTCTGTGAACAATAAACATGGGAGAAGTGGTGCTTTTCAAAATAGGTGTGGGGTTTTTTTTGGATTGCTGTGTGTAAATGGACAGGGGATCCTATGAGATGTCAGTGTGAGGGCAACACTCTCAGCCTTTGGGTGAATCACTTGGAGGGGAAGAAAAGAAACAGCTGAGTTTTGAGTGGCAGATTCTGCTTCAGTATCTCCCTCCTCTGCTGCATTGCCATGTGCTGGGCTCGGTTTAACTGCCCATTAGACTGGACTCCCCCTTCCTCACACCAGTTAAACCAGAGCAGAAGGGTTCTGCAAGGACTTGGGTGACACAAGTCAGGGCCTCAGGCCCTGCAAAAATGCTTGGAATGGGAACAGAAGTTGGACAAAAGTGCAAATGAAAAGGATACAACAGGAGATAACAGATTAAAAACACCAAGCTCTGTGACTGAAACTTTAGTGAGCATGACAGGGCAGGTACAACTTTGCTCCACGTGTGCAGCATCTTGGCCTCTGGGCTAATTTAAGTAAGTGAATGCTCTCAAGTGAGTTTTTCAATTAAACTGGGTGAGAAATTTCTCAAAATCTAAACCACAGCCTTTTGTGACTGAGAAAGACAATGCTACAAGTGCATCTTTCATTCTCTTTTTACATTGGTTTACACTTCTATCATTGTTCTTAAAGGACAGAAAATATAATACCAGAAAGACAGCAGAGCTACCCAGTTCACAGCCAACAAAAACACAAAGGAAGGAGCTGAACTGGCTTCTACAGCTGGTAAAGCGAGACTGAAAAATTCTAAGTCAGTTTTAAGATATTTTCCATGAGAAATAAGAGAATTTTGCTACTTGTGCAAAACCCTGTGACTTGATCAGCAGTTCACTCTGCACAGGATCTCCTTTCCCCAAATCCCCCCTAAATTGTTGCTCTCTTGAGGTCTGTCCCTCAGGAGAACCTGAGGTGGGAAAGAGTTAAGTTTGGCACTTCAGCACTCCTGGGAGGATGGCAAAAGCTCTCAGAGTGTGTGGGTTTCGTGTGGAGCTTGCAGGGACAGAAGAGGTAAGACAGAGAGGGGCTCCAGGCCCCCTGATGTAGAACTGCATAGATGAGAGTCACTACTGGGCAATAAAACCCCTCTGCAGGACCCTGAGGCCAGTCTGAGATGAGGTTCCACAGCACCTCACATGGGAGGCTCGTCTGGCAGCAGTGCCTGTGCTCACAGAGATGCTGGATACAAGGTTTGATTTATTTTCCTATGCTGGCCTGAACAGGAAGATGAAATCCTAGAGAATGTGAATTAGCAAACATCAGCAAAAGCATCTCTCCTTCTCCAGGACACCCAGCAGCTCCTGAGGGAAAACCTGGATTTGGGCAGAACTGCTATGGGGAGCGTGGCAGGAGGTGTCTGTGTGTTCCTCACCTGTGAGCTCCTGGTCCCAGACTCCCAGTCCCTCAAACACTGAGCCAGGAAATGTTCCTTCTCCCCCAGCCAAGCTCCAGGAAGCACTTACCCAATTCTAACATTTTTTTTTTACACCAGTACAAATAAAAAAGGTCAAATCAAAAAAATATCTGAAAGTCTCAGTTTGCTCTTGCTTTATCAGAAGATGCAAAGTGCAGGTGGAAACGTGGGGTTACTTGATTTTGGCCAGTGCTGCTGCTCTCCTTTCTGTGTTCTGGAACAGGGCTCGGATCAGACTCTTCACTTCAGCTGCTGAGAATTCGGCTGCCAGAGGGCCCTTCCCATCTGCCCACCTGCAGGGGAGAGAAAGAGCTTTATTTAACCAAACTGCCTGGGAATGGCACATGAAGACAAGCCTCTGAGGACCTGTTCCAGTGGTCACCAACCAGGTATGTGTGCAGCCCCAGCCCAGAACTGTTTAGCCAGGTACACAGAGCACCAGGTTGTGAGGTGATTCCTGCACTCAGTACCTTTTCTTTCTCCTAAATACGCCTAAAGCCCATCTGCAAAATTCCCATTTACCTCCTTAAGAACACAAGGAAGTGGTTTATGCCCAGGTGGAAGTGGAGTTGGGAACCTCTGGTGAGTAACCCAGTTCCAGGGGCCCAGGGAAGGAGCTGCCTTCCCTCTGTGCCCTCTCTGTGGCTGGTGCCTCTCTGGTTTAACCTGCTGAGAACTGGGTGTTTTCTTGCCCTTCAGAGCTCCGTGTGAGGCAGCTGTGAGCAGGGACTGCCCAGCTCCTGCCAGCCAAGGTAACAGAAGTGATTATGCAAATCCTCAGGGATAGTTCAGATGAATCCCCCTTGCAAGGCAAAAAGCAGCAAGAAACAGCATCCTAAAAGCAGAGGGCACTCAGGTGGAATGCCAGCCAGGCTGCTCCCTGTGAGACACCCCTGAACTTGGAGAAGCCAAGGGGATGCATCAACACTCTGTGCTTGGCTCTCCCAGAGTACCTGGTTTTTTACCACTTTGCCTTTTCCTTCAGCTGCAGGAAATTATGAGCAAGCTTGAAATGGACTGTGAACACCCAAAAGCAGTCCCAGAAGCAGCTGCCTGATCCTCAGAAGCAGTGACTGCCTTTCCTCTGGACAGCCCCTGCTGCTGTCAAACACTTCCCTGCTCCTGAGAACCAACTGAGAAGGGAGAAAGGAAGACACCTACTGATCCACAATTTCCTGGAGGTTGGCTTGCAGGATGATCATCAGCTCTTTGAATGTCATCCACTTCTCCACGTAGACTGGAACTTCCTCTTGGTACTTCTTGTTTTTCTCTTCTTCAGGTAGAGGGGTGAAGACTTGGGGTCCCTCCTCCACCATGATCCTACAGAGTGAGTACAACCTGTCTGCATCTTCTGCAGAGATATCCTGCAATGGAGAAAACTTAATTAACAGTGGAGCAGGGAGATTTACTTTTGGAGTGCCAAGTGAAATCAAAGCTTGGTGTTGTGAACATTTCCCATGGACACACAGTTACAATTTCTGTGAAAGGCAACTGCTCCCCTGAAACCCGACCTTGGGACCAGCAAGGTCACAAAGGCCAGGTCACAAATGTCCCCACCACCCCAGGGCTGGCACATCCACCCCAGCAGGTACCTCCAGGGCAACAATCCTGGTGACAATCTCTGCCAGGGCTGTGTTCAGTAAGGTCCCCATGGCCTTGCAGTACACGTTCACTGGGAAGACATCCTGCCAGACCTGGCCCAGCCTCTTCAACTGATGCAATACCTGGAATGAACAGCTCTGTGTTACCAACATGTCATCAAAAAGAACATTAGGAAAGGCACCAAGGGATAAGGTGACCACTTATGGTCAGAAACCAGGCTGAAAGAAGCAAAAGGCAACGAAATATCCTGCTAAAGACACAGCCCAGGATAAAAATAAAAAACATGTCAGAAAATAGTTGTTTTAACAGTTCCAGCCTGCTGAAACAGGACTGAGGTTACACAGTGGACCTTCCCCAGGACAGCTGCAGACAAAGGGATGTCTGGCTTTGACTGCCTTCCTTACCTGCCTGATGGCCTTGTTTGCTGCACGGAAATTTTCCTCATCATCCATGTTAGAAAAATTCCTGGCACTTGAGAGCCTCTCCAGGATTTCCCCCTTCTGCACTCGCATCTGGGCCTTAAAACACTCCATCCCTTTAAGAGGAAAAGCAAGCAGAGAGAAGCAGTTAAGCAATTAACTAAATTTGCTGTGCCTATTTATGACTACAATTACTGAATAATGAACTTGCTATAGTGTTTTATTTTTAATCGAATTTCCAGTCCCTAAACAGTCTCATAGAGCCAATTTAACCAGTAAGCTTTTGTGCAGCTTGCATTGCTACAACACTTCTGAAAAAGAGCAGAGTAGCAGAATTAAGTGTGGATGACTCCTGTTAGCTGACACAAACTTATCTCTGAATTTGTTTCCACAGGATAAGCTGAAGAAAACATTAAAGGACTGAGCAGCAGATCCCAAAATATAGTGCTACAACATTGTGCTGGAATACACATAGTTTGTGGAACTATGTGCTGGACAAGAGCTGGGTTCCAAAGGGCCAAGACTTCCCAGTTTGGAAAATGTTGTTGCCACAAATAATAAGGATGCCCTGCTCCCAGGGAGTCAGCAGCCACTCCTCCATCAAACCACACAGCCCCAGCTGCCAGGGTTAACTGCCACGTGCCCCAGGCGTGTGTTTTGGGCCAGGAAGGTGTTACCCAGTCTCCTGAAGGCGGGCACCAGGTCCACGAAGGAGGCTGCCCCGTTGCTCAGGATGTTGGTGGTGCGGTAGCGGAACTGGTGGCCCAGGGTGAGCAGGTGGTGGGCGAGGTACATGCAGTTGTTGTGGTGGATGGCTGCCAGCTGGGGGAACTTCTGCAGGCTCTCCCTGCCCCAGGCAGGAGGAAGAGAGAAGGAAGAAATGGATTTCTTTATTAATCTGTTAAAAGAATAGCTGTGCCTACCCCAGAGAAACTCGCTGCAGGCGTTGCAGAAAATGGGCGAGGCCTGACTGGCATCAGTCACAATAAAAATACTGAACTTGTCACATTCCCAAAGGATCCCACAGGAAAGGAGCATTTGAACCATGTGGTATCCCGCTCTTTTTCTAGCTGTGGACTTTCAAACAGAAATATGCTTTGTTACAGCAAAGTTATGGGGAGGAAAAGGGAGAGAAGTCCTTTCAGGAACACTCCAATGTTCTCTGACAGGATTGTGTCCTTCATTGTCCCTTCATTGCTGCTTTTTTTTTGCAGGAAAAACATCATTAAAAGTCTGTGCATCAGACCTGGGGTTACATGGCTGGAAACAAAATACAACCATGCAAGAACTTCAACCATCCCCCTGCTCACTGGACTGGCAACTCAGAAACCCTCGAGCACCTACTTTGCACAGGTATGATTTAGTAATAGATTAATAAGAGCTTTTTGCTGCTGGAGGAAGCCCTTAGTAAACTCCAAATGGGAGTGTCCCAGTAGCATTATTCCCTCTCAACACAGGCCTAGGGAACACACACAGACACACTTACTTGTGGTATGTTGGCACCACTTCATAGAACAGCTGGAAGATTCTCCTCACCGAGTAGAAGAGCTGCACACAGCTACAGGGAAAATGAGGGTCAGGTCAGCCTGGCAATGGTCTTGTTCACAGGTGACCCTCAGCCTTCTCCAAAACAGGGCTTTATGAGCACTGAAGCACTGGCCCAGAGTGGACTGTCAGGCTCAGTGACAGCCATGTCAATGTGCTGCAAAACTCACAGAGGCTGCGGTGACCTTGGGAGGTCAGCGTGGAAAAGCTTCAGAAGGGAGATATGTGAAACCCCAGGAACAAAGGAGACAGTGTCCCTTCCCCACCAGGTGTGCACAAACACTCAGCCCTCTCTCTGCCACTGAGGGGTTACCTGGGCAACAATCCTGCTCCAGGGCTGTGGTCTCTGGTTTTTAAAGTACACTTTACATGGTCCTCAATATTTGTTTTCTCTCAAGAGCCCTGCCAGCTGCAGAGCTGGAGCTCTTTGCTTTCACCAGCACAAAGACAGCAAGAACTCTGCTCACAATGGGTGCCAGCACTTACCATTTGGTTTGGAAAGAAGAGATGGGTTTAATGTTTCTAAACAACTGAGAGCTACAGTGGGATAAATCAGCGAAGTGGACACTGCAGTAGCATCTCTCCCATGAAGCCATGGACTGTGTTGTGCACAATGGGGAGTTTACAGTGGCTACTCTGCTTTAATAGCTAAAATACAAGGCAGTGCACCTGAATGTTCCCTGAAAACCCAACCCCAAAGGCTGCTTAATCTGAGTACTGCAGGGAGCAGAGTTTACAGCTGTACCCGTGTCCTGCACAAACCCAGGGCTGCATCCACCAGCCACAGTGAGAGTAACTTCAATGACTGCTTCTAATTTTTAAGTATATTCTATTCTTTTAAAGTTCCTTTAACCTATTAACAGCTGCTTAGTGTTGCTGCAGGCAGTGAGCTTCTGTCACCCAGATTATTGATCAGTAATTCCTACCACTGGTCCGTGCTGACTGTGGCCTCCAGCAGAGTCTGATAAACCAGCTCCATGAGCTGCTCCACGGAGGAGCTGATGCGACACGTGGGCAGGGAGAAGGTGTACTGGCTCAGCCTGGTCTCCCCCTCCAAATTCACTGTGCCATTGTGCAGAAGGCTGGAGGGCTTTTGCATCTTTGAGTGATCTCCTGATGCAGGGTCAGGCAGCTGTGGCAGGGTTACACAGGACTCAGGTGTGATCTGAGGGGAGACAAGAGAGAGGTAAAATGGAATTTAGAGCCCACAGAGAGGAGACTGTGCGAGATTACAAAGCACTGAATGACAGAGATTTAAGACTCAAGATAAACACAAGACTTGCAGTGCTATTAAAAGATGTTTAGAAATTGTCGTTTGCCAAGATCCCCAAACAATCCCAAGTGCTCCACAAAAAAAGGACTTGAGTGTTGTAGACAATCCTTCTCCAACCCCTATTTTTCCAGAAAAACTGTGTGTTGCATCACCTTGACAGTGTTGTGGATTTCTGAGGTCATCAGGTTTCTGGCTGCTGCAATCACATCCTGGCATTTCTTGCTGGCAAAATGGGAGTTGACGTTGCGGGCGTATTTCAGTAAGTCAGTCGTGTCTCCTTTCAAAAACTGCATGTTCTTTAAGGCCTTTTCAAATTCCTCTGTGGATTTAATCACCTGAGAAGAGCAGACACATGTTTTACATTAACACAGCCTCCCAAAATCAAAGAACCAAACTAAAAATTTGTATAAACTTCCACTCAGCTGAAAGCAAGGGATGAAAACAGGTTTTAGAATGCACTGAGCACTAAAATATCCTCCTGGGCTACCTGTGGCTCTGTGTTCAAACTGGACACCTGGCATCTCCTGAGGGACTTTTTGAGACCCACCTCTGTGTACTGCTCCAGTTTGCTGCTGTTGCTGGGGATGGAGTTCACCAGGCAGTTCTGAACGAGGCAGTTGGAGAGCTCTTCCCAGATCAGCTCCCCCAGCAGCTCTGCCAGCGTGACTCTGCCATCCTTCCTGTCCTCCCCAGGCTGCTCAAGAGGCACATCTGGATTCCAGAGAAGACAAATGGATCTTAATACACCTGTTTCCTGGACCAGACCCTTCACCAGTTCAAAAGACTTTCCTCACACGTAATATTGATTAACCACCAGATATTCTGGAAACTTCTGCTCCAATTACACAGACAAGGTACTGATCATCGACTAATTACAAAAGGGAGAAGCTACCTACTTAGCAGGTATTTGTGGAGAACTTCAAAAATAAGCTTGATCTTGTCAAAAACCTCCATGGGAGAGGACTGATCCAAGGCAGGCTCCTCGGATTTAAACCTCAGGATGAGCACGTCTGGCCGCTCCTCGGTGAGTGGCTGCAGGGATGGGTACGAAATCACTGGCTTGAGGATGTATTTCAGCAACAACTGGCCTGAGAAAATGAAAAAAAAAAATGTTTTCCAACAGCAGAAGACAGGTAGTTTGCTACTGTGAGGTCCAGCCCTGGATACTTTGGATGTAGAGACCCTGCATGAAGTGGAAGAAACACTCTCTCGATCAACTGTATCAGGGAGCAGCTGATGAGGTAAAACTCTTCAAGCATCAGACTATGAAACCAGTCACAGATTAAAAGCATACTGAATTGTCAGGAAAGGACAAATAACTCCAGGTAAATAATAGGATAAATATTTTCCTATTAATAAGAATCACAGCATTCACTTCAGAGTCATGGGAAACACCAGCCAGGAGAGAAAGATTTTCTAGTGTACTGCTGGAGTGACCTGGATCTCAATATCTGTCCCCAAGCCTGAATCCCTGTCCCCATGGGCTACTGGGGCTGTGTTTGTCTGGTCTGTCTTACCAAAAGCTTTCAGCCTGGTGTGCAGCTCTCCCAGGACAGCCAAGGCCTGGAGCACGGACGCCACAGGTGGGCCAGCAACCTCCTCCTCCTTGGATGGCATCGTGTGTAAGTGCAGCTCTGAGTGCACCACTGCCTCCAGGCTGCTTTCTAAACACAAAGAGCTCTGTCAGAATGGGATATGAGAAGCTGCTCAGTCCTCAGGTGGCAGCTGAAGCAGTGTTCAGAGACAAAGAGCTCATTAAACCACCTTACTCCAACAATTTTAGTGCATTTCCCATCTTGTGGGTGCCTGGAAACAGGCATTTCAAACAGTGCAGCAAAACCAGTGGGACAAAGCAGAACTGTGAGCACCTTTGGAAGGAGGGAGCTGCCACACAATGAGCTTCTGCCACTCTTCCCCCAGGTGGCAGAGCATGTTCTGTGTCTGCACCGTGAGCTCCGTGCCGAGCGCCCTCAGGATCTTCAGCTCGAAGCCCTTGCGGGATTCCAGGTTCCTGAGGCTGCCCCGTGCCTGGTGGGGAGGGTCAGACACACAACACTGGTCAGTGCTGCCCCTGCTAAGGAACTGATGCAGTTTATGCTCAGGAAGTCACTATTACCTTTTCCAGTTGCTGAGCTGCTGCAACGTACTTCTTCTCCAGCAGTGCAGTCTTGTGCTCCTTGATGGCTCTGTCGAACTGCAACAGAATGATGTCGAAGCCCAGAATGATGTCTCAGACTGAGGAGTGTGATTTTAAGCTGCCCCCCCTCCCTCCCCTCCTCACCTCCTGCAGCTTTTTCAGCACACTGAGGACCAGCGTGTCCCGCTCCAGCTGCTGCTTCAGCTCCGTGAATTCAGCAACAGCCACATTGAGATCTCGCTGGACCTAAAATAACAAATTGTTCAGTTCACTGGCAGCAGTTGTTATCAGGCACATTTCCTCTTACACATGAGATTTAGAGTATTTCTGCTACTAGAATGATTTGGTGAAGAGGAAAATGGCTCCATCCATTTTACTCCTCATAAGCACTAGAAATACTTATAGGACGGGTTTTTCTTTTAATACATAAGAGTTGTAGAATGGGTTGGAAGGGCCCTTAAAGATCATCCAGTTCCTACTAGACTGCAGTTTTTTTAAAGGTACTGTAAGGAAATTCAGTCTTAAAATGCAGTTAAAATTACTTCAGTGTTTCTTCAGCACAGCTATCTAAAATACAAGGATGCTTGAACTGAGCCAAAAGTCAATTCTCAGTGAACACCACTGCAGAACTCCAGATGCTGGGACATCAGAGGCAATAATCAGAGTGTGAGTCTTCAACTTGACCTGCAGGAGCTGCTCATGTTCCCCTTCAGACCTCACTGGATGTGCACAGGTATGATTTGAGTTCCTGTTCTGCTCTAAACCACTGGGGGACCAACATGGGTCAGTTTGTGTGTCACACCCCCTGCAACAGCCAGGGCTGGGCCTTCTCTGGGAGGGACACTGTGACACACCTTCCCACCTGCACAGCAACAGGACAATCCCTTAATGACAGCTCTTAACTTGCACCCTGCTGTCACACACAGCTGTGTCACCTCTAGACATTCCTTAGGGGTGGTGTCACTTAGTCAAGAGTCACAGAATCATGGAATACCCTGAGTGGAAAGGGACCCACAAGGATCATTGAGTCCAACTCCAGGCCCTGCCACCCATCCCACAATCCCACCCTGTGCCTGAGAGTGTTGTCCAAACACTCCTAGAGCTCTGGCAGCCTTGGGGCTGTGACCTCCTCCCCCCAGTCCCCTCCCAACACACCACGATGGGGTGGGGGCTGCAGATTTGGGGTGAAGCCACGTGGAATCCCCCCATGCCCTCCTGCAGTCACCTCGTTCTCAATGCTTGCCCTGAGCAGGTCGATGTTGCTGGACAGCCCATCCACCTGTGCCACCAGCTCCTCTGCACTCTGCATGCTGGGCAGGAACTCGCTGTACTTCTTGTTTATCATGTTGCAGACTTCTCCCTGGAGAGAGGGAGCAGAAAGACAGCGTCAGCACGGGGAGAAAGGACCGAGGTGAGAGATGGGGGCACCCCGGGATGAACCAGGGCTGGACACCCTGATCTGACTGACCAGGGCTGTGCAGCTAGTGCAGCCCAGGGTTGGGGCACCCTGGGATGAACCAGGGCTGGACACCCCAGTCTGACCCAGGGCTGGGACAGAATCCCAGAATTGTTGGGGTTGGAAGGAGCCTCTGGAGATCACCCAGTCCAACCCCCTTGCCAAGGACAGGGTCACCCGGAGCGACTGACACAGGAGAGCGACCGGGTGGGGTTGGGGTTTGGAATGTCTCCGGAGGGAGAGACTCCGGGACAGAGAGGGGCACCTCGGACTGACCAGGGCTGGACAGCTGGGCTGACCTAGGACTGGGCACCCTGATCGGACTGACCCAGGGCTGGACACTGCAGGCTGAGCCAGTGCTAGTGGGACACCCTGGACCCACCCAAGGCTGGATACCTTCATCTGACTGACCCAGGGCGGGGGCACCCCGGACTGACCCAGGACTGGCCATTCCGGGCCGGACACCCCGCTCCGGACCAGGACACTCCAGTCTGACCCAGGGCCGGACACCTGGCTCCGCACCGGCTCCTCGGCCGCGCCGGCCCCGCTCCCCGCCGTGTCCCCCCGTGCCTCCCCCCGTGCCTCCCCCCGTGCCCAGCCCTGCCTTGAGCTCCTCGACGCGGCGGGACAGCCTCCCGACGCGGGTGCCCAGGTGCTCCTTGTCGAGGCGGCCCGAGTGCGCCAGCACGGCCGCCACCAGCGAGCCCGCGCGCGCCGCCATGGCCGCCCCGCGCCGCTACGGCGGCCGGCACGGACCAGAGCGCGGAGCGGCGGCCGCGGGGAGGGCCGCGGGTTCGAGGCTGCGGGGGGACGGCTGCGCCGAGGGGGAGCCGGGGCGCGGTGGGTGCGGGGGATGTGTGCGGGCTGGGGGGCTCCGGGGGTGCTGCGCGGCCATCTAGGGGTGCTGGGGGGCGTGCGGGTGCTGGGGGCTCCGCGCCTGCTGCAGGGTTCTGTAGCTGGGGGGACACCAGTGAGTCCTGGGGTTGTAGGGCTGGGGGACAGCAGTGGATGCTGCGGGACCTGTGGGTGCTGGAGGTCTATGGCTAGGGGGACATCAAGGGATGCTGGGGGGCTCCATGGATGCTGGGGACCTGTGGATGCTGGAGGTCTATGGCTTGGGGGACACCAAGGGATGCTGGGGGGCTCCATGGATGCTGGGGACCTGTGGCTGCTGGGGTTCTATAGCTGGGGGGGCACCAGGGGATGCTGGGGGACCTGTGGACCTGGAGGTCTATGGCTAGGGGGGCACCAAGGGATGCTGGGGGGCTCCGTGGATGCTGGGGACCTGTGGGTGCTGGAGGTCTATGGCTAGGGGGATACCACTGGATGCTGGGGGGCAATGACTGGAGGGGGACAAGTTAATGCTGGGGTCTCCCCAGCTGCTGCAGAGCTTTGTGGCTGTGGAGGGGACCTGTGGACGCTGGGGAGCTCCAAGGCTGGGGGGAACACACCAGTGGCTGCCAGGGGACCGGTGGATGCTGTGGGGGATGCATGGATGGTGGGGGCTCTGCAGCTGCTGCCGTGTTCCCTGGTTTTGGGGGGACCCCTGGCTCCTGGGGGTCCGTGGCTGTGGAGAGACCTTTGCCTGCAGGAGGCTCCCTGGCAACTGGATGTCCTGGAGGGTCCGTGGCTGCTGGGAACCCACCACCTCAGCCCCAGCTGTCCTCCCACGGCTGCCAGGCTGGGCTGGGGTGAGGAGGCAGGCTCAGAGCACCTCAGCCATCCCCAGCTGCAGGGGGAGGGAGGCTCCAGCCCCCGGCATCCGGCACCTGACGCAGATCTGGGGCCAGTGGTGCAGTTGTGGTGAGGAGCTCTCTGAGCTGGGGACGGAACCACCACCTCTGTGCCATGTGGAGGGGAAGGGCCCTGGGTGTCTGGGCAGTGCTGGCCAGCCTGGTTGTGCCCAGCTGGGGTAACCAAGGTGAGTCACTGGGGCTCAAGGCAGTTGGGCACTTGCCGTGGTCCCTGGAGATGCTCCAGGGTGTCTGGGGTGCTGGGAGGGTGCTGGGAAGGAGGCCTATGGCTTGGTGGAGCTTTCCACCTGGACATGAGGTTCCAAATGTCCATGGGGAAAAGGGAATTGGTGCAGCGAGGATGGGATCACTGCCAGCTCTGCCTGCCCTAGACCATTGCTGTGACAGCCTGGAGCTGTGTTATTGTCTGTGATAACCCTGCCTTGCAATGACAGAGTCTGCTTTGTCCAGAGGTTTTTGTCTGTGGTGCCTTTCTGCTGCTCAGGGACAGCCTGAGCATCTCCACGAAGGAGCTCTGAGTTCTGCACCACTGTGAGGGTTGATAACTCAGCGGTGAACTCTCTGCTCTCTCTCTTTTTTTTTTTTTTTTTCTTTTTGTACAGGACCTAAAATAACTGTGAAAGAAGTCAGTGGGAAGGTGTTCTTGGAATGCACAACAAGTGGACAAAGTAAAGTTACGTGGTGGAAAGACGAGAACGAACTTGGAAACGAAACTCAGCTGGAGCTGAGCTCAGTTTACGACGATCCCAGAGGCCTCTACACCTGTCGAGCAGGAGAGGCAGCAGAGGGGAAGCTCCAGGTGCACTATCGAAGTAGGTGCTTTCTGGAGCCAGAACTGCCTGTTTTAACTGGCCAGTTTTAACCCCAGAAAATTTCTGAGGGAAATGCCGGTTTCCCAGAGTCTGTGGGTGGCTCCCCCAGTTTGCTGCAGGTCCCCCTGTCCATGGTGTCCCCATGAGAGCCCCGCAGCCCCGGTTAGAGCCATGACTGATGCACTGCTGGCCTCTCTCTGGCCCTGCGCTGGGTGCCGGGGGACACACGGCAGCTCGTGCCACTGCCCCGGGTCACACAAGGAGCCAAACTCAATCCCAGGTCTCTCTTGGCCTGGGGCTGGAGCCTGTCCATGTCCCTTTGTGCTTCCAGTGTGCCAGAACTGCATCGAGGTGGACGCTGCCACCGTCTCGGGGATCGTGATCGCGGACGTCGTGGCCACCGCGCTGCTGGCAGTGGCCGTGTACTGTGTCACCGGCCACGACAGGGGACACACGTCACGAGGTGAGGGGGGACAGGGGCTGGGCACCCCCAGGGGCTGCCATGTGGCACCCAGGCACTGCAGATGGGTTTGGTTTTAAAGGCACCACGCTGCCCGTGGCTCCCCTGATCCCTGACAGCCTTCTTTCTCCATTTAGCCTCTGACAGGCAGAACCTGATTGCCAACGACCAGCTCTACCAGGTGAGTGTGGGGGCACACCTGTGGGTGTGTATGGGGGGACCTTCAGCACCTCTGTGTGGTGTGGGCCCAGCCTGGCCATGGGGACACGTCTGCTGGGGGATAATCAATGCCTGGAGGTGGATATTGCTCTCTGATGGGGCAGCTGCCTCTCCCCAGGTGACCCAGAGTACGGGACAAGCTCAGCTACCCCGTCTCTTACTGTGTGTGTTAAGCTCTGTGTGTGGGGAGGGACGCTTGGAAAAGGCTTGGCAAAGAGAGGGCTGGGCCAGCTGCCCCTCCCAGGGCTGGACAGACATGCTTGGAGCTCATCTCCCCCTTTTTCCCCCTCCAGCCCCTCGGAGAGCGGGAGGATGAGCAGTACAGCCGGCTGGCACCCGCCCGGGCCCGCAAGTGAGGTGGGGACACTCTGGAGCCTGTGACTCCATCAGCACACAGGCTTTGCCTGGACATCCCTCCTGCTCCATGCCAGGCTGGGCTACTTGCAGCACTGTGCTCTTTCCATGACCTCCTGCACTTCTGTATTCCTCTCATTAAAGATGAGCCTGTCCCACAGCCTCCCGGCTCTGTCCCTTCTGTCGAGGGCCCTGGAGAAGGTGCACACTGGATGGGATCTGGTGTCTGGGAAGGTGCACATTGGATGGGGTCTGGATGCTGGGAAGGTGCACACTGGATGGGATCTGGTGTCTGGGAAGGTGCACACTGGATGGGATCTGGTGTCTGGGAAGGTGCACACTGGATGGGATCTGGTGTCTGGGAAGGTGCACACTGGATGGGATCTGGTGTCTGGGAAGGTGCACACTGGATGGGATCTGGTGTCTGGGAAGGTGCACACTGGATGGGATCTGGTGTCTGGGAAGGTGCACACTGGATGGGATCTGATCACTGGAAAGGTGCACATGGGATGGGGTCTGATCACTGGGAAGGTGCACATGGGATGGGGTCTGATCACTGGGAAGGTGCACATTGGATGGGGTCTGGATGCTGGGAAGGTGCACACTGGATGGGATCTGGTGTCTGGGAAGGTGCATGCTGGTGCTCCCCAGCTCTGAGCAGGAACAGCCAGTGGGGTCTGAGTATGGTCAAAGTGGGAGCAGACACCAGCCAGGATCAGCCAGCAGTTGGAAACCTCATAAACCAGGTCACCCCCCCCCCCCCCGTGCCAGTTGCACACACCTGTGGGTTGTTTTCCTGCTTTTCTCAGAATCTGAGTGCCAGGCTTTAGGGAGAACCAGGCTGAGAAGTGCCCTGTGACTCAGGCAATCCAGTGTTCAGGGGTATAAAGGAAGCAAAGAGGTAACACTCAGTAAAAACCGGCCACAAATCTGTGACACATGTGACCCAACAAACAACACGTCGTCTGTGCAGAGCTGTGGGTGCCCCACAGGTGCCCATACAGGGATCAGGGTGTGATCAGCCTTGTGGACAGTGAGCAAGGAAAGGACCTGTTTTTCTACAGTGTTGGGTCCTTACACAGCAACATTTTGCTCTTCAGAGGAGTAGAATAATATCTTAGTGGTTTTTCTGCTCCAGTTAAGGGTCAGCCCAATGTGGCCATTGCAGGTAGAATATTGCCAACACCTGCCTTTTACCTGCAAAGCCATCTGGGTAGGACTTCATTTAAAAAGTGACCAGCAGACTGCCTAGTTTGTAGCTCTTTCACCACCATCAGGTCTCAAAGCAATTGGCAAAGGTGGCTAACCCCACTCAAGGAACAGGAGAAGCACAAATCCAAGAGCCAGACTGCGAGAGGCTCCTCAGCACCTCACCCTGGGAAGGACAAAGAAATATTTCTCCAGTGCAGGTAAGCACAGAGGCAGAGAGATGTTGCCACTGGGTGGGTGCTGATCCCACTGAGATAAGGAGTGTGTGGGATGGCACTGGCTGGGGCAAACACAGGGCAAACATGTACTTTTGTGCACCCCACAAACAGTGGCAGAAGCACCGGGGTGGAGCCTGAAGCAAAAATTTAGACCTCGTACGCCCAGAGTGGTCCAGGCTTCTCCCATCCCACCCGAGGACTGGGCTGCATGGCTGGGCTGAGCAGGCCCCCCTGGAGCACTGCTGTTTTGCAGGAGGTGAGAACATGGCCCAGAGTGGTTTCAGAGCTGCTGGGGGTTAGTGCTCCTCGTATCTCTCCATCTCCCTGCTCGCTGCTCAGAGCCTTGTATGGTAACCCCAGCTGTGCCTCTCAAACCGCATCCTGGGGCTGAGCACAGCGACCTGCTCACAGGGCTTGCTGGGTGTTTATCTCCCCACACTGAAACTCAAGGGTTAAACCACCCCCAGCCCCCAGGAAACTGCTGCTGTTTCCTTTCCTCAGAGCTGCTGCTCTGCTGGGTAACAGCACCGTGGGTGGCTCTGGTGTCAGCCCAGAAACCTTCCCAGGCACCCCAGCATCTCTCGGGCCCTTCTTAACCTGTCCCACTGCTGCTGGGCCATTTTGGTTTTAATATACTGATGCCTCTGCTCCTTTTGCTACAGTCCTGGGCAGCAAATGAAGATAAGGCTGTGAACATGAGCTCTAGACAAGGTCAGAGGCCACCCACCCTGAAAGACACATTCCCTGCCCAGGGAGGCACTGGAGGGAAGGGGAGGCACTCAGGGCAGAAATTAAATGGGAGAGACAACCAGAGTATGCAACTGGAGCAGAGAGGAGTGTGGGGGAGAAGGAGACCAGGAACCACAAGTGAGGCTGCAGTCCTTTAATGGGGAGGAAAACTTCTCTTGCCAATGCACGTTTCTGTTCCCTGGTGTCAAACCAAAGCAGGGTGGGACAGCAGGTGCCTGACCTGGCTGACCCCAAAATGCCTCAGCAGAGCTGCAGAGCTGGCACTGAGCTGGGCAGCAGCGTTTAGCCCCTGTGCTGCTGCCTTCCGTGGCTTCCAGCCTGTCATCCTGGGAATTTCAGAACCTCCTGGATTCCAGGCCTGCATACACTTCCCGCTGGCCTTTCCGGATGGGCTGTGGGATGGAAAAAGATGTTAGTTTGGGAATCCTTATCTTAGTCCACGCAACACATTGGGGAAAGCACAGCAGAGCAGGTGCAGCACTGCTGTGTGGTGTGTGCAGAGCACAGGGAGCTGCACTTCTGCTCCCAAATCCCTGTGGCAGCACCAGGAGAAGGTGCTCCACCCTCAACACCTTTTTTTCCTCCATTCCTGGGGGAGCTTGGAGCTTGACCGGATGCTTTGTCAAAGGATAAATGCTACCAATTCCCAGACCTTGCTCTCCCTCCCCAGCCAGCAGAAAGATGGAAAACTCTCCATACCTCATAGTCCGGGTTTGGAACAGGGGGAGGACGCTGCATCTTCTGACCTGCAACAGAGGCACAGAGAGGTGATCCCTGGGATGATTCAGGTAACACAGCACAAGGGACTTCCATGATGATCCCAGGGCAATGCCATGAACCCACAGGTCAACTTGCATGGCTTTATTATGAGCTTAGAGCTGTCAAAGCTGCCAGGAGCATCTGCCATGCAGGGTTGGCTCCAGCACAGCAGGGAAACGGGTCCTTATGGGCAGGAGATTTGGCAAAGCAGCTGTTCCCATCCCATGCCCAAAGGCAGGTGTGGGAAACAGGAGGTTGGTTGGTGAGGTCTTGGAAGCTCAGGGAGAGCAGAGGATGCTCCTTCCCACAGTGGGAGCTTCACGTAGTGCCCTGTGGCCACCACGGAGAGCAGAAATGCCTGAAATGGCTCTTACCTCGTGCCCGAGGGGCAGGACTGGGGCTTGCTCGCCCCTTCCTGTCTTTGCTGAAGTAGTAGACCAGGATCAGCACCCCCAGGGTGATGAGGAGATCCGCAGCAATGATCCCTGTGACCGTCAGGGTATCCAGCTCCTCGCAGTTGGCACACACTGCCAGGAGGAGAGATGGAGGGGCTCAGAGCTGGGCTGCCTTCCCTCCCAGCAGGAAAAGCCCAGGCCCCCCTCATCTGCTGAGTGCTGGCCGAGACACAGCTCTGGGTGGCAAGGAGAAAAGAGCAAGCAGAAAGGAAAGGGGAGATTCCTTTTGCCAAAAATGGGCTGTCAGACCCTCACAGGTCGGGAAGGGCCTCAGCAACACCACGTTCACCCTCAGTGTGTCAGAAGGAAGAAGAGTCTTCCCGTAAAAACACCAAGTGCTGAAGAATTTACTATGTTTTCAGGTAATCTCTTTCACTCAGTGTTTATTTTTCCTCGCTGTTTGTGCTCAGTTTTTAATTTGTTGGCACATTTTCTCTCTTTGTTTTAAAGAGCAGCACAGCTCCCTGCACAAACTGCTGGGCAGTGCCTTTCCCTCCCAGCTTGCTGATGGGGAACTTCCCTTAGGAAAACAGTGGTCCAGGAGACTCAAATATACAATGGAACCAGCAGATTTGGTTATCTAAATGCAGGTTTCTGGTGCCCTTTGAGATGCCTTTAAGTATTTAATCTGAGCCATGCAGGCTTTAGCCCATGGACTGAGGGAGTTTCTCTCACCTCTGGCATTCAGGTACAGCTCATGCCTCGTCCCACTGGAGTCAGAAGAACAGCTCAGGTTGGCAGGAGAGCTGTCGTGGTCTGTTATAATGTACTTCCTCTCGTTGCTGGTGCCTGCTTTTCCCCCAGTTGACTTCCACACTACGTCATCCTCGGTCAAGGGACATGTGATTGTCACCGTGGTGCCCGAAATCTCCACCAGGAATTCTTCACTGGCAGACAGGCCTACGAGAAAGGAAACCAAGGGGAAAACTCAAATATTCCCATCTGGTTTTTACTCCTCAGCCATGAGGCTTCTGCAGTCTTTATATCGTATAGTTAAAAATGTTGGTAAAATTCATTTACCCTTCTGTGCTTCATCTGCGAAGAGAATAAGAAGTGTTAAAAAGTCAGCTGCTTGTTGCTGTTGGAAAAACCCAGCCCTGCTTGGGGACCACTGGTAATAATTAAGGGCAATTTATGACAGCCAATTTTTCCATCAGTGAGATCACTATCAATTAATGAACAGCGAATTTTTCCCATTCTACGAGTTTTCAAAATTCAAATATTTCTATTTGACTTTTAGTCCTCCCTTGTGAGGCGTATTTTGTCTTTTGATCACACTAAGTTGTTAAGAACAATGGAAAAATACAGTTACCCTGCTGGCTGTGGTGCCAACTACAAAAGAAAGAATAAGTGTTAAGTAGTTGAGTTTAGCTCCTGATATTATACACCTCTCCTACTTCCAGGGTATCCTTTCTGAACTCAGCTGCTTGAAAGAGATGTTTATGATCCTGTATTCATGCTAAAGGTAGCAGAAATATTCTGTTTGTGGCACAGGATGTTGTTTTGAAATTAAGCCTTTTCCCTTGGAAGCCATTTTTAACACAGACTAACACAGAATGGAAACTTGAATCATTTTCCGACCCAGTTTAGAAAAAGGGTTCTTATTGCAAGCTGTGCACCCCAAAACTGTACCTTATTATCATGGAGTGAAGACTGCTGGAAAATCCTCCCTGGTTTCTGCAGTAAGAACCTTGTGAATTCACTGGAGGGTGGGACCCTGACCCTTGATTTAACACTGTAAAACAGTTTATCTATATGATTTTTCTGTCCTGTAGGAAACAACCAGCTCCATGGGAGTCTCTGGAGCTGGAATATTAAAGAAACCGTTTTTAGGAGGTGGGGATCAGACTTGTGATTTCCTTTAAAGATGTTTGTCAACAGAAAGTAAGGTAAATAAATAATCATAGATTTGAAATGCCACAGACAAAGGACTTGGCTGGAAAGAAGATGATCTGATGCTTTTTTCTTTATATAGGTGAATTTAAATTTGAAAAAAGAACAGGCCATTGCTAAACCAGATGTTTTCTACCTTCCCAAAGGTTAGCAGTTGGTATTTGCAGCACATTGTCAGAGTAGTTGTAGTTTTATTGTAGTATGTCTTAAGTAATTATCTTCCAAACTCATCTCATTGTTACCGGCTTTTTTTAGAGTCTTTACAGATCCTCTGCCCTTCATCCTAAAGCAGCTGCTCCACTCAAACTGGTACGGTGGAAATTCCTACCACAAATGGATATCCCACCAAGTCTGAACTGAAGTAGTTACCCATGATCACAAATTGGTTTAAGAAAAGTGCATGAAGTGGATAAAGCATAAAAATGAAACTAAGACAACAGAACCTCAGAGATCACACTGCACGAAGCTCCAGCCCTGCTGCCTGAAGTTTGGAGATCCAATCCTGCTGCCTGAAGTTTGGAGACTCACCTGCCCAGAGCAGGAGCCCCAGGAGAGGCCAGGACTGCTCCAACCTCATGCTTGTGTCCCTCCTTGTCTTGCTCTTCTCTACCACATCACACGGGCATCGCTGCGGGGCACGACAGGGCACGGCGGCTCTTCAAGCCCCTCTTACAGGAAAGGGGCCCAGGATCCTTTCCCAGAATTGTCCCCAGCAGTGCTGGGGGGACTCCCCGTTCCCAGGGACACGAGCGAGCAGCCGAGGCAGCCCCGGGACACGTGTGGGGAAATGAGCCCAGGTCAGGAAGTGCAGAGGCTCAAAAGGTCTGCACAGGACGTCACTGCCAGCGAGGGGTGGCTGCTCTGCACCAGCCTGGCCAAGCCCCAGGACAGCTCTTGGAGTTGCCCTGGGAGCAGCAGGAGGAACGAGCCGGGATTAGATTTGCCATCAGGACCTTCCTGGAGGCTTTTGGGAGTGAGTGTCTCTGGAGTTCAGGCTGCTGCAACAACTTCACAAAGAACCACGGAATGGTTTGGGTTGGAAGGGACTGTAAAGACTGTCCAGTCCCACCCCCTGCCATAGGCAGGGACACCTTCCACCAGCCCAGGTTGCTCCAAGCCCCGTCCAACCTGGCCTTGGGCACTTCCAGGGATGGGGCAGCCACAGCTTCTCTGGGCAACCTGTGCCAGGGCCTCACCACCCTCATAGGGAAGAGTTTCTTCCTGATGTCTTATCTGAACCTCCTCTCTTTCCGCGTGGAAGTGGCCGGGCCCCACTAGAGGGGGCTCCTGCCCCAGCCAGGACTGTGAGGAGGGGACGATCCCTGCAAACCCAGGCTGGGGGCAGGCACAGACCACCCATGGCACCGGGGCAGGGGGATCTCAGAGCTCCTCTGCTGCGCTGGGAAGATTTTGAGAAACTCATCTTTCATCTCGTTCCCGAGAACCCGAAGGAATTTCCCTTTCCAGCAGCGATGCTGGCACGGGCACAGCGGGAACGCGCTGCCTGCCCAGCTCCCTCTGCTCCAAGCCCACAGAGGAGGCAGAGCTGCTCCGGTGTGGTGAGAATCGTGGGGATTTGGGGGCACAGGTCCAGGGCAGACATTCCAAGTCACCCAAATCTCTCTCCTTCCACAGGGCTCCCCGCGTTCTGCGCCTGCCTCACACCTCGAGGGACTCCCTCCCAGACACCTGGAGGATGGAGCTGGCTTCTCACTCCTTCCCAGGAATTCCCCATTTACTGACATGGCTAATCCCAGTGTTGTGGGCCCTGTTTCATTTATTGGGGTGCTCTCTTTGGTTGTCAGAGCTTTCTTTTAGTTATTTCAGTTTCAAAATGAAACGTCAGATAACTTAGTTACTAGTGAGTGTGAGAGGGACACGTTTGAAACAAGATGAAGATTATTAAAAGTCTGCAAGCAAAGATGGGAGCAGACCCTCTCCCCAGTCCTGTGCAGAAATAGGAAGTGACTGCAAATTGGCTGCTGAGGAGCTGCCTTGCAGTGCTTTAAACTCAACCAGAACAATCCCCAGCCTGATATTTATCCCGAGTGGCAATGAAAGAGAAGGAGATGATGTTTTGGAATGGCAACTGAATGGAAATCTGGGGAGATGCAGTGATGAAGGGTTAATACAGGGCCAAATTATTCCTGTGAAAATAGAGACACTTGGTGTCTCAGAGCCCTTAGCAGAGGCGTGTTAGCAGGCACAAGATTCTCTGTGCTGTACTGTAGGTATCTGTGGGACACTTCCATCCTCTGGATTTGTGCCCACACTGCTGTCACAGTCTGGTTCGGGTTGCTCTTTTTGAATTCTTTGCAGGTTTGGGTTTTTTTGCCAAACAAACGGCCCTCGTTCCTTTGAGCCTTCTACAAACACCTTCGGGCAAACTTTATTTCAGGAGCACAGCTACCTCCCACAAGAGGGGAGTGGTTTCAGGTGGAAGCTGGGAGGAGGAAAGATTGCAACACAAAAGAGCAAAGGAATATGGGAGGGAGAAGAAATTAATCTTACCCTGAGAATCTCCCTGTTTTACACCCAGAAGTGCCTGGTGCTGCCACACCTTCCCACGGTGCCCGGGCAGGCAGCGCTGACTCCAGCACTGGGAGCACTGAGAGCGCTCTCGGCCTTGCAGGTCAAGCTGGGAGGAAGGAATTGGCCTTGCTGTGCTGGGAAGACTTTGAGAAACTCATCCTCCACCCAGTTTTCGAGAAGCAGAAGGGAATTTCTCTTGGCACGGGAGCACGGACGGGTGTCCCCGATGCGCGGCCGCACCTGGGCGGGTGCTGTGCTCGTCCTCGGGGCGCAGCTCCCAGGTAAGGAAAGGAAACCTGCCCTGCCTGGCCTCGCTGCCATCCTGCCTCTCCTCTTCCCATCCCTTACTTTAGAAGGCAGAGACTTTGCTCCCGTCCTAGTGCTGCGGTTCTTTCTGTCCGGGGTTCGCTGGCAGTGACACGACGTGGTTGAGTTTCTTCTCAGACAGGTTGAGGCGTGTTCGAGCTCCCTCTGAGCTCGGGTTACGACGTCTTTTTCTCTCCTGCCGGGAATCTGAACTTTAGTCCAAGACTTTTTTTTTTTTTTTTTTTTTTTTTTTGCTACCTTTGTTCCTAAACAATCAGAGATTGTTCAGGAGCCTCGGGTTCGGATCCTTTACACAGTAACAATTCCAGACTGACAATAAACTCGCTTGAATTTTCGGTGGTTTATATCAGAACACTGGGTTTTAAATGCATCAGCTCACGGATGTAATCTGTCTTGAAAAAAAAAGTACTTTAGATTTATTTCCCACAGTTTTTCTTTTTTAAAGGTGCTTAAAAGATTTGGCACTGAATCTTTGGATGAGAAACATGATCTCTGCCAGTGAAGCTTTTCAAATGCGAACACCTTCAATGTTTTCAAAATATTTTCCCCTTTGAGATAAGAGATTATTTGGAAGGAAGTCTTTGGTTATAAATTACTTTCAAATATGTCTTTATTATAAAGCCAGATTTTACAACCTTAGATAACCTTTTTTGGCTTGGATCATACAGGGGCAAGTTAACTTCCTAAAGTGACAGGAAATGATTAATAATTTTTTTTTCTTTTTCACTAGAACTCCTTTGGTTTTCCTATTTTTCATTTTCTTCCTTTCTGCGCCTTGCTGGCACACTTATTTTTGAATAAGTCAGCAGCTGTGATGGTTTGGTTAACAGAGGATGTTTCTTTGCCACATTTACCTTGAGGATTTCCTCTCGAGTTCTTCAGCCTGACTGTATTTGACCGCAGTTGTCCAGCTGGACTATTAACCCTCTAATAGGCCATTCCTCCATCAGTAAGAGCAGTTTTCACCGTGCTGAGAGTACAAAGTGTATAAAGAAAGTTCTAGCATGGGAAATAGCCCTTGTTTGCTGGGTCTCAGCAGTCCAGTTTTAATGGCAGGACTGATTTTCCAAGAAATCTGCAGGATCACCCATTGAGGAATTATCTCTGTGCCCGAGACAATTATTTCCAGGGCTAGATAAGGCTCAGACTACACACTGATAAGGAGCAGTGATGAGTTCACACCTCGGCAGTGATTATGGGCTCTCACCCCCCTGTTTTCCCCGCAGCACTTTGGCTGGCAGCAGCAGTGGAAGTTTACACCTCGGAGGAGGTGGTTGCTGTGAACGGCACAAACCAGCGGCTCAAATGCACCTTCTCCAGCAGCAGCCCCGTCAGCCCCCAGCTCGCAGTGACCTGGAACTTCCAGCCCGAGGACCTGAGCTCCCACGAGCCGGTGAGCTGAGATCTTTACTCTCCATTTCAGACTGGTTTGCCCCAACAAACCAGTCCCAAGGCCCAGCACTGGGTGAGCCCAGTGGGGGTGGGCACCCACACCCGAGACCCACAGCTCTGGGCACTGGGGCCTTTCCTCTGTCACAATTAACCTGAGCAGTGAGGTCTGTTTATAGACCCTGGCTGAAGAATGTTCTCATGCTCAGTTTTGGGTGATCTTGGTTGAACTGTTTGTGGCCTGATGAACTATTGGTGCCTGCTGACACCTCAGCCCTGTCTTAGCTGACACCCTGCACCCGGCAGGACTCGCAGGGCACAGGAATCTCCGAGGTCCCCCCCAGCCCAGGCCATTCTGTGTGTCTGTGATCCCTGCAGGTGTTTTACTACCTGAAGGAGCCCTACAAGCCGCCCTCGGGGCGGTTCAAGGACCGGGTCACCTGGGATGGGAATGTGGAGCGTAAGGACGTTTCCATCATCATCTGGAACCTGCAGCCCACCGACAACGGCACCTTCACCTGCCAGGTGACCAACTGGCCAGATGTTTATGGCTCCATCGGGGAAGTGCGGCTCCGGGTCGTGCAGAAAGGTGAGAGGCCGAGAACCACCCCCAGAGGTCTTGTGAACTTCACCAGTTCCCAGTTTCCCAGTTTGGGAAAACTACGGTAGAAAAAAGGGTTGTAAGTGTAAAGCATGAGGGTGGTTAATGGATACAGGGGGAAAAAGGAGCCTAAGGAAAGGTTCTATTCACAGATGGAGGTTCCCAGCTTCATTCCTCCCGCCACAGCCCCCCTATGCCCCTCTGGTTCATGTCCCTGTCTCTCTCCACACAGTGAGTTTCTCAGAAATCCATTTCCTGGCCGTGGCCGTCGGATCTGCTTCTGTCCTGATGATCGTGGTGGTGTTAGCTGTGATTATCTGTCGACAGCGACGCCAGAAAGCGCAGGAGAAGAGGACGGGGGCGTCAGACACTGAACTGTAAGGACAGAGGAGGGAGGGAAGGGCTCCTGGGAAAGCTTGTCAAATGGAATTACTGGCTTGGCCCCTGCACTGGGCATCTACAATGCAAAGCTGCCAACACAATTAGCAGCAATTGGCTGCGTGTTTGCAGGCAGAGCAGAGCCCCAGGATGAACCAGCTTTGCAGTCCTCCCTTGGCTCTTGCCCTTCACAGTGGCTCCTCATTCCTGTGGTAGTATTTGGCAGATGATCCCCATCCCCTGGGCCTGGCACTGTGGTCACCATACCTGTAACACACCCATCTCACCATGTGACCCCTTATCTGTGCCATGTGTGACTCAGATCCTGCTGCTCAGGGTATCTGACACTCAGTTGGGCTTTTTTTCTTTTTTTCCCCCCTTTCTTTTAATAACAGTAAAGAAAAGGAGAGCCTGAAGATGAGAGAAGAAAAGGAAGCCAGTCCATTAGAAGACTAAAGGTCTAATTGGTGTATACAATGCAGGTATCCATCTCTAATTAGCATCTCGGTGTTATTGGGGATTTTCTAAGACAGATTTCCTCAGGTATTTCACTGCTATTCCAGTCAACAGGCCATGGGGGCCATAAGCAGAAAGAGCTGAGACCACAGTAACGCTTTGCTGTTGGGGATCCTTCAGGAGAGACTCCCAGCTGAACAGGCAGTGGAGAGAAGCTGCCTCTTAAATCTACAAGAGATTTCTCCTCCCTAGTGTTGAGGATCACTTGTAGGAAAGCTGTTGTCGCTGCTTCCCGTGGCATTCCTGCTTTGTGGATAAAGAGGAATGAATTAATTTCCTTTTGTCAGTTTTGAATGCTGCCTTTTTAACTCATTTAATCTCTATTGTTTAAAAATTGCTGCAGGAAGACTGGAGGTGTTTCCGTATTTGCTGGCTTTGCTTAAACATTTCAGGGTAACTTTTACCCACTTGATCTCTGAGGTCAGCAGTTACCTCCATTATTTTTGTTTTCAGCAATAACCCTGAGTAATGAATGTTTGTTTTTCTTATAACCTTTCTTCTTAGGTACTTCCAAAGCAGATGGTGAAAGCTTGTAATTTGGGTTGTTAGAACAAAGGCGAATTACAGACGCTGTGAGTGTGGTACCTCTGCTCCACCTGAAAGTCTGGCAAGGAAAGAGGGTGACACTGCACGAGTTGTGAATTCCCTTCAGCAAAGCAAAGCAGGAGGAACTTGCCCCACGAACGAGGAACTTCACCTTCACACCCGTGGAATGTGAAGAAAGTTGCTCTGGAGATGAAAAAAACGCCAAAAGATTTGACCAAAGCGCCAGGATGTCTGACTGAGCGAGGGTTTGGAAGTGTTTGAGCAGATGCACTCTTGCACCTTAAAAATCACAACGTGCCTTTGTGTTGCCCTGTTTTTCCTCCCCTGAGATCCTCCCTGGCATCACGAAAACAGAGACTGACCAGTGAGGGAGCAGAGGAGCAGCCAGTTGCTTCAACAAGTGTACTTTAAATCTCTTTTTTACTTTAAATGGACTGTGTTAGAGCTGGGCAATGTGTGCTGTTTGTTATTAGGGTATAACATTCACCGGTCAGTCTGGTTTTCACATCCATCTCTTGCAGCTTTGGGGGGTTTTTTAACTCTGGGGGTTGAGGTCACTGCCTCTCCTTCTCTCACTCCCAGCACTGCCCCATGTTCCCTTTGGCTCCAGCCCCCTCACCCTTTCTCTCTAAGCCAGGATGCTTCTTTCCCCCACTCAGCAGCCTTATGCCCACTGTCACAGGCACCCCAGAATTTTGTCTAGCAGTGTCTCTGAGCTCAGAGACATCCCTGAGCAGGTGATGCTTGGTGGTGTGAGGTCCCACTCAGTGTGGTGCTGCAGCAGAAGGGGATTGGGATTCCAACAACAGCAGCAATATCCCAATTCCTCCAAGTGCTGTTCATTGCCCAGGTGACCCCCACACCTGCACTCACTCAGCCCATGCCCTGTACTCACACAGGCTTAATTAAGGCAAAGGAGGCCCCAGCTGGGGGATCCTGCAGAGCTGTAACGGTTTTTAACCAGCCCCAGGTGAAACCTGTTGTGATATTTAACGAGCCCCAAATCAAAACAGAGCCCTGTTTGTTTGAAGAGTGTCTTTATGGCTTTATAACCTGTAACATGCTGGCCACGTTACCTGTCTGGGTGTTTGCATTTTCAACCACCTGTGTCACCAATAAAGGCACTTTGCTGAGAGCCTCGATGGTGAGTAGGGGGGTTGTGACTCGGGACCCCCCCCCAGCTCCAGGCACCTCAAATGAGTGGGTTTGCACCCAAAAAGTGCCGAAGAGGGATTTAGGGGCCGACCCCGACACGGGGCTGGGGAGTTCGGGGTGTCCGGACCCTCCGCTCAGCCCCCGGATCGGGCTCGGCCGGGGCCGCGCGGCCGCCCCAGGTGTGCCCAGGTGGGGCGGCCATTTTGGGGCTGCCCCGCCCTCACCTGCGCCAGGTGAGCGCCATGTTCCGGGGCTGAGCCCAGCAGGGATGCGGCTCCCGGGGGCCGCCGGCCGCCTCCTCCCGCGGGGGGTCCTGCTGCTGCTGCTCGGTACCGGGGCGCTCCGGGGGCTGCGATGGGCCGGGACGGGACGGATTGGGGCGGGATGGAAGCAGCTCTGCCCGCGGTCCGGTCGGGGAAAGGGGGGGAGGGTCCCGCGTGGGAACCGGGCGAGGGGCGCCCGGGATGCGGCTCCGAGGGCAGCGGATGCTCCGGGGGGCGGTGGATGGTCCATGGAGCCGTGGGAGGTTCGGGAAGGGCTGTCTCGGGGCGGTGGGTGCTCCGGGGGATGGTGGGGGGGCTCGGGAAGGGCCGTCCGGGAGCGGTGGATGGTCCATGGGGCGGTGGGGGGCTCGGGAAGGACCGTCCCGGGGCGGGGGTGGCCGCGGGTCTCTCCGGCCGCGCCGTGCGGGGCGCTGGAAGCGGCGGGGAATTATAAACCTGCTCCTGCTCCCTCGGAGCCCGCCTAGCAGCGGAATAAGGTGCGACCATCGGGGCAGAACTTCCTGCCCAGTGTTCCCGTCTCCTCCTTCCTAAGCCGGGAGCGGGAGGTTTGGGAAGGGCGGGAGGTGAGCGATGCTCCGCTGAGCGCTGTGCGGGCCGAGCCCCGCAGCGGGTGAGCCGGGCAGGAGGGGCTTCACACGCTGGAAACGAGAACTGAGAGCTCTTATTGCTGCGGGGTGACTCCTGACCCCGGTGCACGTGGAATTCAGGGGCTGTGGCGAGACACACAGAGCCTAAATTACCTTAAAGTAAAGGTGCCTTAAAGCACCTAAAGCTGGGACTTTGCAACTCGTCAGAGAGGCATCTGATCCCATTTCTCAGCTCTTTACCTCCACATCTAAATATAAGCAGGCTCCAGCCCTGCAGAGAGTAGGTCATGGGCGTTGTCTGCTTTCCTTCAAATTTCATTGTGAAGGATGTCATTATTGCCCTGTTTTAGCCTTTGAATTGTCGTTGACCTGCACCTGTGTTGATACTTTTGGGACATCAACACTCCTGTGCCTCCCCGGTAACTTAATCCTTGCCTTTTGTGCCTGTTCCATCAGGTGTGTGCAAGGCTCTTTCCCTGGAAATTAAAGCCAGTCCTAAAGTGACAGCTGTAGTGGGTGAGCAAACCCTGCTGAAATGCTCCTTCAAATCCAGCTCCCCCATCACTGAGAGCCTCGTGGTGTACTGGACATACCGACCCCTCACTGGGGGCCCGATGGAGACAGTAAGTGGAACAGGGAGTCTGACCAGGTCTCTGTGCCTGCTGAAAATCTGAATTTTCTGTTTGCTTTACTGAGCTGCTGCATCGCTTTGTGGTTTGGGACTCATTGTCATCTTCTGTCCCATGTGAAATTCCTTTGGTGCTCTTTGAGGAAAAATATTCTATGTAAATGCAAAATAGCAGAATGATGATAAAGTAGATGAGTTTTGGGGATTGCTACAAGTGCTGCATTGTGCACTGTAGCCATAGTATGACTGTAAAGATCTGATTGGTGGCTTTATTTCTCTTGCATAGGAAGTATTCTTTCTGACCTCTTAATGTAATTTCAACCCAAAAAAGCATTTCTCTTTGCTTTCTTGGACGAGTGTTTTATTGGCACAACTATTGCCTTTGCCTCCTTTTAGGTTTTCCATTACCAGTCTGTTCCATACCCAACAACAGTGGGAAAGTTCAAGGACAGGATATCCTGGGTCGGGAATGTTGCCAGTGGTGACGCTTCCATCGCTCTCCGGAGCCCCGAGCTGAGTGACAACGGGACGTTCTTCTGCAGTGTGAAGAATCCTCCAGACGTGTACCACAACATCCCCCAGACTGTGCTGGAGGTTACAGAGAGGGGTAAGGCTCCATTTCCATGGCTTGGCCTCATCTGTGGGACAGAGCTGCACTGCGGCTTTGTCGGGATCCTGGGAGTCTGAGCATCACATGGAAAACGTTCCCTGGAGTTCCATGTTAAACTTTCAGCAGGAGTTACCTCAGCCCTGCCTTCTCAGCTCAATACATTGAGAGCTATTGAAATTATTTGGGGCAAGAGGGGAGAGAGGGAGCTGTGGTGATAACCGAAATCAAAAGTGTGCCCTTTGTTCAGCACTTTCAGCCTCCCCATATTGCAGCGGAACAAGTTAAACGATGAGGAAATATTGGCCTAAAAATAACACCCACATCACAAGCACTGACTGTCAGTAACACTCAATTCCTCATCTGCCCTGCGTGCCAGACCTGCCCCAAATCTGCAGCTCAGGCGTGCTGATGGAACTGTGTCGTGACCTGCCTTCCTTTGTAGTTCTTTGCATCTAAAGCTCTCGCCTGGGCTGGGTTTGTGACAGGAGTCCCACAGATTTGGTGGCAGAGGTGGCTGTCTGCAATCTGCCAGCGCTGTGCTTCACATGAGAAGGTCACCAAGCTGCGTGTGGACATTTGTCCCAGAGGCTGGGGAAGGCTCTGTCTCCCTTTCTTTCCCTGTGTTTCACTGCTGGAATGCTGATGTCTCCCCACAGGCCTCTCCTTCCGATTGACCTCGGCAGCCCTGCTCTCCTTGTCCGTGTTTCTCCCTTCCACCATCGTGGTCGTTCTGCTGCTGGTGAGAATGGGAAGGAAATTCAGAGTGCTGAAGGAGAAAAAGAAAGGTGGTTACAAGAAGTCTTCCATCGAGGTGTCTGATGAGTAAGTTCTGGCTGCAGCCCAAAGCCTGTCCTTCCACTTTGGCCTGTCGGCACAGGCCAGAGGATGCTTCCTCCACTGTCCTTTGTCACACAGCGCTCGGTGTCTGTGGTTCAGTCACTGGTTCTACTTCTCCATGAGCACCATTCAGCACTCAGAAAGCTTTGGGAGATCCCCAGGCTGGGGCACGAATCACGTGCTGTACATCCCCTTTTTCTGTCATTCGTGTGAGCCGTGGAACAGAAGCAGTTCAGGGTTAGCCAGTCTTTCACTTCTGTAATGGGATTTATTTCGGCCTGAGTCAGCAAGATATTTTGCCTACGTGGGCTTTATGTGTTGCATTTTGGTGTGAAGTGTCCATAACATCAGAACAGACCCAAGAATGCCACCTGGTTCCCCTGTGGTGGCCTGAGCAGAGGTGCCAGGTACTGAAGGAGCCTTGGAGACTGAATTCCCCTCTGGAGAGGATTCTGCTCTGGAAGAGTCAGTAGTGAGAACAGCCAGGTAACAGTGCTGCTGCAGGAGCTGCACCTGGCTTTGCCATGAATCCAGGGCTGCAATCCACTGCAGAATGAGGTTTTTCTGCTTTGTTTCAGTGTTCTGATGGGAGTTTTGAGATTCCCCAACCAGATAGCAGCTCTTGTTTTCTTCTTCGTGGCACTGACGTGAAATATCTGCCTTCAGAATGAGGGGCCTGACAGCCTTTATTCTCTTTGGTTTTGCTGTGCAGAATCAAAGGCTTTTCATCACGATGAAAAAACCTTTGATTCCGTGTGGTGTAAATAGAATTCAGAGTCTGTAGGACTTATCAGTGTGTTTTGGGAGGAAAAGTCCAACCTAATCCCGTGCCTTTTCTGCAGGCCTGAGCAGACAGAGAGCATGGGCTGCTCCAGGAAACTCAGGGCGTGGTGTCTGAACTGTGTGGTAAGTGAAAGCTGGTGTTTTCACTGTGGTTTTGCCAAATTTGGTGCTCATTGGAGGTGCTAAGAGCAGCAGGTGGAGCTTGTCATAACCCCTCTGGATGTCCAGGAGGTGTCCCAAAAGGCTGGGCTTAAGCTCCTTGTTTTGTCTCGAGATCCACCAAATTGATTTTTCGTGTGACTTTATTGAAACCAAAGCTGTGGCTTTAAGATGAAAAAGCAGAATTTAAGTGCAAGCTGCTGTGTAGTTTCTCTGAAGGCCCTGCAGGACCAGCCTGGGGGGCTGGCAGTGCTGTGGTGGGGAAGGGAGGCAGGGACACCCCGATGCCCTGTGCTCCTTGCAGAGGAGGTGCAGCCCTGCTGCTCTTCTGGAGACCTTCCTCCTTTCACCCTGTTTACGTTGCAACAGAATGTTTCTAAACTCTCCTGGTTTGTTTGTTTCTTTGTGGCTTTTTGTTTGTTGTGCCTTGTTGTGTGTTGTTGTCTTCTAACTCTGCTGGTTCTCCTCCTACCCATGAGCAGCTCCTGTGAATCAGGAGCCTTGTGCTGACTGTACTGAATGTTTTTGCCACCTGCTGCCCTTGTTTTGTGTGAGTGCTGTGTGCTGGGATCAGCAGCCACAGCCACCAGTGTGGCACATTCCAGAGTAATTTGAGTGTTTTCATTTTTTTCCATGGTGTCCTGTTGAGCAAACTGACCTGAGGCACCTTTGCATCTCTTATATGCAGTCAGGACATATGCTAAAGAGTATTTAAATATGTGTTGCTTCATTCACTATTCTAATGCCAGCCATTTAAAATGTCCTAAATGCATGAGCCTTCAGACAGGCGTGTGCTGATGGTTTCTGTTAGATACAGAATGGAAAACAAGCAATTATGTAAGTTAAATATTAAATATTTGCATTTCTACATAAGATACAGCAGTGTTGGGAACAGGGGTGCAGAAAGTAGGAAATGCTTTGTGCCAAAGGGGAAGTGGCCTTAGAGGTGGAAAGGTGACATGCTGGGAAGCAGGGAGGGACCAGGTGGAGAGATGGGAAAGGATGGAGCCCCAGCTTGGTGACAGAAATGCTGTCAGGCAGTGGGAGATCTCAAAAGTTGAAAAATGTCTTTTCATCCTTTGAGAGGAGTTAAATTGGAGTGATATAATCCTGTTGCTCTCACATTGACTGTTTTGTCAGATTTGATTCTCTGCTCTGATATTGAAATACTTGTCTGATCAGGTGGCTGAGAATCCTGTCCCACTCACCTTAATGATTCTGCATTTTTGAGGTTTCTGTAATGTGCTTTTTCATGCTTAATGTGTTACCAAACAACTGAAATTGCAAAGCCATTGAAAAACCTCTTTGGGCTCAAAGTGACTGGAGAGTCAGTGAGATTTCCCCCGTAGAGCTGAGGAGTTTGAGTGAGTTCAGAGCTGGGAGCTGCAGATCTGGCTCGAGGGGACGCCAGAAAATGTCTCCTGTGGTTGGAATTACAGATGTCTGGGCTCTGAAAATAAGTGGTTGCTGTAGCTGAAAAAACAATAATTTGTGCTGCTCTCTGCAGGGATTGGTGGTGCTTTTGCTTTGTGCTGCACTTTATGGCTCATCTTTGGTTTGAACTTTAGCTTCTGCTTCTCTTAAAACACACTTGGTGTGCTGGTTATATTGTGGTGGTTGGTCTGTGTGTCTGTGAGGAGTCAAACAGATTCAGCTGCAAGTGCTTATACATACATATATATACATTTGCATACATTTTTACCAGTGTTTGTGCCAGTCCTCTGGCCTGCTCAAGCACAGCAGCACTTTGGGAAGCGTTCAGGCTCTTGTCAGAAGCCCAGCAGGCTCAGCATTCTGCTGAACTCATGGCTTGACTCATGTCTTCACACACAGTCTCAATTTCTCTCCCCATGCTCCCTGTTTAGGACACGGATGAGGAAGATCCATACTGATGAAAGGCTAAATCTGTGGAGAAAGAACAAAATGGCAGCACTGAAAATCGGGGCCAGGTATTTCTGAAGGCTGCTGGACAACCAGTGCAGGTGGAAGGACGTGCTCTGCTCTTGGTGGATTGGAAGAATGATGCTGCTGGGATAATTCAATTTTATTTAAGCACAAAATAATGATTTTTTTAAAAAATCCTTCTAATTTATTGGGGAAAAAGGAAATCTCTTCAGCTCACCTGTGCAGTGCCTGCAGCTGCACAGGCTGTGTCCTTCCAGCCCTCTGCCAACGTATCTTGGTTCACTTGCAAATTTGTGAGTTTTTGGTGACATCCCTCCTTTCCTGAGCCCTTGAAAGGGAATTTCCTGAAGGATAGGCTGCTCCAGAGCTCTCTAGGCTGCTCATCTTTGGGGACTGGTGATGTTTATTCTCAGTTTTTTTGGAATGTATTTGCTGGTGACCCAAACCCATTTGATGAAGGGGCATCTGCCATCCTGGGAGCGAAGAGAACCTACTGCTTTTTGACTATTTCTTGGTTTAATCAGCTGCATCACTGGCTACATCTCCCTCTCCTTGTAGAGGTGAAGCACAATTCATAGAAAACAAACCTTTTTTTTAATCAGAAGTGCAAATGGGGACTCTGTATCTGGGGACACACAACCCCATCTACCTCAACCGTGGACTCGAGCACTGCCCAAACCATTGTTCTGTTTGCAGTAGTTGTTTTCTTCCTCTCCTGGGTACCATTTTAGGGAAATGGCCAATCATGCAGCATTGCTTCCCCTAAAGGAAGAGCATTTCCTCTTTCACCAACCTTGTCCCTTAATGAATGACAAAGAGCAGTGGAATCCCTGAATCCCTAAAGAGCTGCTGTTTGCTGCTTCCTTCCCCTGTGTGACATTGGTCAAATATTCTCCCTTTACAGGTGTGGTGCAATTTTACTGCTGATATTGATGTGCCATTACGAATAAACTGCTTTATTTCATTTTGGCCTGTGGATAACTTTATTTGGTTAAATATAATTGAACTCATAAAACTGCCGCCCTGAGTTGCTGCTTGGGTATAAAAATTGTCATTTGGTGATGGGTAAAGGGAGCAGATTTAACCCAAAAGGGAACAGGTACCGAGTCCTCCTTTGGCAGCTCTGTGGTGGCTGCAAGTTTCAGGTGTGTTAAGTTCCTGCTTGAGAAGCAGGTCAGCTCCATCTCCAGGTGGAGAAATAAATTTTTCTCCTACCTACTATAAAGTAATATTTAAAATGTTTGTGCTTCCTGGTGACATAATGCCTCTGTGGGCCAGAAGTTTCCTGAGAAAGGCTGCTGGTGGGATTATGCAGCCTGGAGGAAGTGGCTTTGTTGTTCCACTCTCAGAGCTCACACATCACGCAAGTTCTTGGGGAAAATGAAAGACTTGTTTGCTGCAAAGTGTTTGCCTTCAGCTGGGGCTCCTTCGCAAACAACAGGCTGGACCCTGAGCAAACCTTTGTGGTGCAGAGCTGAAGTGCCCCCTCGGAGGCACACTCTGCACTGTGAGTGGTGTGCAGCCTGAGTGAGGCTGAGTTTTCTCTTGCTCTGTCACCCATGTGGAAATCCCTTGGTGTGCCATGAAAGCCACTGATGCTGGAATGGAGAACAGGAGTTGCTTTGGTGTTTCAGAGAAAGAGGAAGGGTGAAAATGGGTTCTCAAAGGGCCTGGGGGGTGTGCAGTGGATGAAAGCAGTGGCTGGAGGGTGTTTCTGAAGGGAACAGCTGTGACAGGGGTGTGAACAGGGGTCCTTTAGCCCATGAGGTGCCTGCTGGGCTGGGGCTCCTGGCAGCACCAATAGTAAAGTCAAACAAAGGTTCTCAGTGATGCCTCATCAGGACAAGATCCTGCAGCAAGGATGGTTCTCTAACCAGCTCTGCTCCCCAAAAACAAACCAGGGGGGAGCACAGCTTATGTACCAGGCATCTCTCCATCCCTGCCTTCCCACATAGTGACTGATCAGGTTGTTCTGCCACGGTAGAAGGGCTGGGGCTGAGCCTCAGTTTGTACCTGTGAGGTGTTTTTTCCTGAAGCTGCTGCATCCCCATCATCTCCTCTCAGCCAGGATGCTCCTGCTGTTGTTGTGACCTCTCTGTTGCAGCCCTTCCACATTCTGATTTGTTAATCTACTTCCTCTTGCTTGTGAAAGTGGTCACCAAGCTGGACCTGAGAGAAGGAACCAAGTCTGGCAGGAGAAATATCTTGCACATGCGACGTCAAGATGATTTAGCAATTGGTTCAGATACTCTGAATTATTAACAACTAATTCAGATACTCCAGGTTTGCCACTGAAGAACCCTTCATGCAAGACAAGTTGACTGCCCCAAGCCACACTGGGTGAGTACTTTTTGCCATAATATTTACTTTTTTTTTTTTTTTTTCCTTGAAAAGAGAACCGGGGAATCAGAAGTGCTGGAGATTCAGAAGCCATGTGAAAAATAAGGGAAATGTGAAGGCTGTATGATATCTGTGTCTTTTTTTTCCCCCAGTCTGTTTGGTAAAGGTGATTTGGATGTGTCAGCACCATAAAATAACAGCAGGGTGAGTGGGTGCTGTTTCCAGCTGGTGCATCACAACACCCACAGACTGGTGTGTGTCACAGGGGGAGACCCTGCAAAGATGTGTTCCCAGGCAGAACCAGAGTTTATTCTCAAAAACAGGGTAATAAATCCTGGAAGGACTTGATGGCACATAAGGCCCAGAACCTCAGTAGCTCAGCTGCAGGGAGCTTAGGAGGTTCTGAGCATGGAAATCCCAGGTTTCAGGGTGCTGAGGACTGTTCTCTAAGCTGGCTGTTCTCTTGGCTCCTGTGTGGGGGTGCTCCTGGGAGGGTGCAGCTCTGCCTGAGTTTTTGGCAGTGTCTCTGGAAAGTAGGATGCTGTGGCCTCCTGCAGGGAGCTGTGCTGCCCCAGCTGAGCTCTGGAGCTGAGCAGGAGCAGTGCTGTGTTTGTGGGTCGTGCGTGCAGCAAACTGTGTCACAGCAGAGCTGCAGCAGCGCAGCCAAACCACAGCTCGCCCCTCCACCACCAGAAACCCGACCCCCGGGGGGGAAACTGTGCTTTGAAAGGGATTTGAGACAATTCCAGAAGGTGTGCTGCCCCTTTGCAGGATTTTTGTTTGTGGAAAAGGGAGGGTGATCAAGGGCAGAGGGTTTTACACCTCTGACTGCAAAGCTGTAGTGACTCCCTCCGCCTGGAACAGACCCATAGGTACCCAGTAGCTAATTCTGGGCCTGTAATCCCTGCCTGAGGCTGGTGTAAAGATCCTCTCCCTTGCACTGAGATGTCAGAGATGATTCAGTTCTTGTCTTTCTGTTTCTGCAGCGAAAATGCCTGTGCTGGAAAACACGTGCTGGTAATGGCAGCCTCAAATCCAACTGCCACGTGCAGCTTCTCCAGGCAGGAGAGCTTCTCTCAGTAACTCTGTGCCCTTAAATGTGTCAAGCATTTTTGAATGGCCATAGCTGGGAATCATGGAGCAGGGACACAGCAAGCAGTGTACTGACTTTGCCTTCCTTTTAACACCAGTTGGCACACCCCTGATGATGACAACCAGTCCTTTCTTGGGCTGCAGGATATATCCACGAGGTGTAGAAAGGAAATGTCAGCTTTATTTTGAGAGATGTGCAGCAGGTCAAGCTGAATCCAGTGACCAAACATGGCACTGTCTGAACAGAGCCCAAGAGGCTCCAGCAGAACCTCTCTCCCTGTGCAGCACCCTGGGGCAGGGGGGTTAGTCCTGGAGGAGGGGGGTCTGCATTTTTAGAACCAAACTTGTCTGATTCTGTAGTATTCAAAACATCTCACTGCTCTGTGAGCAGAGCTGACTCCTGTGAACATCTCTGCTCAGATGTCAGAGTCTCGACCCCAAACCACCGGAAAGATTTCGTGACTTAGGGGGAAACAAAGGGGTTCAGGCTGAGCCCTTTTCCCCACGCTTGCTCTTCCTGTCCAGGACTCAGAGCAGCCTCAAAAACCATAGACCTGGTGTCTGTCATCTGTGCTTGGCTGAATTTCAAGCTCCCAACTTGAGAGGCTGCACATCAGGCAGCAGAACCTTTCTCTAACCTTGAGCTGGTGGCAAGTTGTTGTTGTCCTGCCCCAGGGGAGCCTGATGCCTGTGTCACATCTGCTTTTCTTTTCAGAGTAAGATGAAGGTGTTGCTGAGCCTGACTCTGGTGCTGACATGGCTGGGTAAGTTATAAGTTTTATTTGCCTTGCCTTCTTTCCCCTCTGCCTTTGCTGTAAGATCTGAGTGCCAGTGAATCCTCTGGTCTCTGGGTGCTGCATCTTCCCTTCCTGCAGACCTCACATTTATATAGGCTTCGAATTGCAATGGCATCCCTGGATGTGTCCTGTACTTAGCCAGGCTCCGAGGCCTTGAAAGAAGTAGAACAGCTTCATCAAGTCTAAATACAGGGAAAGGCTTCCAAGGTATTGATTTTGGCTCTGCTAGAGGCAGCTCAGCCCTTGGTCTTCTCTGCTGGCAAGTATTTGTCATTACAGCTCTGCAACTGGTCAGGACCAAAAGAACCTGTTTGGGAAGCACTTTGCATTTATTATTTACAGGACATCAGACAAGCACTTGGTGCTTGGCCAGGGCCCAGCCCTCTGTGGCTCATGGACAGGCTGAGCAGAGTGGCTCAGACACGAGGACAAGCCGACCTGTCAGAGCAGCTCCTTGCTGAATCAGCTCCCCTAGCTCCCAACAGAGAACTGCCAGAGCCTCAGCCTCTCCTTCTAGTGCCAGTGCAGGCTCTGGAGCATGCAGGGTGTCTCTCAACGAGCTCCAGAGGCATTTTCTGGCCCACTTTTTTCACAGAATCGTTTAGTTTGGAAGAGACCTTTAATCCCCTTCCTGCTGTGCGCTCTGCAGCTTCGTGCTGGTTGTGTCAGCTCTGTGCTCTTTGATCTTCCTCTCTTTTGGTTTTTTTTTTCCCACTGTCCAGCTTCTCTAGAAACCCCACACTGTAGTTATGTGGCCAGACAAGTACAAGCGCAGGTCTGGAACCTGTGAGCAAAGGGGAAGGAAGCCAAATGGGCAGGTTGTGAAGGAGGAACTGAAATCCGTGTGAAGCGGCTGAATTGCCCCTGGCCTGGCAGAGACGAGGGCAGCACAGGTTCTCCCAGCCGGTGACTCACAGGAACAGCCCTGCAGGAGCTGCAGGCTCTGGCTCCGAGGCGTTGGAGGGCTGGAGTTGTGCCTCCCGACTTCCCTTGTGCGCGGCTTGTCCGGCGAGCGCGGCAGCCCCTGGTCTGGCGGCGGGAGGATGTGCTGCCCCACATCCCAGGCACGCCAGGAGCAGGGCTCAGAGAGGGGCTTTGCCTCTGGACTGGCCAGTGCTGTGAGCCCCAGGCTCACCTGGAGAGGAGACACTGATGGGGACAGGCAGGGTGCACCTGGCCCTGCTCCCTGCACTCATCCTGCTGTCCTTGTCCCCGGCAGAGCGGAGCGGAGGGTCTGGCTGGGTGTTCACAGAGCCTCAGCTTCGAGCTAGCACTGGGGACTCTGTGCTGCTGCAGTGCCACTTCCTAGACCTGGAGAACAAGGGCTGGACCCTGAGCAAGGTGGACTGGATACACAAGGCAGGGGCTGGCACTCAGGTGGGTCAGGATCGGGGGGGTGGGTGGTGGAGAGGGACACGGGGGCTGTGGCAGGGGAGGGTGAGTGAGGCAGCTGTGGGGAGGATGTGGGGAAGCCTGTCTGCCTGACCCAGGCCATGAGAGGAGGAAGGTTCCACGAGGGGAGGAAGGTTGCCTGTGTGGTGGTGGGACACCCCGTGGCCCCAGGCTGCAGGGGAAGCACCGCTCTGGGTGCGAGCCGGGCTCCGTGAGCGGCAATTGCTCCGTGGGGAGAGGGAGAGAGCAGGACCTGAGGGCTCTGGAGGAGGGAAGGCTCACGGGGCAGTGCCCTTCCACTGGGCTCCCTTGACCTGATGCTGTCTGTGCCCCAGCAGGAGGAGGTGGTGTTTTTTTACTACAGTAACCGTGGGGTCCCTGCGGGACGCTTCAAGCACCGGGCGCAGTGGGAAGGGGACCTCTCCCGCCGGGATGGCTCCATCCGGCTGCGGGACCTGCACGTGAACGACAGCGGCACCTACGAGTGTGAGATCCGGCTGCAGCTCAACAGCAGCATCTTCAAGAACCGCACGGTGCTGCACGTCAGCCCCCCGGCACAGAGAGGTGCGGGCTGGCCCTGCCACTGCTCCCCTTGTGCCGAGGGGCTGCAGAGGCCCTGGAGGCTCTCAGACCTGCTGCCACAGCCCTCCTGCAGCAGGGCCGGGGTCCCCGTGGTGCCATCCCTGCCTTGTCTCCCCAGAAGGACGAGGAGCATCAGGTGCCCAGGAGGCTGCACCCCTGAGAGACTCTGGGTTTTGGCCGGCGGTGGTGGGCTGTGGCTGTGTGGCCGTGGTGGTGGCGTTCCTGGCCGGACTCTGCGTGAGGAAGAGGTACCAACGCTGGCTCTGGGGTTATGGGGCTCTGGGATTATGGGGCTGAGCAAAGCACCTCCCTGCACCTCCCTGTGCTGGTCTCCCCAGCCAGGCATCACCCTGAGCTGCCCCATGCAGGGCAGGTTCCCAGGTATGAGGGTTCAACTCCCCCGGAGTGGGGTGCAGGCTCCTGCTGCCATCTAGTGTCACTCTGCCCTGGCCAGTCCCTCCTTGGCTCCCAAGCCTTCTGGGCTGGGCCAGCAGCAAGGATGGCCTGGCTGAGGCACGTGCAAAGGGATTCCAGTGTCCCGGGAGGGGGAGGGAGGCACAGGAGGGGCAAGTGATGCTTCTCACTGGAGATGACACTGCTGTTGCCTTCCCACAAGGTTTGCAGGCAACACAGCCCTGGAGAGGATTGGAAACAGCAAGAGCAAAGCAGAGGTGAGAGCTGGGGCTGGAGGGAGCACTGAGGTCAGGTGTGTGGGGAGGCCAAGGGAGGGGATCCCACACTGGCCAGGCATGAGGTGCCATTCCCTGCCCAGACACAGCCGTGGCTCCTGGTGCCTGCCCTGTGAGTGGGGTCAGGCAGCCCTTGTGTGTTTGGGGACTGCCCAGTTCCAAACATCCCAATCCCCCCTTGTAGGAAGCGCTTTACTGCTCAATCCCTGGAGCTGAGATACCCAAGGCTGAACAGGATGCCAAGAAGAAGAGGAGAGTTGAGGACACCTACATAACCATGGTGAGGAGAAGGCTGGTGTGATCCCCCACATCACTGCCCCCTGCCCAGGGTCGTGGCATCCAGGCCTGACCCCTCATTCCCTGTGCCAGGCAGCAGCATCCCTTACCCCCTGCCCCCTCCAAACAGCCCCTGGTACCTGTGGTGACACTCACACCCTGTCCCTTGCTCCGGCAGCACCCCTCCCACTGCCGGGAGAATGGAGTCTACGTGGAGCTGTCCAAGAGGATGATCCCGGCAGAATGGATGGGAGAGGGAAGACAAGGTGATGGACAAAGCCAGGAGCCCCACAGCAGACCAGAGCAGCCACTTCCCCGGGCTCCAGAGCAGGAGAAATAGCCATGCTAGAAGATGAAGCCTCTTAGCCAGGTGTGTCCAAGACACTTTGTCCCTTTGGGTGGCCAGAACTGGTGACACTTCAGTGTGTACTCTGTACCAGGGCATTGCTGGGGCATGGCCCACCCCAGCTGTCTGCAGGGGACCAGGAGACACCTGTCCCTCTTGCCCCCTGGTCTCTGGAGGGGGGCACAGTGGGCACAGTCTCCATGCTCTAGCTTTAAGCCTGGTCCTGAGACAAGGATCTCCAAGGGGGGACATGCAGCGGGGGCCATTATGGTATTATTCTGGAGATAATAAAACTCAGGGACTCTTCCCTGTTCCTGTCTTCGTTTTACCTCTTGCTTAAGCATGTGATGTCCAAAAGCTGCCCGGCCCAGGGCCTGGGAGCCCCTGCACCCACGTGCAGCCTCGCACAGGGCACCTGCCCGGCTGGCCCCAGGGAGCAGTAAAGCCAAAAGGGCCACAGAGGGGGTCCCTTTGCAGCAGGACAGGGGTGGAGGGGAGCAGGACAGACCCTGCAGGCAGTGTGTGTGTGCTCATGTCTCCCTGCCCCAGCCCCTGGCCATGGGTGAGCACCCACCCTATACCCAGGACAGGCAGTGCTGGCCGGGGGGGAGCCCAGCACACCCCCCCCAGGCCTCCAGGGCAGCATCTGAGAGGGTGCTGGCGCTGCTCCTGCTCTATATATAGATGTTTGACACCTCCAGGTGCGGAGGGAGCACAGGGACCCTCCACCTCCCACCACTGCTGAGACTGCAGCGCTGCTGCTCCTCCTTGGTTCACGTTGACACCCTGCTCTCTTTTCCTGGAGGGAGGCAGAGGGATGGGATCACAGCAGGAACCAGCAGCCCGAGCTGGTTTTGGGGTGTTGGAGGGTCACATGTGACCTCTGCTGCCGTTGTGGGGTTGTGGGAGCTGTTGTGGCAGAGCAGAGTGGGCTCTGCCTGCCCAGCGTGCAGGGGAAATGCTGTGTGTGCAGTGAGGGTATTTGCTGAGCAGGGTTGCTGTGTTTGCCCTGCCACTCTGATGCCTTCTCTCCCAGCTGTCCTGTTTCCCCTCCTGAGGCTGGTCAGGACCCTCTGTGTGCCTGTTGCCCCATCCCTTCCTCCCCAGGTGTGTAGGAAGCAAGATGTGCCCTGGCTCCAGGGCATCCCTTGCCTTTCTCCCCACTGATGCTGTCTCAGCAAACTCCACCTCTCTGTGTCCCAGGGGAGGAGAACCAGGGGCCTGAGCAGCTGCTGCCTCTGCCTTTGGTCTCCATGAGGCCATGTCAACCCCTTCCTGCTCCCACCTCTGCAGCCTGAGGCCAGGCTTGGAGTCCAGGGCCCAAAGACTTCCTTGTCCGATGGTGCCAATGGGATCAAAGACTTTCTGTAGCTCTGTCACTGCTGGGCAGAGCTTCCTTGTCCCACGGGCTGGGTGAGCAGGGCTGTTGCTTTGGGAGAGCATGCTGCTGGGGGGATGGCAGAGCTTGGCACCCCTGGGAAGCGAGGGAGCTGCTCTTGCAGTGGCCAGGGAGAACGTAGGTGAGGAGAGCTTTTACCTGCTGCAGGTCACCTGCCCGTGGCAGTGCCACCTCCTGGGCATGCTGACCAGGCTGCTGTGCAGGCTGCCTCCTTGGGACCCTCTACTCTTCCCAGCCTGGATCAGCCCCCTCCAGGAGGGCATTTCCAATGTTCCCGGGCCCAGCTGGACGGGAACTGCTGCCGTGGATGGTGCGAGCGGGGCCGGTCACCAGCCTCCAGCAGAGCCAAGGGGACACATCTGCACGGCCCCACTGAAACCAGGGGGGCTGCAGGGGCCGGGGGAACCCACCGTGTGACACAGCCCGCCCGGAGAGCACGGAGCTGGAGTTGCCAGGAGCTGTCGCCTGCAGTTCAGGGGAAAATTTTTCCGCCCTCCCACTCCGCCGGCTGCAATCCACCAACCACAGCATTTACTGCTTTTTTTTCGCCCCAGCTCCGCTCCAGCCATATTGGGCTGTGGAAATAAAGCGGCTCTAATGTTATATGTCACCTGCAAATAACCCGGGCGTTCGAAAAAAAACCCCTCCACCACCACCTCCAAAACCCACGCCACCACCACGTCCTCTCCACACACAAAAAATCCTCCAAAAATGAGCCCGGAAGCCTGGCTCCCGCAGCCCACCTTGTTCCTCACTGGCCTCACCTTGCTGCTCTCGCTGGGTAAGTGTCTGACCGGGTGCCCTTGCATGCAGCCAGCTGGGGAGGCACCCCCCTGCCTGACCAGGAGCCCCCCTCCCCACACCCCAGCCCGTGCCGGTGCGGGGAGCCAGCGCTGAGCCGCAGGGATGGGCACGGAGGTGGTCCAGCATGCACCCTGCGGAGAGCCACCAGCCAGGGTGACCTGCTTTTTGGGCAGGGTGGGGGGTTATGCTGCGGCTGCATCTTCTCCTCAAGCCAGCCGTGCGTCCCGCTCGCTGGCCGCTGTTTGCATGCCGGGGACAGGAGGGGGCTGCCGCGGGCACGGGGGCTGCGCCTCGCCGGGGAGGTGGTGGTGGGTGGCTGCGGTGGCTTGTGGCTGTCCTTGGGGTGCTGGCTGGCGGCTGGAGGAGTGGGCACCGGGCTGGCAGTGCTGCACGGGCCGGGGGGGGATGTGTCCCCTGCGTCCTGCCCCGCAGCCAGCAGCGTGTGTCAGCAGCTTTGGGTCGGTATGGATCGCGAATGGGAACGCATCACTTCTTTGAAGTGCTGTTCACGCTGTCCTGGAGCTCCTGATGGGCTGCCTTACCCCTGAGGAGAGAACCTGGGAAAGGAGGATACAAAACCTAGCGAGGTCTGCTTTAGATGCTCTGTAATTTTACCTCCCTGGGTGCAGGGTGCAGCATGACGGAGCGTTTGGGAGCCTGCGCGGCGCCGAAGGACACAGCCTGGACGGTCGGTCCCGGGGGCTTTAGGGGCTTCTTCCCCCACTTCTGCTGTCCCCCAGTGCTGGGTAGTGGCAGAGTTTGGACCCACACACATGGGTGCTCCCAGGGCGTGTGCTCACCACATGCTGGCTGCCCGTGAGGACCCTCTGGCTGTGGTGCAGCCCTGCCAGGCCGTGGTTTTCCCAGCTGGGGTGACAGGATTGCTCCTGGTGGGATCTCATCCCCCTGTAGAGCCCTGGGGGCACCCTGAGGGCACAGAACAAAGCCAGGTCACCCAATTGCAGGCACACAGGGCATTGTGTGAGCGGTGCTCAGACAATGACTCCTTGCAGGGACACCCCCCAACCAGGCCTGCTGGGACAGACCAGCTCCTGGCTCTTCTCTCCCACCCCTGGGAGGTTTTCTTGGAAGCATCTAAAGCTGTGATGGGGTAGCAGGGCTGTGACACCAGCTCAGGACACTTCTTCCTTCCTTGGACACTGTGACTCGTCCCCACATGCCAGCTGTCCCCATCCCTGTCTCCCTGAGCCCTGTGGGAGCCCCCCCTGAGCTGGGGGGGGATGGAGGGTGCTCACCTCGGCTGCCAGCACAGCAAGGAGCCGTCTCCAGGGCTTGGCCATACCTGAGGGCACCCCCTGCCCCCAGAGAGCTTCAGGGTGCTGCAGGTTCACACCTTGCAGCGAGACCTGTGGCTTGAAGCAGCCGTGTCTGTGGCTCGGGAAAGGCTGTTTTCCCTGGCTGCAGAGCCTGGCCCCTTTCCTGCCCTGCTTGCAGGCGGAGTGGAGTGGCCAGCGGAGCAGCCTGGACATGCCTCCAGCTCGGCCGCAGGGCTGGACTCGGCAGCACCTCGGGAAGAAGGTTTGAGAGCAAAGAGCAGCAGCCCAAGGGGAGAGGTGAGGTGATCCAAAAAGCACCTGGTGGTGGCAGTGTCACTGTCCCTGCCCTGTGGGATGCCACAGGCCCCCTTTATCGTCCCCTCCCTCCCAGGGCTCTCTGTCCCCGTGTCACTCAGGGCTTAGCCTCGATGTTTGCAGCCAGCTGGCTGCACAGGAGCCTGTCCCCTTTCCAGGCTGCAGGCTCTGGGTCTGGGGTGCTGCTGGGGCAGGCAGCAGCCCAGGGGAGCTGCAGGGATGGAGTTGAGCAGGGAGCAGGTCGCAGACACCCCATCCCTGCCCATGTCCCAACTGAGTCCTGCCCTGGGAGCTGCACCAGGTACTGCCCCTGTTTCTCTGCCACAGCCAGGCTGAGGAGCAGGGACTGGCCTCGTTCCCCCAGGAGTGACCCAGATCTCTCTCTGGTCATTCCCCTTGCATGGGCGCTGCTGGGAGGGGGGAGCATCTGCATTCCCCCTGCAGCCCCTGGGGCCAGCCCTGGCAGATCCCAGCCCTCGCTGCCGTGCCGTGTCCTGCTGGGAACGAAATCTGATGAGCGCAGCCATAAATTTCAAGGCGGATGTGGCGCCAGGCCCCGTGTGCTGACGCTGCATCCAGCCCTGCACGGCGCTATGGATCCTATGGATCCTGCAGCAGGAAAGCCTCGGGCACCGGCAGGGAGCAGCGCTGGCTGCGAGTCAGCAGGAGTCAGCACCGGGCACGGCACTCAGGGGTCATCGGCCCTGGCAGAGCAGGGATGATGCTCTTCCTGTCCAACCAAGGGACTGTGCCAGGGCTGGGGCTGCTCCCCTTGTTGCCTGTCACTGCTGTGTAAGGAAATCCCACTCCTGGTTGGATGCAGTGTGCGTGGATGTGCCCGGAAGGCGATGCCAGGCCCCAGGGTGAGCTCTGTGCCCCTTCCTAACTCCTCTGCATCCGGCAGCACCCCCGGGACTGGGCATGGAGGTCATGGCCCCTCCCACCATCAGTGCCTTGAATGGCACCTCGGTGAAGCTCTCCTGCACCTTCAACTCCTGCTACAAGGTGGAGAACAAGCAGTTTTCCCTCAACTGGACGTACCAGGAGTGCAGTAACTGCTCGGAGGAGCTGGTGAGTCTCACTTGGGGCTGGGGATCAGCTCCAAGTAGTCGTGTGTGTCCCTTGGGGTCCCGGGCAGGGCAGCACGTGCAGGGAGGGGGGTACCCGGGTGGGAACACATGGGGTGCCAAGCGCTGTCTCACCTCCTCTCCTGCTCGGCTGCCCAGTTCCTGCAGTTCCGGATGAAGATCATGAACAAGCAGCTGGACCGCTTCGGGAACCGGGTGGAGTTCACGGGGAACCCCGCCAAGTACGACGTGTCCTTCACCCTCAAAAACGTGCAGCTGGAGGACGAGGGCATCTACAACTGCTACGTCCTGAACCCCCCGGACCGGCACCGGGGCTACGCCAGCATCAGCCTGAAGGTGCTCACTGAAGGTCAGTGTCCCCTCTGCAGCTGCCTCGTGCAGGGTTTGCTCCCTGGCCCTGGGAGCGAGAGCCCTGCCCACTCCCAGGGGGTGGCTCTGTGCCATGAGCCCGTGCCCTGTGTCCCCAGAGCCCCCGAAGCACGACTCGACGGTGGCTGTCATCGTGGGTGCCTCCGTGGGCGGCTTCTTGGCCGTGGTGATCCTGGTGCTGATGGTGGTGAAATGTGTGCGCCGGAAAAAGCAGCAGAGGCTGAACACGGACGACCAGAAGACGGAGGAGGAAGGGAAGACAGACGGCGAAGGCAACCCCGACGAGGGCACCAAGTAGTGCCCCCCTGCCCGCCCCTCCCTCCTCACCCCTGTACAGTGTGACCCTCTCGATGTGCTTCCCAGAGCAAGGATTTCTGTCTCCCCAGAGCATCCCTCCTTCCATCCAAATACCCAACCCAGCCTGGAGCAGGGCACGGAGAGAAGAAGGTCCCTGGAGCCTGGCCCTGGTGGGCAGGGCTGGGGAGGGGGGCTGAAGCACATCAAGGCTGCCCTGAGGCTGAGCTGGGACCAACCTGTCCCTTGCTGAGTGCCAGAGTTGTGAGGAGGTGCTGGGGACAAGCTGGTGTGGGAGAGGGGGGACCAGTGTGGTCCCTGCACACAGAAGGACTTAAGCAGGGGGTGCCAGGAGGGGTAGAGGGGTCTGGGCAGCCCCGTGCCCAGTTGTCTGTGCTCTGTCCCAATGGAAAACATGAGCAGGGGCCAGTGGCCCCCTGCCCTTGGGGTCATGGGTCATCCCTGAGGTGTTCCTGCTGTGCCTCGGGCACAGGCAGTGAGTGGTGTTCCCATCCCCAGGGATCCTGGGTAGCTGCCAGTCTCCTCCTTGCAAGTCCTGTGTGCCAGTGCTGAGGGTGCTGAGACAGAAAGCTCGTGCTCCTCAGGGACTGTCCCAGGCTGCTCGGAAGCCAAGCGCTGGGTAATGACCATGAGCCCACACGGTGTTTCAGAGCTTTGCTGTGTTTTGGAACCACTAATGGCTCCTGGTTTGCAAGGGATGTACCCTTCTGCCTCCTGAGCTATTTTTGAGTCTGAGCATCTCAGCCAAAGGCGCTGGGCTGACTTTTTTGTGGTCTTGGGGAGGGTAATGGTAATGGAAAATGTTCTGTTGATGTGTCAAACTGAGGTGGTGGGGAGCGGCGGGGTGAGGCTGCTCGGGTCGAAGAGCTGCTGGAAGGAAGAGGAGATTTTGGGCACTTGCTGGGAAGGTACAACAGCAGGCCTGGAGTTAGGACATCTCTGTCACCCTCGAGCAGCCCTGTCATGCTGAGACTGCCTCCTCCAGCCTCCCTGCAGAGCACTGCACAACCCATAACTGCCATGGCAATGCACTGCCAGCGTGCCCAGTGTCACTTGCCTCACTGGCAGGTGACCTGTGGGGGCTGGAGCACGCCAGGGTCAGGCAGGCAAGTGACCCAGGGCAGTGTCCCCTGCAGCACCATGCCTGGGCTTTCCTTCTCCCGTGGCAGGTGGGACGTGGGGCAGGAGAGGAGCAGTGCACAGAGCCACAGGGGACACTGCCCAGGGCCAGGTGCCAGGGGTCCTGTCACCCACGAGCAGCACTGCCAGGGGAGAAGGGAGACCTTTGCCGTGTCCCTGGGTGGGTGCCATCCCGGCAGTGCCACAGGCAGTGCTGTCAGCTCCGGGGGTGAAGGGACAGTCGTGCACTCCCTGCTCTGCCCCATCGCTTTCCGCCCCGGCCCCACGTGCCCTCCCCATCCCGCTCCACCCCGCTGGGCTCCCACGCCGCTCCTCTTCCCATCTGCAGCAGGAATGTGCCGTGTCCCACACGTGGCTCCCCGTGTCCCGGGGAGGGCCGGGCTGAGCCGCCTGTCCCGCACCCCCCACACACAGAGCTCCCCGCACAGTGCCCGCGGTGTTCCCGCACCGCCTCTGCTCGGGGCCGGGCTCCCGCGGCTCCACGTGGGGCTGAGCCGGCAGCTCGGCGGCCAGAGGCCTCTGAGCCTTGCACATGACCAGTCTTGCATCTGCCTTTCATTTCTTTCGTGCACTATATCCTTTGGATTGCAACTTGCCAATGCATCTGTCTGTACATAGCTGTACACAGCAGAGAGAGTCTGCAAATATATATCTCTACACACAGGAGGGGCTGGTATCGCTCGTGGTGTGGCCTTGGGTTTGCGCCTTCCCGTGGGCTTCTCTTGCCAAGTGCTCTGCTGAGTGTAGGATGTTTTTATTGCTCTTTGTACAGTCAAACAAACAAAAGAACAACAAAACACAAACTTTGCACTCGATGCTTTTGTGCTGCTGCCTGGAGGGGCAGGACAGATCCCTCATCTGCTCTGCCTGTGGGGATGAGCGGGCTCCTGTGTGGAGCTCGGTCCTGCTGGGGTGCTTTGGGTGCTGAGGGAGCCCAGGGCAGCCTGTGTGTCCACAGCTCCATCCCTGGGAGCTGCCACAGAGCCAGGGGCAGGCGGGGCAGTGCTGGGGGTGGGAGAGTGGCCGGTGCTTGCCCCAGCCTTCCCACACCGAGACTTCAGGGGTGCTCAGCACCCACTGTGGGGACTCCAGCTGTGCCACAGGGACCTGTGCCCTGCCAGCTTCCTCACCTCTGCTCTGCAGAGAGCTGGGATTGACAGCTGCTCAGGGCTTGGCAGGTAAGACTCAGCAGGCTCCAGCAGAGCCCGGGGCATGTGCTGGGTGATGGACACTCGTAACTGGGCTGCTCTCCCACTCAGCAATCCAGCAACGCCGTGTGGATGCTCTGGCACAACTGGGGCACATTTAATAGGCACATCCATCAATTTGCCCATCGTGGAGACAGGAGAGGAGCTCTGACAGCCACCCTCTGTCCTGCCTCTCTCTGCTACCCTTCAACCAGGGCCGCTGAACACCAGTGCACCCCAGTTCCACACACGGGCAGGGTCTGGCAGCCGCCCCTACACACTTGCAATCACCTCTTTCCCCAGCCAGCGCTGCCCTCCTGTCCTGCCTTACCCCCTCCCCAGCCCAGCTCCCAGCAGCAGGGTGACAGCCAGCAGTGCCAGTGGAATGGGCTCTCCCAGTGCCCCTGCCTGCCCGGGCACCGTGCCCTGGACACCTCGCCCTGTGCCCGGCCGTGGGGTCAGCGCTGTGGAAAACTCCCACCTCCCCACAGCACCTCTCCCTCCCTTAGGAAGGGCACCCAAATCACCTCCCCTGTCCTGCTGACACAGTCCTGCAGTGCTGGGCTGGTGCTGGGGGGTGCAGTCAATTGATACCTGGCCCATGACAGGGAACAACTTGGCTGTGCAGTGAGGAGCAGCTCCCCAGAGGACAGCACGGGGTTATCACCCCACCCAGCTCTGGGAGGTCAGCCACAGGCAAAGGGGATGGGGGACCCATCCAGCTTGGTGCTTTCAGGACACCTCTTGGAATGTTGCTGGCAAAAAAACTCGTGAGGAAGGCAAGCACAGTGGGATCACAGAGGAGACCCCGTGGGACACGACAAGGGTGAGTCCCACAGGGGACCAAGGACAGTGACTGCAACCCCCCAGTGCTTCTCCAGAACCCGGGACAGTCCCTTTTACAGAGCACTAAAATTTCCTTGGACCAGGTGGGATTACAGGTGTTAAAGAGCAAGAGAAGGGTCTGGAGGTGACAGGGAACTCTGTCTGGTGCTGTGCAGAGAGTCATGGGGGACTGCTGGGCAGCCTCAGGGGGAGCCCAGAGGCACTCTCCCTGGGATGCTGCCCTGCTCCTGGGGCTGGGAGAAGGGGACCTGGGAAGGGGACAGCCTGGGACTGTGAGCTCCGGGGTGCTGATGGGGTGTGAAGGGCAGCCCTGAAGAGATGGAGTGGGGAGGGTTCAGTGGAGGTGGCCTCAGGCTGTGTCGGGTCAGAAGAAACTTTCTCCTGGGACACAGGAGGGTTACCTCAGCGATTCTTGCAGATGCCTCTGCAGTGGCTGCCGGGGGACACTGCTGCTCTTTCCCTGCTTGTTTAAAGGGCCCGTGAAAGGGGGTGAGGAACCCGTGCACCTCCGGAGGCAGCCGGCTCTGCTGGCAGGGGTGAGGAGGCAGCAGCAGCACAGCGCTGGCAGGGAGAAGGATGCAGGGAGAGGGGAAAGCATTGTTCCGAGGGAGAGCTGCAGGCAGGGGAGAGCTGGAATGACAAAGGCAGCCAGGTACTCACCGCAGTCTTTGCCCGGGACCTCTCAGCTCCCAGCCCGGCGTGTCTGTCCCAGCCAGGACAGTCCTGCAGAGTCTGATCCCTGCGGGTGCCTCCTGCCCACTGCCAGCTCCTGGGCTGCCAGGCCACCTTGTCTTTTAAAGGTCACAGCCAGAGGACCTTGCAGTAAATATAAGGTGCTGATGGGAAGCTCTGTTCCAGCGTTGCCACCTCCTCCTCCTCCTCCATCGGCAGGAGGGCTCTGCCTGCTCCAGGTCCAGGAGCTCAGCATCCTCTGGCTCGGGGAGCTCTGGGAGGGGGCTGGGACTGTCCTCCTGGGGCAGCCCCTGGCAGGATGCTCCAGGGCAGCTGGGGCCAGCGCTGCGCCTGCTGCATTGAGCTGGGAGGCTGCAGCCCAACTGCTCTGCTCAGCCCTACCTGGTCAGTACCCACGTGGAGGGAGGCAGGAGCCCTCCTCGGAGAGCAGCAGCCTGGCATTTTAACCCTCGAGCTCCAGGTGAGTGCAAGGTGAGAGGGACTGAAGGTACATGGACAGCCACTGTGACCCCCTCCCACAGGCTGTGAGCCAGCTGGCAGCACCCCTGAGCCCTCCTTCCTGTCCCCCAGGGAGGTGACAGCGTCCGAGCAGAGGGTGCTCAGCTTCCCTGAAAGCAGACACGGTATCCTGGTGCTGGACTCAGCAGAACAAGTTTCCGCTGAGCCGCAGGAATGCCGGGTCCCATGCCGGACATCAGCACAGTGCCAAAATCCCGAGGCCAGCTGCTGGGAGTGCCCTTCCCGGCCGTGGCACCGCTCACCAGGGCCGGGCTGTGGGAGAGCAGAGCCTTTCCCGGCCTGCGGCAGTGGCAGATGTCTGACGAGATCAGTCGGCCGGGGAGAGCGGCTGGAACTGCCAAGTGTGACAGCTCCATCAGGCTCTGGTGACAGCCAGCATCCCACTCTGAGCCCTGGGCCGTGTGGGCGCAGCTGGCCCCGGGTGTGCAGGGCAGTGGGCAGTGGGGCACAGGGGCTGCTGCCTCTGCAGAGATGCTCAGCAGGGAAGTGTGGCTGCAGGAGTGTGTCAGCACGGAATAACTGGGTACACACCTCCCCAGCGTGCCCCGTTTGTGCCAGTGCTCACAGGAGCTCTTTTGTATTCAGTGGCCAACCCTTGCAGACAGGCAGTGCTGCTATTCCCAACCTTCCTGCCTCCAAAAAGATTTAGGGCTCTGCTGGGGGGATTCCTAAATGACAGCTCGGCCAGATGCATTCTAACTTGACCCATCATCTTGGAAGCAAACTTGGTAGACAGGCGAGCATCCCAGGAGGGGGTTCTTCACACCTAGTGGCCTTTCCCTGCACCAGGGTAAAGGTGCTGCTGTTCCAGGTCTCCAGTGCTGCAGGTCTCCGTGGTCTTGCTCACTGGATACTGGAGATTCCAGCCTCAGACTCAGCTGCACCTGTGACTCTGGCCCCAGCAGCCATCATGACAGGCATCATTTGCAGGGGTAACAGGCATCGCTTCACCCCTTCAGACCTCTCTGCCTCCCCTCTCACAATTTGTGATGCTTCAGCAAACGCAGTGCTCCTCCTCCTGCCTTGGCATAGTGCTTGCCTGGTCACCCATGCCTGCAGCTCCGCTCACCTCTCTGCATCCATCCCCTCACTGCATCCATCACCTCTGTGCATCCATCCCTTCCCCGTATCCATCCCAGCCGCCCGCCAAGGCACCTTCTGCTGCATCAGCAGTGCCGCGCACGCCGCTCCCGCAGCGCCGGCTGCCAGCGCTGCCCAGCCCCACTCTGCCTGTACTTTTCCTGTCTCTGTTGCCAGCTCTGCAGCCCTAATGCCTCAACCCACAGGCACTGCTGGCATCCTCTCAGGCTCCCCTGGGACGTCCCCGTGCCCTGCAAAGCCTCCAGCTTTCCCTCTTCCCTCCTGCTTTGTGCTGCCGGCCAGGTGGGCGGGAGAGCGAGCTGCAAAGGGGTTGGAGTGGGGATGAAGAGACTCAACGTGCCCTGAAGGTGACAGGTCGTGGCACCTGGACACGCAGGCAGCATCCCTGCAGCTGAGCTGCTCTCACGCCCGAAAAGAAGCAATCCAGTTTGAGGAGCCGTGCGGCAGTGATTACCAGCAAGGGAGGTACAGCCTCACCAGTCCCTGGGATGAGCTCTGCCGGGACATGTGCCGTGTGCCACCAAGGACTGCAGCCCCGAGAAACGGTCAGTGCTGTTCCTGCTCCGTGAGTGTGGCAGCACCTCCCCCCCTTCCCCCTCTGCCTGTTTTGGGATGCGTCACCTCCCGCAAACGCCTGCTCTGCACAGGGGTCAGTGTCTAATGGACCAGAGGTAAAGCTCTGCCCGAGCTCCTAATGGAGGTCCCCCACCGCCACCTTTCAGGCTGTGGTCGGCTCAGGGCAGGTCTAATGGATGTGGTGGTGAGGAAAAGGTTGCTGACACATGAACTTAAGTGCAGCCAATTATTCTGGAACAAGCTCGCGGTGAGGAAAATAAGTTCTCAAAGTGTTCCCTTTGGCGCAGGGTGGGACCCGCTGTCCATCAGTGTCTGGCTCTGCATCCCCACCTGTGTCTGCTGCCTGCCTTGGGGCTGGGAGGTGTCTTGGGGCTGGAGGGCAGAGGCACGTGTGCTGTCACTCGGCTGAGATGCCCCGAAGGAGAGCTGAGCCCCAGCCTTGTCCTGTTTTGTTGTCCTGCTGGCAGCAGCAGGGAAGCCACCAGCCCAAGTGGCACTTTGGCCCCTTCCGAAGGTCGCCCAGGGCAGCACCAACCTCGCATTCCCAGGTCATCAGAGAATTGTTAAGGCTGGAAAGGCACTCTGGGATCATCGCACCCAACTCTTATTCCAACACTGTCAAGGCCACCACTGAACCATGTCCCCAGGTGAGACATCCACAAGTTTTTTGAACACTTACAGGGTTGGTGACTCCAACACTGCCCTGGACAGTCTATGCCAGTGCTGGACAACCCTTTCTGTGAAGAAATTTTCCCTGATATTCAACCTAAAGCTCCCCTGGAGTAACTTGAAGCCATTTCCTCTTGTCTTGTTACTACCTGGGAGAGAGAACACGACCCCCACCTGGCTCCACCCTCCTGTCAGAGAGATGCAGAGAGCGAGAAGGTTCCCTTCGAGCCTCCGTTTCTCCAGGCTGAGCCCCCCAGCTCCCCCAGCCGCTCCTCGTCGGACTTGAGCTGCAGACCCTGCTCTGGACACGCTCCAGCACCTCAGTGTCCTTCTAGCGAGGGGCCCAAAACCGACCCCAGGATTCGGGGTGCGGCTTCATCACAGGGAAACCGTCACTGCCCCGATCCAGGATCGCTCCCGGATTCCCCGGGGTGGGCGGACGCGCGGGGCGGGGGAGCGCGGGGATGCGCGGGGGGATGCGGAGGAGGGCGGAGGAAGGCTCACCGCAGCCCCGCCCGGCGCGGCCCCGCCCGGCACCGCTCGCCCTCCGCGGGGGCGGCCAGAGCCGGGCGCTGCGGGCAGCAGGGACCGCTCCGCTCCGCACAGCCCCGCACCTCCCCGCACCGCGCCGCAGCCATGGCCCCGGGCTCGCCCGCCGCTCGCCGCCGCGCCGCCCCGCGCCTGCTGGCCGCGCTCCTGGGTAAGGGGCGCGGGGGGCTGCGGGGACCCGCTCCGCGCCCCGGGGACCGCCCTCGTCCTGCTCCCTCCCCCGGCTCCCGGCGGGGACCTCGTCCCGGGGACCCGAGGCGGGGGGACCCCGCTCCGCGCCCCCCGCCCGCCGCGCCCGCGGGGATGCCGCCCGCGGGCGATAACGCCGCTCTCCGCTCTGCAGACGGACGGTCCGGGGGATAAGTCACTTGGCCAAGGTGACTTCGCAGCCGAGCCCGAGCTCCGAAGTCCCGGCTCCGGCCCCTGCCCTGCCCGCACCAGCGCTCCCGCGGCCGGCGCTTCTCCTGCGAGCACTGCGGCTGCAACCCCGCTTTGCCCCGCTCCTGCGCTGCCCGTGACCGGGGGATGGCCGGGGGAGGCCGTGCACTGCTTCAGCGCCAGCACGCCCGCCGACAGGTCATTGTCTCAACAGTTCATTTTGTACGACAACCATTCGCATGCGCTTGGCCCCCGGCGCGGGGACGGACCCCGCGCTGCAGGGGCCGCTGCTTCGGAGCATGATGCCCAGCCCTGTGCCCGGGGATGCCCGAGATTCCCCCGCCACAGGGTGCGGGGAGGTGCTCGCAGCCTCCCCTCCCCACTGCACACCTGGGGCTGGTTCCAGCCTCCCGCATCAGCCTCACGCACCCGCTGCACTCCTGCTCCCGCGGGTCATCCTCATGCCAGCCTGGAAACAAGGGCTGGATGTGCAGTGCTTGCTACTGGGAAACTCCCTTGGGAAGTGTGTTAGAGGGCATAGTTCTTGAGTTTAAGGGAGCTGGAGACGCAAAAAAGGCATGTAAGTACCTGACTCCCTGCAGGATTTGGGTGGCAGCGCCTGGTGCCTCCTCAGACAGGTGCAGTGCAAGCTGCTCTGGGCATGGGGCTGGCACTGGGGTGCTAGGAGAGACTTGGAGATGCTGGAGACCACTCAGGGATTTGGGGTTCAGGGTGTGGAGGTGTGACCCCGTCCCACAGGTCGCTCAGGTGGGCTGGGAGCTGGCAAGGGAGGTGGGGAGTGCTGGGCAGGTCTGTGTATGGGTTTCAGGAATGCCATGCTCCTCAGGGAGTGGCAGCGAGCTCCTGGCTGCACCAGGGAGCCATGGCATGGCCCCTTCCATTGGTCCCAGCCCCACAGGAAGGGCGAGGGCCATGTGTCCTGTCCCACAGCATGTCGCACCTGGGCTCCTGCTGGCCTGGGAGCTCCTTCCTTGAATCCCTCTGGAGAGGAACCCTGCCAGCCCGCCAGGCATGGCCTGTGCCTGTGCCAGGAGGTCACGCTGGCTGCTCTGGGCAGTGAAAGGTTTTGCAGAGCAGCTTTCCCCACAGATGGTGGTCCTGGGTGAGCACATTGTTCAGTGGCTCTGGGACCCCTCACCAGGGGCTCACCCACTACGAGAGCAAAGAGCAGGCAGCCAAGGCAGGAGTGGCTGCTCCCCGCTTCCCTTTGGCTGTCTCTTAGGGAATGCTGGTGCCTGCAGGCATGGAGGGAGCCTGGAGCCCCCGGGGGGTGGAGGGGGTGGCCCTGTGCACTGAAGGCTGGGGTTCTGGTGGTGCAAAGTGCAGCAGATTTGGGCATATGGAAAAGTAACACTGGCAGCTGGTGTGTGGCAGGTTCAGTCAGTGATCTCCCAGCGTGTTTTCCTCTGTGCTTTATTTAGTGGTAACATATCAATTTTGTCTTCCTGAGACCACAGCGTGACAGGAAGAAGGTCAGCCTCAATTTACCCCACACATTCAATTCAGATTATGTTCATGACGTTCTAACAGTGGCAGACAGGATTGAAAGTGTTACAAGCTGCAAGGAATCATCTTTCCTGTAAGTAAGTGTCCGCCTGCAGCACCTTGCCAGCTCAGACACAGCTGCAGAGACAGGCATCCCTCTGCCAATTCCCACTCCAGGCAGCAGCACGATTCCCCCCGGGGCACTCCTGCCTGTGAAGTCCCCTCTGTAGCATCCCCGGGGCTGGCCTTTGAGCCTGGCAGCCGCAGGAGATTCCATCTGGTGGGGAGCCACTCCCTGACGTTTGCCACGGCCTCTCGAGCAAAGCGAGGAGTGCTTGTGTGTAAAGTTAAATAACTCCTTCCCTGCAGTGCTTGCAATGCAGCACTGCAGCAGGGCCCGGAGCCCAGGATGCAGGGCTCTCGGGCTTGGCTCCGGCTGCGACGTGCCTGGGGAGTTGTTAGCACCGGCATGTGTGGGAGAATAAATCAGCAGCTGAGGCGGCTGCAGAGAGATGGGAATCTGAGGCTGAGGGCGGCGTGTCCGAGTTACGGTGTTGGAGGAGCCGTGGATGGGCTTGTAGCTGTGGAAAGGGCTGTGTCCCCCCTGGCTTTGGTGTCAGAGTGCCCAGGGAAAGCTCCGCAGGGGTGGCTGAGGTCTGGGCAAGGGGAGGATGATGCTTTGCTGGGCTGTGTCACATCTCAGCCACACCACATCACACAGACGGGACGGGGACGTGGTGTGGTGGGGATGGGGAGCGGCGCTGCTCCTCTGGCCAGGAGCAAAGCATCCCTGTGCCCCCGGAAAGGATCTGTGTGGACATTGCCCGGTGCACAGGGGTGTGATGCCGGTCCCCATGTGACACCCCGCGAGCTCAGAGCTGCAGCTGGGCTCGTACCTGCTCCTTGGTGCCTCTCTCCCTGCCTACGGGGAGGCGAGGAGCAGGAGAGCTGCATTCTGCAGTTTGAAGGTCAACTGCCAGCTCCAGAGGGAGCCGAGGCTCCCGGCTCCCAGGAGTGAGGGTGCTGCTCCGGAGGGTCACCCAGAGCCGTGCGGAGCTGTGGGAGGGACGGCGGGTGGCAGGCGGCCAGGACAGCGGCGCTAATTACTGCTCCAGCTCCTGCCTGAAGAACAGAGCTCTGCTTTGCTTTGGCTTTTTTCCTCCCCCTTTAAGGTTCAGCTGAAGGCCTGTGGATAACATGCAAATCAGGGCTTTCATTTGTGCGCTTCGCTCGTGGGGATATTATGGTTCCCTTTGAGCCCGCGCTGCCCCTGTGGGTGACAGCCAGCCCCAGGTCCTCCAGGAGCAGGTCCCCTCTCTCACTGAGCCACCCTGGTGCTGGGGACAGGCACCTTCGCTCCTGCCACGGCAACCTGCCCTGCCAGAGGGGACGAGGGGTGACAAACCAGTGCCCTCACTCTCTCCTCCCCTCTCCCTGCCAGGTTTGCACGTCTTCGCCATCGCCTTCGCCTTGGAGGTGTCGGTGGGGAAGACCAACACTGTGATAGCTCTGAATAACTCCAACGTCCTGCTGCCCTGCATCTTCTCCACCTGCATAGGCTTCCAGGACCTGGTCTTCACGTGGTATTTCAACTCAACAGAGCTGGTGGGTGGCTCTCCTGGCTTTGCCTCTCCTTTCCTGGCAGGTCCTTTTGTGCTTCCCTGGTGCAGACCAGGACTGTAGTTCTCAAAGCTCCCTTTCTCCTCATGCAGGATGCCCATCTCTCCAAGTGTCACCAACTCTGGGGGGGACAAGGCTGTGCAAACAGGGCGACTCAAATACCCCAGCACATCTGTGCTTTTGGCACAAAACTGTTCTACATTTGCTGCTGCCCACAGGCTCATTTATTTTCGTACATTAGCTGTTCAGGTGCAGGTCTGCAGTTTGGGCAAAGTATGGTTAATTTTCTCCTCCTTCACTTGCTCTGTAATACTAAAGCTTCTGTACAGATTTGTTTCCTGCTGGGAATATTCAGCTCTTCAACTCCTTAGCAGGAGGGCTGGTTTGGAGCAGCTCTGGCCACAAAAGGGCTCTCTCTACCAGGGTTTCCCCCATGTTTTAGATGCTCTGCACCATCACTGCAGAGCAGGTCAGATTAATCTGCTGTCTCCCAGTAGGATGTGCAGCAGGTCCCCCTCCACAGCCACTCCTGCTTTAATGGGGTGTCCTGGGACTGTGCGTGTCTGTGTGTTCAGAGCTGGGGCAGGACATCCCCAGGAGAACTCCAGCCTTTCCCAGGAGCCCAGCTGACCCCACACCCTGCACCCCTGCAGATTTACCAAGGCAAGATAAAGAACAAGGCCACGGAGCCCACCCTGGTGACTCGCAACCCACGGGTTGACTTCGTGGGCTCGACCACCAAGAAGGACTACAACATCTCCATCGTCCTGAACAATGTGGAGTTCAGCGACGCCGGCAAGTACACCTGCCACGTCAAGAACCCCCTGGAGAGGAATGCACAGCACAATGCCACCATCTTACTCACCGTGGTGCACAAGAGTGAGTGCTGGCCGGGGCTCCCCAGAGTGGCACTGGGGTGGTGGAGATGCCAACCTCTGCTGACCCCCTCCTTGGCTCACCCTTGTGGGGTGTCTTGGAGGTGGTTGGCATCCCTGAAGGGCAGGGCTCGTGCCCCTCTGTGCTGTTGTGGAAGGGGTAGCTGCCTTTTTGGGGTGGGACGTGCAGCTGGGGGCTCCCCACTCCCTTCCTGAGCCCCCTCAGCTCCTTCTCTCCTGCAGTGGTGGAGACAGACAACACTGTGACGCTCATCATCGTGGGTGTCGTAGGGGGGCTCATCGGCCTCCTCATCCTCTTCATGCTCATCAAGAGGGTTGTGCTGTTCATCATCAAGAAGACCCAGGACGGGAAGTGAGTAGGGGGGTGCTGCCATGAGCTGGGGCCGTGGTGAGAGGGGTCAGGAGGGGCTGGGGGCTGTCAGCTGGCCGTGTGATTTTCCCACAGGAAGGAATGTCTGGTGAGCTCGTCAGGGAACGACAACACCGAGAACGGCCTGGCTGGCTCCAAGGCGGAACAAAAAGCACCACCAAAGGCATGAAGTAGCAGTGCCCCGAGCCCAGCCCACCCCGCAGGGGGAGCCTGGGCAGGGGACGAGCCTTTCCCTTTTGTTTTCTTTCCAAACTGCCAACGCTTGAGACATGTTTTTCTTACACACGTGCCTGCAACCTGCACTGCTTCTCGGAGAAGGCTTCGGCTGCCACGGGGACTGGGAGCTTCTCGCACGCTCGGACTGGGAGGCTGCTGGGGCAGAGGGAGCCGCCTGCTCCTCTCTGAGCCAAGGCAAGAGGGTGCCGGGCAGGCAGGGAAGGACCCGGGGGCTGGGGGTGCCCTGGTCTGCAGCTGGGCAGCTGCTGTGCCTGGGGGTGCCGGGAGGTGGGACACTGTGGGTCCCAGTGTTCCTGCAGGGTAGAGGCTGCGAGGAGCGTGGGGTGTCTCGCTGGAGGCTGGGGGGGCTGGGAGCTGCCTGCTTCATCCAGAAGGTTTCTGGAGCGGAGTAAGGATGCACAGAGCTGGCTGTAGAGATGGAGTTGCCTGCTGCTGCTGCATCTCCCGTGGGTCCAGCACAGGATGGGAGGAAACAGGGCTGTTGTGGTGGGGCTTGGCTTCAGCTCCCCTGTTAAGCATTCGAGAAACAAATCGCTGAGAGGCCCTTTGCTGTGCCTCAGGTCCTCCCACAGCAGGGCTGGGGGGAGCAGTGGCTGGGTCTGGCTGTGTCCTGGGGTCACTACTGGCCCGCGATGGGGTGAAGTGTCACATTTCACACTGGCTTTGCCCCCGTGCAGGGCCATCCCTGGGGGCAGCAGGGGCTTCTCCCCAGGCAGCCATGCTGGGAGCACTCCCTGGGTTTGTGCTGTCCCCCTCCCCTATTTCTGAAGCTCGGCACTCAGAGCAGCCATGCTCTTGATGCTGATGCCAAGGCTGGACTCGTTACGTGGATATTTTTATATCAGACTCCAGTGGGAAAGCAGCCGATTGTGTTGCCCTTTCACCCAAGGAAAACTGTGGCATCCATCTGCCACACAGGGAGGGGGCACAGTCGGGCCCTGGCGAGGGGGGCCAGGCCAGGGCTGTGCCACCGGCCCACTGGGCAACCTTGGGCAAGTTGCTCTGCCTCTCCATGCCTCAGTTTCCCCATCTGTAAAATGGGGATAATAATATTGCTCTACCTCACGGGGTGGTTGTGAGGCTTCCGTGGCTAACGTTGAGACCCCGGGATGAGAGGAGCCACAGAAAGCCAGAGGGTCTTTGTCAGTGGACTCAGGCAACCCAGCCCCCTTCCCAAGGGTGTGAGACACGAAGTGAATGAGCTGATTCTACAGCTGAGATTAACCATGTCCTTTACAGTGTGATTTGTTCCCTGTTTCTCCTGCTTGTGGGTGTCTGACAGTGAAGCTACAGGACAGGCAGCTCCCCATCCCCACTCTAATTTGGGTATCACAGCTGAGCCATGACTTCCCTGGCTGCAGGGGCTTGTGCCCTGACAGAGGTGCCAGAGTGGGAGGCAGGCGAGGATTTGGTGGGCCAGGCAAGAAAGGAAAGGCTGGAGATGGTGATGTGGAAGGCAACTCGGAGCCTTTGCCAGGTGCACAGCAAGCTGACCACCCCAGGCTGGGCTCAGTGGCACCCACTGGAGCAGGGTCGTGTGCTGGGACAGGTAGTGGCACCTGGCCCCCGGCAGGTTCCCTTGGCTGCTGGTCAGACGTGGGAGTCGGGATCCTGGTCCCCTCCCTGAGGGTCTGTGGGACCCTCAGGCAAGTCAGTTCTCTGTGCTTCAGGTTCCCCATCTGTGAATGGGGGGCAGTGAGCCTGAGCTCCCTCCCGGGAGGTGTGAGGTGAGGTGCCCTGCGTGGCTGTGCCATGGTCCCGGGGTGGAGGGCACTCTGATGCCCAGTGTTGTGACCTGGGGTGGAGGGCACTCTGATGCCTGGTGTTGTGAGCTGGGGTGGAGGGCACTCTGATACCTGGTGTTGTGACCTGGGGTGGAGGGCACTCTGATACCTGGTGTTGTGACCTGGGGTGGAGGGCACTCTGATACCTGGTGTTGTGACCTGGGGTGGAGGGCACTCTGATGCCTGGCACTGTGACCTGCCAGCCCGGGAGGAGGTGTGAGACCTCCCAGTCACCCCGAGAGAACCCCCGGCCTGTCCTTGGAGGAGCCCTCCCGTGGGAGAGGACAGCGAGGGGAGAGAGGGAGTTTTTTTAAAGAACTATTTTTAGCTGTCCTAACCTGTTGGCCTTTTTTAGCCGGTGTGTGTGGACGCAGCTCCACTTCCTGCCGGATATGCAATGCTGCACTATGCATGGATTACTCCTCTGGCTTGATGGAAAAAGTCCACATAAGCAGTTCTTGGGAATGTAACTCCATATACACACGGGTGCTGCACGCAGAGCAGGGGCCCCGGGGGAGCGGGCTGTCTTGGGGGCTTGTGCCAGCACCAGTGGGGTCCCTGCTCTCCCTGGGGCTTTGGGGGGTCTGCAGAGGCATTCCAGAGCACACTGGGGGTGTGTGCTGCCACAGACATGTGTGTGTATGAGCATATGTAAACCTGCGTGGGAGACACCTGCGTGTAAACACAGGATGTGTGTGCGACAGGCTGCGTGATGACTTAACAGCACATTTTTGCACTGTAGAGGTTTAGTTAGCTTTGCCTTGAATGAAATAAAGTTTATGTTTACTAGAGAAACTCGCTGTGGTTTGGGTTGCTGTGGGTGTCTTGTTTAGGTCTGTGAGGGGACTGGGTAAAAATGGCCCTGTGAGCAAGAGGGACAAAGCGTTCGGAGGCTGCGTGAAAAAACAAACCCTTTCCTTTAATGGGGTTGTGGGGAAACTCTACAGCACAAACATCATATCTCTCTGTATAACAGCAGTGAGCTGACAGCAGCTTCGCCCCCCAGGAGCCATCCTGCCACAGCGGGGTCAGCACAGGGCAATAAATTAATCTTTCTCCGGAAGGGAGCTCGAGCCGGTCAGATTCCTTTCGGTATCCATGGCTGTCGCTCTGAGCCTCTTCCTCCTTGGCTGGGCTCTGGCACCCTAAACCACAGCTGCCAGCGAGGGTTTGGGAGGCTCAGCTCACCTCCCGTGGCTGGAGATCCATGTCTTGGAGCCGAGACAGCCAAGGGTAAAAGGATGGGGAGGGAGGCCTGGGGAGAGAAGCGACCTGTTCCGGCAGGTCTCAGAGCTCCGACTGCGAAGAGAGAGAGGGAAGAGATTGAAAGCTCTGAAAGGGCAGCCAAAACCAAGAGGAAAACAGCTGTGTCCTTAAGGAGACAGCTCAGCTGAAGCAGGCTGCCTGTCCCCCCACCAGCTGTGCACAGAGCAGTGGGGTTGGCAGGATGGACTGACCCTGCGGACGGTGTAGATCCAGCCCAGGTAGGCACGGACGCTGGTGTAGACGCCGGGCGTGCTGGGGGTCCCGCAGCCCTGGCCCCAGCTGACGATGCCCACCACCTGCCAGTGCCCACCTGAGTACAGGAGGGGCCCACCGCTGTCCCCCTGCAAAGGACAGACCCTCTGAGGGGGGCTCAGGAGCCCCCCAGTCCCCAGCACCCATTTCCCACGACAGCTGTCCCCTCCAAGGGGCCGTGTCGTGGGTGGGTGCAGACCCACCCACCCCTCTTCCCAGCCCAGGCCCCCCACCTGGCAGGTGTCCACCCCTCCCTGGGGCAGACCGGCACACAGCATCCTGTCGGTGACCTCCCCATGGTAGGCGGCCACGTTACAGCTCTGCTTGTCTATGAGCTCCACCTCTGCCTGCTGAAGGCGCTCCGACAGCTTCCCTGCAGGACACGGGGCTGCTCAGGGGGACCCCGAGGGAGGGGAGAGCCCACCAGCAGTGCTGGGGGGCTCTGCCCTCGCCCCCATCATCCCGTGCAGTGCAGCTCACCGTGCTCCTCCGTGTAGCCCCAGCCTGTCACCCACAGGGGCGTGCCCGGCACCAGCTCCTCATCGAAATAGGGCAGGCAGATGGGCTTGGTGTTGTCTGCAAGGGAGATGGCTGGGGGGGCTCACAGGGAAGGGGCCCAGACTGGCTGGGGCCACCCACCAGCCGGGCACTCCGCTCCCTGCTGTGCCCTCCCAGCCCCGCTGCTCGGGGCCAACAGAGGACCCTCGGGCCTCCTGCCCCAGCAGGGCTGTGCCACGGCTCACCTGAGACGTGCAGGGCAGAGCGCAGCTTCACCAGGGCGATGTCATTTTCCCTGGGGGACGTGGGTGTCACCTGGGCCAGGAACACCTTCTCCACGGCGGAGGTGGCGGTGCTGGAGAGGAGGTCGGAGCCGGCCTTGACGCGCCAGCTCTGGATGATGGGGTTGTTCCTGCACACAGACAGCTCTGTCACTGGTGTCACCGCTCCCTGCCCGTCCCTCCACGGGGACAGGCAGCAGAGCCCTGCCTGCACGCTGCCCTGCTCGGCATCAGGCCGAGGGCACGGAGATGTTAATTACACACGTGTTAATTGACATTTAATCCACGCGCGGCTCAAACCCGGCGGGACCCAGCCCGGAGGGGCCGCCCCAGCCCTGGGGAGGTGCCGACTCACTTG